>NC_141691.1:1536616508-1537292133 GCF_964263255.1 Lissotriton vulgaris
CTTGCTTTGAACCATGTCGGAGTTCAATGTGCTTGGAACTAGAGAGGGGCTGCACGCATTTACAGAAGTGTGATGACATTTTAGGAGAAATGGAGGATGAGAAAGCTAGGGAATAAGCATGAATGACAGTTACATTGCAACAAATGATGAATGGTTGGCACCTAGTGCCACCAGGAGGTAATATGAACATCTTGGCTGCGTTTAAAAAACGTAGCCATCTCCATCTTGTTTAGATCATCTGTAAATACAACTACACTACATGAGCACACAGTATGATCAACACAAGAAATTGTAAGATGGTATTTTGCAAAGCTCAACTTTCCTGTGCTCTGAGAATGATAAGAGAGGTTGCCTACAGTGTTCTTTGCTCAGACGTGCAGCTACTTTCTAAGGTTGAATCCATGGTAGGAAGAATGTTTATTTCTGTACTGTTGCGTGTTTATCTAGGTTCCTGATCGATACTGTGACCTTATGCCCCTATTCGGCTATAACTCCATTTATTCCCTATATTGGCATAACCGTTCAAGTGCGATTTTCTGAAAAGTCATCTCTGGCCTCACACGAACAGAGCCACATTCCAGCATGACTCTCTGCTACTTCCTTTGCGACCAATTAGTGCAATGACAGTGCAGCAGTCCCTATCTGATATTCCTAGATAACACTCCGAGTTCTTCAACAAGATAAAAACTTAGCAAACCTGGAAATCCCCGCTTGCTATGTTTTGATTAGTAATGGAACTCTAATGAGCAACTGATAACTATCACTTCCTAGTGACATCTTTAATTGACGTCTTATGTCCAGCAAACTTGCGTCAAACCCGGCACCTGTCAGGTATAAATATTACCAACGTTGCCTTAAGCAATGTTCGTTGCCTGTTGCTGATGCCAGCTGCCTGCATGACCCTGTGTTGGTAAATCTAGCACTCTGTCGCTGCAGCCTGCTATCCTGTGGTGGTGAAGCTGCTGATTACCATTATCGCCGCTACAGCGCGAACTATGGTGCAGTACGCTTAAGGAGCTGAACAGCCGTCCCTCTGCGAAGACATCCAGCAGATTCCAGCTGCCCGCGGACGCTGTCCCCCCTCCTTCCTCGACGCGCTGAAGAGAAGCCGCTGCATTTCTCGTGCAGAGAAATCCAGTCCCGGCGCTTCCGGTTTACCCTCGCGGGTGACTGGGATATCGAGAGAGACCCCTGAAGGAGATACCAATCCTCCATCATTCTATTCAGAGGTATGGTGTTGACTAAACCCTTAGACGAGAATTCTTGAAACAAACCTTGGCAAAACCAACTTAACTTAAAGCTACTTACTTGCTCCCCTTTCACGTGTTAGGCTTAGGTCAGGCACACTGGGGTAGGCTTAGTTAGAAGCACCAGTTGAGTATGTTAGCCTAATGTATATATGACTGTATATATGTTTTATTACTTTTAAACCATTGTATGGCTAAGAAACCATATCAATGCTTTTACAGTTCTATTTCGCAATACTTATCTTACTGTACGTACTTTTTATAATAACAATTATTGCAATTGTGGCAATACATTTCTCTTGTACGAGAAGAAAGACTGTTCAATAAATGTTAACCTTTATTGATACACGCCCGTCTATCTATTCTCTACATCTCGTGAAAGTAAACTGCACTAGACTGACTGAGTGAAATACATGTCTATTGTTTCACACGACCCTAGAGATTGACTCTTGATCTGAGGAGCAAAGTTGTCATGTTGCACGGTTGTTGGAAAACTGAATCCCTTCTTGTCTGTGCCAAGGAAGCTGATCACTTCCTATGCAGAGAAGAAAGTTTCCAGTGACCTCTGAGCTAGTTGGTAACACAACCCAATTAAGTTTAGCATAGTCAGTGGAGGCCTGGAATATCCGCAGTTCCACGTCGATACTACTGTTTATGTTATTCCAATGCGCAGGGCCTAGTGGGAAACTAGGAACTACACTACATGGAGCCCAACGTTTGGTAAGGCGATAAACTAACGCAAGACTTGTAGAGTAACTCAGTCGTGCATATTTCACACCCCTTTCTCCCGTAAATACTCCAATAGACGTCTGGAGTGGGTGAAAGGTTAAAATCCGCCCGACCTTAGTAGGAAGAGATTCCTATGTAAAGCTCTGGTTTATTCAACGTTGAAGGATACAGTGTTCCAAAATATTGTGCACCTAATCTTTGTCTCCTTGGAGACCTACTCTGCAAACCTTGCATTTTTACAATGCCAGAAAATAACGGAACCAATGGGGCCGCAGCAGATGCGACCCAGCAGGGTCCCGAATACACAGACCCGGATGCAATAATCATCCCGGCACATTTAAGAAAATCTATAACTTCAAAACTTATAGTAAACGGACTGACACCTCAAGGTGGTACAGTAATTTTCGTGATAGAGGCTCACGAATATCGGCAGACAGAGGTATTCTATTCATGGATAAACTTTCCAGCGGTAAACGCTATAACAAAAGAGTTTCACTATTACAAAATAGAGGAACCTCCGGGAGAGTACGCTCCTTTCGAGGAGATTGAAATCCCACTTAAATTTCAAGAGCACCTGCTCTGGTTTAATGGCGCCCTAAAACATAATGATCACGTAACTAGGCTCGGTCCACTAGGTAGACCAGGAGCCACGTGGCCGGTTCTAGCCAGCTACACACCACATCCTGACATTGCAAAAATGTCTAGAGAAGAGCTGTTAGTACAGCTAAACACATTAATAAAAATACATAGGCAATTAGTCCAATATGTAATGCGGACTGCAACAGTCCAGCCAGCTGTTAATATACCACAGCTGACCCCTCATCAGGGGAACACAAATAAAATTACACCACAGAACATACAGTCATGTCTTGGTAAAACACCCGTAAAACGGGAACAAATTCCTTTCTGGTTAGCCCAGAAAATCACTCAAATAGAGGCAGTATTTCCTGATACTACCCCTATTGAGAAACACAGAATCTTGACCATCTGCCTTCCTATGGGAATCGCACCACACATGGAGGACTGTGACACTTGGGGTACAGTCTTTGCTTCCATTTACACAAAAACACACGGTGTTCCGTCTATGGCGGTAATACCAGAAGTGCTAAAACAGATTCAAAATGAATTCGGTCCAGAGCCCGCTTTAAATCTAGGTATGAAATTACTGAAAGACTTCAAGCAGGTCACGGCTATATTATTAGCCAACATTAAAGGAGAAGCAGCATCTGTGGCGATCCGCCAGAAGTTGAAGGAAACAGATATAAAAGATCCTGTTGAGCTTGCAAAAATCATAGAAAAATGCTATGAAGAATTAGGTAGAGACAGCTTGGGTGGGAAACCAGTAAAGCCCCAATTGCTCGAAAATCCTGAAAAATGATTTATTAAAAATAATTCAAATACTCCTAAAAAGAGCTGGGATGGAAATAAACAATCCACTCCCAAGGAAAAAGTTTTCCAGTCCAGAGGAAGGTCTCCTCGACGGAGGGAAAGAACTCCGACTCGAGAACGCCAGTCTCCCCAACGGGAGCCCTCTGAGAAAAGATATAACCTTAGAAATAGGGATAATCTGAAAAAACCTGATAGATATCAAAGTATTGATACACGTCCCTCTCGATCTCTTCCACAGAATTCGGAAAGAAGAGGACGGTCAGACCCAGGAGAGCACACCAAGTCCAAAGACAAGGAACCTGCTCAGAGTAAAAAATCTCAATTTCAGAAAAAGAAGGTAGCCAGTATTAGAGTAATCAACCATGCCGAGAATACTGAGGACACAGTTGAAAAACGGGGAGTGGGCATTGACAATGTTGGACAGTGCAGCAGAAATCAGTATAGCGCGCAAGATCTTGATGAGTCATCTGGAGACAGTGGACACGAATGAATACATTCAAGTTGATACTGCCGACGCCAGGCTTAGCGAGCCCCATAAAATATACGAAATAACATTGCGTATAGAGGGTGATAAGACTAGGAAAATTAAGGGTCTATTTTGGGATAAGCTCTCAAAAGGCTATGATATTCTGTTAGCTGAAAAAGATTGGCCCCCGGAGTTTGTCAGGGAGTGCCCTCGTGGCGAAGAAGTGATTATGCCTGCCTTCTCGAATCACATTCCGATTCACTAAAAATATACATATGCAAGGAAATGGGCAGTAGCCCAGGCACCTGCATTATATAAAAATCATGTAGGATGGGATGAGGATTCACCTCCTCACAAAATCCAATTAAAAAGTGAACCAACTGCCCAACGGCAGTATCCCATAAAGCAAGAAGCTAAAAAACAAGTCAGGGAGATCTTAGATCAACTTGAGTACCAGGGGGTGATTGAAACATGCACCTCTCAAATGAACAATCCTTTGTTTCCTGTCTCCAAGCCAGACAATTCATATCGTCTAGTTTTGGACTACAGACACCTTAATACATGTTGCAAAACTTTTGCAGTACAAAACTCGCATAGTGCAGCCCTAATGAATAACATAGTTAGGAAAAAATACAAAACGACATTAGACATATCTAATGGTTTCTTTTGTCAAAACATTGCACCAGAAAGCAGATATTTGACCGCTTTCTCTGCATTTGGGTCGCAGAAAAAATTCTGTTGACTCCCACAGGGGTTCAAGAACAGCCCAGGACTATTCTCAGCTAGGGTAACAGAGTTACTACAAATCTATGATGATGAAGCATTATCTTACGTAGATGATATTTATCTCACAGACGACGACTTGGATACTCACTTGAAAAGAGTGAACACCATTATACTTGGGTTCGCAGCAGAGGGTTACAAATTCAACTTTAAAAAGTCCCGAATTGCCCATCTGACAGTACTATTCTTAGGGTACGAATTATCAAGTGAAGGGAAAAGCCTAGCGGACAACTTCTTAGAGAAGTGCGCTGTACTCCAAGCTCCAAAAACGCTGAAGAATTCACAATCAATACTAGGTTTTCTGAATTTCGGAAGAACTTACATTCTAAATTACGCAGAGAGGGTTAAACCTCTCTACGAACTAATAAAACCTGATTTAAAACAAATCAATTGGACTCAAAAACACACAGAAATTTTGAGATCACTGCAAACAGACATGTTAGCAAAAACTAAATTAGATACACGTGACAACACGATTGATCTTGTAATCCGAGTCATCCCAGGAAGATGCGGATTCACGTACCTAACCTCTAATGAGGGAGAAAAGGTACCAATTTCAATTAAATCTCACTTGTACACACAAGCAGAAAAAGCATTTAGTCGCACAGAAAGAACTGTGAACGCAGTGCAAATCGCATTAGCAAATGAACGAGAACTAGCACACGGCAAACGGATTAATATCCTTACAGCGGAATCCGCCTTCGAGGCGCTATTCAGCCCAGTAAACCTGCCTACAGTGTCACTGGACCCGAAATGGATACAGTGCATAGATTCTCTAGGAGCGGAAGATGTGAAATACTATTTCGCCCCGCAATTTGAAGAACTGGATGATTTAGAATATGAAGAAGAATATCCTCTGCCAATCGAAATTCTGCCTCTCCCACAATATGCCTGTATAATCTATACAGATAGCTTTGTACAGCATTTCAACGTAGAGAGAAAATCCTACGATGCAGCATGTGCGATCATTAAAGGTCGTTGGCTGTGCGGTAAATTCAGACCGAAAGTAACAAAAACTGAATCTGTAAGAAACTGTTCGGTTCAAAGAACTGAAATCAGATCTTTAAAGATGGCGCTCGAAAATGCAGAACGTGAATTCCCGACACTTATAGTGTGCGATTCTCATTTTTGCGTCAACTCTTACAACAATAAACTGCAGAGTTGGATCGAAAACGACTACAAAGATGACACAGGTGCCACAATAAAGCATAAATTGCTCTGGAAACAGGTAGCTCTTTTACACAAAGAACTACAAAAGACTCACGTGATTCACGCACAGAGTCTTCAACGTGATGGCGTTCACGTTGCAGGGAATTCATTGGCTAATACAGCCACCGCGGAAGCAACTAAACCGGCTTCCGTAGCCACAAAAAAGCGTACAGATAAGTACATAGACGGGGTAACCATGCTGGCAGTAAGAACGACCGTAAAAGGCGACTGTGCAGCACTACCCGTAAATTATCCACTCAATTATGCATACATAATCGATGCAAACTCCGTTCCTTTTGCTCGAATCCCTGGAGTGGGGGACAGAGTAATTCCAAACATGAACAGGAGAATATTTTTAATAGCAGACGCACACATGGGTTTGGGTCTAAGGCACAGAGAGATCAAGGAATCACTGACTGAATTACAATCAGTATTCTGGTGGCCGGGAATGAGTGTAGAACACCAAATATATGCAAACAACTGTGAAAACTGTAATAGGGATCGCAGTAAGGAACCTTGCTACCGGCTACCAGTCAGAAAGAGCGTAACGCTGCCTACACCCCATCCTGCGTCCTATTAACAGTTAAGACAAAAAGCACTTAAAATAATGAGGCCTCCAGCGCTCGGCTGACGCTAGAACGGTTATAAAAGATTTGCGAGTCTTTATCGGCACATACGCAATTACCACGTTCCATTCTGACCAGGGTCCTGCTTTCAGCTCTCGAGCTTATAGGGAGGCCATGGCTAGCATGGGAATTGGGTTGCGGTATTCTTGTCCGTCATACCCCGGAAGGGAATAGTGTGGTAGAAAGAAAAAACCGTGACATAAAGCAATCTATAACAACGAAGGTATTAGGTTCAGGCGCTGGGTGGGTCAAACATTTAATAAGTGTCCAGACTAGTCTTAACAACATGCCAAGAAATTCTCTAAAAGGTTTCAGCCCATACGAACTATTGTTCGGAATTAGAATGCGCGTTCAGGACCTCGATAGTCAGATGTCAGTGGTACAAGAAGAAACAACGCACTTTGATGTAAAAGACCGTTTGGCTGTTTTACAGGAACTGAATGAAACAAGAAAATCATTAAGCAACATAAAGTTAAAGCAACAGCCAAGTACCACTGACGAGGCACCACCCGCAACAGCCCCAGCAAGGCCTGTCTGGATTCCAAAGATTGGGGATCTAGTCAGAGAAAAGATCGCGGTGAAGAAGGAATTTGGGCCTTCTTACAGAAAAGCAGTACCTGTCTTGGCAGTCACCGGAACAAGATCAGTTGTGCTACCGCCCCTTGCTGGTAAAAAGGAGAACAGAGTCGTGTCTATCGATCTGGTAAAACCACAAGCATGTGGCCTATAATCAACAGTAGGCCCAGTGGACTCCCAAGAAACAACAAAATACCTGAACTTGCAACAATCCAAGAGGTTCAAACTGAAAGACTCATCACATTCGATCAGCCTGCAGTGCACAATGAAGGACTATGCAATAATGCCATGGAACTCGTGCCTCTTGAAACACAGATTGAAACAGTTCGTCAAGAAACAACACCAGTCTACAATGATGTGGCATCAGAAAGTGCTACCGAGAGACAGATTGAAAGAACAATCCCATCAATTGACAGAACTGCCTCTGGTTATTTCATCAACTTCGACAACTTCTCTGAAGATCAAAATGACCCCGAAGTGATGCCAGAAACAAAAAAGTCTTTTAAAGAAAAAGCAACGGAACTCTTTCATCAACTGAAGGAAATCTACCTAATTTCCCCTTGGCTAGAGTTCTGGTTCGGTCTAGGTGTATTTTTCCTCCTGCTTTGGCTCATCATGGTACTGTGCTTGGGAAAATTCATTGAAGGAAAATATATTACAATGGACACAGCAAGTCAGAACATCAACCTAGTCCTGAAACCACACAGATCATCCCACGTGAAGAAAAGAGAACTGTCAACAGTAAATGTCACAGCAATTCCAATACCTGGTGGGGTAGTATGGGAGGAAACAGACTATGAGATCTATGGTCCGGTCGAAATCCTGAAGTATCCTCATCAACTAAAGGTTTCCTTAAGTGACTTTGTGACACCTAGTACATTCTCTGATGATTGGGACTTTAACAGTATTAATGACATGATGTCTGATTTAGTAATGTCAGCTAGATTCACAGATCATGATTATTTACAAGGTTCATCTAGTTATGAGCAATTATTCTGTTACACCCACTATGGGGATCATTACTTGCATAAATCTGCACAGCCTAGAAATGTTTTTATGTATAATCAATGGGAACATTGTTCTACACCACCTAAAAGCAGTTCCAAAGCATTTTTTGAGAAATTCAAATACTTCTCAGGGTTTAACACCAGTGATGCAGAAACGTTTTATTACAAACTGTTAGATAAATCAGGAATGAAAACAATGCTGACAAATTCTAAATTGATATATTCAGAAGCATTTTATGACAAAATGATGACATTTGGTTTTGATTATTGGAAAAATAATATTGAAACGAAAACAATCTGGGGTACAAAAGATTGGCAGGTGCAAGGCATTGAAGCACTATTTAGAACCTGCATGATACCAGAACAAATGTTATTTTTAAATGACACAATACACCAAACATCTTGTCTTGGCCTAGCTAAGATCAAAGACCTTAAAACACCGTCTATACCAAAGCCAATACCTGAAAATGCAACCGCTGATATTGAGTTAGACGTGTCACAAATTTTACATTTCAACAGAACACATCCTGATTGGAAAAAGTGGTTAATCTGGCCTACAGACACAAATAGCTGTCAAGACAGGTTCCTGAATAAAACACAGGGGTTAAAAATGACCAGATTAGACTCGAGATACTCCCAGAGACAACATCCAGGGATTATAACAACATACAGTGTAGGGAAACTCTGCCTAGAATGGCTAACTTCGTCCACACTGGCTGAAATTAAGCAACACTTGTCTTTATTAAAAGATGGTGCTGATTTGCGCGACTTCATTCTTGGACCACGCAAACAGCGTCAAAAGCGTTTCATAGCGACCAGTATCTATGCTGCTTACAACGAGGCTTGGAAAGTAAAGCAAATTGAAACTGCTGAAAAAATACGAGAAATTGATCGTATTAATTTGGAGAAATCACTTTCTGTGGTAGACAATGGGTTAACGACTCTGTCTTCCAGAATATATTCTTTGGACAATATTGTATCCTCTGCCTTTGATGTGATAGACAGAGATTTGCTAATGTTACAACATGGCCAGTCTCAATTACGCTCTATTATAGAATTAGGCTGGACGCTGCAAAATCTTCGTTCAGGCTATGTGCCTTGGCGTTTAATCAACACAACGTCATTATTTTCCAGTTTTAACCTTACTGATAAACAGATCAGTTTGGCACAGAAAGGAGCAGACTATACAATCCTGAGCATCGAAAAACTCGAGAGATTACCATTGACAATGTCAGAGAGTCCTGTCATTGAATGGATAATACACGGAATTATCACAATTCCGATAACAACTTTCCGATTTAAAAAGTGCCTTGAGTACATACCTGCTGGCCAGTATGAACAATTGGGTAAAGGATATGTTAAATCCGAATGGAAATTACCATACACTCATTCTTGCTATAGTGACAGTGACAAAAATGTATTTCTTAGTGGTGAGAACTGTAAACATTCACTAAGCGGTATACTTTTGTGTCAGGGTATTAATTTACATGGAGCATGTGATGGAAATTCAAACAACCTTTCATGCCACCAGCTAGTCACACCTGCAACTCAGATAGAGCCCTTCTTTATGCAACTCGCAAACGGGAGTTACATTCTTAGAACGGATCACAGATGTTGTGGCCTGACGCCAGGGAAAAGTTATCTAGTACAAGTAACGTCCATGGTCAAATGTTGTATGCAAGCATTGTTCCCGAGCGGGCCTCCAGACATAGTGACTCCCCTCTGGCCTCGTCTGAATCTCTATTCTATACGAATTGATACATTAAGCAAAATGAAATCTGTACTTTTACAGACAACAGTGCCTATAACGTCATCTAAAGAGACGTATGATCTTCTAGTCGCAAGGACGGCTACTGAGGTTCATGACCTTTTATCAACAAATTGCCCCGTGCATTTCGTAGAAATGTTCAGCCAACTCCTTAACATGTCTAGTGCTACAAGCATCCCAGGCATATTTAAGACAGTCTTTACGGGACTGCTAACACCCTTCCAGGCAATTTTGGGAATCTTTCCTAATTTTGTGCACTCCATTTTTGGCGGCATACCATTATTTTTGGGACTCGTTGCAGGGATTCTATTTTTGACCCTCCTGCTACGTTATGGCAAGCCTCGGCTCAGACATAGCTCCCATGGGAATGGAAGAGACAATCCTAGCAATGCGCTACCGGGACAGGATAACTAACGTCCTTGGATTGGCCAGGCTGAGAGATCTAAACATGACCTGGTTCCTTTCATTCAGACCGATATGGCAAAATTGCATTTTACCTGTGCTACGGTGTATGCTTTGCGGCGATGAATGCGTGTTGGACATCTGTCTTTCACTTCCATCAGCAGTACCAATGGACGTCGATACTTTGCTCAGTCCAATAACGGCTCACGCATTGTGTTGTCCCCAGCGGCTACCAATCCTGATGACGGCATTCGTGGAGACTCCTGTACTACAGCCAAGTGGTAACAGTGGAGCGAGTGACAAAAGCAACATCATCCAGGTACAACGTTCTGTGAGCATTGCTGGTCCTGCCTTCGATGACAGCAATCATTCTCACACCTGCCAAGTTACAGCGCTATCTAATTTGGTTGAACTATCACCTGAATTTGTAGACCAATTCTTTGAGAGCCTGTCTGATACGATGTTCTCACCCACAGAGAAACAATAACTTTTGAGAAGCTTTCCGACACACAGCGTTCCCATGAACTCTGAATTCGGCCTTCAGTTTTGATCAACAAAAACTGCCAAGAGCTTTGGAAATCTATTTTCTTTGAATTGGACAATTTTTCTAATATTGACCATTTTTGGCACGAACAATTCTTTGCTTAACGTAAAAACTATTCTTAGAGAACAGAAGCTTCACACTTCTATTTCTAAACACATCTAGAGACATAACAACATTACACCAGCCTCTAGCACACATGTTATTACAATGCATTTTTATGTGATGATTTATCTCGCCTTTCTTCTGTCAGAGATACTTCATGTGTAATTCCTTTTGCATAATCGTTCATTGATTTCATATGCAATAATTTTTTGAATGATTACTATGCTTTAAAAAACGTACAGTACCTAAATTCATGTATTACAAGTACGCCTATTTCGAATGCATTTATGTATTTTGGGGTGGGCAATGTTACACATGCATCTAATTGCTTTAGTTTTAGTAATTTTGATGGACATTAACCCGTGGAGTGGGTGTTGCGTGTTTATCTAGGTTCCTGATCGATACTGTGACCTTATGCCCCTATTCGGCTATAACTCCATTTATTCCCTATATTGGCATAACCGTTCAAGTGCGATTTTCTGAAAAGTCATCTCTGGCCTCACACGAACAGAGCCACATTCCAGCATGACTCTCTGCTACTTCCTTTGCGACCAATTAGTGCAATGACAGTGCAGCAGTCCCTATCTGATATTCCTAGATAACACTCCGAGTTCTTCAACAAGATAAAAACTTAGCAAACCTGGAAATCCCCGCTTGCTATGTTTTGATTAGTAATGGAACTCTAATGAGCAACTGATAACTATCACTTCCTAGTGACATCTTTAATTGACGTCTTATGTCCAGCAAACTTGCGTCAAACCCGGCACCTGTCAGGTATAAATATTACCAACGTTGCCTTAAGCAATGCTCGTTGCCTGTTGCTGATGCCAGCTGCCTGCATGACCCTGTGTTGGTAAATCTAGCACTCTGTCGCTGCAGCCTGCTATCCTGTGGTGGTGAAGCTGCTGATTACCATTATCGCCGCTACAGCGCGAACTATGGTGCAGTACGCTTAAGGAGCTGAACAGCCGTCCCTCTGCGAAGACATCCAGCAGATTCCAGCTGCCCGCGGACGCTGTCCCCCCTCCTTCCTCGACGCGCTGAAGAGAAGCCGCTGCATTTCTCGTGCAGAGAAATCCAGTCCCGGCGCTTCCGGTTTACCCTCGCGGGTGACTGGGATATCGAGAGAGACCCCTGAAGGAGATACCAATCCTCCATCATTCTATTCAGAGGTATGGTGTTGACTAAACCCTTAGACGAGAATTCTTGAAACAAACCTTGGCAAAACCAACTTAACTTAAAGCTACTTACTTGCTCCCCTTTCACGTGTTAGGCTTAGGTCAGGCACACTGGGGTAGGCTTAGTTAGAAGCACCAGTTGAGTATGTTAGCCTAATGTATATATGACTGTATATATGTTTTATTACTTTTAAACCATTGTATGGCTAAGAAACCATATCAATGCTTTTACAGTTCTATTTCGCAATACTTATCTTACTGTACGTACTTTTTATAATAACAATTATTGCAATTGTGGCAATACATTTCTCTTGTACGAGAAGAAAGACTGTTCAATAAATGTTAACCTTTATTGATACACGCCCGTCTATCTATTCTCTACATCTCGTGAAAGTAAACTGCACTAGACTGACTGAGTGAAATACATGTCTATTGTTTCACACGACCCTAGAGATTGACTCTTGATCTGAGGAGCAAAGTTGTCATGTTGCACGGTTGTTGGAAAACTGAATCCCTTCTTGTCTGTGCCAAGGAAGCTGATCACTTCCTATGCAGAGAAGAAAGTTTCCAGTGACCTCTGAGCTAGTTGGTAGCACAACCCAATTAAGTTTAGCATAGTCAGTGGAGGCCTGGAATATCCGCAGTTCCACGTCGATACTACTGTTTATGTTATTCCAATGCGCAGGGCCTAGTGGGAAACTAGGAACTACACTACAGTACCAGGATGAGCTATTACATACTAATGAATGATTACTTTTTGTCTGTACGCCCTGCTTGGAATTTTTCTTTGTTTGACAGAAATAAACTTAGTGATGAATTGTTAGACCAAGTAGCTGAGGCTGGTATATTAAAAATAATGGCAAGCTGCCTCCTTTTTTTTTTACAAATGTAGGAGATGTAATACTTTACATCTATTGGGTGTGGCAAGACGTAGGTCAGGTGCAGAATAATCACATTTCTATGATTCAGTAAAAAAGGGTGTCAATATCATGGTCTCAAAATAGATCATGAATTTCAGATGAACAGCGTTTAAAAGATTTGGCATTAATTAAAGACCTTTTAATTTCTGATAATGGAGAACGGTACAAAATCCAGAAGAGAAAGATCAGGTTGGTGATGGCAGAGGTGTGACTGAGACTAAGGGTGGTAAGGAAATTATTTCCAAAATTCTGGATGACCTGCTGTAAAGAAGCCCCTTGAGACATAACAGGTATGGTACATTGATATCCATCCAAAATGTGCATAAAACTACACTAAAATTGGGATGTTTGTGGTGAGGAGCCTTATTTGTTTGCTGAGTCGTGGGAGTGAACCTGCATTGTAGGCGAGTGAATCACAGGCCACTCATCTCAGAAGACAGCTGGAGAAGCAAAGTTAGGAAAATGAACTACCATGAATTGGTCTCTTCTATTGTGTAAATGTGTAGCAGTAACCTGTGAATACACCACTGGGCTAAAGATACACCTGTGAACCAACCTGGTGTCATCACATGTGCAATTACAGTGGGAATGCTTTGAAAAACCGATAGCAAGGCAGATGTAGGTCATTTCCAGGGTGTGGATGGGCACAGACAGGCGTGTCTAGAGTGTGCACCGGATGGACATGCCTGCTTGTGCGTTAAGTAGCATGCAGAGACAAAACACATGAGCTCTCCACATCTACAGTACCCACCAAGGTTTCTCCTAAGGTGGCTACTTAGAAAATAGATGAAATAGAAAAAATACTAATGTGCTCAATGGGGTAAATGACCTATGCTCTTCTACCTGAAAGTTAATTTGTTTTGCCATTTTTACTATTTTTGGAGTACCCTGAATCTTTTGCAAGACTTTGCCCAGTCCTATGCTATCTCGTTTGAGCCTCTGTCTACTCCTGTCCTACCAGGTACAATCTTCTTTTCTTTCCTATTCTACCTTATACAAAAACAAATTCCAGACTCATCCTACTTTTTGAGGGGGTTCTCACTAGTATTCCATGCTGTTTCAGATATATTCCACCTGGGTGCTACTTTTGAAGTTGCACATTTCTATATTGACAAACGTACTTCTCTCGGTAAGTCTGTGTACTTCAGCTACATTTGCAGACTCCACCCTATGCTCATACAGTAAGCAAACTCTCAAGTATTTACAGTATTTTGTCTGACCATTTATTCATTCTCTGCTGTGTTCACTGGAGATGCAGACCCAGACCCAGCTCTACATCAGTGTCCCAGGAATCTTCAAACATCCACGGGGAAAGACTTGAATCCATAGTTTACAATCATCCATTAATCTAGGGAGTGACTTCCAATTCACTGCTCCCCCACTTTTACCTCAGCTAAATTAAACTATTGAGATTATAGAATAATGGATTGGACTCATCAGTTTCCATAAAAGCTTTCCTTTGCCACTGGGCTCAGCATGCTCTTGAAGGGGCAGATCTACATAACCTGCTTTAAAGTGTGGAGCTCTAGTTTTACGGTGATTATTGCTTTTAACATTGCTATGTTCTGGAAGTCCTGTGTTTAGCATTGTTTCAAAACATTCTGCAGAACCTCCTTTGCAGTCCAATGCCATCAATCCCAAGAGATCTACAGACTTGACTATGTGCTTCCTACGTGGCACATTCTCATGCAGAAAAACAAAACCTTTATCAAAGGCAATAGAGTCCTATCCACCTAGTCCACTAAATTTGCTGGCACCATGCTACTTAATTTTAGTTCAGCTGGCTGGTCCCCTTGGAAATCTCTTCTTTTTGTCTAGTGTACCTTCCTTTGGGTCTCGTGTTTCAGACCCACACAACACCACTACCCATTATCTTAATTTGACCAGCACTGGCCTTTGGTTGACAAAGAACTTGCATAGCTGCCAAAAACCAGAGTTGCAATCCTAGTCTTCTGCTCAGCGTTTCCATACTGAAACACAGTACACCCACAAAAGTCAACAGGAACTCACAAGGTTGCAGATAAACTCCAACTGCACTTGCCGGCTTGGCTCACAGCTTCAATTTCCGCAACACTTTTGATGCAATAGTATCTCCTGTTATCACAACTGATCATGTCAACAAACTGACGTATCTCACAAGGGAATTAAGATCAGAATCCTGATCATGTGAGTTTATTAGGAGAGAGAGAACTGTGGCCCTGCTATTCATGGCCCTGCTTTTGTCACCTCATTTAGAAGTTTTTTAGTGTCACTGGAATTAGGACTAGGTTGGCATAGCTTTAACTGCTCAGTGTTTTACTGTTGCTATGTCATGTCCTCCCACCACAATCAGACTCTTGTATACATGTGTTGTGTTACCTTCTCTTATTCCACAAGACAATAAACAGTTAGTACAAGGTTTTGTGGAGAGCACCACAACAGCAGGAAACTTGACATTTGCTGGCCCAATTTCTCAAGTGATTGAATAAGGCTCACTGCTGGTGGGTAGAACTAATTTTTGTTGCAACCCAAGTTCCCTACTGGCTGCCTTTAACTCCCTGCTGGGGTGTGTAGGGTCATGCATAGGTGGGATTACTTGCCATGCAGATGAAGGAAAGGGGGTTCTTTACTACTATTACAGTTGAACTATATGTTGAGACTATCATGAGCCATTACAACTGGCATCCTATCTCAACCACAGCAATCAACATTCAGGAACAGCAGGACACACAACATATTATCTCATCCCACAGTTTATTTTATTTGGGAATCTAACCAGCCAGGCTTCCCTGGGCACCCGCTCACGTGTGGCTTTGATATACTTCTGAAGTCTATGAAATCATAGGAACTAATTTATACAACACAGTTGCCGTGGCCATAAGATGTTATTCTCAAAGTTTAATCGCCTGGTGAAATCAGAAATAAGCACCACTAGAATGAACGCTAGCATGCACTTGACAATAATACACCACTCTAGCGAATACACAGCAGCATTTCTGTAAAGCTTTGTAAAACTAAAATATGAAGGTGGGTGACATTGAGAAGTTTAGCTGTTTTGGAATACCATGTGATATATTTTAAAATTGGGTTTGCTATACGTTAGCATGTGAGCTTTAATATTGTCAGTGTATTTTAATTCAAATTAAGCTCTAATAGGTAACTAATTCACCAGTTTAGATGGTAACGCTTTGGGCAGTAGGGGAATTCATTGAGGGATACCTATCGGTACATTTTGGTTGGTAGGCACATCACAGATGGTGTGTTGTGTGGACACAGCCTAATTCCACCCAATCTGTATCATCCTGTTGCAGTGCCTGGAGGTCTCAGTTAGAGGACTGCCTGAAGAACTCATTTAATATTAGTTCCCTAGGATTTTTTTAGGTGATACCCAAATGAGTGGGGAGAGGTCGTAGACCCAGTATTCAAATGGATATATAGCCCAGTTTCCTTATCTTTGAACTTCAATTGGTGGTGGTCCTGAATGAACAGTGTAGGTGTCAAGTCAAGTCAAGTCAAAGAATTTATATAGCGCACTACATACCCAGAGGGTCTCAAGGCGCTTAGGGAGGGGAGGAGGATTACTTGTCAAATATCCACGTTTTAAGTTGCTTTCTGAATGCTAGGTGGTTCTGGGTAAGGCGAAGGTAAGTGGGGAGTGAGTTCCATGTTTTAGCTGCCAGGTATGAGAAGGATCTGCCTCCCATGGTGGTCTTGTTGATGCGAGGTATAGTGGCGAGGGCTTGGCTGGAAGAACGTAGTTGGCGGGAGGGGGTGTAGAAGGACAGTCGTGAGTTGAGGCATTCTGGTCCGATGTCGTAGAGTGATTTGTGTGCGTGGGTTAGCAGTCGGAAAGTGATCCTCTTATTGACGGGTAGCCAGTGGAGGTCTTTCAGGTGACCAGAGATGTGTTCGTTACGCGGGATGTCTAATATGATCCTGGCTGAGGCGTTTTGGATTCGTTGGAGTTTCTTCTGGAGTTTAGCGGTAGTACCTGCGTAGAGGGTGTTTCCGTAGTCCAGTCGGCTCGTGACCAGAGCATGGGTGACTGTTTTTCTGGTTTCGGTGGGGATCCAGCGAAATGTTTTTTTGAGCATGCGAAGAATGTTGAAGCAGGATGAGGAGACGGCGCTGATTTGTCTGTTCATTGAAAGTGAAGAATCCAGGATAACGCCTAGGTTCCGTGCGTGGTCTGTCGGGATGGGTGCTTTTCCAAGGGCTTCCGGCCACCAAGAGTCGTCCCATGCAGAGGGGGATGTACCTAAGATGAGGACTTCTGTTTTATCTGAGTTCAGTTTCAGACGGCTGTGTTTCATCCATTCGGCAACTTCTTTCATTCCTTCGTGTAGGTTAGTTTTGGCGGTGCTGGGGTCATTGGTGAGAGAAAGGATCAGTTGCGTGTCATCCGCGTAAGAGATGATGTTGAGGTTGTGTTGGCGGGCGATGGCCGCGAGGGGGCTCATGTATACGTTGAAGAGGGTGGGACTGAGTGAGGATCCTTGTGGAACGCCACAGATGACTTCAGTGGCTGGGGTCTTATTCGCCTTCTGTTTATCAACGGTGTATGGTCATCTGAATTAAGTACGTAATTCAGCTACCGCCCAATAGTGTTTTAAGACTGAAGTGGTCAATTTGAGGGCCAGTCTTGCTGTCTGATTTTGTATGTGTTACATTGTAGCATTGAGCTTCCTGACAAGGCCAGCATCATCTAGATTTAGTAATTTGCATGGGTCATTACTGGAGATTCGGTCAGCTCCACTCGGTAATCTGCTCAAAAGGAGAGGTAGATGGTGAGATATAGAAGCTGGAATGTGGTTCTTTTTATCACTGCATCTGTTTGGCGCGTGAATAGTAGACCTGCAAGGAAGACAACTCCTAGGTTCTTGACATCTTTTAATCGGGTTGGTGAAGCTCCCTTAGAGAGTGGAAATGTGAAATTGGTGCTTGTCCCCCATCCAAAAGGAAAGATGGCTGAACACTCACAGTGAATATGGAAACAAGGATTACATTTATTAAGACCCAATAAAAACCTAGGGAGAGTGCTGGTGCACGTAAAATGGTAATTTACTTACTGGGGTTATAATATTTCCATCTACTTACCATGCCCTGCGTTTTTGTTTATAAAACTGGTTTTATAACAGTCCTTTTTCTATGTAGGTCACATAAACAATCTATTTATACACGAAAAAACGCCCAGACTTGAAAACAAGTGTGTGTGCTTGGCACCGCCACAGTTGTCGTTCTCGTGATGCCAGTGTAATCAATGCACCCATGTCTGCAACCTTTGTGTAGGTGTTTGCCGCCGGAATGACTGAGTAATTCAGAGCCTGTGGGAGGACTGGTTCTTCAGGTTATGACATATTGTTTCATGGGCGGTGCCTTATCTACGAGGTTACTAGCGTTCATTCGGGACGCATTGTAGAGGATTCACTAAGAAGTTGAACTCGACTGGACTGAAATTCAACCAAAGTAACCTTTCTCTAGATAAATAAAAAGGTTGCTTTGATCAGGTCACCTTTTGTGTGTTTTCTAGGGACCAGGAGTCTACAATTGGAAGGGTGGTTTTGCAATCGATGGTTTAAATGAAAACAACAAGTCCAGGTTTGGAATTATAGGCCTAAAAGTCTGCAACAAACGAGGGGGAAAAGTGAGGCCATCAACCTAAGTGAATAATTAATGATTCCAAAGCTAGATATATCTCAAGTCGTTGCCTTCTAGTAACCTTGCTGAGCAGGCTTAATAGTTCCCCTATGTACAGGGAGACTTTAAGACTGACACCCTTTCCATAGAGGGAATATTTGTTAGATTCATACGATTTCCCAGATTTACAAAAAAAACATTTGCTATACACTGAATATTTCTGACAACAATTGGGAATATTAAATAGGACATAAAAGGTGCAAAGTATAACGATATCCCAGACGTTTGCTTATCAGTGGCTTCCTCCCTAGGTAGTGTTTGTAATGGACTATCAATCACATATCTGCTGATTTAGATTTCACCAAATTTGAAAAGCAGAACATTTTTTTCTTCTTCCTGAGGCTTTATTTAGTACTTTCTTTCATAACTTTTAAAAGAAAATGCACCTGTTCAGTGCAAATGAACAGCTTAGAGATGAGTTGACTATTGATATGTTTGTGAATACACAACACTGTTCAATGATTGATTAGCATTTGAAATCTGCAGAGTATTATTCTGATTGGCTGAATTTTCTTACCAAACTCAAGGGGCGAGCATGTGACAGATTTATTAACAGGAATTGGCAATGCCAATAGATCTGGTTTATGGAGGAAAGTACTTGATGTCACTGTTGAGTCGAGGTACTCAATATGTCACTCATTTTTGCACGCATGAAACAAAGAAATGTGGAAGGGGAACTATAAAATGAGAAAATTGAAAAGTACAAAGTTATATCATATATGTGTGTGCATGCGTGTGTGTGCATGCATGTGTGTGTATGTGGATGTATGTATTATTTATTCATTTTATATTCCAAGATCTGACAAACAGCTAAGACTCTCACATGTTCTGAAGAGATTCGAGCAATAATTATTCCAGCGGAAATCTTCAACCCCTATGGTTTGTCAGAGGAAGTAACAAACCCCAAAATCCTACCCAACAAAGCTAGTCCGTGACATGTCATGTAGCAAAATACCTATCTGTAGGCTTTACTACAGAAAAATAACAATCCATTGCTAAGAGCCTTTTGATTACAACTTATGCTTTTCACAATCAATATGGCAGCCTGACTGCCATTATCGTAACTTTTCATTATAACAAGCAGCCCTATAACCTTTACCTTCTTCAGACCTGTTGTTTTGATTATAAGCATTCTCACAGGATATCCTTTAGTTGTACTGAAATAAAATTACAGATATGTAAAAAATGACAGCTGTCAAACTATATAGAATGTAACACAGTGCATACCTTCTGTCGCCATGATTTGTTCGTGGGCCATCAAACTCCTTTCCTACTACGGGAATGTGCAAGAGTCTGTGTAACAAGACACTAGGCCCAGCACATTTAAATCACGGAAACATAATTCAAGTAATTTCAGTTACTTTGCATTACTCTTGTTATGAAAAATATCCCATATTACGTTACTTTGTATAATTACATTGTCCTTTATGGAAATATTTTTAGTGTAGGAGTACAGGAACAACGAGAAATTCCAGAACGTGAACCAATGTTATTCTCAGCGTTGGTGCTTTTTGTGCTAATATTTTGAGCGCAAAAGGTATCCTCGCATCAAAAACGGACACATTTCAGACTAAAATGTTGTGCTACGCATTTTGGTGCATTTCTTGTAAGGATTGCGGTAGGGATAGTGGGCTCATACAGTGTTTGGTATGCCTTCCTCCTATCTATAAGAGGGTGTGCCAATGACATTCCTGTAGTAACACCCTTGTGAATTGAGATGTTAAGCCTCTACAGTAATCTGCCTGCAATTGGTGGGAAGGCGTTCCTGGGAGTACAAGTCATACTGAAAGTGTGTGCCTGTACCACCTTCTTTTTTTGTTGCCTGAAATCATATTTGCTATTGGTAAGCTGTAGAAATATGTGGATAGTTTTGATTTAGTGGTGGTGTATTAGGGCCAAGATTCCTGCTGCCTTCCGTATAGTGTTGTTGAGGTCCTACAGAAAAAAAGTAATATTTGTGTTGGGGTCAAATAAAGCTAGCAGGACCATGACGTCACTGTCAAGAGTATCTTAACAACATTCTTTTGAAATTTGTTCTCCTAGGGAAATTATGCGTAATGACATTTAATTTCAAGAAACGTCTTGTACTTACGGGAAAGAAAAAATACACAAATTTCGCACACTGCTACAAAATACCTGCCTACAGGCTTTGACACAGACTAACAACCATTTACCCTTAAGAAATTCGCTTCATAAGAAGTAAGACACGCCTAGTTGCTTCATCATAACTTTTGTAATGTACAGATTACCCTTAAGGAACCTGACAAAATGTATACTAGTGAAACAATAAGTCCTGCAGCCTTTACCATTGGCTTGATAATATAAACAAAACAGGGCTAGTGAAGAACAATCATGCAAACAGCTATACGATTACAAATATGCACTGAATTTCAGTTTAGAAAGCAATATGCAACCCCACTCAATAAGCCCTAACACGAATCATCAGCGTAAAAATATTCAACTCCCAGGGTTTGTCAGAGTGGGTGACAAACACCAAAAACACTTGCCAAGATTGCTAATCTGTGAAATTACATGTAACCAAATATCTGTCTGTCCCTTTGACATAGAGTGATAGCAATCCACTATTAGAGGCCTATTGGCTTTCACAAATATGCACAATAAATATGCCAGGCCTCCAATTAGGTCTGTAGGTGCTATCGTTGGCTTGTTCCCATGGCCAGCCTGGGCCTACTGTACTGAGTGGAAACCTTCCCACATTTCAACCATAAGGCATTCAGTCCTAAAATTAAAAATGCATCCAAAATTACAGATGGCAAAGCAAAATACTATCTCTCCTAGGAGAGCCTAAAAAGAATGAATGTAGTGCATATCTTCCATTCAAACAGTTTGTTTGAGTAGGTCACCAAAACCAAAAGCCCTTGCTTACTATGATAATTTAGGGGTGTCCATCTAGCAAAATAACTATTTCTGGGCTTTAATTTAGAGTAAGAGCATCAGGCCCACTGCCTTTTCCGTGACGTTTCTTAATAAACAAATCAGGCCCAATTGCCATGTTCATTGGCTTGGCACTATAACTAACTCAATCCTGCTGTGCAAAGCACCATAGTAGGCATGGGTTTTGGTGGCCCTGCAATTAAATTTGTGTCAAAATGATTTATGGTCCAGTATATAGATACAAATAGACTTGCTATTCTGCATTCTGGTGGATGCTAGCATTGATCTCAGACAGCAAAACTACCAATTCAATTCAATTCAAAAAGTGCTTTATTCGAGTATTACTCATAAAAGCAGACATACAAACATATCATAAAAAGTCAATTAAACTACCAAAAGTCATAAGCACATAATACATTTTAAAAAGTTATTGCACATCATAATCACAGGTGTAAAGTTCATTACTATTAAGAAAATTTCATACCGTATGATACATTAAATAAACCATTACAGAGAATAGACAGTAGTCTAGCAGTCTCTGGACGACCAAATAAACAGTTACAGAGAATAGACAGTAGCCTAGCAGTCTCTGAACAAATAAACAGTTACAGAGAATAGACAGTAGCCTAGCAATCTCTGGACAACTAAATAAACAGTTACAGAGAATAGACAATAGTCTAGCAGTCTCTGGGCATCACGGCAGAGAGTAGTTACCCTACTAGCATTCTCTGCCTTATTACCCACGCCCACCCCAAATACTTTGCAGTGGCAATTGTGATCCAGGACACAGAAGTAGATCGAACAATGCGCAGCGCTACCATACTACTTTTTGTACCTAAATTCCTGCACATGGGTGCCAACCAAGCTCGCCTTGGGGCAGAATATACTGGGCAGGAGAACAAAAAGTGACCAAGGGTTTCATTTCCTTCCCCGCAAACCGGGCAAGTAGCTACACCTCCTGATTTCCACTTAGATGTTAAATTACGGAGAGGGAGGGAACCAACCCTTAGTTGAAAAAGCAGTTTCCTGTCCATAGGCTTCAATATATAGTCCCAGTACATTTCATAAATAGGGTACATTTTAACCTCAAGGAAACTGGTGGTCATGGACCCACTGTTGGTACTAAGCAAACTCCTTTGGGCAACCTTTTCCCAGAAAGTGTTTTTTAAAATAGACTTAGAGGGAAATGGTGCCCCTGCTGGATCAGACCATAAAGCATTTAGACCTAGTGCGATCAATGCAATCTTTAGAGCTTTAAACCATTTGATTTTATTAAAGCGATCTGCTTTAATGACGTCAATGAACCCCTCTGCATAATGGGAGAGCTCTGGCGTGGTCCAGAGCCTACGCCAGTATAGAATCGGGCGTAGTTTGGCCATTTCCGATATTTCTCTCCTGCCGAGCTCATAACGTAGGGGCAATAACGGACTACTCTGGGGGATACCTGTGAGTGTCCTTAAAAATTTATTTTCTGATATTTGAAGTTCCTGCAAATTTTCATACCCCCATAGCTCAGCACCATATAAAGCTGACCCGACTGCTTTAGCCTCATATATTATCAGGGGTGGTTTAATCGGTTGAGTCAGTGATTTCCGATGTTCTTTTATAATGGTACCAGCAAGTTGCTTGTGCCTTAAGGTAGCAATGTTAAGGTGTTGGTGCCACCTATTATCATTTGAAATGAGAATCCCCAAGTAGGTAAATGATTTTACGACCTCGAGAATGCGTCCACTCATGGAAATTTTGGGTTTAAAATTTCTATGCGGATTAAAAACCATGAGTTTTGTTTTTGAAGCATTCATCTAGAGTCCGTGATCTACACAGAACTCGTCAAATATTGCCAAAGCTTTCTGCAAACCACTTGGGGTTTTGGATAAAATGAACGTATCATCGGCGAACATTAAAATAGGAACTTTTACACCTGCAAGAAAGGGAGCATCCACGACCTGAGATTGCATGCGGGGAACAATACCATTAATAAAAAGGGTGAACAAAGTTGGGGCCATTGAGCACCCCTGCCGAACCCCGCGCTCAACAGGAAATTCGGCTGTGTCGTTACCATATCCACCCCATCGAATTTTGGCGTAGTTACCATTATGCAATCGCATGATCAGAGACAACAAATCCTCTGGGACCCCTAGAGCCTCAAGCACTTCCCACAGTTTTGCCCTTGGTACTAGGTCGAAGGCAGCCCGCAGATCAACAAATGCCGCGTAAAGGCTGCCTCCACCTAGCACCACAGTCCTCCACTGAATCAGTTGGGAACGAAAGATTTGATCCACAGTGCTAGTTGCCCTGCGAAATCCAGCCTGAAAGGGAGATAAAATATTGTGGTCCTCCGCCCAATCAAGTAACCTATTGACAATCACACGCCCCACAATTTTTTGAATAGTATCTATTAAACTGATTGGGCGGTAGTTACAAGGCTGGGCACGATCTCCCTTTTTATATACCGGGATAATAACAGCACCCCTCCATGTTGCCGGGATATCTGCACCTCTGGCAATATTGTTTATTAACAAATAAATGTAATTGCACCACCTTCCAGTGTCGTTTAGAAAAACGTCCGCTGGAACCCCGTCAATGCCAGGAGCGCGGCCACTTTGAACAGTTTTAAGGGCAGACAAAATTTCGCTCTGCGTGAAAATGTTGTCTTCTGCCAATGAAATGTTCGGACACCTGCTATTTGCAGTCTGGTCCCTAGATGCGTACTGCTCACTAAAGAATTGGACCCAGGCATCCTGGGGGACATTGTTGGTGCTTGCCTCTTCAATCCTTTCATGACCCCATTTAACTATGTGCCAAAATAATCTAGAATTGTGTCGATCACTTGCACATTTCAGCTTATTCCAATGGGCTTCATCCCAGTCTCTTTTAGCTTTGGCTATACAATTTTTATAGTGTTTCCTAGCTGATCTAATAACCCCCAGATTTTTATTCTTAATTGCGTCTCCCAATGAGGTTCTTGCCACCTTACAGTCGTGATTATACCATTTAGCAGCTCTATAAGCGTAAGCCCTCTTTCTATTTACCGGTTTTAAGAAATGGCATTTGATTTCTTGAAAAAGATCCTCGTGAACCTTAGTAGTGTTGACTTGACTCGGGGAATAGCCAGTCACTCCCTCTAGGGCCATGATAGCCTTATCAGTCGCCACTCCTATTTTTTCCAAAACCAGCTGATCTGTCCTAACACTTGTCCACCTCAACCTACGCATGACATTAGATGGTACGATTATCGGAGGTGAGGGCTTGACACAGAGACTAGGAACGATGTCCTCAGACAGCCACCAATTGTGGAAAACACATAGAGGGTTATGGTCACTCTCAAGCCTTTCCTTTACAGCCATATCGATAAAAGATGACCAAAGAGACATGCTACAAATGACATAATCAATGCGACTTTTGTTTCTCCCGTTATTAAAAGTCATGGCTGGTACTCTATCAGACTTTGTCCGACCATTCAGAGCTCTTAAACCTTGTTCAAGGCACATTGCATTTAAACATAAGACATCCTCGGTCCAGCGAGTTACTGGAGTGGTATCAAGTGCGGGAATGTCCCAGTGCTTATCTTCCTCCGCACCCAAGAAAGCCTCACCAGTATCTAGCGGTTCAAATGTGCGGTTTAAGTCACCTGCAATTATTATGTTCTTCCCAGAAGAATGTGACTCTAATAAATTGTGCAGATTCAGGAGGACTTCTGATTTTCCTGCACTACCACCCCTAGCGTATATATTATATATGTCAATGGAAGTGGATGAGTCACTTGTAAGTCTGATGAGCTGTATATCTTTTTGATGGAGCTCCACAGTTTTCACCACAACCTTTAGAGACTGACGGACCCATATGGTGAGTCCCCCCATCGGACGCCCTTTAGGACCCTTAGTGGCTGGAACGTTAAAATTCAAATACCCCAGTACAAAAACAGGATCACAAGCCCATGTCTCTTGAAAAATACAAACATCGTACTGGCTGACAAACCCAAACCATTCTCCACAATCCAGTTTGGAGCGTAGCCCTGCCACATTCCAAGACAAAAGATTCCCCGTAAAATTTGTCGTGGTTCGTTTGGGACTGGGAACTGGCTCGTTCAACATCCTATCGTCAGTACCTTTATCATTTGTATTTACAGTAATTGGCCCTGCTATAGTCACAGGGTAGATTGTCACATTTTGAGCATCTGATAAATGGCCGGACCCCATAATTGTACATGCGTCAAAAGGAATTTGCAACATGGGAATGGGATTTAATGGTTGTCAATCACATGCGTCCAAGTTTGAAAGAGCAGAGAATCTGTTTTCCAAACCAGGACCCCATTCATTGAAGCCAACATTCTTGCTGCCCTTTTTGGTCACAACATTCCATTTTGTTCTTAAAGTGCTTGAATTAGGGCCTCTACCTTTCCGAGGATAGAAAAAGTCCAAAGTCAATGGGACTATTGAGGTGGATCTTCTCTGCGGAGGAAAGATATGAGGCAAGATGTTTGGCAAAACCTCAGGGTCAGAAAAATTGAGCACAACACAATCCCCCTTGAATTTCTTTACCCTGTTCCCAATCCACTCTACCCTTCTTGCGTTTACAAGTTCTTCGGATAGTTGCTGCTTTCCCCAAGGAGAAATTGCCATATTGTTGGTGAGCCATGATAAAGATTTGTTTAGTAGTGATGATGTTGATTCTACCTCGCCAATTACTAGTGGAGGCACATTTGCAAGTACGAGAACTAGTGGTGAGGCTTCCACTACTAGCTCGAAAGACTCTGTCAAAGTATTAGGATCATCATTTGTTAAGACGGTGGGTGCAACACCAAAGGTGCCTACAGATGGATTAATCAGTGGTGCTGTTGGAGGATTTGGTACAGCGATAGGAATAGATCCGTTGATTTTACATGATTGGATTTCACTCGCCAAAGGCTGTACGCTGGACACAATAACTTCAGCTAGATTTCCTACCTCCCCCAGTGTTTTTTCAAGTAAACCTTCCAGCTTGCTGACCTCAGCAGTTAGTTTATCTATTTTACTGATCAGGGGTTTAACTATACCTTTAATTTTTGTGTCCATCATGCTCCAAAGTTTATTAAATTGAGCGTTTGAAAGGGTTACATATGCTTCCCCAGTCAGATCATCCTCCTCATCCTCGGATCTTTTCCTTGGAGGTGTTGCAACTTTGTTCTTAGCAGACCTTAAACCCCTCCGTTTTTGATTGGCTTTTCTTTTGCCCCCGGTAACCCTCGGGGCTGGAATAGGGACGGCAGTAGGGATTGTGGACTCGTTATTAGTAAATGTCACAGACACGACTTCGCTATCACTATTGGCTTCAGTGTTAGCAACTATGCCACTAGGCTGGATGGTGATTGTCTCCTGGAAAGAGTCATGTACTACACCAGAAATGCTGTTATTTAGTAGAGCAAAATAGTCCTCTGCCCCTGTGTCTGACGGAGGGGAATGGTTGGATGTATCTAGTCCCAGTGAAGACCTCCTGTCGCTATTGATTTTTGCCACGACTTGGACAAGGTAATTCTCCATGGTGTTATTAACAGGGGTTTGCTTTTTTCCAGGCATTATAAAGATGGCTAATACACACAGTACAAGATGTTTACTCACAAGGCTCAGCAAAAAGTTAGTTTACCTGCTGTATGATGGACCAGGAAGGGCTATTTCCAGAGGAATGCAAAGGAAGTGTCGGGCAGGGTCTCTGGCCCAACCCAACCACGTCCGACCTCGGACGGCCTCAGACGGCCCGCCCTTTGCCCGGCCTTCGCCACAGGCGTCCCGCTCGCGTCCCGCGACGCGGGGCTCCTTCCACCTTTATGCTGCCTGGGAGCGCTCGCTGGCGCGTTTCGCGTCACCTCCACGCGCCGCCGCAAGGCCTGCCGGGAGTTGTAGTCCCCCGGAGCGGCGGCGCGGATTCTAATGCCCAGGAATGACTCTCGGCGGTGGCGGCTAGGGCGTCAGCTCAGGTAAGTTGTGGTAAATGCCCAGGAATGACTCTCGGCGGTGGCGGCTGGAGTGTCAGCGCAGGTAGGTTCAGGTAAGTGCCCAGAAATGACTCTCAGCGGTGGCGGCAGGTACGTTAGTCTCAAAACTACCAGGTACTCCATACTTAACTTAAAAATCTCTGTTGATAGAATGGAACCTTTGGGATGCTGCACATTAGAGGAATGGGTTTAGATATGGAAAGAACCCCTGTAGGCCAGCCAGGGGTTATTCTTCAGATAAGACTATATCTAATGCAGAACACTGCTGTCATTGTCAATGCAGAGAGCGAGGGTGTCGATCAGTGGTGAATACTATTGAAGTCAAGTGGGACAAGTAGGAAAAGAACAGCATAGTCTATCATCTGAAGGCTGTGATCCACCACTTGAATGATTGTCAACTCTCTGTTACAGTGTGTTCTATTCTTCAAAGGTTAATCCTGCAGGTGGGTGATGCATTTGATCTTGTAATGGGTCTGGTTTGTAATGGCTTTCTCATTGATCTTTCCTAGAAATGATACATTTGTTGTAGCTGGTAGTCAGAGAGATCATCCAGACCCAGCTGAGGTGTTTTGAGAAGCAGCGGGGCAGTCCTCTTTCATGAGCCTCCAGGAAAGAGCTGTCTGTAAAAGGTGGGTTGATGATGTACATTATTAGTGTCAATTTTTCTCTACTATCTCTGTCCTTAGATGATGTAGCGTTGCAGTAGTGAGCAGGTTCATAACTTCTTCTGTTGAAATAGTGGGGGGAGGTGGGCAAATTTGATGCATTGCTTGGAAGGATTGTGGTAGGGACAGTGAGTTTCACTGTGTTGTCTATGAATACATATATATACATATATATATATATATATTTTTTTTTTTTAAATTTCTTTATTGGGTTAACAATATGCAGTTTTGTTGCAGTCATTAAATCCCCCCACCCGCCAATCTGACTTTACCCTAACATTAGTACGGACAACCATCTGACTATTCACTCTCCGGTGTCTACACAGCCATTTAGCCAACAACCCAGTGCCGGGCAGGCGGCAAACCTTGTTACATACATTAACGCATACATAGATGAATCACTCGGATCACTGACAAAATATCGACCTCCAAAATATCGACCTACAGTAATATTGAGTCTAAAATATCGAGGGCAAGAATATCGACATCCTATCTACAACATGGTAAGTACAAAAATATCGAAAAAATAATATAGATGTTAAAAATATCGATGTTAAAAATATGGTTTTTTTTCTTTTAAAATATAAATGTGAAATAAAGTAAATAACACTAATAAATATAATATACATAGTTAAAAGTATCTAATAATGTTTAAAATTAATAAATAATACCTATATAATAATAATACATTAATTAAATATATACTGTAAATATATAATATATATGTTCTGAACAATATGTTGTAATAATTATTTTACTAACTTATAAATTATTAAAATATATTCTAATTTACAAATACATTTACAAACATAAAACAATACCATAAATAAAATGTACAAAACATAAAAAATTAAATATACTTTTAATATTTTTACAATTAATTATATAAAATGTTGGATAGCGTAGGGGTAAAAATTACTATTCCCACTCCGGAGAGTGCAACAGTAGGGAACGCTTTGGATAGCGTAGAGGTAAAAATTACTATTCCCACTGCAGAGAGTGCAACAGTAGGGAAAGCGTTGGATAGCGTAGGAGTATAAATTACTATTCCCACTCCACAGAGTGCAACAGTAGGGAAAGCGTTGGATAGCGTAGAAGTAAAAATTACTATTCCCACTCCAGAGAGTGCAACAGTAGGGAAAGCGTTGGATAGCGTAGGAGTAAAAATTACTATTCCCACTCCAGAGAGTGCAACAGTAGGGACAGCGTTCGATAGCGTAGGGGTAAAAATTACTATTCCCACTCCAGAGAGTGCAACAGTAGGGAAAGCATTGGATAGCGTAGGGGTAAAAATTACTATTCCCACTCCAGAGAGTGCAACAGTAGGGAAAGCATTGGATAGCGTAGGAGTATAAATTACTATTCCCACTCCACTGAGTGCAACAGTAGGGAAAGCGTTGGATAGCGTAGGAGTAAAAATTACTATTCCCACTCCAGAGAGTGCAACAGTAGGGAAAGCGTTGGATAGCGTAGGAGTAAAAATTACTATTCCCACTCCAGAGAGTGCAACTGTAGGGAAAGCGTTGGATAGCGTAGGAGTAAAAATTACTATTCCCACTCCAGAGAGTGCATCAGTAGGGAAAGCTTTGGATAGCGTAGGGATAAAAATTACTATTCTCACTCCAGAGAGTGCAACAGTAGGGAAAGCGTTGGATAGCGTAGGGGTAAAAATTACTATTCCCACTCCAGAGAGTGCAACAGTAGGGAAAGCATTGGATAGCGTAGGAGTATAAATTACTATTCCCACTCCACAGAGTGCAACAGTAGGGAAAGCGTTGGATAGCGTAGGAGTAAAAATTACTATTCCCACTCCAGAGAGTGCAACAGTAGGGAAAGCGTTGGATAGCGTAGGAGTAATAATTACTATTCCCACTCCAGAGAGTGCAACTGTAGGGACAGCGTTGGATAGCGTAGGAGTAAAAATTACTATTCCCACTCCAGAGAGTGCATCAGTAGGGAAAGCTTTGGATAGCGTAGGGATAAAAATTACTATTCTCACTCCAGAGAGTGCAACAGTAGGGAAAGCGTTGGATAGCGTAGGAGTAGAAATTACTATTCCCACTCCAGAGAGTGCATCAGTAGGGAAAGCGTTGGATAGCTTAGGAGTAAAAATTACTATTCCCACTCCAGAGAGTGCAACTATAGGGAAAGCGTTGGATAGCGTAGGGGTAAAAACTTACTATTCCCACTCCAGAGAGTGCAACAGTAGGGAAAGCGTTGGATAGCGTAGGAGTAAAAATTACTATTCCCACTCCAGAGAGTGCATCAGTGGGGAAAGCGTTGGATAGCGTAGAAGTAATAATTACTATTCCCACTCCAGAGAGTGCAACGGTAGGGAAAGCGTTGGATAGCGTAGGGGTAAAAATGACTATTCCCACTCCAGAGAGTGCAACAGTAGGGAAAGCTTTGGATAGCGTAGGGGTAAAAATTACTATTCCCACTCCAGAGAGTGCCACAGTAGGGAAAGCGTTGGATAGCGTAGGAGTAAAAATTACTATTCCCACTCCAGAGAGTGCATCAGTAGGGAAAGCGTTGGATAGCGTAGTAGTAAAAATTACTATTCCCACTCCAGAGAGTGCAACAGTAGGGAAAGCGTTGGATAGCGTAGGGGTAAAAATTACTATTCCCACTCCAGAGAGTGCAACAGTAGGGAAAGCTTTGGATAGCGTAGGGATAAAAATTACTATTCCCACTCCAGAGAGTGGAACAGTAGGGAAAGCGTTGCATAGCGTAGGAGTAAAAATTACTATTCCCACTCCAGAGAGTGCATCAGTAGGGAAATCGTTGGATAGCGTAGGAGTAAAAATTACTATTCCCACTCCAGAGAGTGCAACAGTAGGGAAAGCGTTGGATAGCGTAGGGGTAAAAATTAATATTCCCACTCCAGAGAGTGCAACAGCCGGGAAAGCGTTGGATAGCGTAGGGGTAAAAATTACTATTCCCACTCCAGAGAGTGCAACAGTAGGGAAAGTGTTGAAGAGCGTAGGGGTAAAAAGTACTATTCCCACTCCAGAGAGTACAACAGTAGGGAAAGTGTTGGATAGCATAGGGGTAACAATTACTATTCCAAATCCAGAGAATGCAACAGTAGGGAAAATGTTGGATAGCGTAGGGGTTAAAATAACATACTTATAAATAAAAGCTTTTTATTTAAAAAATGATATAAACTAGTAAGAAAATTTAAACCATATACAATTCCTATACATAATTATAAAAAACATGATTAGCTAAATATATTTAACCAAAAATAAATATTAAAAAATACCATTTTATAATATTTAATTACCAATTATTAATTAATTAACAAATATATTATTTACAAAACAATAATTATCAAAAACATATTACTTAATTACATTTAAATTACTTCCCACCATATTCCCCTATAAACCCACTACCCAGAACAGAACACATTTATCTATTTATGAATTAAATAAAATTATTTACCAATCAATTAAAATTAATTATCAATTAATTAAAATTATTTACCAATTAATTAAAATTAATTTATAACTCCTACTAATTAATAATTAATTATACAGAATTAAATAACTGCCAACCCTATTCCCCTATAAACCCACAACCCGCTACAGAACATATATATCAATTAATCAATTAATTTTAATGAAAAAACCATTAATTACATTTATTTACCAATTATTTAAAATTATTTAATAAAAACTACTAATTATTTTTTAATTTAACATAATTAAATTACTACCCACCATATTCCCCTATAAACCCACAACCCGCTATAGAACATATTTATCATTTAATCAATTAATTAAAATGATTTACCAATTAATTAAATTTAATTACTAAGTATTTATAATTAATTAATATTAAGTACTAATTATTAATTAATTTAACCTATTTATATTACTTCCCACCCTATTTCCCTATAAACCCATAACCCGCTACAGAACATATTTATCAATTAATCAATTAAGTAAAATTATTTTCCAATCAATTAAAAATAATTACCAATTAATTACAATTTATTAATAAATCCTACTAATTAATAATCAATTTAACATAATTAAATAATTTCCCACCCTATTCCCCTATAAACCCACAACCCGCTCTGGTACTAAAACATATAATTTGCTTATAAATAAATGTATTAATATATAAATTTAATACACATATAATATTAATTATTTTAATTACTTAAGTGAAACATATAACACATACATAATGAAAAACAAAAGAAATAATACAAATATCGATATTAGTGTTATCGAAATTAGTAACATCGATATATTTGCTATCGATATTACTAACTTCGATATTACTTACATCGATATTAAGTATTTCGATATTACTTACCTTAGGGTCGATATTCTGTCCAACGATATTCTTGTCATCGATATTCTGCACCTTCAAAATTACTGACACGATATTTTGGTAAATCGATATTTCATACTCAATATTTTGACTGTGTACCGAATCACTCTACTCCCGGCCCTACAAGTGTGGGCATTGCACATAGAGTAAAAGTAGTTCTAGCCCTGGGTGCCTCCTCATTGTTTGCCTCCATGCTATAGGTATCTAGGGCTCCTGGGCCTCCTCATTAGTGTGCATATCCTTTTTGTTGGTCAGGTACGTCTGATACAACCCCCAATTTTTTTCGGTCTGGTAGTAGGGGGAGCAGCTCACTGTAGTTCTCAGATTGTGTGCAGCAGTTCAGCATGTCGTGTACCCAGCACTTAGGTGTGGGGGTGGGGCCTCTCATCCAGCAGCATGCCACCACCCTCCGGGCCATGAGGAGTCCCATGTCTACCAGTCTCCGTGCTGCCCTGGGAAGTTTTTTCGTGTACCCTAGGAGTGCCAGCTCGGGGTCAGGTGCGAGGTCTATTTCTGCTATGTTGCTTATGTCAGCAAAGATCTTGACCCAGAAGTCCCACACTCCTGGGTATTGCCATGCTAGGTGTAGGAACCCCCCATCTTTCGCAGTCAGCTGTGTCTCGAAGGCCATACCTGTTCAATCTAGCCGGCATGTAGTACACCCTATTTAGAAACTTGAAATGTACCAGCCTGTGTCTGCCATTTAGGGAGAGCTTCCTGGTGTTGGTACAACAGTATCGCCACATGTCGTCATCAATAACTATCTGCAGATCCGTCTGCCATGCCAGCCGTGCCTTGGTGTATGCATGCTCTCTATGCGCTTGGGACAATTTATACAGGTTAGAGATCAGTTTTTGGGGAGACTTAGTCTTTATAACGTGTGTGAGTTCCGGGACTTCAGGTGGTTCAGCCATATCTTCACCTAGCAAGTCAGTAAAAGCGCAACGCACCCTGTGAAATTGGAAGCTTGGTCTATGAATATTTTTTTGGTTGGCTTAACACTTCTATGTGTAATGGATGAGTAAATTACCATTGTTGAGCTCATACAGTGTTTGGTATGCATTCCATCTAGCTATAAGAGGGTTTGCCAATGACATTCCTGTAGTGACAGCCTTATGAATTGAGCAGTCTTTTCCTCTACAGTAATCTGCCTGCAAGTGGTGGTAAGGCATCTCTGGGATTCCAGGTCATACTAAAAATGTGTGCCTATACCCTCTTCTTTTTTTTGTTGCCTGAAATCATAGTTACTGTTGGTAAGCGGTAGAAATATGTGCATAGTTTTGCTTTCATGGGGTGTCATTGGGCCGAGATTCCTCCTGCCTTCTGTATAGTGCTGTTGAGGTCCTACAGAAAAAAAGTAATATTTGTGTTGGGGTCAGATAAAGCTAGCAGGACCATGACGTCACTGTTAAGAGTATCATTGTATTGAACTTTGTTCTCCTAGAGAAATTATGCAGACTACTGACTGACTTTTTGCTTGCATGCTGTCAATGCATCCATCTGCATTCAAATACTCTCAGCTATCTGCCCATTATCTGTCAATATATATAGCCCAGCAACATAAATTAGAATCCAATCATTAAAAAGACAATGTTCACAGGGTAGCTGTACTTTGTTCCATCTCAAACTGTCAGCACCATACAGAAGCCAACCCAGATTGAGTACAAGAACCTTTTTTCTCCCATCTGTTAGTGCATACGCAGATTGAGACAGGCTTGGATGGAATATGCTTCAGAAACAAATCTGTGCCTCCATGCATCATGGTTATGCATTGCAGGGCGTGGCTGCTGCACCATGGAACATGCAAAAAGAACAATTGACGGACAGAATGCAGAACAATGTCATACATTCACACCAGTACAGAGATCTGGGGGTAAGTCCATCGTTTTTTTGCTCACCATGCAATTCCAATTTGGACCCAGCCATATGCAAATCCGTCTTGACCCTGCCCCCAATGGGAACAGTCCAGCCTGAACTGCCAGGCAAGGTCCTCCCTGGACTGGAAAAAAGCATCCTAGGACCGGTTTCAGGCTTTCAGCCTTCATCAGCCTGGATAGCTTAACTCCAGTGACATGGAGAGCACGGGACCCACGTCTGGGCATACCCGTCCCACTCGGGGTGACAAATGCAAAAAGAACAATTGATGAACAGAATACAGAACACTATCATACATTCACCCCAGTACAGAGATCTGGGCCTAAATCCATAGATGTTTTGCTCACAATTCCATTCCAGTTTGGACACAGCAATATGCAAATCAGTCTTGACCTTGTGCACAATGGGAACAGTCCAGCCCGAACTCCCAGGCCAGGTGCTGACTGGACTGGAAAAAAGCATCCTAGGACCTGTTTCAGGCTTCAGCCCTCATCTGCCAGTATAGCTTGACTCCAGTGGCATGGAGAGCACAGGACTAAACGTGGGCGTATAATCTGTTTCGCGCGTGAATTTCCGGATTTTTGGCAATGTCGCGGTCCGCGAATCACGCGAATTTGCCCAAAAATCCACAAATTCGCAAGCTGCGAATTATTTTGCTTGGTCGCACTTGAAAAATACAATATCGCGCGCGTGCCGTTGACTTACCGTGATTCTGAGTCCGCCAAGTTGTTTTTCTCCCGGTTTGCGTGTGCTGCGCCATTTTCGATCTTGCTGCGTGATCGCGCAAGAGTTTTTCGAACGCATTTATGTCAACGCGGCTCACATCTTGCACAACGAGAGTTTGACAACCGCGAGTACGTCATAAGGGCCCGCGATCACGCATTGCGGGAGTAAACAATGCCGAACACGTAGATGCGGCACACAATTGACTTCCGGCGGGAGATTTGAACAGCTCGCGTTTCCGAAATTGCAAAAATTGCAATTCTGCACAAGAAATCCACCGCAGGAAGCATAAACCTTCTGAAAATGATGCTTTTGATCAGAATAACTCCTCAGATGGACATTTGGCTGCACTTTTTGGTGCAAGGAGTCCATTTTTGGGGGGGGGGGGGGTGGGAGGAAGGAAGTGCCCCAGAGTCTCCAACTACCTGTTCCTGTCCAGCAGGCTCCTCCCAGTGCTTTTTCCATGTCCTGGTCACTTTTGATTTGGATCTGGAGCTGGAAGGATTACTTTGTGTGGCTGCTGCTGGATATTTGTATTTGAGGACTTTTTGGACTTTGGAGTTTGGATCACTTTTGGACTTGAGATTTTACAAGTAATTTGGTGTTGTTTGTTTGGGGCATTGCAGTTGAGGCAACTACAGTTTTAAAACTTTTTTCACAACTTAAAAAATATATATATTGTGGGTAGCCACAGTATCCAGTTGGCCCAGGGTTAGTCATGGGTGCATGATACTACTGTTTCTGTGATTCTTTTTTTAACCTAATTCTCATTTATGTCATGGAATTTTAGCTCACTATTATATGTTGATTTTTTTTTAATTTTGGGGTTCCAGTAAAGCCTCACTAGCCAGTAGGCCCAGGTGTAGTGAGTGGTGCATGGACCTAATCTTTCTGTGGGGTGTCTTGAATTTAACCCCTTCGCTGCGGCGGCTATTCTGCCGCAGCGCTAAGGGGGCGGGGGGCCGGGCGGCGCGCCCATGCTGGTCACTCACCGCTCTGTCACCAGCCTCGGTTGAGCTGTGATCATGACGGAGCGGTTCTGTCACGGCCCGCCCGCTCAATGTTCCGCCCAGCACAGGTGCGGAATCTGCGCTGCGCAGGCGCGCCGAGCGGGCCGTCACGGAATCGCTCCGTCATCAGCACAGCGCGACCGCGGCTGATGACGGAGCGGTTCCGTCACCAGCAGGGGAGGGGTTAAACATCATTGAGGGCATAAATGGCATTGAATTGTGGGGATTGTTGTGTGTTTTCGACTTTTTGTGGTGTTGTTTGGGCCTGGCCATGTGGGTGGGGTCCATTTTGAGGCCTGGTACAGGCAGGGCCTGGCCATGCTGCTGGGGGTCAAGGGGCCATTTTGAAGCCAAGCAGTGTGCTCAGGCCTGCACCCAGTTTGCCTTGCTTTCAATCATTATGCCCAGGTGTAGTGAGTGGTGCATGGACCTAGTCTTTCTGTGGGGTGACTTGAATTTAAACATCATTGAGGGCATGGATGGCATTGGATTGTGGTGATTTTTTGTGTGTTTTTCTACTTTTTGGGGTGTTGTTGGGGCCTGGCCATGTGGGTGGGGGCCATTTTGAGGCCTGGTACAGGCAGGGCCTGGCCATGTGGTGGGGGTCAAGGGGCCATTTTGAAGCCAGGCAGTGTTCTCCGGCCTGCACCCAGTTTGCCTTGGTTTCAACCATTATGCCCAGGTGTAGTAAGTGATGCATGGACCTAGTCTTTCTGTGGGGTGTCTTGAATTTAAACATCAATGAGGGCATGGATGGCATTGGACTGTGGTGATTTTTGTGTGTTTTTCGACTTTTTGGGGTGTTGTTGGGGCCTGGTCATGTGGGTGGGGGCCATTTTGAGGCCTGGTACAGGCAGGGCCTGGCCATGTGGTGGGGGTCAAAGGGGCCATTTTGAAGCCAGGCAGTGTGCTCAGGCCTGCACCCAGTTTGCCTTACTTTCAACCATTATGCCTGGTTATTGAAGACCTCTGAGGCGGAAGCCGGAGGTGGTGTAACTCGTGATTTTAAAACTGCTCATTTTCTGATTATTTTACATTTGTTATAACTTTGTGTCCACTGAGAAACCCACTCTGCTTTGGTAAACTCCTGCAAGCACTTACAGCGGATTTTAGCGCTGTTCCTTGCAGAGGACTTCACGGCCGCCATCGCGAGTGCGAGGCCACGCCCACCCGTTAGGCCACGCCCACTCTCCCAGCCTATTAAAAGCGCTGATTGCAAGCGCGCCTACTGTTATTGAAGACCTCTGAGGCGGAAGCCGGAGGTGGTGTAACTCGTGATTTTAAAACTGCTCATTTTCTGATTATCTTACATTTGTTATAACTTTGTGTCCACTGAGAAACCCACTCTGCTTTGGTAAACTCCTGCAAGCACTTACAGCAGATTTTAGCGCTGTTCCTTGCAGAGGACTTCACGGCCGCCATCGCGAGCGCGAGGCCACGCCCACCGGTTAGGCCACGCCCACTCTCCCAGCCTATTAAAAGCGCTGATTGCAAGCGCGCCTACTGTTATTGAAGACCTCTGAGGCGGAAGCCGGAGGTGGTGTAACTCGTGATTTTAAAACTGCTCATTTTCTGATTATTTTACATTTGTTATAACTTTGTGTCCACTGAGAAACCCACTCTGCTTTGGTAAACTCCTGCAAGCACTTACAGCGGATTTTAGCGCTGTTCCTTGCAGAGGACTTCACGGCCGCCATCGCGAGGCCACGCCCACCCGTTAGGCCACGCCCACTCTCCCAGCCTATTAAAAGCGCTGATTGCAAGCGCGTCTACTGTTATTGAAGACCTCTGAGGCGGAAGCCGGAGGTGGTGTAACTCATGATTTTAAAACTGCTCATTTTCTGATTATTTTACATTTGTTATAACTTTGTGTCCACTGAGAAACCCACTCTGCTTTGGTAAACTCCTGCAAGCACTTACAGCGGATTTTAGCGCTGTTCCTTGCAGAGGACTTCACGGCCGCCATCGCGAGGCCACGCCCACCCGTTAGGCCACGCCCACTCTCCCTCTCCTCAAATGTGCTTCCCACGCAAGCGCAGCGGACGAGCACAGCGGGAGCGCCGTCTGTGCGCCGAAGGCGCGCCTAAGGCAAGCCCGTCTGCGCCCGTCCGCGATCGTACGCGGTCCAGGGCCACACCCCCTGCTCCTCCAGATGGTCACATACGGTGGAGCAAGCAGGATCTACTGAACGCTTGCCACAAAATCGACGATTCCTGCAAACATAGCCTATGCGTGGAAAACGATATGGGTTGCGAACACTGTCACTTCTCATTCGACCATGGTAAGAAAACAACCAACACGAACTATACCATACAATGCGGACTGCTTAACGTACGCTCACTGAGGAAACACAGGCTAGACCTATTTGATCTAATTACTGAGAGCCAGTGGGATCTTGTGTTTCTAATAGAGACATGGTTAGATAATGAGTCTACACCCTACGCCCTTGAGGCAATTCCAGGAGGGTATACAATACATAGACTGGATAGACCCACAGGCAGAGGAGGCGGAATCGCAATTATAGCCCGTGAAAACCTACGATGCCCGCTAGATAGCTCTCCCAACCTGGACAGTGAAGCAGGGAGCTTCACTATCAAAGTGAATAATAACTACACGCTAAAGGGCATACTAATTTACAGACCCCCAGGCCCCATAGCCAGGTTCGAGGAGAGTTTGGTTGAAGGAATCATGGAAACCATACTGTGCACTGACAAGTTTCTGGTACTCGGGGATCTCAATCTTCATCTTGATAACCCCTCAGACCACGTCAGTAAGAATTTTGGCCAGGCACTGAAAGCCCTCCAACTCACCCAAATTGTTAGAGGCCCTACCCATCAACAGGGTCATCTGCTGGACCCGATATTTGTCAACTGGGGGGAAGCTGAAGCTATGACCCCTATTCCCATCCCATGGTCGGACCACTATTTGGTCCCTTTTTCCATACGAATCCCTGGAAGCAGACCCCCACAGCCACCAGCTATGTACCACCTCAAACGGAAATGGGCTACATTCTCTCAGTCCAAATTCTGTGCAGAATTAACGAAAGGAGGAAGCCCAGGAGGGAAGGATGCTGACACAGCAAATGCTAACCTCTGCACACGATTTAACCAGGCACTAGACTGCACAGCCCCTTTGCTAAAAATCAAATCTGGGGGACGCATAAACAAAACTGCCCCGTGGTTCAACGCTGAACTAAGAGTTCAGAAAACCGCACTGAAAAGAACCGAAAGAGAATGGCGCAAGACTCTCTCTGAAGAAACCAGAAAGAATTATCTAACCGAGAGACGAACCTACCATGGACTAATCAGAAAGACAAAGACAGCATACTTTACGATTAGGATCAGTGAGGCTGGTAACTCGACGAAAGAGCTGTTTTCACTCTACAAAACTCTTTCAAGCGGAAACCCAGCTATTGCCCCCGATGACTGTTCGCCAGAATTGTGTGACAAAATTGCAGATTTTTTCTCAGATAAAATAACAAAGATCTACTCAGCATTCCCTACGCAGTCCAAAACCGGGGCAGACTTCGTTGAAAGCCCAAGGGAGTGGGGAGATAAACCTAGACTTACCAACTTTACTACCCCTCCCACGGAAGATCTTCTAAAAATCTGCAGGTCGGTGAAGTCGGGCTCTCCGAGAGACCCTACCACACCCAAACGCCTGACGGATAGTCTAAGGGTACTAGAACCATACATTAGACATGTACTCGATGTATCTTTTACCACCAAGACAGTACCTAGGGAGTGGAAAAAGGCGGTTGTTCTGCCCCTCAGGAAGAAACCTACCATCAGTTTTGAGAAACTTGACAATCTCCGCCCAATTTCACTCCTGCCCTACCTAGCCAAAGTGGCTGAAAAAACGGTCAATAAACAACTAATGGACTTCGTGGAAAAGGCTGCCTTATTGCACGACACCCAATTCGGATTCCGCCCCCGCCACTCTACAGAGTCCGCACTGCTCACTGCAGTTGAGACCCTACGGCAGGGGGTAGATGAGGGACACACCATGGCCCTCATCCTACTGGACCTGAGTGCAGCGTTCGACACTGTGGCGCACGACAACTTGCTACAGTGTCTGAACAACGGAGGTATATCCGAAGCTGCACTCCAATGGTTACAATCCTTCCTGACAGGGAGAAGCTTCCAGGTTCGCCAGGGCGACCACTACTCGAGAGACATAGGTTTGGGCCAGGGCGTCCCTCAGGGTTCGTCCCTGAGCCCAACCTTGTTTAATCTCTATGTCTCTCCAGTGGCTTCAATTGCCGTGAGTCACGGATTGAGCATCGTGTCATACGCCGATTACACGCAGCTGGCTATCTCCCTATCGTGTGCACCCGGTCTTGCGATGGACAGTTTCAGGAACTGCATGCAAGAACTTGCAGCCTGGATGTCCACCAACTGCCTTAAGCTAAACGGCAACAAGACCGAGGTGCTCGTTGTGGGGGGGAACCCATCTGTTTGGTCATCGGCGTGGTGGCCTCCATGTCTGGATGAAGCTCCCATACCCCGCCAGGAAGTAAAAAACCTAGGCGTATGGCTCGACGCTGACCTATCTTTTGGACCCCAAATAGACCGAGTTGCAGGCGTCTGTTTTGGTATCCTAAAAACCATAAGGAAGGTTCTTGACCTCCTTCCTATGTCAGCACGGAAAACACTGGTACACGCCCTTGTGACATCACGCCTAGACTACGGCAACCTACTTTACCTGGGTACCACCTGCAAAGCCATGAATCGCCTTCAGGTAATACAGAACGCGGCAGCCCGTCTCACCCTAAAAATCCCTAAACGTTCAGACACCAAAGCCGCTCTCAAAACCCTCCACTGGTTGCCAGTAAGAAGCAGAGTGGAATTCAAAGCCCTCTGTACATGCCACCGCATCCTGGCTAAGAAATCCCCTATTCCACTCCAGAACTTAGTGACAAGGTATACACCTGCACGCGAGCTGCGCTCCTCATATGAGGGCCTACTTAAGGTTCCTAGGGTCAAAAGAGCCCGTATGGGCGGACGCTCCTTCCGCTATCTGGCAGCGAAAAGCTGGAATTCCCTCCCTCTCCATCTCCGTCTGGATCCATCCGAATCCAGCTTCCGCAAGAACCTAAAAACACACCTGTTCGCCAGATAACGGATCACTGGTCTCCACCTCGGTCAGAGTTCTTCAGTTGCAGCGCGGGGACACGCTTTGGCGTAACCAAGCGCTTTATAAGCTACCCTTAATAATAATAATAGGTGTAGTGAGTGGTGCATGGACCTAGTCTTTCTGTGGGGTGTCTTGAATTTAAACATCATTGAGGGCATGGATGGCATTGGATTGTGGTGATTTTTGTGTGTTTTTCGACTTTTTGGGGTGTTGTTGGGGCCTGGCCATGTGGGTGGGGGGCATTTTGAGGCCTGGTACAGGCAGGGCCTGGCCATGTGGTGGGGGACAAGGGGCCATTTTGAAGCCAGGCAGTGTGCTCAGGCCTGCACCCAGTTTGCCTTGCTTTCAACCATTATGCCCAGGTGTTGTGAGTGGTGCATGGACCTAGTCTTTCTGTGGGGTGTCTTGAATTTAAACATCATTGAGGGCATGGATGGCATTGGACTGTCGTGATTTTTGTGTGTTTTCTGACTTTTGGGGTGTTGTTGGGGCCTGGCCATGTGGGTGGGGGCCATTTTGAGGCCTGGTACAGGCAGGGCCTGGCCATGTGTTGGGGGTCAAGGGGCCATTTTGAAGTCAGGCAGTGTGCTCAGGCCTGCACCAAGTTTGCCTTGCTTTCAACCATTATGCCCAGGGGTATTCAGTGGTGCATGGATGTAGTCTTTCTGCGGGGTGTCTTGAATTTAAACATCATTGAGGGCATGGATGGCATTGGATTGTGGTGATTTGTGTGTGTTTTTTGAGTTTTTGGGGTGTTTAACTGATGTTTCTCTGGCTTCCATTGCTTTTAGGTGCACAAGAGAACCACCAGTGCCAGGAAGAAGTCCTGTAGCGGTGTGTGCAGCACAACGTCACGTGACGTCAAGTGTGGCCACAGACAAGACAACTCTGCAACTCGTGCAACTGCGGCCTGCTGTTCTGACATCTAAAGAAGATGGCCCAAAGAAAGGTGGCCGTAGCACCTCAGCAAAAAAAGTTGCCAGTGCCACTGCCAGTAAGAAGGAGCAGAAGAAGCAAGTGGCACCACCTACCAAGGAGACTGGTGTACCCACCAACACCTTTTTTGGGCAAAAAAAAACTACGCCTGCAGCAGCAGTGGTGTCCGCCGGGGACCAAGCTGGAAGCAGCACCTCCGCTTTATTGGGCTCAGTGCCACCACGCCAAGTTAGGTCCAAGACCATGAGTGCTGCTGCGGCAGCCACTTTGATTGTTCAAGCAGCATCTACCAGTGATGTTGGTTCATCACAAGAAAGTACCATCCAATCAACGCCGGGTGTAACTCAGCTGACGAGTGTTCAACAACCACAGCCGCAACAACAACCACAGGTGCAACTAGTACAAGCGCAAGTACATGGGCAAGGAGAGGCGCAAGGAGAGGCGCAAGGAGAGGCGCAAGTAGAGGTGCAAGGAAAGGCGCAAGGAGAGGCGCATGGAGAGGTGCATGGAGAGGTGCAACTAGAGGTTCATGGAGCGGCACAACTGCCTACAACGCTTGTTCCTACAGAAGTAGGGGCACATCAGGAAATTGATATTCAAGCGTTATCATCCGAGAAAGCCACTCCTACTGAGGATGATCCATTGTCTTCCAGATCCCCAGCAAGAAAAAGGTCAAAGAGGGCTACTACTACTACAAGTTCTTCTTCAAGCCCCCTTCATGCTGATGACCTTGATCCTGATTGGAACCCACAAATGCAGTCTGAGAGTGAGGCACGCCATGAGCCGACAAAGGTAGCTAAGCCTAAAAGGAAGGTTCCCGCAAGGCTTCGACTTATGTGTGATGACGACGAACAAGAAGTGGTGTCTTCTGCTGCTGATGAATAGTCTGACGACGACCCAGTCATCACAGACTTCACTCCAGCCCCAGCCCCAGCGGGCATGGAGCAGAGAGACCTTTTCACCCTATCCCGAATGGCTGCTGAGCTGGATGTGGGCGGCGTGGCACTGGTACCAACACCAACGCAGTTAACTACAACACCAACACGACCTACAGCTTCCATCTTTTTTAGTCAGAAGGGCCAGCAGGGACATCCATCCAGCTCGACCTCCATTACCTCAAGTAGTGGTGCTGTAAGTGAACAACAGAAACAAATTCAGCCACGCCCATCCTCCACTTCATCTGGCATTGAAAGTCAAAGTAGCACCTCCACCACCAGCAGACATCTCAGTCCCCATTTTGGGACTTCTTTACTGTTAGCGAAAAGGTGGAAAACATGGGCGTTTGTTCGATTTGTAAAGTATTCATTAGTCGGGGTAAGCTTGGTACCAACTATGGTACCGGAGGCCAGAGAGGTCATCTCAAAAAACACCACCCTATCGAGTGGTATGAGCACCTACGTTAGATCGAGGAAGTGCAAAGTAGAACTGATCCAAATGTATCCATTCACGTTGCATCTGATGCTGACGAGGGGCTGATTGTGCAGGGGGGAAGTCAAGAACCGAGCGACATTTTTTCCGGTACACCCAGTACCCCTGGCAGCAGCACTGCACTGGTAGCGTCCACACCCTATACCCCTGCAACATGTATGAGGCACACTAAGATTCTGGGACAGACACCAATACAAAAAAGTCCATCAATGACCCTAACTGGTTTGAAGTCTGCATCATCATAATCATCATCATCATCACGTAAAACGGTCCAGCCCACCATTAGAAGCATGTTTTGGTCGGAGGCGCCATTTGAACGCAACCACCCAACGGTACGTCTGTATAACACAAAGCTGGCTAAAATGCTAGCGCTGGACCTTCTCCCTTTTTCTTTCGTGGAAGGGTGGGGTTTCTAGAATATGTGGCAACAGTCTGCCCTAAATAGAAGGTTCCTAGCCGGTCCTATTTTGCCAGAGTTGCGGTTCCAGCACTTCATCAAGATGTGCTGGATGTGGACCAGTTGCCAAGCCCTTGATTACATATGCATCACTGCACACTGGGTCTCTTTTGCAGGGGTTAGAGACAAGTCAAGTGCAGGTGTTGACCCGGACACACTTTTTCAAGCTACTCGGAAACATGCAACACTAGCCATGTTTGCCATGGAGAAAACTCATATTGCACCTAACCTTTTGGAGGAGTTTGATAGGAAGGTCTCCGAATGGCTACATCCATGAAATTGCATAGTTGGTTATATTTTCACGGATAATAGCAGTAATATAGTTAAGGCCATGCAGCAAGGTGACTTTTTCAGAGTGCCGTGTTTGGTGCATAGTATTAACATCGTGCTGCAAGATTTCTTGAAAAATGAAAACACAGTCAGCACGTTACTGACCACCTACCGAAGAATCTGCACACATTTCAGCCATTCTTTTAATGCCCGGAAGCAGCTGAGGAGCATTCAACATGATCGTAGACTGCCAGTCAAAGGACTCATCCAGGAGGTGGCAACATGTTGGAACTCAACCTTTTACATGCTTGAGCGTTTGTCTGAGCAGTGCATGGTAATCAATGAGTGTGTCTTCCGACGGGGTTCTACTATGAAAGACATGAGGCTAGAGTTGGAAGAATGGAAGCTAGTTGCAAGCCTGACAGACATGCTTCGTCCTTTTGAGGTCTTCATGCGTGAAGTCAGCAGGGAGGACTGTTCTTTGGGCAAAGCTATCCCATTGTTGGTCATGCTAGAGCACCAACTGAAGGCGTTGTCTTCAACGTTCCAAGATGATGCTCAAAAGCAAGACGCATATCTGTTGGCGGAGAGGTTATTAAGCCGCCTAGTTGACAATGAAAGGCTTAAAAACATACATACAGAACAACATTACATTTGTGCCACTATTCTGGATCCACGGTATAAAAAGGCAGTGGCCAGCAAAGCATTCATTCCTTTTGATGAAGCAGATGTTTCAAAGTACAAACATTGGCTAGCTGTGTCAGCCAGTCGGTTAGAAAAAGAGCGGCAGAAAATTTAAGGAGCCGGCAGAAGTACAACTGAATCAGCAGGCCATCCGGCGTCAAGTTCCACTTCTGAATCTGTGGCCGAAGAGAATCACTTTCCCTCACAGCCGTTAACGACACCAGCAGCAACCGTATCATCGCCCTCACCTGCACCAGGCCCAGCCCTAATATTGTTGGAAGAGGATTGGCTAACTCATCAAGGGTTTGCTCGTTACAGTGCTGCAAAGGCCACAGATGGTACGCAAAGTGGAGCAACCGTGGAGAACCTTGAGTCGATGGTGCAGGCCTATCTGGATGACCCAACAGAGGTCTTTGTTAATAAGAACCCATTGCTGTATTGGTACAGGAAAATGCCTCTATGGCCACTGATCACCAACCTGGCTCTAAATTATTTGTCTTGCCCACTCGCAAGCGTGTCTTCTGAACGTGTTTTCAGTGATGCTGGTGCCATTGTAACTTCAAAAAGGACCCGCCTCTGGCCCAGAAATGTGGAGAAGTTAAAATTGATCAAGATGAATCAGCACTTCATACCACCAGATTACAAAATACGTGAATGCACGCAGGAAGAAGAGGACACTGACTTAGTTCTTCTCTGTTAGCTGACCTACTCCCGTCTCAATTCATAGAGTTTGAGGACGAGCTCTACTTCCCTGACAGCGAGGCCTGAAAATGACTTCCTTTTTTACGTCCTTATTCACTTTTATTCCTGTGTGTCTTTCTTTGTTTTGCAACTTTTACCACAACAAAACTCTAATCACCTAATCACAACAAGGCCATCAGCAGCACTGTCTTCATCTCATTTTCCTTATTGATTTGAAGGTGCCGCAGTCTGCATAGCTGAGGTTCACAAGTTCACAACTCAATCATGCTCCTCCTTATTCCTCCTCCAGACTCCCCCTATCCATTTCCCTCAAGGCAGATGGATGGATTACGACGAGTCCCCTCAAGTGGGACTGAGATTACTGACTGACTACATGCTTGCTGATTGCTGAGAGAGTTACTTCTGATATTGACCGGAGAGGCTGCCCTGTGGGCCCTCACTTTCCGAAGAAGATGCAGACAAAAAGTAGAACAGGTAATGAATAATTCAGAAGATGGCATGCAGTGGACAGCAATGGCTGTCGGGCTCTGATGAAACCAATTGCTGTTTGTTTTTTGTGCATGAAATGATGAATCATATGTCTTGTCTTAGTTATTATTTGAAATTTTACACAGTAATTGTAACTCATGTCAACTACTCTGTTTTTTTTACCTTGTTTAATTCAAATTGTACTTCAAATTCAGGGGCCACTATGCTGCATTTTACAATATGCAAAATGTCCTTGGAGTGGACTCACTTGCCAATATACCATGATGATTGATTAAATAATATATCTTTTTTCTTTACAGTCACTCACTGGGATGGATGGATCATCAGCGTCGGTTTACGGAAGAACTATGGCCAATTCGTGAGTGGCAAACAGGTAAACCAGCCTACAACAACTACTACAGCAGAAATACATGTCTGTCTATTCGTGGTATGTAGTGGTCGAGGGCGAGGCTGTGCACTGTTGTTGTTATGCCAGGTAGAGTCCACTCCAGTCAGCAGTTCATGTAAAATTTGGGCTATGTGGCTTGCTGCATACAATTAGATATGCTTTGTCTGTCTGACAAAGAGCCTAGGTATGCTACATCAGGTTTCTTCACTCAGTGGTGCCTGCCTTGACCGTCTACATGGCACTGCCTCAAGCTTGGGCCAAACATCCGTTATGTTTGTGAAATTTGTTGTTTTTCTGTATTTCTCAAATCTTGCAAAATTACCGAAAAATCGCAAATTCTTGAGCGGAACGGATTTTTGGCCCATGTTTGCGGCAGGGCCATGCAGACGGTCAAGGCAGGCACCACTGAGTGAAGCATCCTCCTGATGTAGCATACCTAGGCTCTTTGACATAGACAGACAAAGCATATCTAGGGTTTAGAGTTCATTGCGATTTACTAGGGTTTTGGGGTTTAAGTTGGTAGGGTTCCTGCTGAGTCTAGGGCTCAGGGTCCGATGCAGGCTTGTTCATTATGATGTTGGCAAGGTTTTAGGGGGGTTTGGTGTTCTTTGGTACAGAATTGGCAGAATTATGGCCTTTTCTGGTGTTTTGCGGGCGCGTGTGTTTGGGTGAAAACTAAGTGAAAACTAGTTGTAGACCTTCTTCTTCTTCTTCTTCATCAAAGAGCGCAGTGGTTCGATTTTGTTCTGCCTTGCTGAGATTCTTGGGAATCGCTGGAACAAGTGTCCAGGTAAGTTTCAAGAGGATCGAAGTAGTGGAAGTGCTGAAAACAGCAATTTTTGGTGAACAGCGCAATTTGCCATGTTTTTAATATACCAGTATTGCATGTCTTTGGGGGGCTGTTTGGGGGTGTTCTAGATTTGTGGGGGTGGGAAGGGGGGTCTGGGAGCACTGCTGAGATAGTCTAATTTTGATTGCGAGTGGTTTTAAGAAAATTCATGGTGGAAAAGGGGGGTTTGGGCCTATTTGCAGACAGCGTTTTGGCACAATTTAAACTGAGGCCTAGCAGTATTGTGTGTTTTTGGGGGGCTGTTAGGGGGGGTTCTAGATTTGTGGGGGGGTCTGGGCGTCTGGGAGCACTGCTGGGATAGTCTAATTTATATTGCGTGTGGTTTGAAGAAAATTCATGGTGTAAAAGGGGGGTTTGGGCCTAGTTGCAGACAGCGTTTTGGCACAATTTAAACTGAATACGTGTGCCTGCTTGGACAGAGAGAAAAAAAGAGATAAAGAAGGAACCAACACTCGTGATTTTTTTAAAAAAGAACACGAGGTGAGTTAACATGATGTAATAACATCTGTGCATGAGTAAAGAAAAAGCAGTATAACGAGGACAATAGATTTTATTTCTCATTCCAGCAATTGCTCTCCAATAGAAAAGAAGGCACCAGGAGCACACTGGTCTATATTTAATCATAAGGAATTGCAGGTGTGTTTTAATCAGATGTGTTCACACGTTTATGTCTCTTTGTGAATCAAGGATTGAGTGTAGAGCAATGGTCTGTATATCTATCTACAGGTCGTAACTGAGTGAATCGACCAGCAGAAAATCACCTTAATAAGAGGCTTGAAGAACCGTATCCGTATTAAATAAGAGGATACTGTCATAACAAAGTCCAGGTATGAAATGTGTGGGGCCACACCGAGAAGAGCTAGGTGTGTCCAACTAAACTTCTCCTATTAATGAAAAATACATTAAAGAAGTGAGTATAGATCCAGTATATGTTTACCTACAGGTCGCAATTGCTTTAAACCGATCATAAAAAGACAGTTTGAACAAGACCTTTGAATAACAACGTATCCAAAGTCACTAAAGGATACAGTCGAGATTGTGTCCAGGTATGAATCGTGATGGGCAATTCTACAAGGCATGAGCATGAATGTGGGCAGATATGGGAGTCTGTTTACATAAATGTATGAATGAAGTAATCAATCAGGAGCGAGGGATACAAAGCATTCTTAGTAAGACCACAATAGGCAAGAAGTAAGGCAAAAAGATGTATTATTAATAAACAAGGCAAGAACGCTAAGAAATGTAATGTAAATGCGAAACTGCTTTAGAGGATGTTTTCTTACATTGGATTCCTTTATTTACAGATCAATGTTATGTAAATTGTCCTGAAGAAGGTGGGGCTCAGTGCCTTATCCACCGAAATGCGTCGACAACCCAAACAAGGGTTTAAAAAAAAAAAAAGTAAAAATATTTTTGCATTATTGTTATATGTTGTTTATTTTTAATTGCATTAAAAATTGTGTGCATTTGTGATTTGAAATTGACAAGCCATAGGCACTGTATTAAAAAGTGGAACGTCTATGATCATACCGTTTATAGTATGGTTATATACCATAAGCATATATATTTGCTTTTTTATAAAAGATCGATTAATTTTAATAAATAGTTCTATGCCAAATTATAATTGCCTTTGTGGTTCTACTTTTATAGGGGATGCAATATACTAATTCTATACACATGGGCAATTAAAAGTGAATGTGAGGGTGATAGACCCGCCTTTTTTCTGAACGTGGTGACACACTGTCTCTCCAAATAACGATCAAAAACCCAGAGAATACTTTTAATTTTCTGTTTCACAATTTAAACTGAGGCCTAGCAGTATTGCATGTTTTGGGGGGGCTGTTTGGGGGTGTTTTAGATTTATGGGATGGGTCTGGGGGTCTGGGAGCACTGCTGGGATAACATAATTTTGATTGCAAGTGATTTGAAGAAAATCCATGGTGGGAAAGGGGAGTTAGGGCCTAGCTGCAGAGCGCGTTTGGACCGATGTTAACTGGTTGGCTGAAAATTTTCTAAGTGTGATTTTATTTCATTTTTGCTTTTTGCCTGTTTGGGGGTGTTCTACTTTTTTGCAGGTGGGTTGACGGGTCGGGGGGCATAGCTGGTAAGGTCTAATATCGGGCGCAAGTGGTTTGGATAAAATCCATGGTGAAAACGTTTTTCACTTTTCAGACTTTTCGCTCACTTTTGTGTTTTCGGGGGGCTGTTTGGGGGGGTTCCTGGTGTTTGGGGGAGGTTGGGGGGTCTTGGAGCAATGCTGGGCATGACTAATTTTGGTTGTAAGTGGTTTGAAAAAAATCCATGGATGGAAATGGAAGTTAGGGCCTAGCTGCAGAGCGCGCATGGAGTGATCTGGGAACTAGGCCTAAATTTTTCTGTCACTTTTTGCATTTTTGCTTTTTGCCTGTTTGGGGGTGTTCTGCTTTTTTGCGGGTGGGTTCAGGGGTCTGGGGGCATAGCTGGGAAGGTCTAATATCGGAATCAAGTGGTTTGGACAAAATCCATGGTGAAAAAGTTTTTCACTTTTCAGACTTTTCGCTCACTTTCATGTTTTCGGACGGCTGTTTGGGGGGGTTCCTGGTGTTTGGGGGGGTTGGGGGGTCTTGGAGCAATGCTGGGCATGCCTAATTTTGGTTGTAAGTGGTTTGAAGAAAATCCATGGTTGGAAAGGGGAGTTAGGGCCTAGCTGCAGAGCGCGCATGGAGTGATCTGGGAACTAGGCCTACATTTTTCTGTGTCAATTTTTGCATTTTTGCTTTTTGCCTGTTTGGGGGTGTTCTGCTTTTTTGCGGGTGGGTTCAGGGGTCTGGGGGCATAGCTGGGAAGGTCTAATATCAGAATCAAGTGGTTTGGACAAAATCCATGGTGAAAAAGTTTTTCACTTCTCAGACTTTTCGCTCACTTTCATGTTTTCGGGCGGCTGTTTGGGGGGGGGTTCCTGGTGTTTGGGGGGGTTGGGCGTCTTGGAGCACTGCTGGGCATGCCTAATTTTGGTTGCAAGTGGTTTGAAGAAAATCCACGGTGGGAAAGGGGAGTTAGGGCCTAGCTGCAGAGCGCGCATGGAGTGATCTGGGAACTAGGCCTACATTTTTCTGTGTCAATTTTTGCATTTTTGCTTTTTGCCTGTTTAAGGGTGTTCTGCTTTTTTGCCAGTGGGTTCAGGGGTCTGGGGCAATGCGGGGAAGGTCTAATATCGGAATCAAGTGGTTTGGACAAAATCCATGGTGAAAAAGTTGTTCACTTTTCAGACTTTTCGCTCACTTTCGTGTTTTTGGGGGGCTGGTTGGGGTGTTCCTGGTGTTTGGTTGGGTTGGGGGGTCTTGGAGCAATGCTGGGCATGCCTAATTTCGGTGGCAAGTGGTTTGAAATAATCCATGGTTGGAAAGGGGCGTTAGGGCCTAGCTGCAGAGCCCGCATGGAGTGATCTGGGAACTAGGCCTACATTTTTCTAAGTGTGAGTTTTTGCGTTTTTGCTTTTTGCCTGTTTGGGGGTATTCTGCTTTTTTGATGGTGGGTTCAGGGGTCTGGGGGCAATGCAGGAAGATCTAATATCGGAATCAAGTGGTTTGGAGAAAATCCATGGTGAAAAAGTTTTTCTGTTTTTGCTCAATTGCCTGTTTTTGGGGGGCTGTTTGGGGGGCTTCTAGGTTATTGGGGGCGGGTTTAGGGGTCTGGGAGCACTGCTGGTGCAGTCTAATTTTGATTACATTTGTTTTTCAGATAATCCATGGTAGAAAGGGGAGTTAGGGCCTAGCTGCAGAGCGCATTTGGACTGAATTGAAGGTTGGCCTATTTTTGCTTTTTGCCTGTTTGGGGGTGCTCTGCTTTTTTGCGGGTGGGTTCAGGGGTCTGGGGGCAATGCGCGGAAGGTCTAATATTGGAATCAAGTGGTTTGGAGAAAATCCATGGTGAAAAAGTTTTTCTCTTTTCTGACTTTTAGCTCACTTTCGTGTTTTCGGAGGGCTGTTTGGGGGGTTCCTGGTGTTTGGGGGGGTTGGGGGTCTTGGAGCCCTGCTGGGCATGCCTAATTTTGGTTGCAAGTGGTTTGAAGAAAATCCATGGTGGGAAACGGGAGTTAGGGCGGGCCTAGCTGCAGAGCGCGCATGGAGTGATCTGGGAACTAGGCCTACATTTTTCATGTCATGCATTTTTGCTTTTTGCCTGTTTGGGGGTGTTCTGCTTTTTTGCCGGTGGGTTCAGGGGATTGAGGGCAATGTGGGGAAGGTCTAATATCAGAATCAAGTGATTTGTAGAAAATCCATGGTGAAAAAGGGGGGTTAGGGCCTAGGGTTAGGGTTAGGGTTAGGGTTCTAAAATCACAGTTTACACTTTACACCTAGCTTGAGGGGAAAGATCTGCAAATTTCGCCCACACTAATGTATCCTTGAAAAGGGGACTCAGAGTACGCACTTTCGAAATGATGCTTGTATGTTTTGTAATACTGTCGACTCTGAAACTGAAAGTGTTATTTTTGCACTACACACCATACCTTATATTGTTTTCTCCGTGGTGTTTTAATATCACTTCCTGTTTTTCCATTAACAATTACAGGCCAGCTTTTAACCTGTGCAATGGCAAAAAGGATGACCTCGGGCTTAGGGACCCGCAATTCAGCATCCACCAGGCAGGCAGTGGACAAGGTGTTTTCTGGTCCCCAACATTGATCGGTGGAGCGTCAGATGGAATGGAGGAGTACTGCGAAAAAGAGGAATGGCTGGATTCATGCAACTTCCCAAATTCAACAGGACAACTACAACAACATACAGTTACAGTTTCCATCTTCATTTCAACTTATCTTTTAAGTAATGTTATTGCTGTGAACTTCTGTGAGTGTGACTTTGTTTGCTCTCTGCTTCAATTAATCCCTCCAGCCATTGTATACTTTTTTCTTTGCTATTTTGTAAACTAATGTAATGTACTAAGTGGTTCTTCTCTCTGAGGGCAGATAGGCAAGTGAAATTGCGTAATTACTGCTGCCCTGTACTGTCACATTGTTTCTTCATAGTTAGTACTTTGTAGAAAGTACTACTTACTTTACAGTAACCTATCCATTTAGCAAACCACATCATGCATGCACTAGTGCATGCACTTCCTTTATGTCCCTTAAAAGATTTATGGATAGCTTCGTATCCAAAGATTTGTTTATCTTCATTTGTTGTTCGTCCATGCTGTGTTTTATTTCCTCTCTCCACAAAACTTTCCCCACAAACCCCATTCCCATTCAAGTTTCAAACCCTAACCCTCTTCCCGGGCTGTGTGGTTTTCAATGAGGTGTGAGTAAATTCCAACAATAATTCACACACTTGCTGGGGAGGATAAGGTCAAAGCAACAGAAAACATCCTCCTCCTACACGTGGCGAATGATTACGCTGCTGTGCCCTTCACCTTCAGTACTATTTCTTGTAGTAGCCAAAGCCAAACTCCACCAACTAGTATACTTTGGAAACTTTAGCATTTATTAGGCTAATTTATGGCACTGTTCTTGTGTACTATGCTATCTATCGTACTGTTGTAATGATCCGCACATGCCACTCAAGGTTTCATTTTCTTTTTTTTCATATGCTGCTACTGCCACTGGGTATCACCACCACCACCACAACGATACCATTTTATCCACCCAGGATTGCCAACCTTCATCGCCAGTTGCCATGCAGCCAGCCCTGTGCCTAGCCCTAGGCCTATTCTCAAACACGAATCACAGGTAAGATAAACGTTTGGGGGTGAGGAAGAATAATGGATTAGGAGGAGAGACTGATGGTAGTACTACTAAAGTAGTAGGACAATTGAATTCACTAACTCTGTGAGTGGCATTTACTTTTGTATACATTTGGGCGATTACTTAGACAATTTGAATCAAGCAGCCAGTTAAGTTTCAGGAAAAACACACAAACAGTTCACGCCCCCTCCTCCCCCGCAAAACAGTAAAAACGCGTAAGCAATGTTTAAGTTGAAAGTAAATAATTATTTAAATCCATTAAAAAAATAAACTATTCCGCAAGACCCGACCCACCCCGCTCCCTAACCCCAAAGAATGTCCGTGAAAAAGTCCCCAAAGTCCAAGAAAAAACCCAACTCCCAATTCCCCCCCCCCCCCAAAAGTCAAAAAAAGGCCCAGGGACAGTCTCTCCTCCTCTACTGGCGCCGACGGTGTCCTTTGGCCAGGTGGGCCCGTTGCTCCCCGCGAAGGTTCTTCTTGAGCAGGCTCTTTATTCTCTTCATCTCCTGATCAAGGTTGGACACCCTGAGGGTTAGGCGGTGGATGCGGGCCTTGCACCTGCTGTGGGGGGCAGCTGATTTTTTGGCTGCTTGGCGGTGGTGGGTGGCTGCGGTACCACGGCTCCGTACCGCTGGAGGCTGACCCAGGGAGCGCGGAGGAGGATGCAGCTGTCGCAGTGGATGTTGTGGTGGACAGCGACTGCGTGTCCTCCTTCTCCTGGGCCACCAGCCACCGATATTCGGCGACAATCGCCTCAAGCTTACTTTTCCGTTCCTGTCTAGCCAGCTCCTTCCATGTCAGTTTGGAAGGAGCATCTATATGAAGAAAGAAAGACATACTGTAACCAATGCTCTTCAAGATTAACACAAAATAATTCAGCAGAAAGTTGTGTCACAGTAGAACTAGCAATTTGCAAGCACAGTACATAACATTTGTGGCCTGTATCTATCTAACCTCCCACTTCGTCAGCCTCTACTCTAACATTAGTGGGAGTTTCAGGAATAAATTCTACGAGCACTATATGGACTCACTACATTAGAGTCGACTATGACAGTACACCAGTCTCATTCTTCTTCTTCTCTCTTGTTTAGCGAAAATGGAACGTAAACCTCTGGAAGCCGGCATAATGCTATAATTGAATATATTAGACTTAATTGTGAGTGCCAGCTAGCTCAGAGGTCACTAGAAACTTTCTCAAATAACAAGAGGGGATTAATTTCTGACAACAGCATAAACATGACAACTTTGTTTCCCCAAGATAAAACGTATCTTCAGAGTTGTGAAAACAATAGATAGATATTTTACTCAGTCAATCGTGCAAGCTTCGTTTCATCAGAGGTGCAGAGAAATAGAGACGGGCGTTTTCAATAAAAGTATTTATTAAACAGTCTTCTTTCTCATGCAGAAGAAATGAACTGCTACAATCGTAATACTGGCTGCAAAGTATAATACGTACAGCAAGAAGAGTGTACTACTGTAAAAGCATGGTATGGTTTCTAAGCCATAAAATACATACATAAATAAATAAAGACTAAAAGTATTCAACTGGTGCTTCTAAAATACGCCTACCCCAATGTACCTGACCTAAGTCCAGTATGAGGGAAGTAGTATGTGAGGTGTAGCATAAGTTTAGTATTCTTTGCCAAGAATCTATCCAAGATTTCTCTTAGGATCTAACCAGCTCTGTACCTTGGTTTAGAATGAAGGAGGTCTGGTATCTCTCTGTCTCGGGACTCGATTTCCCAACACCCCGCAAGGGGAGCTTGGAAACACTGGAGCTGGATTTTTCGGCAAGAGAAAAGACAGCGTCTCTCTCAGTGCGTCAACTGGAGGGTCGGCTTCCTTCGGCACTTGCTGTAGCGAGCTGCGTCGGGCAAGTAGATAGTCGAACTGCTCCAAACCACTGTGTGTTTGCTAGGGCAAGTGTGGGCATATTTATACCTTGAAGGTGCCGAGTTTGACGTAAAGTTGCACATAATAACATCATCAAAGAATCGCAGTTCTTTGAAAACTCCATGAGTTCTTGGACAAATCAATATTCAAGCAAGGGGAAGTCCCTGACTGCTGAAGAAGAGTTTTCCAAGAAATCGTTGTGGCTTTTCGGAACTAGTGGAAGTATCCATGCCTGTATTTGGACTGCATGGGCTATGTCTAAATACGGTTGTGATTTCTATGCCGTTATAAGGACAAGGAGATTTATACCTATATAAGGGCATGAATCTGGAAAATTACACTAGGGTCCTAAAATGCTATACAACACCTTAATTTCAGAGTTCTATCCTCGTAGAAGTCTTCCCTAATCATTTGCGCCCACATGTTTATTATCCTTGGACATCAGTCAACATAGAATGCATACCTCACAATCACAACTGATGCATTATGATAATACGAAGTAATGTGCCCAGGGATACTGCAAGTTCTCATGATAGCAGAAATTCCTCCAAAAATGATTGCACTGTCATCAATTCTAGTGTCTTTTTTAGGGATTCAAGTGGAAGGTGTGAAGTGAGGCACATAACACAGATTTATATGATCCCGTGCTGGAGAAAGTTGTCAGTGACAAAACAGTTTAGGTTTTAGGTGCTGACTTGGATGGAAAAAGTATAGTTATAATACAATTGATATTTCTAGTGTGCTGGGGAGGGTTTGAAAAAGATGGCCCAGTGTCACTTTGGGATTTTGAGTTAGGTGATGTGACTCGTAATGTTAGATTGGTGATCAACACTGTACAGCTTTCATTGCTTAACATTGTGTCATGGCACTGACATGTAAGATGTAAATGTCGCTTAATGAACACATACATATAAGAACCTGGGGCCAGTTGTACTATAGCCCGCCGTAGCTGGCTATACCGGCTATTAGAGGCCCTATCCAGTTTTGGCTCGGGCCTTTAACAAGGGAGAGGGACTTTAATAGCCGGTATAGCCAAGCTCCGAAGGGCTATAAGGCTATTAGAACATTCTGCCACTAGAGGGTAGAATGTTCTAACAAATAAAATAAAGACTTAAGGGAGCGCGAGGGGATTGGAATCCCCTCAGGCTCCCTGAAGCCTTTGTTCACAGCCAGAGCTGTGAACAAAGAAACATTGGAATGTTGGAGCTCCAGGCTTATACCAGCCATTATATGTCCGGAGCTACTCTATCGTTTTCAATGGAGCTCCCAACATTCCAATATTCCACTAAGCTTTTTTGCATTATCAAACAGACTGATGTGCAGAACTGGGTTGTTTGCAACAGCGAAAAAACATTTTGGTATGTAGAAAACCCAAACTGTGATTCAGTAACATGTTACTGAATCGCAATTTGGGTTTGCAACTACTTGGTAAGGACATATTTGAGGCTTCCCTTCTAAATATCGAATCGAAATGCTATGCATTATTGTTTTGCGACCAAGTAGTGGTAACCCATTCGCACATGGGAAGGGGTCCTCTTTGGACTCCTGCCATTTGTGAATGTAAAAAAAAATATCTGTTTAGGAGGAGGAAGTGGTCCACAGTGCCCTCTTAAACAAACAAAAACAAAAAAAAATAAACTTTTAAAAAGCAGTCCTATTTCCTTTAACAGAAACAGGCTTCATGTAAAGAAAAAAAAGATTGCTTTATTGAAAAGGAATCATAGACATGCTGGTCTGCTGACCGCAGCAGGTCACAATCCCTGTGATGGCAGCGATTCATAATGGGTCACATTTATGTGACCTAAATCATTAATATTCATGAAGTAGGTTGAATTGCGGCCCACTATGACTCAATTATTTGCAAACTGACCTATTAGTACATAAGTCAGTTTGCAAACTCCCACACTGGTTTCAGAAATACTGGTCGCACATTGCCACCAGTATTTTGCAACCGATTGTACGTACAACTGGCCCTTGATCTAAGAAAGTATATTAAACTTTTTGAGCAGGTCCATGAAAAGTAGCCAGTGCTGATGGATGTGTGTAATTCCGCAAAAAGTGCTTGCTCTTAGAGGGGTAGAACAACACTCACTGTTGCATACGTCCCTTCTTGGCAGGGTGGGCACTCGAGAACTGTAGTACTTTGTAAGGTCTGCATTTCCAATGCTCAGAATACATCGTACAAAGCCCACAGCTGCAGGTTTATTAGTGGCAGGTGTTTGTGAGGAATGGCGGGGCAGGTGGGTGTTTGAGAGGGGGCGTAGGGGTCGCAAAGGGAGGGGGGAAAAATAAAAAATATATAAAAAACTTACCTTCAGCCAGCCACGTCATGCTCCTCTGTTCCAGTTCTTCGGAATGTTCTGCGGCAAATCCCGAAGCTGCTTTCACATAAAATTGGCACTCCAGGACAGAATGGGAGTCTGTGCCTGCTTTCTCCAACCCCAACAATGCAGCTGAGGTTGGAGAGAGCTTCACTGCGTATGATGGTTTGGTCAGCCAAACCTTCATGTGTAATGTACTACTACTGCCCTCAGTGCTGTCACCACCCCCCAGGCCCTGTCCCCAAGACTCACCATGAAAGAGAAATAAAACATGTAATTTTATTTTTCCTTTCCTGCCGGTTTTGGGGCAGGGGCGACACTCTTCCGTCATAGCGGAGGAGCCGGCACTGTGCTGGTTGTGGGAATAGCCAAAGGGATGGGGCTCCATATTAAACTGAAAAAATGTAAGATATTTTCCCTCTAGTATGTACTTTTACCATAAATCACATTCATCAACCCTCAGCTCTACTCAAATACATCCCTTCATATTAATATAGCGCGACTACGAAGTTAACTGTATCCAACTTGTTTTATTATAAATATATTAAAAATAGGTTAGAGTACCACTGCCATGGTACAATAATTTGTAATAAAAAATACAATTCCTAGATAAAATCACAAGATATCCTAACACAATATTGCCCTATTTCATCAAAATAACAATATATAACACAAATGAAAGAAAAAGAGTACATAAGACAATACACTTTTCATCAGTTAGATAGCCAATTTGTGTACAAATTCAGTCACGATCTGCACATTATCTATTGACAGTTTCTCATCTATTGTGCCAACATGTTCCACAAATTAAGCCTTAATGCATCAACACGTTTCGATGGTATCCCACTAATTCACACCATCTTTTTCAAGACCACAGCAAGAACTCTCTTTTTTTGTCTGAATTGATTTTTTGGCACCTAGCAAACTTCACAGTTAGTTCCAAGTGTATGTCTTTTTTATTTTTATGTCCTGAACTTTGCTATGAAATAGTGCAATATTGTGTTAGAATATCTTGATTCATGGTAAAAGTATGTGCCAGAGGGAAAATATTTTATATTTTCTCATTTATTTACTTTAATGTAAGAATATCTCACCTGGGTCAGTTTCCTCTCGTGCTCCTGGCAGCTCCTTCTCTCTTCACTCCAAAATGGCAATCACCTGCCGGAGGTTTTACAGTTACCTTTTAACGCAACTACACAGCCAGTCCACTTAAGGTTTTTGTTCTCTTTTTTTCACTTTTCATCATGGTTCCTCCCTTTAGTTCTTACTGACTTTCACAATCTATTATATTTGGGGATTCCAGTTTTCAGTTATACCCCATCATAACCGATAAAACACCATCAAAGAGAATATTTTCTTTTCTGTAGAAACTAGAAAACATTGGATTTTGTTGTACTTTTATTACTTTAGTCCCCTACACCATAGGTCACTGCTCTTACAGACACCTCTAAAATCAATGTCCTCCAATTTAGCCCTGTACCTAGCACTCCTGTTCTTAGCTTTACATTGTGTCACCCAGCCACGGCTCCAGAAAAGATGTCTATGCCGGTTTTCCTGTAACGTTGCTGCCTACAGAGCAAATATTAACTTAGAAAATCTACAAAATACTGTGTGAGCTAGAGCCAGTGCAACTTAGAAACATGGCAAAACAGGCCCATTGATCCATGTTGGGCCTGCATACAGAAGTAGAAGATGTTTATAATACAGCCACAAGATCACCAAGTTCTGACTCACGTCAAAATAAAGCTTGGAACACATGCCTCTAAGAAAAGGCTAGACAGTTGGTAAAATCACCTCTGCAAATCACAGTGGCCATATTGACTCGAAACATATTTAGCAGTGCGTGTTATTTCCCTCCCAAGAAGGAAAATGCGCGACAAGAGTAAACGTTGCACAGACACAAAGTCAAAGTGCCATCGGCACCTCTCACCCATGCCTGGCAGGATCACAGTCCTTGCACCGCTTTCAGGTAAACAATAGCCCACATGCTTGGTATAAATTAATGCTGAACAGTCGTCATGCTAACTTCAAATAAAAATAAAACCCCTTAGGCATGGCCCAAGAATGTAAAAGAAAATGTATTCACAATGCAAACTGCACTGGTAAATGACTCTAGGCATCCTACAAGTCATGAAGTTGTTTAACCACCATAGTTGCGGATTTATACTGCAGCCGAGTATACTGTTACAAAGGACCCCACAGCTATCAGTATGTGTGGTATTGTTCTAGCAGACTTCTATCCTATGATCAGAAAGATCAGCAATAGGCTCAAAGTATACACTGCATCATTATTTATAAGCCCAGTTGATTGTTGGATGAAAGAATACAATAGTGTGACAGTGGCCTGGAATAACAGAGCAACAAACACCCACTATGCATAGCTGATGTCTTAAGTAGATCCTAATCAGGAAAATACATATCTCCACGCATGCACAGCCTGGACATTGGATGGGACTAGAGTGCTGGAAAGAGGGGGTGGGGTAAATAACGAAAAAGTTGTCTCTAAGAGCAAATTCAAGGACAAGGTACAAACAGGGGGATTAAGAGTAGGAAGGAAGGACAGAACAAACGAACACGGTAAGGAAGGAAGGAAGGAAGGAAAGACAAATTGTTTATAAGTACTGGAAGAACTCCATTCCCGTGAATTTTGTTGATACAAAAAGAGTAAGTGTTGATAACCACTGATGTAAAACAAATATTATAAAATATACGAAAAACACCACTAGAATTCTCAACAAATAAAACTGAAAACAGGAAAGCCTAATTATATTTTCTGTCATATGGTGTTTGATATTATTTCCTTTTTCTGTTCTTTTACTATTTGGAAGCCTTTTCCACCGTGAGGATAACGCCAGTTCGTATCCAAAAGAGAGCCCCGTCTACTTTTTAGAGAAATCCATTAGAACTGCCGAAGTCAGCAAGTCGACCAGGGGAGAGAGTGTTTGGACCAGCTCACACAGCCGATTGACCGGCCGCCATCTTGCCCCATTCCAAATTTGTATAGGCTCATAGAATATTTGTGGGTTGAATGATGGGAAGAAGAGGGCTCTGTTTTCAAAAGTTGTTCAAGCCCTACGTTTAGAGGTACTGTGCCTGCAGGAAACCCATGTACCCTGGAACAACCGTGACTACTTGAACATTTCTGGGTTCGATTGAATTGGGTGCTCTTGTCAGACCTCAAAGATCAGAGGGGTGGCAATTTTATTAAGACAAGGATTGGGGTCATGTAGGAGAACTAGTCAAGATAGTAGTGGGTGATGGGAAATTACCGAGCTGCTAATCAATGGCAGATCCTTGACTATTTGCACTGTATACTGCTCAAATTTGGACGATCCTGCAGTCCTACATCACTTGAATGTAGAGCTGGCCCTTTTGCCTCGCCCCATTTGTTTTTGTGGGGATTTGAACATTAATTTGCCCGCCGACTTTAATTTAGTGGGGTCAAAATGATTTAGGTAGGAAACCCAGAGTCTTCAGGGCACTCCAAGCTTTGGTTCAGGAGCACTGTCTGACTGATCTTTGGTATTATCATCAATCATCATAAACACTTTGACGGGTATACATATTTTTCCGCTCCTCCCAACAAAATGGTTTTTTAGATAATTTATTTGGCCGATCAATTGGCCGACTCTACCTCCATCTCGATTTCACCTAGGATTATATCAGATCACAATCCTGTGATTATAGGATTTACCTTAAGTCACATTGCAAAGGTCCCAAAGGTCTGGACAATTGAGAGAAAATTGCTATTAGAACAATCATATAAAGACCATATGAGGACCTGGATATCGGAATTTCTAAATATTAATAGGGGGTCTGCCTCTTGTAATATTGTTTGGGATTGCTTGATTGGTTCAGATGCTCCGTCCATCACCAACCCCTTTTGTGCCGCTTTGTTCGCCATAAGTTGGCAGGGTAAGAGTCCCTTGCTCACTTTGCCACTGGATTCAAGCAAGCCTGGCTGAAGACAACTGTAATGCCAGAAACCGATCCTAGGAAGCTTGAATCCGGTCCAGAGAAGGCATGGCTTGGCATTTCGGGCTGGACTGTTCCCATGAGGCACAGGGTCAGACGGATTTGCATATGGCCATGTCTGAACTGGGGTGGCAGAGTGGGCTAAAGAACAGTGATGGATTAAACCCAGATCTGTTGACTGGGTGTGAGTGTTTGATTGATTCAGATGCTCCGTCCATCACCACCCCCTTTTGTACCGCTTTGGGATACACTAAAGGTAGCAGTCCAGGGGGAAACTAAGAGCTTTTCATCTTTTCGACAGAGGAAAATACAAGAACAAACCAATAGCCGTATTGATGAATTGCGAGTCGCAGAGGTCCAATTGACATGTGCGATCAAGGAGGGCCGGGATACAGCTCAAAGCCAGTCACAGGTCGCTCGAACTAGGGCTTCCCTGCTGGAGTACTTTGGCCAGGACCTTTCTGCAAAGTATTTACAGTTTCATTTGATGATGTTTGAGTTCTGCGAAAAAAATCTGGCAGGGTTCTGGCAAAGCGACTTCAGCAGAGAAGTTTGACCAGTGGTCGCTCCACCTCGCTCCCTGACCGATCTCCGCCTGGCTGACTGGTATTTCCCCGCAACTGCCTCACCTGTGACTGATTGCTTTTCAGCTATCAGAGCGCTCGCATCTGCTGAATAATCATAGCGCTTAGCATTAATATTGTGCGCTCGCATTTGCCGACTTGTCATAGCGCTTGACACTGGTATTGTGCGCTAGCATTTGCCTCTTTGTAGTGCAGAGTATTTGTAACGTAGCTTTTGAATGCGCGCTCGCATTTGCTTGTTTGCCTGCTGCGTGCATTGTTGATCGGACTGGCCGCCTGATTGGGGGTTTGTTTACTTTATCCGGCCATTTTGTTTGTTGTGCCTCGTAGCGAGGCTCCCCAGCACGCACCCGCCTCCCGCTGCCCCTCCCTCCCACGGACTGCCTTCAGGCTGCTTCGCTGCCCACTGCTCTGTGACCTCCTGATCCTCGTGACCAGTGGTCGCTCCACCTCGCTCCCTGACCGATCTCCGCCTGGCTGACTGGTATTTCCCCGCAACTGCCTCACCTGTGACTGATTGCTTTTCAGCTATCAGAGCGCTCGCATCTGCTGAATAATCATAGCGCTTAGCATTAATATTGTGCGCTCGCATTTGCCGACTTGTCATAGCGCTTGACACTGGTATTGTATGCTAGCATTTGCCTCTTTGTAGTGCAGAGTATTTGTAACGTAGCCTTTGAATGCGCGCTCGCATTTGCTTGTTTGCCTGCTGCGTGCATTGTTGATCGGACTGGCCGCCTGATTGGGGGTTTGTTTACTTTATCCGGCCATTTTGTTTGTTGTGCCTCGTAGCGAGGCTCCCCAGCACGCACCCGCCTCCCGCTGCCCCTCCCTCGCCCCTCCCCCCCACCATCCATCCATTTATGACAGATGCATCTGCGCGCAGCGTCCACGCGCAGCGACCGCGCCCAACCCGCGCCGAAGGTGCGCCAAAGGTAAGCCCGTCTACGCCCGTCCGCGCCTGGACCGCGCCCAGCGCCAGACCCCCTAGCCCTCGCACTGCCCAGCCCTCCCGCATTACCTACGATGCCACCACCCTCCTAGCCCTTAACCCCGGCCGCTCCCCCAACTGCGTCCAAGCCGCTCCTGGACACACCCATGGACCCTTCTCCTGCTACTCCTGCAAGTACGACGGCACCAAGAACAACTCCTCATCTTCGAACACACAACAGATATCCGATCCCAACCACCTACAATGCATCCTGCTCAACACCCGCTCGGTCCACAGACACGCCATTGACCTCTGGAATCTACTCGACACCATCTCTCCGGACGTCGCCTTCCTAACAGAAACATGGATGAATGCCTCTTCAGCCCCAGACATCACCATTGCCATCCCGGAAGGCTATAAGATCATTCGCAAGGACCGTACCGGCCACACAGGAGGAGGCATCGCTATCGTCCATAAGAAATCCATCCGCATCTCAACCAGCTCAGACGTCAATCTCGGCAACTCTGAACACCTCCACTTCCAGATCCACATCGACCCCAAGACCACACTCAGAGGCACCCTCCTTTACAGACCCCCAGGACCCCGCGCACAATTTAGTGAGGACATCACGGACTTCATCACTCCACACACGCTCCCCTCCAAAGATTACATCCTTCTGGGAGACCTCAACTTTCACCTTGAAAAGAACAACGACCACAACTCCACCACCCACAGAGTTTTATTGACAGCATTAAAAAAGTCACCCAGGGACACCGAATTGGTAGCTAGACTGAGGAAAAATTATAAATCTGTTGTAGAGACACGTAAGAAAGAGATTAAGAATAATGCTTGGGACTCACTCTATGACAGGGCCACCCTGAAGGATAGCTCCAAATTTTGGGGAATCATTAATACTCCTTTGTTTAGCGAGAATGATAACTCTCCACTGGAACTAAACATATCTGAAAAAGACTGGCTGCTTCACTTCGAAAAAATATATGGGAGTAATCTCCAGATAGACCCATTTGTACCACCATTAAGTGAACACCCAGGGTCACCCTTGCTGTTCACCATTAAGGAAGTCCTAAAGGCTATTGAAGATACAACTGCTCATAAGGCCCCGGGCCCAGATGGGGTCCCTGCAGACATGTTTAAATCCAACCCTTCAATATGGTCAATCGCCCTTACAAATGTTTTTAACAAAGCCAGCATTGATAAAAGTAGACTGCCTACGACCTGGTCACGGTCTATAATAGTCCCCATTTTCAAGAAGGGTCAGAGGGGGGATGCAAGATGTTATAGGCCGATATCATTGTTGGATTCGTCTTTTAAAATATTAGGGAAGGTGATTCTAAATAAGATTGTATCATGGGAAACAAATAATGACATCTTGTGCGATGCACAGTATGGTTTCAGATCTGGCAGAGGCACTGAGGACCAGTGCCTAAATTTACAACTAATAGTCAGTAAATACACTGTGGCTGCAGAGGGGTCAATCTATCTAGCGTTCATGGACTTGTCCACAGCTTTTGACCTAGTGAATAGGTCAAAGCTGTGGACTATGCTCCTGGATATGGGCCTAGACCAGGCATTGGTGTACTTCATGGCCGATCTGCATAGGGACCTGAAAGCGGCTATACGCATGTCACAAGATGGGAAGTGCACGGCTGACTTTAAATCCGGGAGGGGAGTACGACAGGGGTGTATTTTGGCCCCAATATTATTTTCTTTATACATTAATGCATTAAGTGTAAATTTGGCGGCGGCATCTGCAGACGTCCCATGTATGGGGGGTACTAAATTACCAGTATTACTATATGCTGATGATACAGTTCTGCTGTCAAGGACTCCCGTAGGTTTGCAACGCCTCTTAAACTCCTTTGGGAATTTTATGCAAAACCTGGAACTCGTAATTAATGTGGAGAAATCGCATGTGATGTTTGTGGGGAAAGGGAAGAATAATACCAAGACGCTCTTGTGCAATGGCTCAGTAATATCAAAAGTAAAAATTTTCACATATCTGGGTGTAGTGTTTGATGACCTGGGCAGCTGGGCCCCCCAAGTGGCAAATAAAAGAGTAGCAGTGAAAAAGTCATCGGCTGCAATACTTGGCTTCGCAAAAAGATTGGGTGGGAAACCTCCTGAGGCCATTTTGGCGATTTACAGAGCTAAAACTATGGCCATAGCCAGGTATGGGGCAGCAATTTGGGGTTATAAAGACCTAACTTTGATCCAGAGAGAGGAAAACAAATTTTTGCGAGCCCTCCTAGGCCTTCCCCAATCCACTTCCTCATTTGCGGTCCATGTAGAGCTGGGTATGGGCTATATTGCGGACATGTTAAACATGGCACCGCTTTTATTATGGATCAGAACTTGGCTTAACCCCAAACTAACACTGAACCATAAAATTATTAAGGACTGTTTGGGGCGGGATAGAGTGGCTGATATCAAGTGGCTGGCATACATTAAAACATCTACCGCACTCCTGGGTCGCCCGGAATTATACTTACATCCGGAAAATTTGAATGAAGATGACATAAACTGGGTAAAACAGAATTTCATTAGGTGCCGTGAAATGGAGCGAGAGTCGATTGAAATTTCTAAATCGACAGTAAGATCACATTTTTTGTTGATCAGTTCAATGTCAATGCAACCATATCTGACTATTGTCACACGTCCTTATCACCGTTGGTTGCTAACCAAATTTAGATTCAACCAGGCACATTTTCTGTTGGGTAAATATGAAAATTGGTGCACGCCAATGGAAAATGCTCCATGTGAATGCGATAATTTTTCCGACCAGGATTTGTTACATTTTATCTTTTTTTGCCCCTTCTTCTCGGAAGGTAGGGTAAAGTACATCAAGCCTCTTCTGAGGGAAATGGGGTTCTTACAGGTGAAACCTGCATTGCTGTTCCTACAATTAATGGAAAATCATCGAGTGATGTTCTGTGTAGCCAATTTTTTGATTGCTTCTATTCGTGCTAGACGGAAGAGATCTCATATGAGCCTAGATGGAGTTAATGTAAATGTATGTCCATACCTGGTAGTATGAATTAACTTCCAAGCTCTGCTCCATCTTTCATATACTCTTAAAAACGGGTTCATGAATTATTTAAATATAACAATGAAATTCCTGTGCACTGGGTCATTTTATATGCACTGTTAATGAATTTTAAAATGTACAGTATTTTTAAAGTTTTGTATGATGTTTTATGTACTTGTATAGCATACTTTTATGATTTTTATTTAATCGAATAAAGTGATCTTTGACTTGACTTGACACAACTCCACCACCCTTCTGGACAACCTCGCCAACCTCGGACTTAAACAACTGGTCACTTCCCCCACCCACATCGCAGGTCACACACTCGACCCAATCTTCACCTCCAGCAATCATGTCTCCTTCAGACACACTACGGCTCTCCTCTGGACCGACCACAGCTGCGTTCACTTTACCTACAACAAGCCCAAACCCAACAACCACCCCCAACCAACTCTGCAAAGAAACTGGAACAAAATCACCATCGACCAGATCTCCTCATCGCTTCTTCTAAACCCCCCAGCCCACTCCTCAAACCCCGACCAAGCCGCCACCAACCTCACACTATGGTTATCCAACAGCGCCGACATCCTAGCACCACTGAAAAAACGACAAATCAAACTTGGCAGCAAGAAGGCCTCCTGGTTCAACGATGATCTTAAGAAATCCAAGAAACTCTGCCGCTCCCTTGAGAAGAACTGGAAAAAAGACCCAACCTCCAGCACCAAGGGCGCCTTCAAAAACGCCACCCGCATACACCACCAACTGATTCGAAAGGCCAAGAAAAGCGCCCTCAAGGACCGACTAGATAGCAACGCCCACAACAGCAAGGAACTTTTCAACATCGTCAAGGAATTTACCAATCCCTCGGCCAACTCTAACGACATCACCCCCTCTCAAGCCCTCTGCGACTCCCTAGCCTCATTCTTCCACAACAAAATCGCAGACATCCACAACAGCTTCGACAACCAACCCGGAGACCAACCCACCGAACCACATGCTAGACCTTCACCCCCCTCGAACACCCTTAACGACTGGAAGCCAATCTCCACTGAGGACACCATCCGCCTGATGAACTCTATCCACTCAGGATCCCCCACAGACCCATGCCCTCACCACATCTTCAACAAAGCAGACTCCATCATAGCACCGCACCTCCGAGACGTCATCAACTGCTCCCTCAACTTCGCCACCTTCCCGGAAAGCTGGAAACACGCTGAACTCAGCGCCCTTCTGAAAAAACCCACAGCGGACCCCACCGAACTCAAAAACTACCGTCCCATCTCGCTCCTTCCATTCCCGGCCAAAGTCATCGAGAAAGCTGTCAACAACCAGCTCGCTGCCTTCCTCGAAGCCAACAAATCCCTCGACTCCTCACAGTCCGGCTTCCGAGCAAAACACAGCACTGAGACCACACTCATCGCAGCAACAGACGACATTCGAACTCTACTGGACAATGGAGACACAGTCGCCCTCATCCTCCTCGACCTCTCCGCAGCCTTCGACACAGTCTGCCATAGTACCCTCCTACGGCGTCTCAGAAACATCGGAATCCAAGGAAAAGCACTAGAATGGATCACCTCGTTCCTCACCGGAAGAACCCAGAGAGTCCGCCTTCCACCATTCAAGTCAGAGGCCACTGAAGTCATCTGCGGCGTACCACAAGGATCTTCACTCGGCCCCACCCTTTTCAACGTATACATGAGCCCCCTCGCGGCCATCGCACGCCAACACAACCTCAACATCATCTCCTACGCGGATGACACTCACTGATCCTCTCACTCACCAATGACCCTAGCACCGCCAAAACTAACCTACACGAAGGAATGAAAGAAGTAGCCGAATGGATGAAACACAGCCGTCTGAAACTGAACTCAGATAAAACAGAAGTCCTCATCTTAGGTACTTCCCCCTCTGCATGGGACGACTCGTGGTGGCCAGAAGCCCTTGGAAAAGCACCCATCCCGACAGACCACGCACGGAACCTGGGCGTCATCCTGGATTCCTCACTTTCGATGAACAGACAAGTCAACGCCGTCTCCTCATCCTGCTTCAACATTCTTCGCATGCTCAAAAAAACATTTCGTTGGATCCCCACCGAAACCAGGAAAACGGTCACCCACGCTCTGGTCACGAGCCGACTGGACTATGGAAACACCCTCTACGCCGGTACTACCGCTAAACTCATGAGAAAACTCCAACGAATCCAGAACGCCTCAGCCAGGCTCATATTAGACATCCCACGCAAAGAACATATCTCTGGTCACCTGAAAAACCTCCACTGGCTTCCCGTCAATAAGAGGATCACTTTCCGACTCCTAACCCACGCACACAAATCACTCTACGAAATCGGACCATAATGCCTCAACACACGACTGTCCTTCTACACCCCCTCCCGCCAGCTACGATCATCCAACCAAGCCCTCGCCACGGTACCTCGCATCAACAAAACCACCATGGGAGGCAGATCCTTCTCCTACCTGGCAGCTAAAACCTGGAACTCACTTCCCACTTACCTTCGCCTTACCCAGAACCACCTAGCATTCAGAAAGCAACTTAAAACGTGGATATTTGACAAGTAATTTCCCACCCCTCCTCAAGCGCCTTGAGACCCTCTGGGTATGTAGCGCGCTATATAAATTCTTTGACTTGACTATTGTTAAGATCCAAGACCCCCAGGGCCTTATTCAGGATGCATCCAATGGGGTCTTGGCGGTCTTTCTCCAGTTTTATCGCTCAGTGTATGCAGAGGAAGTTAGGGACTTAAACTTTGACCTTGAGGTTGGGGCCTTCCTACAGGATCTTAACACCCTCCATGTTGCTGATCAGCAGAATGAAGTTCTCTCTGCTCCCACAGAATGAGAGGAGGTCGAATTAGCAATCAATTCATTAGATAATGGCAAAGCTGCTGGCCCCGAATCCATCCCTTTGGAATTCTCTAGTGTATTTCGGTCAGAGATTCAGGTGGATTTTTTAACAATTCTTAGAGAAGCGCAGCTAGGCCACATACCAGACTCATGGCGCCATACCACCATTATCCTTTTCAAAAAGAAAGATAAACCAGATTTGGATCCCGCATCATTCCACCCGATATTGTTGATTAATACGGACAGCAAAATATACTCAAAAATTTATATTTATTTAGAACTATCCCACTTGAATTTGTACAGTCAAGTCTTGCTTGTGCTGAAAGATGTTGTAATAGATTTCTTTGGGGTTATCATCAACCGCGAAGGGCGGCAAAGTGGATGCACCATCTGTTGGATAGGGGGGCTGGTCCGTGCCAAATTTGGTGCTTTATTGCTGGTCAGCTCTCCTTCAGTATTTTGTCTTGCCGCTGTTTGGGGCGGTACTCCCGCTTTCTTGTAGACCCTCAATTTCGAGATTGGTTTAGGGGAAGACGCTAAGGAGATATTAATGCAGGTTCTTGAACCCAGTTATTATAAAATACCAAGTTTAAGGTTACTATGACAATGTTTTACGTTTGGCAGAAGATTCGGCGGAAATGGTTAATTCCCAATATCAACTACTACACACCTCTTGCTGCAGCCAGACTATTACCCTCCATCTTCCAAGATCAGACTACATTCAGGTGGATGTCACATGGAATAATGATTTTGGGTGATCTAGGCTGGGAGGGGAAAATGGCTTCTTTTTCATTTTTAAAGGATAAGTTTGGCCTTGATACGCATGAGTTTTTAAAATATTTGCAGGTTCGAAGCTATTTAGATAAACTGATGTTCCAAACCACTACTTTGTTTGACAGGAATACACTTATGGAATTGATCCTGAGGAGGTCAAGAATCGGGGTATTATACCAGAATCTGCTCTCTGGTCTCCGAGATGACCTTTTTTCTCAGAATGCTAATTGGGAGAATAAGCTGGGTAAGGCAGGATTGGATATTTCTCAGGCTTTAGAACTATCTAGCAGTGTGCTAATATCAGGCAGTCGACGATCTCAAAGCTATATGGCTCTATTTGATCTTTACTACACCCCGGCCAAAATTTCTAAATGGGGCGGTAAAGGTGGTCATAGCTGTCCAAGATGTGGTTTGGTAGCTGTTAATGACGTGCATATGTTTTTTGCCTGTTCCAAACTTGGGTCATTTCCCCAAGACGTAGAAATATTTATCAATTCAAGGCTTAATATCCCGGCCATCCTATTTCCAGAGCTTGTAATATTTGTCTGCGAGAGCGATTGTCTGTTTGAGATAACAAGGCATGCTTCCGCTTTGCTGTTTATTGCTATGTCTTTAGTACGGCTTTGCATACCTTCAGAATGGATAAGCCCTGATGCCCCTACTTTTGTAAATAGGAGAGCGAGGATCCTGGCTATCCATAATTGAAATTCAGCTGCCTTTCAGAGGTGGGGTAGGAGGAGGCGGGAGTTGGGCCAGAAAATCTGGGCTCCATTGGAAGAGTGGCTTATTGATTGACAATGGATTGTATTGGTCTATGTTATCCTATTTCAGCTATTTGTTTCGACTCTGTAAAGGAGCTTTATTTGGTCCTCTTTCGTTTCCCTTCTCCCTGCCGGGTCTGATTTTTCCTTATAGAAAAACCTGTAAAGGTATTATTTGCAGCCATGACTAATTTTATTTGTTTATATGTTGTTATTTCTCTGTCTTTTTTTTCAAGCTTGAATAATAAAAAACGAAAAAAAGAATAAAATAAAAAAAATAAAAAAAGGAAGCCTCAGTTGGGTTGGAAGGTGTGTTGAAACAAATCTGCAAACAATCTGTGTTCCGTCACTTGGTTCTGAGCTTTTCCTGACTCTTCGTTCTTCGGACTGCCTCATCCTGGATTTCTCACTCCTGGTTTTCTCCAAGGATTCATCAGCAAGGATGCTTTTTACCCTTTTGACTTTTTCCTCGTGAGAAGGTGGCAGCTTCTTGAGAGTACTTGCCTATCACATATTTAAGTGTGTAGTGAGGCTGTGGCTTCTGTGAATAGTTTCCCTCATCTCTTATATTGAAGAGCCAGATCCGGATTGCAGGTAAGTATCCAGTCCTGAAAAGATTGTAATGCAAAAAACCTTCAGACTGTTTCTGGCACGGATCCCATTGTTGACCTGACGGCTGTCCTCCAGCACAAAACCCTGAAATTAGACCAATTGAGGACCATAAATGCTGCCCTTTGTTAAGTTATCCACTACAGTTCTTGCAATCTGCTTGCTATCAGCCCTTCAACATTAAAGTATTCTGGAGATTCTACAGGGTTGAAGATGGTGGTTTATATTGCGTTTCCACCTGGAGAATTTTCCTCTTACCAGTTCAAAGTGGGAAATTTGATTGGCTCTTCGACTGGTGCAGCTCTGGACTGGGTAACTCTTCTAGATGTGGCTTAAGGTTCTTGCCTGATTAATTATGCTAAATTCATAGCAGAGTTCAAGAGAATGCTTGAGAGACCAGACCGTGAAGCTTCTGTGCAAGAACTAGGGTTACTGATTGACTGGGGTGTGAGTCCTGGTCAAGCAGCAACCATAATAACAACAACTAGAGAGAGAGGGAAGAGACACTCTCAGTCCCCCAGATTATAGTTATCAACAACAGAAGAGTGTCCACATAGGGATAGTTGTATCCAGCACAGAATTTGAAAAGAAAGTAAGATCAACCTGAGCAAGAATTACTCAGGGATTTTTTAGGAAGCCCTCACTCACCACCCTGGGTGGTGACATGCTTCATCATCGGGCCCACCAGGAGAAGCTGAATGCCTCCCTGGTGTGCTGCAACGCCAGGTTACTGCGGAGCTGGATTTTTTTGTGACAGTGGTGTACGAAAAAAGTGAGTTAAAAAATACCAAACAGCTTTACCAAACAAAAAACTTTATTCCGTGGTTAGCTGGGTATTGGTTAAAATGTATGTGCAGGGAAATTTACCAACTAATGTGTTGGGTGTTTTCCCCTTTAGAGTGGGGTCAACATGTTTCTGCCCTTAAGTGTGTGGATATTACTGGGCATTCGTCAGGACCATGTAATTGTGTACCTCGGTGGTATGGGCGCGCTAAGGCCCACCCTAGCCAGAGGACGTGACAGTTAAAAATAATTAAGTGTAAAAATAGGTGCAAAAAAAAAAAACAGAAAAATGGTTCGAACAATTATGATGAACCTGTGGTCTGAAAGGAAATGACAAACAAACATGAAAGACAATACAAACAAAGTTAATGATTGGACTGGGACGTCTTTTGCAAACACTGATCTCAAAGTTCTGTGCTTGGACTAAGGAGAAATCGCGTGCCCGTGGTGGAAAATAAAGGTATTTTAAGCCTGAAACTGTGTGAATGAGAGCCAGGCTGTCTCGGGGCATGCATTTTTTGAGAAGATGAGGCGATCGCTAGTCAGACTTCATGCCACTCGTGCTGGTGCGATCAATGTGCCCAAATGGAGGGCCAGTGTCTATGTTGGACCCTAATGGTTCAAACCGAATTTTTAACAAATAAATTAACTTAAAATAAAGTAAAAATGGTGAAATTCTCACTTGTATGTTAAAAGATCCACACTTCATGGGTCTCGGGAGGGGGGTGGTGGCGACAATGGCACACCCTACAAAAGTAAATAAAGGAACAGAAACCTACTAAGCAATTGGAATGGGATATAGGTTACTTAGCTGAGCGCTGGTTGAAATGGTGCCTGATGGTCAAAGAAGAAAAGTTCTTACGCCCGCAACGCCAAACACCCACTAGGCACCTAACGATCTCCTCGAACCGGACCCCGTGGATGGGTGTCCGGAGATCGAATGCCACTGAAATACTGTCTCCGTGGTAAAGCGCGGGCCGAGGGCGTTGCCGTGGCCGATTGTGGGCGTGCCGGGGGGTGTGTGTGGAGACGTGCACGTCTCAATATCCAATCGCTGTAGAGGACAGGAGCGAGGCTTGAAGGGCAAGCGCTCGCGTTGTACTAGAGGCTTGGGAGGCGTATTATAACGCTTGCGCCTCAGTATCCAATCAGAGCAAGGGACCAGAACGAGGCTTGGAGTACAAGCGCTCGTGTTGTTATGGTGATGAGAGAAAACCTCGTTAGGATGGTAGCGAGGGGTCTGAAAGGGTTGAAATTGAATGTGGTACAATGGACAGTCATATTGTCGATTCTGGGTAAGCAGAGCAGTAAAACGAGACCAAGAACTATGGCGGCAGTAAATAGTTTTTAGACGATATGCTCACATGGGTGGAGGGGAGCAAAAATCATCAGGTCATAATAAATCATGGAAAAATATCAGTTTGCATTCAGAGTTGGGAAAACGATGGGCAGTGAGGTAAAGCGTTACCGCTTGAGAACAGAAGACCAAGGAATTTGGTCATTAAGCCCATTAATGTGGGTACCCAGTCTGTACACCCAACGTTGCTCTTTTTCAAAGAGAATGTTGGTGGTGTTTCTCTCTGTGGCGATCTGCTCAATTATTGTCCACCGTAGATCATTGGGCGTGTGGTTTTTTTGAAGAAAATGTTCGCTCATTTTGGTTGCTGACTTATGGCACCTGATGTTGCTACGATGCTCGCAGATCCTTTGTTTAATCTTGCGTGTTGTCATCCCTATATATCTCTTCAGGCAAGGACATGTTATCATGTAAACGACATTGGTCGAATTACAATTAGTATGGCTCTTTTGTATCCATATCCTTCCTGTTTCAAGTGAAAGTTGTTTAGTGTGTGTAGTTAAATGACACACGCTACAGTTAGCACAAGGGAAATGTCCTGTCACGGGGGGCATGCCCCATGCATCTGTGATCGACCTTGTGGTCCCGGAGGTAGATGTTCCAACCTTCGGGCGTGTATGAACAAAAGAGTCTTTTAAACTTATGCCTTTTTTAAAAGAGAAAAGGGGCTTCTCCCAGGTTCTTTTGTTGCTTGTTAGGATTTTCCAATGTTTGTTCACCGATTTTTTCATTGCATCTGAAATTGAACTGTAAGTGGTCACGCATGTTAGGGGTATTTCAGATGGTTCCTTGGTGATGTCTTCCAACAGGGCCTCTCGTGGTTGGTTTCTGGCGCGTTTATTCCCTTTCTCCAAGATCTTTTTCGGGTAACCACGTAGCTGTAATCTTTTAGTGAGATCAGAGGCTTGGGACTTGTAGTCCTTGACGTCTGTACAATTTCTCCGTATTCGGAGATATTGACCGTAGGGAAGGTTTTCCCTTAGAGGTCTCGGGTGAAAGCTTGCAAAATCTAAGAGATTATTTTTAGCCGTGGGTTTGTAGTGGGTTGTTGTTCTCAAGCCTGTCCCCCTTACTGTGATGTTGACATCAAGAAATACGACTGTTTCTTTACTGAAGTGATTGGTAAACTTCAGATAGGGGTCTCGGGTGTTTATCCAGGCCAGGAATGTCTTGAGGTTATCTTCTCCGCCTTTCCAGATTAACAGTATATCATCAATATACCTTTTCCATAATGTAATGGAAGAATGAAAGGGGTTGTCATTGGGCAGGATGTGTTTTTCTTCAAAGTCATGGACGTAGAGTCCTGCTATGCTAGGAGCAAAAGTACTGCCCATCGATGTTCCAGTACTTTGAAGGTAGAGTTCACCTTGGTATTCGAAGTAATTTTCTTTAAGAGCCATTGTGGCGCATTGGACTATAAAATCCTTAGGATTTACATAGTTCCACTCAATTGAGTCTAACGCTCTTTCCATGACCCTCAGGGTGTCATCCTGAGGGATACTAGTGTATAGACTCTCTATATCAAGTGTAACAAGGATGATGGAGTTTTCTGAAAAAGTAACTCGTCCAAGTAGTTGTAAGAGGTTCTTGGTGTCCTTAAGGTACGTTGGGGTGTTTTGTACCAGTGGTTTCAAATAGTAGTCGCAAAAGGTTGAGAGGGGTTCAAGAACCGAACCAATGCCGGAGACGATTGGTCGCCCAGGTGGTGGGTTGACATTTTTATGGGTTTTTGGCAAGGTGTAGAAGTAGGGAATATTACTTCCACTTCCAGTTAGAAAAGCCGCTTCATGTTTAGAAATCTGGTCATTGTCCTCTGCCTTCTTAACAAGGTTATGGATGCGTTCCTTCAATTCCGGTGTAGGATCTGCAGTAAGTCGTTTATAGTTGACTCTATTGTCCAATAGAGTGCGACATGCTTTGTCATAATCAAGAGTGTTTTGGATCACTATGCCCCCTCCTTTGTCCGCGGGCTTGATTGTTATGTTTTTGTCCTTTTTCAATTTATCTAGTGCTTGGAATTCTACCGCTGAAAATTTTTTGAACGTTGTTGGTAAGGGTAGAGATTCCATGTCATTATAGACCGCCTGTTCAAAAGCAGTTATCTCAGCGGGGATGGTGTGAGGGGGTGGGACAAATGTGGATTTCAATCTGAAACTGGTGTCAAAAGCAGGAGGTTAATTGTCAATTTCTGTTCTGGCCTCAAAGCAAGCTTTTAGTTTAAGCTTTCGGAAAAAATCGGGTAGCTCGCAGTGAAGTTTAAATTTGTCCGGTCTGGCTGTTGGGACAAAACCCAATCCTCTTTCTAGGACTTTTTCTTCCGTTGGGCTTAGAGTTTTGTTAGACAGATTTGTTATTAGACTCCTTGACCACTGGTGCTCGGTGGCACTGTCTTGCTGCGGGTGTGGTCGCCCACTCGGTCCTTTGTTTGCCAGGTCACTCGTGTGTTTTGGTTGTTCCCTCTTCTCCTTCCCCTTCCCCTCCCGCCTCTCTCTAAAAAAGGCATCTGGTGTTGATGGTGTTGGGGGTAGTGGGGCTGCATGTAGGGATTCCACCCCATTAGGGGAAATGGTGGATGTTGTGGGAACATAAAGGGAGGTGGACCGTTTCCCGGGGTTCCAAATTGTGCCCAACCAGAAGGCTGATTGTGAAAGTTGGGTCGACCCCTGCCGCCTCTACGTCCTCTCTGTTTGTGAGAATGATTGCTAGAATTGCTGCTATTTGAAGAGTTACTGTCAGTATCATCTGACTTATTGGAGTCCCTCCGGGGTGGAGTGTAGTCAGGTTCAGAGTAAGGATAGACAGTCTTGAACTCAAATTTCTTAAGGTCCTTTTGGAATTTGGTTATTTTGGATTGCATGAGAGAATCTTTATATTCTGCCAGTTCCTTATTGATTTCCTCCAGCTTTTTTTTATAACCAGTATTCGTGGTTTTGAAATGTGATTCTATTTGCTGAATTTCAATCATAAGTGCTTCGGATAAGCGAAGTGCTGTCTTTATAATGAGCACCAGCCAGTCACGGGTGCAGTGCCAGGCTATCATCGCCCATTCCTTTCGAAATGTGGCGTTGTTTAGGAATATGCGTGGGGCATTGGTTACTAATAGGCCCTTTGGTGCAGTATTAGTTGATAGGTAATGTTTCAAAATGGTGCCATGTAGAATAGTTCTTATACAGTCTCGTTTCTGCTCCGTCAATTTATCCCATTCAGCTGTGTGGGAAATAGCTTGGGATATGCCCGGGTCCGCAAAAAGATTAGGATCAGCCAGAAGTGCGTCTACCTCTTCCTCTGAAAAGGTGAGACCGAAGTTCGCCATATTAAAATGATTTGGTAACGTGTTGACATACCAAAAAAGGATGTTTTGTACTCTCACAGCTGCACGCTGCTAGAACAATAACAACAACTAGAGAGAGAGAGGGAAGAGACACTCTCAGTCCCCCAGATTATAGTTATCAACAACAGAAGAGTGTCCACATAGGGATAGTTGTATCCAGCACAGAATTTGAAAAGAAAGTAAGATCAACCTGAGCAAGAATTACTCAGGGATTTTTTAGGAAGCCCTCACTCACCACCCTGGGTGGTGACATGCTTCATCATAGGGCCCACCAGGAGAAGCCGAATGCCTCCCTGGTGTGCTGCAACGCCAGATTACTGCGGAGCTGGATTTTTTTGTGACAGTGGTGTACGAAAAAAGTGAGTTAAAAAATACCAAACAGCTTTACCAAACAAAAAACTTTATTCCGTGGTTAGCTGGGTATTGGTTAAAATGTATGTGCAGGGAAATTTACCAACTAATGTGTTGGGTGTTATCCCCTTTAGAGTGAGGTCAACATGTTTCTGCCCTTAAGTGTATGGATATTACTGGGCATTCGTCAGGACCATGTAATTGTGTACCTCGGTGGTATGGGCGCGCTAAGGCCCACCCTAGCCAGAGGACGTGACAGTTAAAAATAATTAAGTGTAAAAATAGGTGCAAAAAAAAAAAAACAGAAAAATGGTTCGAACAATTATGATGAACCTGTGGTCTGAAAGGAAATGACAAACACACATGAAAGACAATACAAACAAAGTTAATGATTGGACTGGGACGTCTTTTGCAAACACTGATCTCAAAGTTCTGTGCTTGGACTAAGGAGAAATCGAGTGCCCGTGGTGGAAAATAAAGGTATTTTAAGCCTGAAACTGTGTGAATGAGAGCCAGGCTGTCTCGGGGCATGCATTTTTTGAGAAGATGAGGCGTTCGCTAGTCAGACTTCATGCCACTCGTGCTGGTGCGATCAATGTGCCCAAATGGAGGGCCAGTGTCTATGTTGGACCCTAATGGTTCAAACCGAATTTTTAACAAATAAATTAACTTAAAATAAAGTAAAAATGGCGAAATTCTCACTTGTATGTTAAAAGATCCACACTTCATGGGTCTCGGGAGGGGAGTGGTGGCGACAATGGCACACCCTACAAAAGTAAATAAAGGAACAGAAACCTACTAAGCAATTGGAATGGGATATAGGTTACTTAGCTGAGCGCTGGTTGAAATGGTGCCTGATGGTCAAAGAAGAAAAGTTCTTACGCCCGCAACGCCAAACACCCACTAGGCACCTAACGATCTCCTCGAACCGGACCCCGTGGATGGGTGTCCGGAGATCGAATGCCACTGAAATACTGTCTCTGCGGTAAAGCGCGGGGCCGAGGGCGTTGCCGTGGCCGATTGTGGGCATGCCGGAGGGTGTGTGTGGAGACGTGCACGTCTCAATATCCAATCGCTGTAGAGGACAGGAGCGAGGCTTGAAGGGCAAGCGCTCGCGTTGTACTAGAGGCTTGGGAGGCGTATTATAACGCTTGCGCCTCAGTATCCAATCAGAGCAAGGGACCAGAACGAGGCTTGGAGTACAAGCGCTCATGTTGTTATGGTGATGAGAGAAAACCTTGTTAGGATGGTAGCGAGGGGTCTGAAAGGGTTGAAATTGAATGTGGTGCAATGGACAGTCATATTGTCTATTCTGGGTAAGCAGAGCAGTAAAACGAGACCAAGAACTATGGCGGCAGTAAATAGTTTTTAGACAATATGCTCACATGGGTGGAGGGGAGCAAAAATCATCAGGTCATAATAAATCATGGAAAAATATCAGTTTGCATTCAGAGTTGGGAAAGCGATGGGCAGTGAGGTAAAGCGTTACCGTTTGAGAACAGAAGACCAAGGAATTTGGTCATTAAGCCCATTAATGTGGGTACCCAGTCTGTACACCCAACGTTGCTCTTTTTCAAAGAGAATGTTGGTGGTGTTTCTCTCTGTGGCGATCTGCTCAATTATTGTCCACCGTAGATCATTGGGCGTGTGGTTTTTTTGAAGAAAATGTTCGCTCATTTTGGTTGCTGACTTATGGCACCTGATGTTGCTACGATGCTCGCAGATCCTTTGTTTAATCTTGCGTGTTGTCATCTCTATATATCTCTTCAGGCAAGGACTTGTTATCATGTAAACGACATTGGTCGAATTACAATTAGTATGGCTCTTTTGTATCCATATCTTTCCTGTTTCAAGTGAAAGTTGTTTAGTGTGTGTAGTTAAATGACACACGCTACAGTTAGCACAAGGGAAATGTCCTGTCACGGGGGGCATGCCCCATGCATCTGTGATGGACCTTGTGGTCCCGGAGGTAGATGTTCCAACCTTCGGGCGTGTATGAACCAAAGAGTCTTTTAAACTTATGCCTTTTTTAAAAGAGAAAAGGGGTTTCTCCCAGGTTCTTTTGTTGCTTGTTAGGATTTTCCAATGTTTGTTCACCGATTTTTTCATTGCATCTGAAATTGAACTGTAAGTGGTCACGCATGTTAGGGGTATTTCAGATGGTTCCTTGGTGATGTCTTCCAACAGGGCCTCTCGTGGTTGGTTTCTGGCACGTTTATTCCCTTTTCCCAAGATCTTTTTTGGGTAACCACGTAGCTGTAATCTTTTAGTGAGATCAGAGGCTTGGGACTTGTAGTCCTTGACGTCTGTACAATTTCTCCATATTCGGAGATATTGACCGTAGGGAAGGTTTTCCCTTAGAGGTCTCGGGTGAAAGCTTGCAAAATCTAAGAGATTATTTTTAGCCGTGGGTTTGTAGTGGGTTGTTGTTCTTAAGCCTGTCCCCCTTACTGTGATGTTGACATCAAGAAATACGACTGTTTCTTTACTGAAGTGATTGGTAAACTTCAGATAGGGGTCTCGGGTGTTTATCCAGGCCAGGAATGTCTTGAGGTTATCTTCTCCGCCTTTCCAGATTAACAGTATATCATCAATATACCTTTTCCATAATGTAATGGAAGAATGAAAGGGGTTGTCATTGGGCAGGATGTGTTTTTCTTCAAAGTCATGGACGTAGAGTCCAGCTATGCTAGGAGCAAAAGTACTGCCCATCGATGTTCCAGTACTTTGAAGGTAGAGTTCACCTTGGTATTCGAAGTAATTTTCTTTAAGAGCCATTGTGGCGCATTGGACTATAAAATCCTTAGGAATTACATAGTTCCACTCAATTGAGTCTAACGCTCTTTCCATGACCCTCAGGGTGTCATCCTGAGGGATACTAGTGTATAGACGTTAGCGGACGCGTTTCAGCGGACGCGCCTCGTCTTCGCCGGAGTCCAGCCAGAGTCAGCCCGTCTGTGCCCGTCCGGGCCAGGCCGGGACATAGGGCACGAATCTCTGCCCTTCCTATTTTACAGGTATGCTAAAAGGTATCCAACTCAGGGCGTTACGCCCCATTAGCCATGACACCTGTATAACTTTGAATCCGCTACTAGCTGGTGCACAAACATGCCCGGAGTGTACCCTTACTCTGACTAATTACCAGCCCTATCCCGATACCCCACAGGGGACTGTTTTTAAATCCTATCAACAGAGAGTGAGTTCCAACGAATATTTATTCTTTCTGATTAACTGTCGTTCACTGCCCCAGCACAAATTGGATATTTTCCACCTATTGATTGACAAAAAGCCCATCGCCATATTTCTAACTGAGACGTGGCTTCATGATGGATCGGGCCCTGATGTTGCAACCGCCCTCCCCCCGAGCTATGCTATAGCTAGGAGAGATAGGGTAGGACAAACAGGAGGGGGTATTGCTATTATTTACAGCAGAGACTATGTGTGCAGTTTTGAACCTGCAGCTATCCCTAACTGCGAGGCTGCATCTTTCAAAATTACCCTCAGTCCAAATTTCACCTTTTCCGGAATATTGATCTACCGACCGCCAGTAAATAACCCCTCTTGGTCAGATGACTTGGCTGATTTCATCCTACCCCAACATCTAAAAGCCCAAAATTTCACTGTACTAGGAGATTTGAATCTTCATCTAGATGACGACAAAAACAAGACCTGTAAAAATCTAATAGATGACCTCATGGTGTTGGACATGACACTACGAAATAGTGGTCCAACTCACAAAGCCAGACACTTGTTGGACCCTATAATATCAAACATGAAAGAACTTTCATGGCTTAACACCACGCCTGTTCTCTGGTCAGATCATTTTCTTCAAAGTTTCGCCATTTCGCTAGAGCCCAAAAAAGGTCCAATTTCGACTCCTTCAGAATCTTTTAGAAGAAACTGGAAATCCCTAAACTTGGAGGTTCTGAACAATGCTTTGAAGGAAGATCATCCATATCTGGATGGAGATATGGATAGCATTGCAGAGTCAACACAAAAGTGGCTAACCGGCGCCGTTGACACTTGCCTGCCCCTAGCCCGTTGCAAAGGGAAAGTCCATCGCCCTCCCGCTCCCTGGTTCACAGAAGCTTTGAAGAAAGAAAAATCTACCTGTAAGAATCTAGAGAGGCAGTGGCGAAAAAACTACGACCTATACCAAAAAGAAGTTTACCGAAAGGCCAGAAAATGTTACCACTCAGCATGCATGAAAGCCAAAGCATGCTATGTCACCAACACTATTAACATGGCCGTAAACAAATCCCAGACTCTCTTTAACACGGTAAAAGAGTTAGCTGGGGAGAACGCTAGAGCAGAACCTACCCCTCTTAATACCCAGCAATGCCAGGACTTGGCCTCTTTCTTCACTAATAAGATTGAGAACATCGTCTCTAATATTAAAAATGCCAACATGACAACAGACAAGCAAGGAAACACCTCCCTAGTCCCTAGAGGAAACTATCATCTTGAAGCCTGGCCTCCCATTAAATTAGACATACTGAAGGAACTACTAAAATCGATCAAATCGGGTTCCCCACGGGACCCTATTCCTGTCAGTATCATAAACAAACTAGAGGATGCTGCTTTAACTCCCATAGCAGAAATACTGAATGCCTCCATAGAGCAAGCCATAGTTCCAGCTCTATGGAAACATGCTATGGTCAGCCCCCTACTTAAAAAACCAGGCGCAGACCCTATGATATTGGCCAATTATCGCCCAATCTCACTACTACCTGCCTTTTCCAAAATCTTAGAGAGGCATATCCATAAGGCACTTTCAACCTATGTAGAAAACAATAATCTCCTGCACTCGTCCCAATCTGGGTTTAGGAGTGGTTTTTCTACTGAGACGGCCCTGCTCGGGGTCACAGAAAAGATCAGGGAGCTTATGGATGACGGCCAAACAGAAGCACTGGTCTTGTTAGATCTCAGTGCGGCTTTCGACACCATTTCTCACTCCATACTGCTAGACAGGCTGGGGGAGAATGGTGTCGAAGGCAAAGCTCTGGAATGGATTAGATCCTACTTATCCCTCCGCACTTTCCAGATCTCCTCTTCGGAGGCATGCTCTGAGGTATTCCACTCTCCTCACGGTGTGCCACAGGGATCAATTTTGAGCCCTCTGTTTTTTAATTTGTACCTACGACCACTGGCCAACCTTGCAGAAAACTTTGGGCTAAGTTTAATGACCTATGCAGATGACTCACAAGTCCTATTCTCACTTTCCAAATCTGACGTGTCTACCCCATCTGCATTAAAAGTAGGCCTCCAAGAAATATTTTGTTGGATGTCAGACAACCATCTCAAACTAAATGGAGATAAAACAGAGGTTCTCCTGTTAGGGAATAGTAAAGATCTCTGGAATGATTCCCATTGGCCACCATCATTAGGTAAACTTCCACCTCCAGCCTCTCAGGTTAGAAACCTTGGGGTCATCATCGATGACAGTCTATCCATGACCCAGCAAGCTAACAAAGTGGCAGGTATATGCTTTACCATTCTCAAATGGTTACGCAAAGTCATCTGGATGTTGCCACCTACCACCCAGAAGACCGTGGTCAACGCCTTAGTGACATCTCGGCTTGATTACGGTAACATCTTATACCTGGGCTTAAATAAGGCAGTGATAAAGCGTCTGCAACTAGTGCAGAACGCTGCGGCAAGACTGCTCTGCAAAATCCCTAGATCTGCTAGGATCACCAAACATCTCAGGGATCTGCATTGGCTTAAGGTTGAAAACCGTATTCGTTTCAAAGCCCTGAGCTACCTATTTAAAATCAAAGCTGGCACTGCCCCCAAATATCTACAGGCCCTTGCTAAACCCTACCTCCCAAATCGCAGTCTGCGCTAAGGCACAGCGGCGAACTTTGTGGTACCTAGGTTCAAACGAGCCAGAATAGGTGGGAGATCTTTCTCCTACCTGGGGCCAATGCTGTGGAACTCACTGCCTATTCACATACGCAAGGAGGAAAGCTATGTGAATTTTAGGAAAAGCATAAAAACTTGGCTGTTTAATAAATAATTGCTTTGTCTGTTCTCTCCCTAGTGGTATTGTGTGTCTTGCGGGTCTGGCGCCGGGAAACCCTTTGTGGGTAGCTGCGCGCCTTACAAATGCTATAAAATAATAAATAATAATAATAATAAATAGACTCTCTATATCAAGTGTAACAAGGATGATGGAGTTTTCTGAAAAAGTAACTCGTCCAAGTAGTTGTAAGAGGTTCTTGGTGTCCTTAAGGTACGTTGGGGTGTTTTGTACCAGTGGTTTCAGATAGTAGTCGCAAAAGGTTGAGAGGGGTTCAAGAACCGAACCAATGCCGGAGAAGATTGGTCGCCCAGGTGGTGGGTTGACATTTGTATGGGTTTTTGGCAAGGTGTAGAAGTAGGGAATATTACTTCCACTTCCAGTTACAAAAGCTGCTTCATGTTTAGAAATCTGGTCATTGTCCTCTGCCTCCTTAACAAGGTTATGGATGCGTTCCTTCAATTCCGGTGTAGGATCTGCAGTAATTCGTTTATAGTGGACTCTATTGTCCAATAGAGTGCGACATGCTTTGTCATAATCAAGAGTGTTTTGGATCACTATGCCCCCTCCTTTGTCCGCTGGCTTGATTGTTATGTTTTTGTCCTTTTTCAATTTATCTAGTGCTTGGAATTCTACCGCTGAAAATTTTTTGAACGTTGTTGGTAAGGGTAGAGATTCCATGTCATTATAGACCGCCTGTTCAAAAGCAGTTATCTCAGCGGGGATGGTGTGAGGGGGTGGGACAAATGTGGATTTCAATCTGAAACTGGTGTCAAAAGCAGGAGGTTCATTGTCAATTTCTGTTCTGGCCTCAAAGAAAGCTTTTAGTTTGAGCTTTCGGAAAAAATCGGCTAGCTCGCAGTGAAGTTTAAATTTGTCCGGTCTGGGTGTTGGGACAAAACCCAATCCTCTTTCTAGGACTTTTTCTTCCGTTGGGCTTAGAGTTTTGTTAAACAGATTTGTTATTAGACTCCTTGACCACTGGTGCTCGGTGTAACTGTCTTGCTGCGGGTGTGGTCGCCCACTCGGTCCTCTGTTTGCCAGGTCACTCGTGTGTTTTGGTTGTTCCCTCTTCTCCTTCCCCTTCCCCTCCCGCCTCTCTCTAAAAAAGGCATCTGGTGTTGATGGTGTTGGGGGTAGTGGGGCTGCATGTAGGGATTCCACCCCATTAGGGGAAATGGTGGATGTTGTGGGAACATAAAGGGAGGTGGACCGTTTCCCGGGGTTCCAAATTGTGCCCAACCAGAAGGCTGATTGTGAAAGTTGGGTCGACCCCTGCCGCCTCTACGTCCTCTCTGTTTGTGAGAATGATTGCTAGAATTGCTGCTATTTCCTTTATGTTCCCACATAGTGCTAACTGTAGCGTGTGTCATTTAACTACACACACTAAACAACTTTCACTTGAAACAGGAAAGATATGGATACAAAAGAGCCATTCTAATTGTAATTCCACCAATGTCGTTTACATGATAACATGTCCTTGCCTGAAGAGATATATAGGGATGACAACACGCAAGATTAAACAAAGGATCTGCGAGCATCGTAGCAACATCAGGTGCCATAAGTCAGCAACCAAAATGAGCGAACATTTTCTTCAAAAAAACCACACGCCCAATGATCTATGGTGGACAATAATTGAGCAGATCGCCACAGAGAGAAACACCACCAACATTCTCTTTGAAAAAGAGCAACGTTGGGTGTACAGACTGGGTACCCACATTAATGGGCTTAATGACCAAATTCCTTGGTCTTCTGTTCTCAAACGGTAACGCTTTACCTCACTGCCCATCGTTTTCCCAACTCTGAATGCAAACTGATATTTTTCCATGATTTATTATGACCTGATGATTTTTGCTCCCCTCCACCCATGTGAGCATATCGTCTAAAAACTATTTACTGCCGCCATAGTTCTTGGTCTCGTTTTACTGCTCTGCTTACCCAGAATCGACAATATGACTGTCCATTGCACCACATTCAATTTCAACTCTTTCAGACCCCTCGCTACCATCCTAACGAGGTTTTCTCTCATCACCATAACAGCACGAGCGCTTGTACTCCAAGTCTCGTTCTGGTCCCTTGCTCTGATTGGATACTGAGGCGCAAGCGTTATCATACGCCTCCCAAGCCTCTAGTACAACGCGAGCGCTTGCCCTTCAAGCCTCGCTCCTGTCCTCTACAGCGATTGGATATTGAGACGTGCACGTCTCCACACACACCCCCCGGCACGCCCACAATCGGCCACGGCAACGCCCTCGGCCCCGCGCTTTACCGCGGAGACAGTATTTCAGTGGCATTCGATCTCCGGACACCCATCCACAGGGTCCGGTTCGAGGAGATCGTTAGGTGCCTAGTGGGTGTTTGGCGTTGCGGGCGTAAGAACTTTTCTTCTTTGACCATCAGGCACCATTTCAACCAGCGCTCAGCTAAGTAACCTATATCCCATTCCAATTGCTTAGTAGGTTTCTGTTCCTTTATTTACTTTTGTAGGGTGTGCCATTGTCGCCACCACCCCCCTCCCGAGACCCATGAAGTGTGGATCTTTTAACATACAAGTGAGAATTTCGCCATTTTACTTTATTTTAAGTTAATTTATTTGTTAAAAATTTGGTTTGAACCATTAGGGTCCAACATAGACACTGGCCCTCCATTTGGGCACATTGATCGCACCAGCACGAGTGGCATGAAGTCTGACTAGCGATCGCCTCATCTTCTCAAAAAATGCATGCCCCGAGACAGCCTGGCTCTCATTCACACAGTTTCAGGCTTAAAATACCTTTATTTTCCACCACGGGCACGCGATTTCTCCTTAGTCCAAGCACAGAACTTTGAGATCAGTGTTTGCAAAAGACGTCCCAGTCCAATCATTAACTTTGTTTGTATTGTCTTTCATGTGTGTTTGTCATTTCCTTTCAGACCACAGGTTCATCATAATTGTTCGAACCATTTTTCTGGTTTGTTTTTTTTGCACCTATTTTTACACTTAATTATTTTTAACTGTCACGTCCTCTGGCTAGGGTGGGCCTTACCGCGCCCATACCACCGAGGTACACAATTACATGGTCCTGACGAATGCCCAGTAATATCCATACACTTAAGGGCAGAAACATGTTGACCCCACTCTAAAGGGGAAAACACCCAACACATTAGTTGGTAAATTTCCCTGCACATACATTTTAACCAATACCCAGCTAACCACGGAATAAAGTTTTTTGTTTGGTATTTTTTAACTCACTTTTTTCGTACACCACTGTCACAAAAAAATCCAGCTCCGCAGTAATCTGGCGTTGCAGCACACCAGGGAGGCATTCGGCTTCTCCTGGTGGGCCCGATGATGAAGCATGTCACCACCCAGGGTGGTGAGTGAGGGCTTCCTAAAAAATCCCTGAGTAATTCTTGCTCAGGTTGATCTTACTTTCTTTTCAAATTCTGTGCTGGATACAACTATCCCTATGTGGACACTCTTCTGTTGTTGATAACAAGCAGCAACCATAATCATCGACAGGGTGAGGCACAAGCGAACCCTAAATTAACATGTGCTGAACCTCCTGGTATCTTAATACAGAGCAGTCAGGTTTAAATTAAGAGGCAATATGTAAAGTAGTTGTGCAACACTTCAAACAATGACAAAGTGAAAACACACTGCAAAAGGATCCCAATAAATAAAACAAGACCAAAATGACAAAAACACAATCAATAGTACAGGAGGTATTCAACTTGAAAGATTTCAGGGAAAATAGAGTCAAAAGACGAAAAGTGCCAACTGTGGATATCTGGTAGCGCTGGACTGGGATAAAATCAGAAGTTCAGGAAGACAGCAATGGAGCACGGGCCTGCTATAGGGACCCAGTTAGGCTTGCTGAACAGAGTATTTTAAATCCTGGTTTGCAAAGCCTTGCAAGGATGTATTTTGAAAATGTGTCGCACAGCCGAAGCAATGCATCAGTTCCAAGATGCAGTGAGGCTGAAGTGCGAAGTCCAACAGCATTGTTGGGGATCCCATCAATGAGGGTTTGCATCGCAAAGTCTGGCATTAAGGATGCGTTGTGCAGGAGGGGCGATGCATCGGTAAATAGGAGCTGAGAGTCTGCGAGGTGCTGATGCGGAGTCCGTCATCGTCGAGGCTACCATTGATGAGGGATACGAGAGCCTGAATCAAGGACATATCATGCAGCAGCAGTTCTGATGCGGCAACAGGCTGTGATGTGATATCTTTGCCATGATTCCCATCCATGCAATATCGGCGCTGCATCAGTACTGCTCGAGTTTGATCCGCACAGCAAGGAAATACATAGATTCTACTGGCTCCACAGAGGCTGGGAGAACACCTTAGATCCACTTCCAAGATTCCACTTGGCTGGGTCTACTTATAGATGGCAGAGTCTAGGTGCAGGAGCAAGGTTGTTGGAAGCCTGTTGTGCCCTTGAAGCTTTAAATCAGGAAGCCAGACATTTACCCCTTGGAGTCACTCTGGTGTGAGTCCAGCAGTGCAGCAGTCCAGCAGATGGCAGCCGTTCATCAGCATAGCAGTCCTTCTTCCTGACGGAGAGCCTGAACAGTACTGAAGAGTTGTTGTTTGCGGGTCAATACGGAGGAGATGTTTCTAGATACTTCCCTTTGAAGTGCACAGGTGCCCTGCATTTCCTACCCTGGCTCTAGACTAACTACAGGGGGTATTCAGTCCTTGTGTGTGAAGGCAGGAAACAGCCTTTTCAAGTGTAAGTACGGCTGTGCACAACTTTACCCTCCCATACTGCCAGTGATGGCCCATCCAGGCACATCTAGGCTCTATACTGAGTGCACAGGTGCCCTGCATTTCCTACCCTGGCTCTAGACTAACTACAGGGGGTATTCAGTCCTTGTGTGTGAAGGCAGGGCACAGCCTTTTCAAATGTAAGTACGGCTGTGCACAACTTTACCCTCCCATCCTGCCAGTGATGGTCCATCCAGGCACACCTAGGCTCTCTATTGAGTGGCTGTCTTTGCTGCCTGTCAACTACATTATCATGTGACCCAGAGACTCGCTGCACACACTAAGAGGCTAAGGCAGGAAAATGCCAACTTTCCGAAAGTGGCATTTTCAAAATTGTAATTTAAAATCCAACTTCACTATAAGTTAGGTTTTCTCATTAGGATTCTAAAGATACAAATCATGAACTGTTTCCCTGTTCCTATTTGAAAATTACACTTATAAAATGTGATATGGTAATTCCAATGTTATTGTATTAGAGAGGTAGGCATTGTAGTAGTAAAAAACAAATGTAAGAGTTTTTCACTATCAGGTCATGTAAGACTTACACGTTGGTCTTCCTTTTTTAAATTTATGGCACCATGCCTTCTGGGTAGTATAGGGCCTACCCTAGGGGTGACTTACATTTATTAAAACAGAAGGCTTTGGTCTTGCAAAAGGGTTATTTTGCCAGGTCGGCATGGTAGTTTAAAACCACACACAGACACTACAATGGCGTCCTGAAACGTTTAAAATGCTACTGAAGTGGGTTGCACAATCAGGTCTGTACGCCACTGGCAGCATTTAATTCACAGGTAGAGCCACTTTACTAGGGAACTTTGAGATCAGTGTTTGCAAAAGACTTCCTAGTCCAATCATTAACTTTGTTTGTATTGTCTTTCATGTGTGTTTGTCATTTCCTTTCAGACCACAGGTTCATCATAATTGTTCGAACCATTTTTCTGGTTTGTTTTTTTTGCACCTATTTTTACACTTAATTATTTTTAACTGTCAGGTCCTCTGGCTAGGGTGGGCCTTACCGCGCCCATACCACCGAGGTACACAATTACATGGTCCTGACGAATGCCCAGTAATATCCATACACTTAAGGGCAGAAACATGTTGACCCCACTCTAAAGGGGAAAACACCCAACACATTAGTTGGTAAATTTCCCTGCACATACATTTTAACCAATACCCAGCTAACCACGGAATAAAGTTTTTTGTTTGGTAAAGCTGTTTGGTATTTTTTAACTCACTTTTTTCGTACACCACTGTCACAAAAAAATCCAGCTCCGCAGTAATCTGGCGTTGCAGCACACCAGGGAGGCATTCGGCTTCTCCTGGTGGGCCCGATGATGAAGCATGTCACCACCCAGGGTGGTGAGTGAGGGCTTCCTAAAAAATCCCTGAGTAATTCTTGCTCAGGTTGATCTTACTTTCTTTTCAAATTCTGTGCTGGATACAACTATCCCTATGTGGACACTCTTCTGTTGTTGATAACAAGCAGCAACCATAATCATCGACAGGGTGAGGCACAAGCGAACCCTAAATTAACATGTGCTGAACCTCCTGGTATCTTAATACAGAGCAGTCAGGTTTAAATTAAGAGGCAATATGTAAAGTAGTTGTGCAACACTTCAAACAATGACAAAGTGAAAACACACTGCAAAAGGATCCCAATAAATAAAACAAGACCAAAATGACAAAAACACAATCAATAGTACAGGAGGTATTCAACTTGAAAGATTTCGGAGAAAATAGAGTCAAAAGACGAAAAGTGCCAACTGTGGATATCTGGTAGCGCTGGACTGGGATAAAATCAGAAGTTCAGGAAGACAGCAATGGAGCACGGGCCTGCTATAGGGACCCAGTTAGGCTTGCTGAACAGAGTATTTTAAATCCTGGTTTGCAAAGCCTTGCAAGGATGCATTTTGAAAATGTGTCGCACAGCCGAAGCAATGCATCAGTTCCAAGATGCAGTGAGGCTGAAGTGCGAAGTCCAGCAGCATTGTTGGGGATCCCATCAATGAGGGTTTGCATCGCAAAGTCTGGCATCAAGGATGCGTTGTGCAGTAGGGGCGATGCATCGGTAAATAGGAGCTGAGAGTCTGCGAGGTGCTGATGCGGAGTCCATCATCGTCGAGGCTACCATTGATGAGGGATACGAGAGCCTGAATCAAGGACATATCATGCAGCAGCAGTTCTGATGCGGCAACAGGCTGTGATGTGATATCTTTGCCATGATTCCCATCCATGCAATATCGGCGCTGCATCAGTACTGCTCGAGTTTGATCCGCACAACAAGGAAATACATAGATTCTACTGGCTCCACAGAGGCTGGGAGAACACCTTAGATCCACTTCCAAGATTCCACTTGGCTGGGTCTACTTATAGATGGCAGAGTCTAGGTGCAGGAGCAAGGTTGTTGGAAGCCTGTTGTGCCCTTGAAGCTTTAAATGAGGAAGCCAGACATTTACCCCTTGGAGTCACTCTGGTGTGAGTCCAGCAGTGCAGCAGTCCAGCAGATGGCAGCCGTTCATCAGCATAGCAGTCCTTCTTCCTGACGGAGAGCCTGAACAGTACTGAAGAGTTGTTGTTTGCGGGTCAATACGGAGGAGATGTTTCTAGATACTTCCCTTTGAAGTGCACAGGTGCCCTGCATTTCCTACCCTGGCTCTAGACTAACTACAGGGGGTATTCAGTCCTTGTGTGTGAAGGCAGGAAACAGCCTTTTCAAGTGTAAGTACGGCTGTGCACAACTTTACCCTCCCATACTGCCAGTGATGGCCCATCCAGGCACATCTAGGCTCTATACTGAGTGCACAGGTGCCCTGCATTTCCTACCCTGGCTCTAGACTAACTACAGGGGGTATTCAGTCCTTGTGTGTGAAGGCAGGGCACAGCCTTTTCAAGTGTAAGTACGGCTGTGCACAACTTTACCCTCCCATCCTGCCAGTGATGGTCCATCCAGGCACACCTAGGCTCTCTATTGAGTGGCTGTCTTTGCTGCCTGTCAACTACACTATCATGTGACCCAGAGACTCGCTGCACACACTAAGAGGCTAAGGCAGGAAAATGCCAACTTTCCGAAAGTGGCATTTTCAAAATTGTAATTTAAAATCCAACTTCACTATAAGTTAGGTTTTCTCATTAGGATTCTAAAGATACAAATCATGAACTGTTTCCCTGTTCCTATTTGAAAATTACACTTATAAAATGTGATATGGTAATTCCAATGTTATTGTATTAGAGAGGTAGGCATTGTAGTAGTAAAAAACAAATGTAAGAGTTTTTCACTATCAGGTCATGTAAGACTTACACGTTGGTCTTCCTTTTTTAAATTTATGGCACCCTGCCTTCTGGGTAGTATAGGGCCTACCCTAGGGGTGACTTACATTTATTAAAACAGAAGGCTTTGGTCTTGCAAAAGGGTTATTTTGCCAGGTTGGCATGGTAGTTTAAAACCACACACAGACACTACAATGGCGTCCTGAAACGTTTAAAATGCTACTGAAGTGGGTTGCACAATCAGGTCTGTACGCCACTGGCAGCATTTAATTCACAGGTAGAGCCACTTTACTAGGGACGTACAGGTAAATTAAATATACCAACTGGGTACAAGCCAATGGTACCATGTTTTTAAGGTATAAACAACTTAGCAATGGTTAGCAGTTGTAAAGTACCCAGAGTCATACGGCCAGCAAAAACGAATTCAGCAAAAAATGGAGGGTAAAAGGCAAAAAGCATGGGGGTGACCCTGCAAAGAGAGCTTGGAGCTAGGTCAAACATTGACAAAGATGCCCTGTGTGACATGGTTTAGGGAAACTTTTAAGTGCTTAATTATTGCACCCAGTGTTCGTGCTTTTTTCTCAGAGTGTTAGAGAAGGAGTTACAGGATGAGCTGCCACAAGTTTCCTGTGCTTCTGTCTTTTCTGAATGTCTGGACCAGGTTCTCTTGATTGAACACTGACTTAAGGGAAAGAGAATGGAAAAACAGAAAAGCCATAGGTTCACTTCTGGTCCCCTTCCTAAATGTTTAGGTGGACTGAGCCTATTATTAAGGAAATTGTTGCATCTTCTATTGCAGGGATTCTGCAGAGGGCCAGAACTATGCTTGAGATCACATAGCCTTAGTAGGCAGGGACTGAGTCATCCTACCAACAGAGTATTTCCAAAAGAGGTCGCACACTGCTCCTCCCATCGGCGTGTGACCCCGGAGCATGATGGTCGATGTAGTAGGTATCAGCGGGGACGCTTCTACCCGAGTCTTGAGTTTTGAGGGTGTTCACTGATGTGCTTGCCATCCCCGGACACGTGTTTCGAGGTCATTACCTCTCATCAGCAGGGATTAGGCATGTGCACGGGGTTGCTGCATGGGCTGCCGAAAATATTCATAGGTCCAGATACCTCTTATGGCGCGCAGGTGCGTTGTCTCGAGGTCGTCACCTCCACCGGCTCAAGGGAGTCTGTATAAATAGTATTTAGAAAAGAGGTCGCACACTGCTCGTCCCATCAGCGTGTGACCCCGGAGCATGATAGTCGATGTAGTAGGTATCAGCGGGTGCGCTTCTACCCGAGTCTTGAGTCTTGAGGGTGTTCACTGATGTGCTTGACATCCCTGGACACGTGTTTCGAGGTCATTACCGCTCATCAGCAGGGATTAGGCGTGTGCACGGGGTTGCTGCGTGGGCTGCCGAAAATATTCATAGGTCCAGATACCTCTTATGGCGCGCAGGTGCGTTGTCTCGAGGTCGTCACTTCCACCGGCTCAAAGGAGCCTGTATAAATAGTATTTCCAAAAGAGGTCACACACTGCTCGTCCCATCAGCGTGTGACCCCGGACCATGATGGTCGATGTAGTAGGTATCAGCGAGTGCGCTTCTACCCGAGTCTTGAGTCTTGAGGGTGTTCACTGATGTGCTTGCCCTCTCTGGACAAATGTTTTGGGGTCATTACCTCTCATCAGCAGGGATTGCTGCGTGGGCTGCCGAAAATATTCATAGGTCCAGATACCTCTTATGGCACGCAGGTGCGTTGTCTCGAGGTCGTCACCTCCACCGGCTCAAGGGAACCTGTATAAATAGTATTTCCAAAAGAGGTCGCACACTGCTCGTCTCATCAGCGTGTGACCCCGGAGCATAATGGTCGATGTAGTAGGTATCAGCGGGTGCGCTTCTACCCGAGTCTTGAGTCTTGAGGGTGTTCACTGATATGCTTGCCATCCCTGGACACGTGTTTCGAGGTCATTACCTCTCATCAGCAGAGATTAGGCGTGTGCACAGGGTTGCTACATGGACTGCCGAAAATATTCATAGGTCCAGATACCTATTATGGCACGCAGGTGCATTGTCTCGAGGTCGTCACCTCCACCGGCTCAAGGGAGCCTGTATAAATAGTATTTCCAAAAGAGGTCGCACACTGCTCGACCCATCAGCGTGTGACCTCGGAGCATGATGGTCGACGTAGTAGATATCAGCGGGTGCGCTTCTACCCGAGTCTTGAGTCTTGAGGGTGTTCACTGATGTGCTTGCCATCCCTGGACACGTGTTTCGAGGTCATTACCTCTCATCAGCAGGGATTAGGCGTGTGCACGGGGTTGCTGCGTGGGCTGCCGAAAATATTCATAGATCCAGATACCTCTTATGGCGCGCAGGTGTGTCTTCTCGAGGTCGTCACCTCCACCGGCTCAAGGGAGCCATTATAGATAGTATTTCCAAAAGAGGTCGCACACTGCTCTTCCCATCAGCGTGTAACCCCAGAGCATGATGGTCAATGTAGTAGGTATCAGCGGGTGTGCTTATACCCGAGTCTTGAGTCTTGAGGGTGTTCACTGATGTGCTTGCCATCCCTGGACACGTGTTTTGAGGTCATTACCTCTCATCAGCAGGGATTAGGCATGTGCACGGGGTTGCTGCGTGGGCTGCCGAAAATATTCATAGGTCCAGAAACCTCTTATGGCGCGCAGGTGTGTTGTCTCGAGGTCGTCACCTCCACCGGCTCAAGGGAGCCTGTATAAATAGTATTTCCAAAAGAGGTCGCACACTGCTCGTCCCATCAGCGTGTGACCCTGGAGCATGATGGTCAATGTAGTAGGTATCAGCGGGTGCGCTTCTACCCGTGTCTTGAGTCTTGAGGGTGTACACTGATGTGCTTGCCATCCCTGGACACGTGTTTCGAGGTCATTACCTCTCATCAGCAGGGGTTAGGCGTGTGCACTGGGTTGCTGCGTCGGCTGCCGAAAATATTCATAGGTCCAGATACCTCTTATGGTGCGCAGGTGCGTTGTCTCGAGATCGTCACCTTCACCGGCTCAAGGGAGCCTGTATAAAAAGTATTTCCAAAAGAGGTCGCACACTGCTCGTCCCATCAGCGTGTGACCCCGGAGCATGATGGTCGATGTAGTAGGTATCAGCGGGTGCGCTTCTACCCGAGTCTTGAGTCTTGAGGGTGTTCACTGATGTGCTTGCCATCCCTGGACACGTGTTTCGAGGTCGTTACCTCTCATCAGCAGGGATTAGGCGAACCAGAGGAGGGGCTAGCGGTGTGCGAACTATTGCAGTTGATTCTACAAATGGGCTCCCTTAAGCCTTTTAGCTGACGAGCTTCTGGATGACACACCTGCGTGCCGGTTAGGCATCGAGGCCTGTGACGGTTACTTGGCGGCCTTCTTTTCCACCCCAACTACGTTCTCTATTGATAAGGGAAGATATCCCAAAACCCGGGCCATGTCTCGGGTCTAGAGATCTTGAGAACAACAAGAACTTACTTGCACCTACTTAGGTGAACCACTTACGAACTATATGTACCAGAACCTTCAGGGGTGATCCGGAGGAGGGGCTAGCAGTGTGCGATCCATTGCCGTTGATTCTACAAATGGGCTCCCTTGAGCCTTTAGGCTGACGAGCTTCTGGATGACGCACCTGCGTGCCGGTTAGGCATCGAGGCCTGTGACGGTTACTTGGCGGCCTTCTTTTCCACCCCAACTACGTTCTCTACTGATGAGGGAAGATATCCCGAATTCCGGGCCATGTCTCGGTCTAGAGATCTTGAGAACAACAAGTACTTACTTGCACCTACTTAGGTAAACCACTTACGAACTATATGTTCCAGAACCCTCAGGGGCGATCCAGAGGAGGGGCTAGCGGTGTGCGAACTATTGCAGTTGATTCTACAAATGGTCTCCCTTAAGCCTTTAAGCTGACGAGCTTCTGGATGACGCACCTGCGTGCCGGTTAGGCATCGAGGCCTGTGACGGTTACTTGGCGGCCTTCTTTTCCACCCCAACTACGTTCTCTATTGATAAGGGAAGATATCCCAAAACCCGGGCCATGTCTCGGGTCTAGAGATCTTGAGAACAACAAGAACTTACTTGCACCTACTTAGGTGAACCACTTACGAACTATATGTACCAGAACCTTCAGGGGTGATCCGAAGGAGGGGCTAGCAGTGTGCGATCCATTGCCGTTGATTCTACAAATGGGCTCCCTTGAGCCTTTAAGCTGCAGAGTTTCTGGATGACGCACCTGCGTGCCGGTTAGGCATCGAGGCCTGAGACGGTTACTTGGCGGCCTTCTTTTCAACCCCAACTACGTTCTATACTGATGAGGGAAGATATCCCGAAACCCGGGCCATGTCTCGGGTCTAGAGATCTTGAGAACAACAAGTACTTACTTGCACCTACTTAGGTGAACCACTTACGAACTATATGTACCAGAACCTTCAGGGGTGATCCGAAGGAGGGGCTAGCTGTGTGCGATCCATTGCCGTTGATTCTACAAATGGGCTCCCTTGAGCCTTTAAGCTGACGAGTTTCTGGGTGACGCACCTGCGTGCCGGTTAGGCATCGAGGCCTGAGACGGTTACTTGTCGGCCTTCTTTTGAACCCCAACTACGTTCTATACTAATGAGGGAAGATATCCCGAAACCCGGGCCATGTCTCGGGTCTAGAGATCTTGAGAACAACAAGTACTTACTTGCACCTACTTAGGTGAACCACTTACGAACTATATGTACCAGAACCCTCAGGGGCGATCCGGAGGGGGGCTAGCGGTGTGCGATCCATTGCGGTTGATTCTACAAATGGGCTCCCTTGAACGTTTAGGCTGACGAGCTTCTGGATGATGCACCTGTGTGCCGGTTAGGCATCGAGGCCTGTGACGGTTACTTGGCGGCCTTCTTTTCCACCCCAACTACGTTCTCTACTGATGAGGGAAGATATCCTGAATTCCGGGCCATGTCTCGGTCTAGAGATCTTGAGAACAACAAGTACTTACTTGCACCTACTTAGGTGAACCACTTACGAACTATATGTACCAGAACCCTCAGGGGTGATCCGGAGGAGGGGCTAGCGGTGTGCGATCCATTGCGGTTGATTCTACAAATGGGCTCCCTTGAGCCTTTAAGCTGACGAGCTTCTGGATGACGCATCTGCGTGCCGGTTAGGCATCGAGGCCTGTGACGGTTACTTGGTGACCTTCTTTTCCACCCCAACTACGTTCTCTACTGATGAGGGAAGATATCCCAAAACCCGGGCCATGTCTCGGGTCTAGAGATCTTGAGAACAACAAGTACTTACTTGCACCTACTTAGGTGAACCACTTATGAACTATATGTACCAGAACCCTCAGGGGCGATCCGGAGGGGGGGCTAGCGGTGTGCGATCCATTGCGGTTGATTCTACAAATGGGCTCCCTTGAACCTTTAGGCTGACGAGCTTCTGGATGACGCACCTGTGTGCCGGTTAGGCATCGAGGCCTGTGACGGTTACTTGGCGGCCTTCTTTTCCACCCCAACTACGTTCTCTACTGATGAGGGAAGATATCCCGAATTCCGGGCCATGTCTCGGTCTAGAGATCTTGAGAACAACAAGTACTTACTTGCACCTACTTAGGTGAACAACTTACGAACTATATGTACCAGAACCCTCAGGGGCGATCCAGAGGAGGGGCTAGCGGTGTGCGATCCATTGCAGTTGATTCTACAAATGGGCTCCCTTAAGCCTTTAAGCTGACGAGCTTCTGGATGACGCACCTGCGTGCCGGTTAGGCATCGAGGCCTGTGACGGTTACTTGGTGGCCTTCTTTTCCACCCCAACTACGTTCTCTACTGATGAGGGAAGATATCCCAAAACCCGGGCCATGTCTCGGGTCTAGAGATCTTGAGAACAACAAAAACTTACTTGCACCTACTTAGGTGAACCACTTACGAACTATATGTACCAGAACCTTCAGGGGTGATCCGAAGGAGGGGCTAGCAGTGTGCGATCCATTACCGTTGATTCTACAAATGGGCTCCCTTGAGCCTTTAAGCTGACGAGTTTCTGGATGACGCACCTGCGTGCCGGTTAGGCATCGAGGCCTGTGACGGTTCCTTGGTGGCCTTCTTTTCCACCCCAACTACGTTCTCTACTGATGAGGGAAGATATCCCGAAACCCGGGCCATGTCTCGGGTCTAGAGATCTTGAGAACAACAAGTACTTACTTGCACCTACTTAGGTGAACCACTTACGAACTATATGTACCAGAACCCTCAGGGGCGATCCGGAGGGGGGGCTAGCGGTGTGCGATCCATTGCGGTTGATTCTACAAATGGGCTCCCTTGAACCTTTAGGCTGACGAGCTTCTGGATGACGCACCTGTGTGCCGGTTAGGCATCGAGGCCTGTGACGGTTACTTGGCGGCCTTCTTTTCCACCCCAACTACGTTCTCTACTGATGAGGGAAGATATCCCGAATTCCGGGCCATGTCTCGGTCTAGAGATCTTGAGAACAACAAGTACTTACTTGCACCTACTTAGGTGAACAACTTACGAACTATATGTACCAGAACCCTCAGGGGCGATCCAGAGGAGGGGCTAGCGGTGTGCGATCCATTGCAGTTGATTCTACAAATGGGCTCCCTTAAGCCTTTAAGCTGACGAGCTTCTGGATGACGCACCTGCGTGCCGGTTAGGCATGAGGCCTGTGACGGTTACTTGGTGGCCTTCTTTTCCACCCCAACTACGTTCTCTACTGATGAGGGAAGATATCCCGAAACCCGGGCCATGTCTCGGGTCTAGAGATCCTGAGAACAACAAGTACTTACTTGCACCTACTTAGGTGAATCACTTACGAACTATATGTACCAGAACCCTCAGGGGAGATCCGGAGGAGGGGCTAGCGGTGTGCGATCCATTGCGGTTGATTCTACAAATGGGCTCCCTTGAGCCTTTAAGCTGACGAGCTTCCGGATGACGCACCTACATGCCGGTTAGGCATCGAGGCCTGTGACGGTTACTTGGCGTCCTTCTTTTCCACCCCAACTACGTTCTCTACTGATGAGGGAAGATATCCCGAAACCCGGGCCATGTCTCGGGTCTAGAGATCTTGAGAACAACAAGTACTTACTTGCACCTACTTAGGTGAACCACTTACGAACTATATGTACCAGAACCCTCAGGGGCGATCCGGAGGGGGGCTAACGGTGTGCGATCCATTGCGGTTGATTCTACAAATGGGCTCCCTTGAACCTTTAAGCTGACGAGCTTCTGGATGACGCACCTGTGTGCCGGTTAGGCATCGAGGCCTGTGACGGTTACTTGGCGTCCTTCTTTTCCACCCCAAATACATTCTCTACTGATGAGGGAAGATATCCCGAATTCCGGGCCATGTCTCGGTCTAGAGATCTTGAGAACAACAAGTTCTTACTTGCACCTACTTAGGTGAACCACTTACGAACTATATGTACCAGAACCCTCAGGGGTGATCCAGAGGAGGGGCTAGCGGTGTGCGATCCATTGCGGTTGATTCTACAAATGGGCTCCCTTGAGCCTTTAAGCTGACGAGCTTCTGGATTACGCACCTGCGTGCCGGTTAGGCATCGAGGCCTGTGACGGTTACTTGGTGGCCTTCTTTTCCACCCCAACTACGTTCTCTACTGATGAGGAAAGATATCCCGAAACCTGGGCCATGTCTCGGGTCTAGAGATCCTGAGAACAACAAGTACTTACTTGCACCTACTTAGGTGAACCACTTACGAACTATATGTACCAGAACCCTCAGGGGAGATCCGAAGGAGGGGCTAGCGGTGTGCGATCCATTGTGGTTGATTCTACAAATGGGCTCCCTTGAGCCTTTAAGCTGACAAGCTTCCGGATGACGCACCTACATGCCGGTTAGGCATCGAGGCCTGTGACGGTTACTTGGCGGCCTTCTTTTCCACCCCAACTACGTTCTTTACTGATGAGGGAAGATATCCCGAAACCCAGGCCATGTCTCAGGTCTAGAGATCTTGAGACCAACAAGTACTTACTTGCACCTTCTTAGGTGAACCACTTACGAACTATATGTACCAGAACCCTCAGGGGCGATCCGGAGGGGGGGCTAGCGGTGTGCGATTCATTGCGGTTGATTCTACAAATGGGCTCCCTTGAACCCTTAAGCTGACGAGCTTCTGGATGACGCACCTGTGTGCCGGTTAGGCATCGAGGCCTGTGACGGTTACTTGGCGGCCTTCTTTTCCACCCCAACTACGTTCTCTACTGATGAGGGAAGATATCCCGAATTCCGGGCCATGTCTCGGTCTAGAGATCTTGAGTACGACAAGTACTTACTTGCACCTACTTAGGTGAACCACTTACGAACTTTATGTACCAGAACCCTCAGGGGTGATCCGGAGGAGGGGCTAGCGGTGTGCGATCCATTGCGGTTGATTCTACAAATGGGCTCCCTTGAGCCTTTAAGCTGTCGAGCTTCTGGATGACGCACCTGCGTGCCGGTTAGGCATCGAGGCCTGTGACGGTTACTTGGTGGCCTTCTTTTCCACCCCAACTAGTTCTCTACTGATGAGGGAAGATATCCAGAAACCCTGGCCATGTCTCGGGTCTAGAGATCCTGAGAACAACAAGTACTTACTTGCACCTACTTAGGTGAACCACTTACGGACTATATGTACCAGAACCCTCAGGGGCGATCCGGAGGAGGGGCTAGCGGTGTGTGATCCATTGCGGTTGATTCTACAAATGGGCTCCCTTGGGCCTTTAAGCAGACGAGCTTCCGGATGACGCACCTACATGCCGGTTAGGCATCGAGGCCTGTGACGGTTACTTGGCGGCCTTCTTTTCCACCCCAACTACGTTCTCTAGTGATGAGGGAAGATATCCCGAAACCCGGGCCATGTCTCTGGTCTAGAGATCTTGAGAACAACAAGTACTTACTTGCACCTTCTTAGGTGAACCACTTACGAACTGTATGTACCAGAACCCTCAGGGACGATCCGGAGGAGGGGCTAGCGGTGTGCGATCCATTGCGGTTGATTCTACAAATGGGCTCCCTTGAGCCTTTAAGCTGACGAGCTTCTGGATGACGCACCTGCATGCCGGTTAGGCTTCGAGGCCTGTGACGGTTACTTGGCATCCTTCTTTTCCACCCCAACTACGTTCTCTACTGATGAGGGAAGATATCCCGAAACCCGGGCCATGTCTCGGGTCTAGAGATCTTGAGAACAACAAGTACTTACTTGCACCTACTTATGTGAACCACTTACGAACTATATGTACCAGAACCCTCAGGGGCAATCCGGAGGAGGGGCTAGCGGTGTGCGATCCATTGCAGTTGATTCTATCCTACCAACAGAGTGCCCATGAGCCCAGGACTGACTAGCTATAGTGTCCCACATGCCCTCCAACTCATTATGGGGTGATGAGACACCCCAGAATGCATCACTCCCGACCCTCTCAGGAATCGCGGTTACAGGGCACACCTTTTCACTCTCACACTTGTACTGGTCCACAATAAGTTGTGACAGAGACACAAGGAAAGTTTAAAATGTTCATTTTAACTATCATGCTCTAGTATGCAGTATATGTGCAAGTAGGAAAATGCCTAACACAAATACAGTTATCATTGCCAGTAGTCCGTAAATCATAAATGGACCTGTCATTATATACAACACTGTAGCCTAACCTCCCTCCCCTTCTACAGAAGCAAAATAATTATTATATATCAGAAGATCTCTACGTGTTAGCAGCAGACCCTGTACCTTAGTATACACAGATAAAAGTTCTACATCTCAGGTACTGTCACTATCTATTCACGTTAAAAGTCCCTCTCCAAGTGTGTGTTACCTATCTGTGCATACCTATAAGACAAAAGCATGTGTTCCCAAACAACAGCTGCATTTACATGTTTTGTCTACGTGCTAGGGTCTGACCAGAACAGAAGAATAAGGGAAATTGTTGCTCGACCTTGTCTGCATGTTCAGACTAAATCCCTGGAAAGAACAGAAGGCAAAACAACAGCGTGTTCTGTATGAAAGTGCAGTATGGCACAAAGCAAAATGTGTCTATAGAATAACATGCAAAGCAGGGGGAAGTCTGCAACGTGCTCATGCTAACATAGTGAAAACGATGTTGGGCCTGCATGGGACATATGACACTCTCTCCTTGGTCAGGATAGTAGCACTGAAAGATGACAGGAATCAATTGATGAGCAGAACCAAGGTGCATAAGCAATCATAGGTCAAGTGCGTCTGAAAAATAGTATAGTCAAATGAGAGGGAACGTTTTGTGCAAAATAAATTATCCAATTACAGCATATCCCCAGGACCCAAGATGCCAAACAGAACAACATGAAGTCCAGTAAGATATCTGAGTCATCCAAATTGGAAATCGCTGCTATTTAAGTGAGCAGGTCAAATGAACAAACATGCTCCTTGTTTCCAGTTATCAATAGGACCATCTAAGGAGAAACTGTGTCGACTTCGATGAAACTAGAATCAGGAGACGCTGTGCAGTTGCACAGGGACCACCTTCTGACACTGGTGTGTATACAAGTTGCATACTAAAGGGACAGTCCTGGTTATGGGCCACTAGGAGACCTATCAACAGTTTGAAATCCAGGGCAGCACGAGATGGGGTAGTCAGGCAGATATCCAGGACTGACTGAAAGGGACACCGGATGATATGAAACACAAGTTGCACACAGGTGAAGTAAACATATAGGAAAGTCAAACAAAATTCGGCATCTAAAGGCACCATTACAAAATCACAGTGCAGCTGCACCAACGCCTGTCCGAGCAGGACCACAGATGGAGCTGCCATTGCGGAATAAAAGAAACAGCACAATGATGCAGCAGATCAAGATGAGCAGCAGCAGGAACCCACCAAATACCCTGGAAAAATAGAATATATAAAAGATGGGATTACTCAAAATATAGTTTGAAAAGAAGTCACTAAGCCAGAGACCACAAGTTTAAAAAAGTGTGCCAGGGTGGTATCAGGCATAATAAATATTTGTATCAATCCCATACGTTCTCCGCACCTGCAATTCGAAGGTTTCACGTGCAGAAGTGAGAGCCACTTCTTGTTGAAACAATAACGCCTTGAGTCTACTTAGCTTATTGAAATCTATTTTCAGAGTTCAAATGGAAGGCCGCAATGACTTATTTACACTCCCATGTGGAGGAGGAAACAGGACTTTGTTGCAACAAGAAACTAACTGAGAAACAGACACCACGTATGGGATTCCAGCCCACAAACTGCAACAGTCATAAATATTAAGAGCAAGATAACTGCCATTTGAAAGCAATGTGAGGGTGGTAATAATTGCGGGAACTCGAGTTCATTTCAAATCACAAGCCAGATTAGGGGCAGAAACATTACAGGCGCCGTTGATTTTTACTTGTTGACAGACAAGGGAATGTCCAGCAGTGCAATCACACAGTTCTCCAGTAAGAAAAACTTCTCTTTCAGCCCATTGACAACGATATGTAAAAGTCAGGGACCATAACTCATGTATGTAACTGCTTCCAAGGGGTTCATATCTACCTATAGGGAAGTGTTTCATGCAGGCAGTAAAATGAAACATCGAGATGGGCAATAAATGACCCAGTGTATAAACCAAACCGCAAAATACGTTTCTGCTTCAGTGAAGGGAAGCTGTTCAAGTTTTTCTATCTGTAGCATAGTACAACTCGCGTCTTTTAAGCCATTAATTGCTGTTTACGTGTCAAAGTAAATGGTAAGTAAAATGCGCAACAATTCAGTTAATGCCAAGGTAGGTGCCCATTTGCTAGTGTTTGCAGAGTCCAAGCAAATTTCATAACCGATCTAAGTTGTTGTTGACCATGATCCAAGGTGGACACTTCATTCTGCACAATATCAATAACAGAAGACACAATTTTATCTAAAGTATAATTACGAGATGATAAAGTATTAATTCTGTTCTCAGCAACAGTAAGCACTTTGTCTAAATTATCCTGATCAATTTGGCGTAAACACACAGCAGTCTCCATCTGCGACAATTTCCAAAATTCATTATATGCAGCTTAAACAAATCATTTTGAACGAGGGAATTTTGGACCCAAAAGGGAGTCAGAAAGGTTTATGTCTTCCGATAAAAGTGAAAGATGTTGATTCACGCCAGACAATGTGGAATTTTCTATCCATTGTTGACACAATTTACCCACAGAATAAGTGGTAATAGTGTAGGATTGTGGGTAAAGTGGATCAGGTCTATTTAATGCGAAACAAGAATCACAAAAATTTGAGTTCAAAGGCCATGATAACTGTAGGAAGGTAGGCTCTTTCTGCATGTGTACCCCCACTTTTTGCCTGGTGCTAAGCTGGTTTTTGACTAGTCTGACTTAGATCCTGCTAATCCAGACCCCAGTCGTTCTGCTTTTGCCCTAAACTGTTATGTTATGTACTTAGGTACACTCCAGATTGGATACTGGGGTACTCGTCAGTCCCTAGTATATGGTACCCATGTACCCTGGGCCTAGGTACCCCAGAGGCCTCCCATGGGCTGAAGCATGTATTGTGCCACCCATGAGAGGCCATGCAAATGGAACCTTCAGGCCTGCCATTGCAGCCTGTGTAAGATGGCGCATGCACCACTTCCTTAAGATATAGGTTTACTATATCTAAGTGTCACTACACTTAAAACCTGTAAGTCACCCCTATAGCAGGCCTTGACATTCCTGAAGGCAGGGTGCTTGATTCTAAATGAGTGGGTGCCACTGCATGAGCAGCACACCCCTTCATCCAACGGAGTCCATTCTCCCGAGATGTTAGTGCTACAGCCATTTACGACATATAGAGTGGCATTATGCAACCCTGTGATGAACAACTCTAAAACGGCTAAAAGTAACCCTATTGTGTTTGGTGTCATACATTGTGGAATCATACCCCCACACTGGTAACTGGTGTGGCAGGTATGATTCCACCCCTCAGAAATGAGCTTTGTGAGTTCCTTGGTGTTCCTGGTACCAGCCTTCTAATCCCGGACAGTACAAAATAGTTGCTGCCGACCAGAGACACATTTCTGCCCTCCTGCTGCTGAACCAAGTTCAAGCAGGGAAAGGCATAACAATAGGCATCCTGTCACAGGGAGATGTGACCACCTCCCAGACAGGATTTAGTGTATTAGGCCTGGGTGGGTGCGCTTGCCAGTGCCCTAAAGTCTACATGAGGGGCACATTTGGTGTTGCTGTGCATAGTTCAGTTCAAACCAGTCCTGGGAGCCAGTGGCTCCTGCTCTGGCACGAAACTGGACAAAGAGCATGGGAGTAACCTCTCCACTGTCCTGACCCTCCCCTGGAAGGGTCCACTGAATCTGTCCAACACTCTGCCATGGGTAAAAAAGGGCTTACCTGGCTGTAGGACCCTAGATTCGACGTGGACAAGATTCTGAAACAGAAATCACTGAACTGTGACCGTCTGGACACTTTGGACTTTGCTGGACTTTGTTTGGGCCTGACTTCGTCTCCTTCTCAATTTGAAGCATCGTCTGTGCCTGTGCACCATACAGGCTCCATGCTGGACCTGTGGAGCATCAAGGACAACTGACGATATCTTCCTTGAAAGAAGGAGTCACTGCCCTGCAACCGTAGGCACCACATCTCATCTGACCAGTCTGCTGCTCCTGAGCTCCTTTGGACTATGAAAGCTCCATCAACACAGGAGGTGGGTTTAGAAGGCCCTTGAAGTCCGAGATACCCTCTTACCAAGTTTGAGGTCAGAAGCCCTCGTGGGGGCTGAAATAGCAGTACCCCTGTGCACTGTGTACTTTTTCAAGTGCATATGCTTGTTGGCTTTCCCAAAACAGGTGCACTGGACTCCGAGTAGCCCCAACCTCTGGCACAATTTCCTACAAAGAACTCTGGCCTTCTTGTACCGAGTGCTCTGTGAGCTGCTGCTTTGTGAAACTGATCAAAGTCCCCTTGCGACTCCTGTGCCTCCAGCCTGTGGGCCCACTTGAGGGTCAGCAGTGCTTTTCTTGGGCGTCCTTGGTTGCTCCAGGCTCGCCCTGTTTCCCTGACTCTGGTGAGTCTCCTGGACCCTGCTTGTCTGAACTGTAACCTTCTTTGTGGAATTAAATGTACCATTTTGTATCATACTATTTAGTTGTATAGTTGGTATAAGATTTCCAATTATCAAACAAGGCCAAGGACGGAATAGTGGATGTATTAAATTCTTTCATCTCAGCCAGCCCCAGACAAATAGTCTGTTGGAAGGTGTCATTAAGAAAAATAATTTTAACAGGTATCAGACAAGTACGGAATCAAGATACCATACCTTGGACTAGCCAGGATTTAGTACCCCATACTGATTTCAAATCAATATTGTCTTTCCAATAATCGTATCCTTTCAGGGCTAAGTTATCAATAAAATGAAATGCATAAATTAGCTTGGTCTGAGTAAGCATGTATATTTTGAAAGATTGGATGCCAATTTAAAATAATATGATACCAGATCCAAAAGGTTATAACTGGTAAAATAAGTGTACTGTTTTTGGCATGTTGGAACTACCCTGAAATGGAGTAGGGTAATGTTCCCATTGAGTGAGCTGGCTATTTGCTCTGTGCAGATTTTGATGATCATAATGTTGATAACAGAACAAATCGGCACAGTTAGCAGAATTCAAATATAAATCTTCATAATCAAAAACAGTGTACTGTTTAAAATTCGGAAAACAACAAATTCACAGCATTGGCAACCCAATCCACTGATAGTAACCCAGGTATTATCACATCACCCATAGAAACACTGAATACATATGGTATCTGTAGGATATCAGTAGGACCGAATAATCGAATGGTACTTTATCCCATACAATTCCATCAGTGACTGGGACCACTAAAATGTTAACAAGGGACTGATCTCTTTTAATTTTATGCGAGGTTGTATGTCGAGCCAACACTCTGTCAGCAAGCTCTACAGCAGAACGTTCTGGGAGGTAGTGGTCATTAATCAAAAGGAAAAAAAATAGTCATGATTCCAATCCACTTGAATAAAAATACCATGGAAAACACGATCCAGACAGGCGTCTAAGTGGGAACCAGATAAACGCATTTTAACCAAGAGATGAACATACAAATCCTCGCTGGTGGTGGGGATAAAACTGAAGACAATGAAGAAATGTCCAAAGAAAAATTGCCTTGATCGATTTAGTAATCAGGAGAATTCATCGAAATAATGGAGGATGGGATTATGGATTCAAACATGAGGTATGCACTCGATCAGAATAAACGATTTCCATTGTGGATGGTGTAGAAGGTAAAACAGATATCAGATCATCTAAAGATCATATTCCCCTCCAGCAACCAAGGAGAATCGGAAAGAAAGTAGCTCAACGGCTGTATAGGAATATCCCATCCTGGGGCACCATGAGGCATACTATTCAGTATTGACTGTATGGTATAACTTGACATGTTTAATAGAAACAAGGCAATTATCTTTGTGTACAGGCAGAGAAGGTAAAATCCCAGTTTGGGTACCCTGAAGACCAGCACAGAAACAGTAGCAATGTAGGAGGGGCCAAATTCTTTCTTGATCGCTACCTTTTCACGAACTAGATCACCAACTTTAGGGAGCCAGCTGAAACAGGAATCAGTAGTGCTGCTTATTCAGGTGAAGTCGATGGAAAATGAGTTTTTGCCAGAGCATTGTAACACTTTTGCAGATCCTGTAAGACAGGACAGTGTGGTTATATTTGTCAAATGTTGCTGCACCCGCCACAACGTCTAGACCTTCAAGGTCTGGAACAAACATTTTGATACCAAAAAGCATTTTGTATGGGGCCCGCCCACCCAGAGATCTTCTTAGGAGATTGTTAATCAATCAATCAATCACGGCATTTGTAAAGCGCGCTACTCACCCGAGAGGGTCTCAAGGCGCTGGGGGAGAGGGGTATGTTACTGCTCGAACAGCCAGGTCCTGAGCTGCTTCCTGAAGGAGAGATGGTCTTGGGTTCGCCGAAGGTGAGTGGGGAGAGAGTTCCAAGTCTTGGCTGCCAGGTAGGAGAAGGATCTTTCTCCGGCGGTGGCTCTGCAGATGCGTGGTATGGTGGCGAGTGCGTGGCTGGTCGATCGTAGCTGGCGGGTGGGCGTGTAGAAGGTCATGCGGACGTTGAGGTACTTGGGGCCCAGGTCGTGGAGAGCCTTGTGTGCGTGGGTGAGGAGTCTGAACATGATTCCCTTGCTGACAGGGAGCCAGTGCAGGTCTCTCAGGTGTCCGGTGATGTGGCTGTCTCGGGGGATGTCCAGGATGAGTCGTGTGGAGGCGTTCTGGCTGCGTTGGAGTCTTTTTTGAAGTTTGGCTGTGGTTCCGGCGTAGAGGGTGTTCCCGTAGTCCAGTCGGCTGGTGACAAGTGCCTGGGTGACGGTCTTCCTGGTTTCAGTGGGGATCCATCTGAAGATCTTGCGGAGCATGCGCAGGGTGTTGAAGCACGAGGATGAGACGGCGTTGACTTGTCTGGTCATTGACAGGGAGGAGTCCAGGATGAAGCCCAGGTTGCGTGCGTGGTCCGTTGGTTTGGGAGCGGTGCCCAGGGCCGGGGGCCACAAGGAGTCGTCCCAGGCGGAGGGTGATGATCCCAGCATGAGGACTTCCATCTTGTCTGAGTTCAGTTTAAGGCGGCTGTTCCTCATCCAGTCGGCGAAGTCTTTCATCCCTTCGTGTTGGTTGGCTCTGGCGGTGGTGGGGTCGTTGGTAAGGGAGAGGATGAGCTGGGTGTCGTCGGCGTAGGAGATGATGTTGAGGTTTGTTGGCGTGCGATGGCTGCGAGGGGGCTCATGTAGATGTTGAAGAGGGTTGGACTGAGTGAAAATCCTTGTGGTACGCCGCAGATGACTTCGGTGGCCTCGGATCTGAACGGAGGAAGGCAGACTCTCTGGGTTCTTCCGGTGAGGAACGAGATGATCCACTCCAGCGCTTTCTCTCGGATTCCGATGTTGCTGAGGCGCTTCACTTGGATGCGGGGGCAGACAGTGTCGAACGCCGCAGAGAGGTCCAGGAGGATGAGGGCCGCTGTTTCCCTGTTGTCGATCAGGGTTCTGATGTCGTCGGTGGCTGCGATTAGGGCGGTCTCGGTGCTGTGGTTGGCCCGAAACCCGGACTGCGAGGGGTCGAGGGATCCATTTGTCTCGAGGAAGGCGGCAAGCTGTTTGTTGACGGTCTTCTCGATGACTTTGGCCGGAAAAGGAAGGAGCGAGATGGGACGGTAGTTCTTGAGGTTGGTGGGGTCCGCCGTTGGTTTCTTCAGGAGGGCGGTCAGCTCGGCGTGCTTTCAGCTCTGCGGGAAGGTGGCGGTGTGGAAGGAGGAGTTGATGGTGTCTCGGAGATGGGGTGCGATGATGGCGTCGGCTTTGTTGAAGACGTTGTGTGGGCACGGGTCGGTTGGTGATCCGGAGTGGATGGAGTTCATCGTGCGGGTGGTGTCTTCGGTGCTGATCGGGGTCCAGTTGCAGAGGGTGGTGGTGGCGGGCGTTGGTTCCGTGGTAGGGTGCGTGGGCTGTGCGTTGAAGCTGTTGTGTATGTTGGCGATCTTGGGGTGGAAGAATGAGGCGAGTGAGTTGCAGAGGTCTTGCGAGGGAGTGATGTCGTTGTTTCCGGCGCTGGGGTTGGAGAACTCTTTGACGATGCTGAAGAGTTCCTTGCTGTCATGGGCGTTGTTGTCCAGTCATTCTTTTAGTGCTGTCTTCTTGGTGGCGCGGATCAGCTGATGGTGTTTGCGGGAGGCGTGCTTGAGGGCGGTCCTGTTGTCTGTGGTCTGATCGAGCCACCAGGCTTTCTCGAGGGTGCGGCAGTTCTTCTTGGATTCCTTGAGTTCGTCGGTGAACCAGGGGGTTTTCTTGCTGCTGGGTCTGCTGGGAGGGTTCTTTAGTGGTGCGAGGTCATCGGCGCAGGCGGTCAGCCACTTGGTGAGGTTTCTGGCTGCTTCGTTGGGGTCCGTTGTGCTGGTGGGAGTGTTCTGGCTGAGGGAGGCGTTGATCTGCTCGGCGGTGATCTTGCTCCAGCTTAAGAACACGTTGAACCCCATAAAGGTGATTTAACCAGCCACACCCTGTAATTAATACCCTTGCTGTTAAAGATTGCTTTAAGTCACGGTTCATCCGCTCCACAACAGAATTGCCCTTGTACGAGTGAAATCTTAGCCTAACTATAATGTCCTTGTAACCTTTGTTTTTTTAATCACTTTTCTAAGGTTTTTTAATTTTATTTCCTAACTATTCATTTCTTTGCCCTGGGGAGGTGGGGGTCTCTGAGGCTTCTTCAAAGCCCAAGAGTGAGGTCTGTAGGTCCCCCTTTATCATTTAAAATAAAGCCCTGGGGAGGTGGTGGTTCACAGGGCCACCCATTAGCTGTTATTTAACCCTGGGGAGGTGGTGTGGTCTCTTGGACTTGGGAGGGATCTGGACATGCACCCCATCACTGTTTCCTTTGCCCCAGGGATGTGGTGGTCCCTGGGTCTTCTTAGAAGCCCAGGAGGGGTGAGGAACTAGCCTCAAGGTACGACAACCAAGTTCCTATAATCAACATGTTAGAATTAGCATGATGTATCTAAACCTATTTGCATATCCACATACATATCAGCATAATTACATCTGTCACGTTATAGAACCTTAATCTGCACTGGCCTTTGCTTATTACGTTTTATTTTCTCGACCGACGCCATTTTGTGGCCTCGCTCGAAGTCCTGTATTAACAGCCCCGTCCTCTTCACTATGTTCAGAAAGCATTCCCCTGAGAAATATGCCAACTGTTGCAGAATTGCTGTTTCAGCTCATTAGGCCTGTCAAGGTTGTTGGTAGCAGAGGAGGGCTTGATAAGCACATTCCGGGAGGGGTGTGGGGCAGGCCGTCCAGGAGCAGGCAGGAGGGAGTCACCCAGCCGACCTTGCTAATCTAGGATGAGCTAAACCAAGAGTTCTTTGTTTGCCATATATGGTCTTTCCTTTCTGCTCCAAACTATACCAGCTTGTATTTTTCCATCTTGGGCAATGATTCTGCAAATGTAACTGTATATATGTGATGTTCTGATAATGCGCCAGCAGTCTTCTTGGCGGACCCGTGGGGTTAGGTCGCAAGGAGCTCCTCTGGCAGAGTTTGTTTTTGTCTAAATAAATGATTGGACCTTCTACACTGCCAACCGACTGATTATTGGTAATGCAATGGGATTGGTTATGATAATATATGTAATTGGGAGGTGGTGAATAATTTTCAGGTACATCAGTTGGCGACTCCGCCGGGACTCCGCGTTGGGGTCGTCTCTCTGTATCTCAGAAAGGGACATTAAAAGGGGTACTGTCGATCGGGGGGGAATCGCAGAATAAACCAACGAGAAATTGGGGTTTTGCTTTGCCCCTCCGGTGGAGAGGATCTCAGCTGCTAGTGACCTCACGCCGGAGTCCTTCGGGTGTGACCCGAGAACCAGCCGCATTGGCTTTATTGAGAGTTGGCAGTGGAGAACGTGCAATCAGACCTGCGTGCACCAGGTGAGTGTTTTGTCCTGTTTTGTGTTGGATTCTGAACTTGGTATTTGGCATTTTTGGGTGACTGATAGTCATGGAGACACTCTGAAAAGGGGGTCTAACAGGGCAATATTGAGATTGCCCGTGTGGATGCCCCTGGTTTTGTTGTTGGGAAAAACTGGAGATAGTGGTTACACGCCTTACTTGTGGGAGACTGCGGTTTGCACTTGGGCCGGATTGTCCTCGGGAACGCCGACAGTTGAGATTGGGTAGCGCTCGGACAAACCTGGAGCAGCGCTTTCAAAAGCGGGCTTAGCCAGCATAGTCCGGGAGGTGAACCATGAATACTGCCGGATGGCCTGTAGGCTGGTCCGTGGTTTAGAAACCTGTGGAAACTATCTCCAGGCAGTCTAAGGACAAGACTGTTATTAGATTTTGTGGTTTTCTGAATATTGCATCAAAGAGTTCTCCACGGGCAGGAGTCGACGGGCTCCACCCTTTCTGGTTACAGGATATAGGTATACCATGTGTCTCTTGTCTGTATATAACGCGTTTTGTTTTATGTAGGTTGGAAAATGTACGTTGAATGAATGATGACATGGCCATGTGCTTGATGAAATTGTGTTGAATGCAATGTGATTTAATTTTTCTTGCACAATAACACGTTGATTCCTTTTCAGCTGACCTAGCATAGAAAAGGACAATGCCGTGTCTCAGCAAGATGTGCTTTGGCTGTTTCCGCCCGGAGAGCATGAGGTTGGACGAAAGTCAACCTTCTCCTCCGGAAGGTACACCCAGCCACCATATGTATTGCAAGCACGGTATTGGTCCCCTTCTCTTTAATTCCTTGTGGCATAAATACACCAAGGATAACATAGAATTACAGTGGCCAAAGACTGGATCTTTCGATGAGAAAAAGATTCAGTATTTACAAGAACGTCTTTTCGTTAAACGCAGCCGGCAGGCTATGTTTGACACTCTGAATAAGTGGCAGAAAGAAGCAAAAAGGAGACGTATTAGATCGGAAAAATTACTTAGGGTTCAGCAAGGGCAGACTATTACGCAGAAAGCTATTGCACATGATAAGAGTAAAACAGAAAAGAACATAGAGATAGAGGATAGACGATTTAGGTTGCAAGTTGACAAAAGCTATGTAACTAGAAATGAAGCTGAGGATGAGATCGAGGATCTACTAGATCAAAGACCTCCCCCGCCATATGCCCCGCAACGTATATACCCTGCGGTCCCTGTCCAGGCAGCCGCAGCACCACCGGCATCGGCACCCGTGGACCAGAATTCCTCCACCCCTAACCGTGATACGAACCTCCCGTTTCCCTCAACCGGGGACATGGCAACTCTTATCCCTGATTCTAAATCGACCTATCCATTCCCCCGAGTACAGCTGAGTGTACAGAGCCCCATAGGGGTCTCCCAATCAGCCAGCACCACACCCGGTGCAACAGATCAGACTCCAAAAGGGGCTGTAGGGGGGCTGGAAGGTAAACGATTATTTACCAGGTCATCCGTGGCTTATGGAGAGAAGGAAGCGTTAGCTGATCAAGCTATCCAATGGATCAGGAATAACGCATATACAGTTGAAGACATATGGAGCACTGTGAAAGATTTAGAGCCCGTAATGCAACAATACGCGGTGTTTCAAATGTCGAATTCCCTCATTTGGGCTTGGGAAGTCAGCTTTAGCAATGGCAGCGCCCCTCAAATATTGTATGAGATACGTGATTGGACCTATAGGTTCAATTTGAGTCCGCAAGAAGTGTATAAAAAGGTAGTCACTATGGTCCAGTATAGTCAAGTCAAGTCAAGTAATTTATATAGCGCGCTACATACCCAGAGGGTCTCAAGGCGCTTGAGGAAGGGTGGGGAATTACTTGTCGAATATCCAGGTTTTAAGTTGCTTTCTGAATGTAAAGTGCTTCTGAGTGAGACGAAGGTGGGTGGGAAGTGAGTTCCAGGTTTTAGCTGCCAGGTAGGAGAAGGATCTGCCTCCCATGGTGGATTTGTTGATGCGAGGTACAGTTGCAAGGGCTTGGTTGGAGGATCGTAGGTGGCGGGAGGGGGTGTAGAAGGAAAGTCGTGAGTTGAGGCATTCGGGTCCAAGTTCGTAGAGTGCTTTGTGTGCGTGGGTTAGGAGGCGGAACGTAATCCTCTTGTTAACGGGGAGCCAGTGGAGGTTTTTCAGGTGTCCAGAGATGTGGTCTTTACGCGGGATGTCTAGTATGAGTCTGGCTGAGGCGTTCTGGATGCGTTGGAGTTTTTTCTGGAGTTTAGCGGTGGTACCGGCGTATAGGGTGTTTCCGTAGTCCAGGCGGCTCGTGACCAGTGCGTGGGTGACCGTTTTTCTGGTTTCGGTGGGGATCCAGCGAAATGTTTTTTTGAGCATGCGAAGAATATTGAAGCAAGAAGATGAGACAGCGTTGACTTGTCTGTTCATAGAGAGAGAGGAGTCCAGGATGACACCTAAGTTCCGTGCGTGGTCCGTCGGGATGGGTGCTTTTCCAAGGGCCTCTGGCCACCAAGAGTCATCCCAGGCGGAGGGGGAGTTGCCAAGGATAAGGACTTCAGTTTTGTCAGAATTAAGTTTAAGACGGCTGTACTTCATCCACTCGGCTACTTCTTTCATTCCTTCGTGTAGGTTGGTTTTGGCGGTGTTAGGGTCTTTGGTGAGTGAGAGGATCAGTTGAGTGTCGTCAGCGTATGAGATGATGTTGAGGTTATGTTGGCGTGCGATGGCCGCAAGGGGGCTCATGTATACGTTGAAGAGGGTGGGGCTGAGTGAGGATCCTTGTGGCACGCCGCAGATGACTTCGGTAGCTTCTGATTTGAATGGTGGGAGGCGGACTCTCTGGGTCCTTCCGGTGAGGAACGAGGTGATCCATTCCAGTGCATTTCCCTGGATTCTGATGTTTCTGAGGCGTTGTATAAGGGTGCGATGACAAACTGTGTCGAAGGCTGCGGAGAGGTCGAGGAGGATGAGGGCGACTGTGTCTCCGTTGTCTAGCAGAGTTCGAATGTCATCTGTTGCTGCGATGAGTGCGGTCTCAGTGCTATGTTTGGCTCGGAAGCCGGACTGTGAGGAGTCGAGGGATTTGTTGGTTTCGAGGAAGGCGGCGAGCTGGTTGTTGACAGCTTTCTCGATGACTTTGGCCGGGAATGGAAGGAGCGAGATAGGGCGGTAGTTTTTGAGTTCGGTGGGGTCAGCTGTGGGTTTCTTCAGAAGGGCGCTGAGTTCGGCGTGTTTCCAACTTTCCGGGAAGGTGGCGGAGTTGAGGGAGCAGTTGATGACGTCTCGGAGGTGCGGTGCTATAATGGAGTCTACTTTGTTAAAGATGTGGTGAGGGCATGGGTCTGTGGGGGATCCTGAGTGGATGGAGTTCATCAGGCGGATGGTGTCCTCAGTGGAGATTGAGTTCCAGTCATTAAGGATGTTCAAGGGGGGTGGGGGTCCTGCAGGGGGTTGAGTGGGTTGGTCTTCGGGTCGGTTGTCGAAGCTGTTGTGGATGTCTGCAATCTTGTTGTGGAAGAATGAGGCTAGGGAGTCGCAGAGGGCTTGAGAGGGGGTGATGTCGTTGGAGTTGGATGAGGGGTTGGTAAATTCCTTGACGATGTTGAATAATTCCTTGCTATTGTGGGCGTTGCTATCTAGACGGTCCTTGAGAGCGGCTTTCTTGGCATTCCTGATCAGTTGGTGGTGTATGCAGGTGGCGTTTTTGAAGGCGTCCTTGGTGCTGGTGTTTGGGTCTTTTTTCCAGGCCTTCTCAAGGGAGCGACAGAGTTTCTTAGATTTCTTAAGATCATCGTTGAAGCAGGAGGCCTTCTTGCTGCCTGGTTTGATTTGACGTTTTTTCAACGGTGCTAGGATGTCGGCGCTGTTGGATAGCCATTGAGTGAGGTTAATGGCTGCTTGGTCGGGGTTAGAGGAGTGGGCAGGGGGGATTAGAAGAAGCGATGAGGAGATCTGGTCGATGTTGATTTTGTTCCAGTTTCTTCGCAGAGTGGGTTGGGGATGGTTGTTGGTTGTGGTCTTGTTGTAGGTAAAGTGAACGCAGCTGTGGTCCGTCCAAAGGAGAGCTGTGGTGTGGCTGAATGAGACATGTGAGAGGTCCATCCCATTTATCATCCCGAGGTCCCTGAACTGCGCGATGATAATCAGGTCATTACTCGGCAACGGGTAGACGCTAGGTTCCAGGAGCAATGGGTGTACACTCCATGGAAGAGGAGTGAGGTCCTTTCATTGAAATCCAAACTGCCCGACCCTCGCAAAAACGCTACAGCTTATTGCAAAGAATTGACCGAGGCTGCTGCCTCGGCTGTTATGACATTAGCAGATGTGGAACTGTTTTTTGGTTTACTTGTGCCGGTGGATAAATGGCGATAGGTGCATGACACTGATCACGCAGAATTAGGAGGTACGTGGGATGAGCTACGAGCCTGGGACAGGGATCGCAAACCAGGGGACAAGCCTAGGGTTGAAATAACATCCTTACCGGCGAGAATTATTGCCTTTATGCACACTCTGATACCACCAAGAAAAGTCGATTGGGACAAATTGACTGCTTGCAAACAAAAGAAGGACGAGAGTGTGTCCGATTTTTTTACGAGGTTTGAAGGAGTCTTTATCGATTTTAGTGGGCAAGATCTAGCGACCGAGGGTGGAATTAGGCTATTCGTGAACAGATTTGTTACAAACTTGGCACCAGAAGTTTCCGCACGCTTACAGGCCGAGGAAAGTACCTGGACTACCTCTACCCCTTCTGTGATTTTGAGCATGGCCCAATACTACGAACATAGGGAGAATGAATGTAAAGAAAAAGTGGAGAAAAAGGCCACGGATTTGAAAACACGGGTGCTACTACAGCAGGTCGTGCGAGGACAAGGAGGGGGGAGAGGGACTAGGGGACCCACTTTCCGAGGGACGGGTGTGGGCCGAGGCGCGGGCGGGGCTCCAACTGTGGGTTTGAACCAGTGCTCCTATTGTAAAGAGGAGGGGCATTGGAAAGCGCAGTGCCCACTGTTACTTGCTCAGAACGGCGCAGTCCGAGGGCGAGGACGTGGACGAGGAGGCCCCGACCGGAACGATATGCGTAGAGAAGAGGGATCAGGCAAGTCTGAGCGTAACCATTTTGATAAAGGTCAAAACAGGCAGTACTATCAGAATGATTATGAATATGAGGATCAGGATTCGTATGCACAAGCATAGGACAGCCAGGGACAGAGTAGGGGCCAAGTGTCGATCCCAGTCAATCAAAAGGGACCCTATGTAAAAGGGGAGGTGTTGGGGACTTCTGAAAATTTCCTAATTCACACGGGGGCAATGAATAGTTCCGTTGCACGATCGTTGGTTCCAGGGGCGACTCTGTCTGGGCAAAATAATATTTCAGTGGGATTCTCGGGGGTCCCAGTCGTCAGTCCCATTTCCAAACCTCTTCCCTTCTCGATTGGCCCTGCTACCGTCGACACTCCACTCTTGCTTACTTCACATTGTGGAGAAAACTTGCTGGGTTTGGATATGTTGAAAAAACTAAATGCGACCATACATTGTTCTGCTGATGGAGTGTATTTGAGAGATCAGACCTTGTCCTGAATATTTAAAACAATGCTTTGCTAAAAATGAGCCCCTGCCTCCGGAGTTTGATGGCATACCAGCCACACTTTGGGCAACAGGGGATGCTGATGTTGGTAAGTTGGACATTCCCCCGGTTCACATCACGCTGAAAAAAGGGGCAAAAATGCCACGCATTCCGCAGTACAAGATTGCACCGGCCGGTGAGCGGGCGTTGCTATCTATTATCCAGGATTTGATTGACAAGGGTGTGGTGGAAGAAACAGCCGCAAATGTGTGCAATAGCCCCATTATTCCGATTTTGAAACGGAATTCTGATTCTAGCATACCAGGACAAGATGCTGATTATCGTTTTGTGATTGACCTTAGAGCTGTCAATAAGATTGTGGTACCACAGTATCCGGTGGTGACGGACATTACCACCATCCTTACGATGATCCCGCCAACTGCACAATATTTCTCGGTCATTGATCTGAAGAATGCTTTCTTCAGTATCCCCATTCATCCCGATAGCAGGCAGAACTTCGGATTCTCGTTATCTGGCCGCAGCTTCCGCTTCTGCCGCGCACCACAAGGCTATACTGAAAGCCCGAGAATATATAGAGCCAGGCTCTCAAGGCTTTGCTGGATGACTTGGACTTACCACAGGGTAACGTCCTATTGCAATGCGTGGACGATCTCCTGATCGCGTCAGATACGAAGGAGGGTTGCAAGGATGCGACCGTTAAGTGTTACACCATCTGGCTGCAAAGGGAAATTAGGTGTCCCTGTCTAAATTCCAATACTGTCGACAGGAGGTGACCTACCTCGGTCATCTACTATCGAAGGAGGGTAGAGGACTAACACCTGAACGTATTACTACCATTGCTGCAATGTCTGTCCCTTGCACGCAACGTGAAGTCCGCGCTTTTCTTGGCATAACCTCTTACTGTCGCCAATGGATACCTAATTTTTCCCTTCTTGCTAAGCCTCTGTTGCATTTGACTACTAAGGACGTGCATGAACCCCTTCCCTGGACGGATGAATGTCAGCTCTCTTTTGAATCTTTGAAAAAGGCTCTTTGTTCTGCCCCTGTCTTGGGCACTCCGGACTACCGTAAACCTTTTGTACTATACGAGCATGAGGTCGACGGTTGTTCACTGTCAGTGTTAACGCAGGACTTTGGAGGTAAGCAAAGACCTTGCGCCTATTTGTCAGCTACATTGGATAATGTCGCAAGAGCACTTCCAAGCTGTCTGAGGGCCACCGCGGCTGTTGCAGTGGCCATCCGGCAGTCAGAAGGACTCGTTTTAAATTCCAACCTAACAGTGATGGTGCCGCATGCTGTGGATACACTGCTAAACAAAACAAAAACACAGCATCTCACAAGTGCACGCCTCACTGGATATGAGTTGACACTATTCGCACCACACAACACGATCACCCGGTGTGCAACATTGAATCCGGCCACCTTGTTGCCACTCCCTACGGGTGTACAGAATGATGACATACATGATTGTATTTTTCGCACTGAAGAGGAAACTAAAGGCAGGATCGATTTAACGGACACCCCCCTGGCTGAACCCCAGGGAGAATTGTATGTAGATGGGTCCTGTTTCAAATTGGCAGATGGAACAACAACAGCTGCATATGCAATTACGACTCTAAAAACAGTAGTCGAGACATTCCGAATTCCGCATCGGTCAGCCCAGGCAGCTGAACTCTTGGCCCTCCTGCGAGCCTGTGAGTTGAGCGAGGGACTTGAGGTCAACATTTACACTGACAGCCAATATGCCTTTGGCGTAGCCCATAGCTTTGGGCGGCTGTGGAGGGAGCGGGGTTTTCTTACTTCCCATGGCCAGAAGATTCAGAATGGTCCCTTGGTGCTACGATTGTTGGATGCCCTCACCTTGCCTAAGAAAGTAGCTATCATTAAATGCAGTGCGCACAAAGCAATAGTAGATGAGGTGGGGGAGGGGAATGCTTTTGCGGATCAGGTGGCCAAGCAGACAGCACAGTCCCTAATGTCAAAAATGTTTGTGAATACTTCTGCGAGGTGGGTGGAGGACTCTGAGTTATTCGATAACACCATGGAAAGTGTAAGGGTGTTACAGCAGGAAGCTACACCAGCTGAATTGGAGATATGGGAAAAGGAGGTAGGAAGATTGGATGAGAATAATTGCTGGGTCGACCTGACAGAAAAACAAAGATGGTTATTGCCTAACGCACTCGTACAGGCCGTGGTAACTATGGCACATGGCCCTGCACACATAGGAGCAAAAGGTATCTGTGGGCTTTTGGACCCAGTGTGGAACAACCCTAACATTCAAAAGACAGCTGTCCGGTTGGTCCAATACTGTATGGTGTGTCTGCGACACAATCCAGGGAAGGGGGAGAATGTCTTGAGCGGGAATTTTGCACCACCGACATTGCCTTTTGAGGTACTCCAGATGGATTATATTCATATGGAGCGCGTTAACAACTTGAAGTACGTTTTAGTGGTTGTCTGTGCTTTTAGCAAATGGGTTGAGGCCTACCCCACCAAAGAAAATACAGCAATGGCCACAGCTAAAGCCCTCCTCAAAGAGTTCCTGCCACGCTTCGGTTTGCCCCGTTTGATCTGGTCAGATAACGGGGGACACTTCCATGGGGCCCTGGTTAAACACATCTGTGAAGGCCTACAGATTAAACAAAAATTCCACGCTGCCCGGCACTCTCAATCAGCTGGGCTCGTGGAAAAATACAATGGCACGCTAAAACTGAAAATGGCCAAAATACAGGAAAGTACAGGATTGAAGTGGCCTGACGCCTTGCCCTTAGCACTCATGTCCTTGCGAGTTACCCCTCATTCCCGATCTGGTCTATCCCCTTATGAAATCGTTTTTGGGAGACCGGCAAACGTGTGGGGGGTGCCCAGGCCACGATCTTTCTCTGATATTGAATATCCTATGTTGATTGATTACCTTTACGCTTTAACTAAAGACCTTCGTTCTGTTCATCAGCAGGTGGCCTCCGTATTGCAGCCGCTGCCAGAGGGCCCCGGACATCGACTACAACCCGGCCAGTGGGTACTGGTGAAGAATTTTGATCGAGACTCCAGCCTGGCTCCTAGGTGGTCTGAGCCCCGTCAGATCCTTCTGGCTACCCGAACGGCAGTTAAAGTGGACGGAAAAAAGCATTGGCTTCATGTTTCGCATCTAAAAAGGCTGCCGATTCCACTTCCTTATGATCAGCAACGTGCGGGGGGTATTCTGACGCAGGAGAGTGAGAAAGCTACTGCATTCGTACCCTTTTCCGACGCCTGTGAGATTGAGACAGGGCTACAGGAGAGTGTGGCGAGGCCAGACGACTTGGTCTCTACTGAATCTGTTGAAGCTTTGAATCCTGCTCCTCGCACCCCTGCACATGAAAATTCTCAGAAAATATCTGGTGTGCTGTTCTCTGATCAGGAAGTACCGGGTAGTGTGCGATACAACCTGCGGCCGAGAAAGCAAAAATAAAAAGAGTACCTCAGACCCCACGGTCAGGAGATAGGGAAAGACTTGATTGCTTAAAGACAAGGTTTGCTAGCTTGCTTGTCTGAGGTGCTGAGCGAGACACTGGACTGAACACGCTGAGAGCTGGAACTTTGATCACTGTGCTCTGTTCAGAAAGAAAGACCGATGCCAATGTAGAGGCCAGGTTGTAGCACGAAATAAATTTAGACCACCTTCCTTTGGTTCTTCTGGGAAATGATGAGAGCCTGCCTGTGAGGCTCTAACGGACACAGGAAGAAGAACCCTCTGGTAGGACGGACTGCTAGGCCAGGACTTAATTTTTCTTTTTTCTTTTTTTAAGATTATTTTACCTAGGAATGCACCCTTTTGGCCGACCTGTACTAGAAGAAGAAATTCCAATTGCCCCGCGTTATATACCTTTTTATGAACCAATGTTTTCGACATGGACCACAAGGGTCAAAGTTGCTTTTGTAGTAGTAATTGCTGTCATAATAGCTGTGTTCATGGGTTTATTTGTCTATCTGGAACATGAGTACCCTTTGCAGAAATTCATACCAACCACTATTGCCCCCTCTGAGCATCTTCTGTACACTTTAGCACCCCACAAAGAGCGCCATCGCCAGACCTATGCCAAGAATGTTTTTGTTGAAATGCTTCATCAAACTCACAGTGTTGCTAACACTACTGATTGCTGGGTATGTGGGCTTTTGCCCTCGGTGGTTCATAATCATGATTTATTCCTCTCCTTACCCCTGACCTATTTAGGGAGCTGTGAAGCATGGTTTAGGCTGTTTTCGGCTATATACCGCCATTGGGGTGAACAGCGAAAAACTTTGGATTACAATGAGCATAACTTGATGTATGAATATATTGATGCACATTATGGTTTTAATAAAAGTGGTCGTGGGGGGCGGGGATATATAGACCCACAGGCTTGTATGCAGAAGTATCTTGAAGTTCGAGATGAGGTTTGGATGGAAGAAGAACTTTATGACTTTAGAAATTTTAATGCATCCCAGTACTTTCAGTTGTTTCTTGAGCGAAATGTTACTAGAGATCGTACTGTACCTATTCCTATCCTGAATGTTTCCTCATTGTTCTGTGTACAAGGGATAGGCAGAGTGCAGGTTGGGGAGAGCATTTGCAACTACACCTATTGTTTGCGAAAACGAATTTGCCCTCCACTGGTCACCCCGCCCAATGTTTATTTTGTTTGTGGTGAAAATGCATACACTTGGTTACCCCGAAATTGGGCAGGACGGTGTTACGTGTCCTTCCTCTATCCGCCTGTGTACATAGCACCTTCAGATTACCATCGTACACACCGGTTGCGCACCGTGGCCCCAACGCCTTCAGTGGTACCCCAAAGGCAGCGCAGGCAGCTTATTACGACTGAGGTCGACCAAACTGAAACCTCTTTGCAGCAATTTACAGATTTCAGCAAAGGGTTGGTGCCATTCTGGGGCCCAATTTTTAATAGCAGAGAAATTCGAAGATTGTCCAGAATAGTGGAAAATGTCATTAATATAACTACTGACATCATGACCAACCTTACGGCTGAGCTTCAGGCGACAAGGCTCGTTGCGCTCCAAAACCGTATGGTTTTAGACGTCATCTTAGCTGATCGCGGTGGAGCATGCCGCGTGATTGGCAGCTCTTGCTGCGTGTATATTCCTGACTCCGCCCCTTCTGTTCATTTGGCCATTCAGAAGCTGCATCGCATTGCCTCTGACATGCACGTCGATAATGGTTCTTGGTCGCTGTCTGGGTGTTTCTGGGGGCTCCTGGCTACCTGGGGATGGAAGATTTTGTTAATTCTGTGCAGAGCAGCCGGTATCATTTTTACCTGCTGTGTCCTGTTACAGTGCGGCCCGGCCTGTTGTTCCTACTGTGCATCCAGGGCCGCTACCATGTGTATACCAACAAAGGCCCCTTCTAAAACTCAGATGTTGCAACAGGAGAATAATGAGCTGATGACCATCAACGAGGATATCTTTGATGATTAGATTATTTTCTTTGTCCAAATTATTTACCACGCTAAAAGGAGGGTTTGAGGAACTAGCCTCAAGGTACGACAACCAAGTTCCTATAATCGACATGTTAGAATTAGCATGATGTATCTAAACCTATTTGCATATCCACATACATATCAGCATAATTACATCTGTCACGTTATAGAACATTAATCTGCACTGGCCTTTGCTTATTACGTTTTATTGTCTCGACCGACGCCATTTTGTGGCCTCGCTCGAAGTCCTGTATTAACAGCCCCGTCCTCTTCACTATGTTCAGAAAGCATTCCCCTGAGAAATATGCCAACTGTTGCAGAATTGCTGTTTCAGCTCGTTAGGCCTGTCAAGGTTGTAGGTAGCAGAGGAGGGCTTGATAAGCACATTCCGGGAGGGGTGTGGGGCAGACCGTCCAGGAGCAGGCAGGAGGGAGTCACCCAGCCGACCTTGCTAATCTAGGATGAGCTAAACCAAGAGTTCTTTGTTTGCCATATATGGTCTTTCCTTTCTGCTCCAAACTGTACCAGCTTGTATTTTTCCATCTTGGGCAATGATTCTGCAAATGTAACTGTATATATGTGATGTTCTGATAATGCGCCAGCAGTCTTCTTGGCGGACCCGTGGGGTTAGGTTGCAAGGAGCTCCTCTGGCAGAGTTTGTTTTTGTCTAAATAAATGATTGGACCTTCTACACTGCCAACCGACTGATTATTGGTAATGCAATGGGATTGGTTATGATAATATATGTAATTGGGAGGTGGTGAATAATTTTCAGGTACATCAGGGGGGTTCCACGTGGCTGCTTCCATTATTCATTGCCAAACCACAGGGATGTGGTGGTACCCAAAACTCAATGAGCCTTAGGAAGAGGGACCTGTACGCCCCTCTCCTTTTTAAAAAAAATGCTCCCAGGACCTGGCCCACCCAAGGGGCTCTATTCAAAATATGTGAGGGAGCCAATGCTTGTTTAAAAAAAAAATTGCCATGGATTTATGGCTCTGTCACATTTCCACAGAAAAATAAAAAATAAAATGTTATTTGGCCATGGGATGACCATAGCTAAGGGTTCAGGTTATTACTACCTGACCCCTTTTCTTTTTTAAATGGTTTTGTGGGACCAGGCTGAAGCTGAGTCTCATAATGGCTGCTAACACTACCTGGTTGAATTCAGCAAGGCGACTGTCGGATCCTCATTGGATCTGCGTTCCTAAACATACAAATTTGATTTCCTCTAACTTCTTAACAACTACAGAATGCATATATACCCAATCACAAAAAGGCTTCTTTCTTGACCAAGAGCTACTGTTCAGCAAAATTTGGTGTAGTTTCATCCAGAGCTTCAGGCTGTAGTCATGTCTAAATTCGCTGTGGAAATTAACATGGGCAAAACATTTTTTTTGACCCCCCCCACCCTCACTTTTTCTCAGCCCTTGCTTGATGGATAGCCCCAAAACTTTCTAGGTACAATAATAATCTCTGGCGTACTTTTTGGAGGGAAATTGCGTGAAGATTCGTCAATTGGTGTCAAGGTTATAGGCAAGTCAAAAACGCTTTTCTTTTGGCAACTTGGTCTTGCCAGTAGGTAATATATACATATATATATATATATTCACTGAAAAAACCATAGGTTTCACACCAGTTATAGTTAACTGTTTTTTTCAGTGAATTTCAAAGCTTTTTTAAATGCTAATTTCTAACTATAACACCTCTGAAACCTATGGTTTTTTAAGTGAATTTCAAAGGTTTTTCAAATTCTAATTTTTAAGTGTAATAGTAGTTAAACCTATTTTTTTGGACTGATTGTTTATAGTTTTTTAACTGTTTATTCATAAATATGATATTCATTAAATAACATTATATATTTTTCAGAAAATTGCAAAAATAAAAAATAAAAAAATTCAAACTGAAATATTGTTTCATTTTTATTTTTTATTTTTTATTTTAATATATTTATATTATTTTCCCCAAAAAATTTGGAGTCGCGCACCCAAAGCGTACACATTACGGTGGGTGCACGGATTCCAGCTGCCATTTTAAAAAAGTCGTGAAGGATCCGCGTACGGTGTGCGACGGCTGCATGTTTTTGAGTTACATCATATACATTTAATATTACGTGATGTGCACGATTGGTATGCGACCAGTCCGCGGCTCCTGCTCCCGTGCATTCGCAACACATGCGCATTACGGTACGCAACGCTTGCGCCGTGGTGGGTCCCGCATGACATCATATACGTGCTGGGGCGCGCTGGGTGCGAGACTCCCACAAAAAAATGTTATCTACTAAAATGATATGTATGTGTCTTTAATATACATATTTGGGCAAGAGATTATCTAAAATATTCACAAAAATAATATATTTGTACTTGTAATAAACTTATATTATTTTGAAATATATTTTTGCGAAGTCGCGTCCGGTGCGTGCTTCATGAGCGCAGAGTGTGCAGATCCCATGTGACCTAAAAAAAAGATTTCATTGGTTCATAACATTTCCCACTGTAACTATTGGAGGACACCACTCATTTTAATCATTCTTGTTGGAGCATCTTTAGAGAGACATCTCTTTTCCTACAAGAACCCTTTTTGCTTTTTTTTTGGGTGTTTTTCAAAAAATATCAAACAAAATGGCATCTGGAAAGCAACAGCAGCAGGAGGAAATGCTTTCTGAAGAAGAATTCTTGCAGGAGGCACCACGTTCACAGAGCCCGGAATCTGTTGTATAAAAAAATTCTTCACTTTTCCACCTGGAGAGAAGAAGTAAATGCGAGAAAGGTGACGTGCAACATTTGTGACCGAGTCCTGTCAAGAGGCAGTGAAAAAAAATACTCTTGTGGCACTGCTTCTATGTACAAGCATCTCCGGACCACACATTCTCTCAATCTTGCTTGGGAGGAAATTATGCGAGCTGCTTTGAATCCCCCCACCTGCTGTCGCAAGTACGTATGGAGCGTACTCAGGAACACCTGCAATGGGCATTAGGCCAGTATTAGCCTTTCTCGAGCAACACTGCGTGAAGTGTAAAAAACATTTGCTTCGTTGAGCAGTCGGTGGATGCAGTTTGTGCTGCGCAACTCAACCATTGTTGTTAATTTTTTTTGTTTTTGTTTTTGGAATGATAAGTAATTCCAAATGTTTCTTGTTTTATTCGAGGTTTTTTGTTCATTTTTTGAAAAAACACCCTTAAAAATACAAAATTGTTCAAAAAAATACAAAAGAAAAAAAAATTCTTATCAGAACTACCTTATCTGGTTAAAGAAAGAACTATAATTGCAAGGTAATGTGTTGAAAGTGTGGTTGAATCTATGTATACAGCATGATTGACTGAAATAATGCATTAGTAGTGTATGGTAAAGTTATAGGTGAAGATTTATGAGAAGTACTGCAGCGTGACACTGCAAGCTCTTTAGCTGCACTGCACTGCACTGTGGCACTTCCGAAGCACAGGGATGTGCCATATGTACATGAATATGTTGCAACTCTGTGCTTCCCTCTGCACTGCTGCACAAACTGCAGCCATGCGGTGACACAGGCACCCTTGCACCATGGTGCAAGGATGTTTGTGTCGTGCGGAGATTGTTTTTGTGCAGGAAGGGACACCTTCCTGCACAAAAACAATCAGTAAAGGCATTTTCCTCTTTTAATGTATGCTGTGGAATGCAGCATGCATTGAAAGAGGAAAAAGTGAGGAGAAATGAAAACAATTCTCCTCGTTGCCCCTTGCTACACCAACTCCAGCATGGTGCAGCATTCACACACATCTCCAGATTTACAATTTCTCATAAATCTGGAGATGTGTCTTGTTCTATGGGTGTTGCGTGGGAACATCCAAAGCAACATCTATGGAACGCTCCTTCAACGCAAAGTTCTGTGTATGAAGGGGTTGTATTTACAAGGAGAGGAAAAACCATGCAGGGTGGCATTTCCTCTCCTTGCAAATATGAAGGAGTGCCTGGTGCCATCACTATGTTACAAAAAGTGATGTACTGGTGGCGCTGGGTGCTTCTAAATCTACCCCATAAATGCTTAGGGTTTGGTTGACTGATAAATAAGAACGTAGTGCTGGATGAGTGATTGAAGAATTGCATGAGACTGACAGGAGGTATCCTACGCTGCATGTGTACTATTTCAGTATTTAATGGAGTGGACCAATAGTATGTATCTACTTAGAGATTTGTAGGGATTATGCACAGAATATTTTATGTGTACTTGTGTTGGTGCCTATGTCATTTTATAGGAATACCACTAGTAACTGGAATGATGACAGTGCTGCAAACAGAGTCAACACTTAATTTATAAGTGTTTATGTATTGGTGGAGTGATACGATAAATAGATAGTGGTAGATAAGTGATTGCATGGGACAGACTGGACGATTCCTACACTGCATGAGTACTAACTGGGTATTTAGAAGAGTGTATTATTAGTATGTAGCTAGTTAGAAGTCTGCTTGGATAGTGCCCAAAATGTTATAGATGTACTTGTGTTAGTAGCTAGGCCATTCCATAAGTTCATGACTAGTAACTAGAATAATTACAGTATTACAAACAGAGTGTATAGTGAATTTATATGTGCTTAGGTATTGGTGGAGTAATAGGATAAGTAGTGCTGGATGGGTGATTGGAGAAATGCATGGGACAGATGGGAAGATTCCTACACTGCATAGGTACTAACTGGGTATTTAGAAGAGCATATCAATAGTGTGTAGCTGGTTAGAGGTGTGCATGCATAGTGTACAAAATATTGTACCTGCACTTGTGTTAGTGGCTGCGCCATTCCTTAAGTATATGACTAATAACTGGAGTATTTTTAGTGTTGCAAAGAAAGTGTGTGCTGGATTTATAAGTGCTTAGGTATTGGTAGAGTGATAGGATACGTAAATAGTGCTGGATGGGTGAATGGAGAAGTGCATGGGACAGACGATTCCTAGATTGCATAGGTACTAACTGGGTATTTAGAAGAGCGTATCAATAGTATGTAGCTGGTTAGAGGTCTGCATGCATAGTGCGCAGAATATTGTAGCTGTACTGGTATTGGTGTGTCTATGGTTTCGAGAATGGTAGTCTGTATTTTAGGGTGTGAGGAGGTACATCAGATGATCATATGGATGATGTCATCAGTTATGTCATTTGAGATGTCATCAGTGATGTCATCAGTGATGTCACTGACCATGTCATGAGTGATGTAATATATGACGTCATCAGCAGTGCATTGTGGGGGTGCAAGTTATACTTAGCACAACTAACTATAACAGCCAAATTTCTCTTGTTCTGTATGAGTGAAATGTCAAACTAACTATGACGTCCATGAAACCTGTGTTTTTTTTTCAGTGAATTTCTGAAGTTTTTTAAATGCAAATTTCTAACTATAATGTCCCTGAAAGATGTGGTTTTTTCAGTGGATTTTATATATATGTATTTAATCTCCTCTCACTCTTACAAGGAAGGAATCAGCACTCAGGTTGTAGTTTGGAATTTTTTAATCTGCAAAGGACGTGATCCACGCGTTTCGGCTTGTCCGAACCTTGATAACGATACTAGACATCATTGTAGTAAATACCTAAAGTTGCAAACATTGACAAAGGACTACATATTACTTTAATCCAAAAAGCTGGTGGCCATATTGGCCTGGTCACTAGGTGAAAATTCAGGAATTGATACAATAAAGAAAAGAAAGTAAGTGAGCGCCATACCTGTATGTTCATCAACATGACTTATTCATAATAAACATACTTAGGATTGCAAACATCAACATAAACAATGGACTACACATTACTTTAAAGTGAAAGGCTATCGGCCATATTAATCTGGGCACGTTGCGTATTATAATGGTTCTTACACGAAAGAAAAGGAAAAAAGGGGTGTTAATATACACACACTATCCCTAAATAAAGTTCTTGCGATTATAGTTCCATTCCAATCACAGCTCATTTGAGATGTCATGAGTGATGTTGTGAGTGATGTAACTGACCATGTTATGAATAATGTAATGTCTGAGGTCAATAGCAATACATTGCAGGGGCGTAATTTATAGTTACCTCAGGTAATGATAACTGCTGAATTTCACTGGTTGTGTATGAGTGAAACCGTCCCTGTAATCTTTGTTTTTCTCAGCAAATTTCTCGGGTTTTTTAACATTAAGGAAGATGCATATCACAATGGATGGTGGGGGGTTGGAAGCAGGGCCTGGCATTGTGCTGCCCCCACCCAAGCTTACTGCTCCTGCCTTCTCTCCTCCTAGCCATCCATTGTCCAAGTCCATGTCCCTTCTCCCTTATTACAGACCTGTGTGGCTGTTGTTCTACCACTGGCCTTCCTGCCTTCTCTGAACAATTAGCTTGCTGCCCCATCCACCTCCTCCTTATCCTCTGTTGTCTGAATCCATGGACTAGCCTCCTCCCTCCTGCCATGCATGCTCTGATGTGCTGTCACTGCCCTCCATTTAGCATGATGTACCAGTCCACTCCTCCTGCCCTCCATTGCCCAATTCTATGCCCCATCATTGACCTCCTGCTTAGCCTCTGTGCTTAGTTTGCTGCCCCATTCTCCTTCTCCCGATGTCTGTGTGCATGCCCCTGTTCCATCCTTTTTGCCCACCATGTTCCATGGACCTGTCACTCCTATGTACTTTGAGTGTTCTGTTGAGCTGCTACTCCCCTCCCACCTACCTAGCATTGTCAGATGACTGTAACCGGTCCCTGCCACCTCCACCCTGCCTGTCCACAACCCATGTCCCTATCCCCTTCCTCCTGTCCTCCATGGTCCATTTTACTGCCACACCCTTCTGTCCTTCGTGGTCTGTTGTGCTGCACCTGCTCCTCCTGCCTGCCCCACGTGGTCTGTTGTGAGGCCCCTTCCCCTGAACTCTCTTATCTGTGCCCAGGTCCTATCCCTCCCTTCTACCCTCAAGGTCCTTTGTGCATTACCCTGCTCCCTCCTTCTTGCCCATCATAGCCATTGTGCTGCCACTAACCCTCCTGCTTATCATGCATGGTATTCTGTGCTGCCACGGCCCTCCCACCTTCCCTGTGTGGTCAGCTAGCTGCACATGACCCCCTCCCACCTTCCCTCCATGGTCTGTGTGTATGACATTATAGTCTCACTGTTGTTCCCCATGGTGTGTCTTGCTTCTAGTGCCCATCCTGCCTGACCTCCATGGGCATCTTGCTGCTTCTGCCCTGCCCCCTTGCCCCCAGCCCAGTTTCCATGTGCAGACCCCTATTCCCTCCCTCCTGGCTTTTCTGTTCCATTGTAATGCCCCTGATCCTTCTCTCCTGCCCTTTATGGTCCGTTATGCTGCAGCTTTCTCTCCTGTCTGTCCATTATGGTCAGCTAGCTACCATTGCCTCTTTCCCCTCTGTTTTCTGTTGTCCATGTGCATGGTCCTGTCCCCTCCCTATTGCTTTCTATGGATTGTTGTGCGGCACTCCCGGCCCACATGCCCTGTGTGGTGTATTGTGTTGCTGCAAACCCTGATGCCTGGCATCTCGGGTCAGTTTGGTGTACCTCTCCATGTCCCTCCTGTCCTCTGTTATCCGAGTCCATGTCCCTACCCCAATTCCTCCTGCCTTCCATGATCCAATGTACCATACTTGCTAACATTCTGAACTTGGTAAAAGGGAGATTTTGAAAAAAAACTGGGGCATTGATTTTCCCCTTTGAATTACATTGAAAAAGAGGAGATTGTAGTCAGGAGAAAAATCAAATAAAGCCCATTTGGGCTTAAAAACATTGGATGTTTCCTGGCCGAATCAGGACTGTTGGCATGTACGGTTGTACTACCACTGCCTCTTCCTTCTGCCCACAATGGTCTATTATATTGCCACAGCCTCTCTTGCCAGTCATGTATTGTTGGTGTGTTGCACCTGCCCCCCTTTCCACTGCCCTCCATAGTCTGTTGTGCTGCCACTGCCAGTTCTGTCTACCCATGGTGGTCAAATTGTTGCCTCTGCACCCTCCTAACTGCCTTCATTTTTCAGAGTCCGTGCCCCTGGCCTCTGCCTCTCAAAAGTATCTTAATGAACAACTAGATTGCTAACATTCTATTTTTATTACAAAAGTGTGGAACGCCTGATGTCATCTTGATGTAATCAAAACTGTAATACCTAGAGAATTTCCTTTAGAAATTACATATATGAGAGGGTCTTATTTGCATAAAAATTATGGTTAGTGCTCTAAAAAACTAAAATGAGGACATATTTTCTGAGTTTTCAAATAGTGACAAAGCACTTTTAAATTATTTGTTATCTTTATGTTTTTTATCCAGTTGAATTTTTGATTAAATGTTGCACGTAGGGGAGAGGATGTGGTGTTACTTCCAGAGCTTGCAGACTTTGCAACTGGGGAACCAGGTTGGAGTTTCTGCTTCAGCTCGACATTCTGTGAATCTGATCAAATTACTTAATCTCCCCATGTCTAAAACCAAAATGAATTTGTTCTTGTGTGATGTAACCAATGCTCATGTAAAGCACTCCAATACCTGACAAGTCTGCACTATACAAAACTGCAAAAACACAAAAAATAAAAAGTGTTTTGCACACTTCTGTCATTTGGCTACATGTGGGCTACATCAGGGTGATATTTGTGCTACATTTGGGCTCTGTTGTCTCCTGTGGCCGTCTTGGGAGACTTATTTGTTATGAAGTCTCCTAATAGTAGTAGGAAATACTTTCAGTTTTTTACTTTGATTCCATCAAGAAGGCATTCAAATGTGTCACACATTTGCCATAAATTCAGAATCAATCATTCAATCAAACACATATTTATAGAGCGCGCTACTCACCCACAAGGGTCTCAAGGTGCTGGGGGGTGGTGGGGGAGGCTGCTGCTACTGTTCGAAGAGCCAGGTCTTGAGTTGCTTCCTGAAGGCGAGATGGTTCTGGGTCAGCCGTAGGTGGGTGGGGAGGGAGTTCCACGTCTTGGTCGCCAGGTAGGAGAAGGATCTTCCTCCGGTGGTGCTTCTGCGAATCCGTGGGACGAGAACGAGGCTGGCGGAGCGGAGCTGGCGGGTGGGTGTGTAGAACGTGAGGCGATCGTTGAGGTATGCTGGGCCCATGCCGTGGAGGGCCTTTTGTGCGTGGGTGAGGAGCCTGAACGTGATTCTCTTGCTGATGGGGAGCCAGTGTAGGTCTCTCAGGTGGGGAGTGATGTGGCTGTGGCGGGGGATGTCCAGGATGAGTCGTGCGGAGGCGTTCTGTATGCGTTGGAGTCTTTTCTGTAGTTTGACTGTGGTTCCAGCGTAGAGGGCGTTCCCGTAGTCTAGACAGCAGGTGACGAGGGCCTGGGTGACTGTCTTTCTGGTTTCGGTGGGGATCCACCGGAAGATTTTGCGGAGCATTCCCAGGGTGTCGAAGCAGGATGATGAGACGGCATTGCCTTGCTTGGTCATCGTGAGGGATGAGTCCAGGATGAAGCCCAGGTTGCGTGCGTGGTCCGTGGGGATGGGGGTACTGCCCAGTGCTGGGGGCCACCAGGAGTCGTCCCAGGCGGAGGGGGATTGTCCGAGGAGGAGGACTTCCGTCTTGTCCGAGTTCAGTTTCAGACGGCTGAGCTCCATCCATGCTGCTACGTCTTTCATTCCTTCTTGGAGGCTGGCTCTGACGGTGGCGGGGTCGTTGGTAAGGGAGAGCATCAGTTGGGTGTCGTCCGCGTAGGAGATGATATTTAGGTTGTGTCGGCGCTGATGGCTGCAAGGGGGCTCATGTAGACGTTGAAGAGGGTGGGGCTGAGCGAGGATCCTTGAGGAATGCCACAGATGATTTTGGTGGCCGCTGATTGGAAGGGAGGGAGGCGGACTCTCTGAGTTCTGTCTGAGAGGAAGGAGGTGACCCATTCCAGGGCTTTTCCTTGGATCCCGGTGTGGTGGAGGCGGGTTGTTAGGGTGCTGTGGCAGACAGTGTCAAATGCGGCCGATAGGTCGAGGAGGATGAGGACAACTTTTTCCCCGTTGTCGAGCAGGGACCTGATGTCCTCGGTGGCTGCGATGAATGCGGTCTTGGTGCTGCGGTTTGCTCGGAAGCCGGACTGTGATGGGTCGAGGGAACCGTTTGTCTCGAGGAATGCGGTCAGCTGTTTGTTGACGGTCTTCTCGATGACTTTGGTGGGAAACGGGAGGAGCGAGATGGGGCTGAAGTTCTTGAGGTCCGTGGGGTCCGCGGTGGGTTTCTTCTGCTGATCTCCGCATGCTTCCAGCTCTCCGGGAAGGTGGCAGATGCGAAGGAGTTTTTGATAATGTGCCGTAGTTGGGGACAATGATGGTGTCGGCTTTGTTAAAGATGTGGTGTGGACAGGGGTCTGCTGAGGAGCCGGAGTGGATGCTGTTCATCACGTGGGTGGTGTCTTAGGTGCTGACGGGGGTCCAGGTGAGGAGGGTGGCGGTGGTTCGATGGACGGACGTGTGGTCCGGGCGTCAAAGCTGTTGTGTATGTCTGCGATCTTGTGGTGAAAGAACAAGGCCAGTGAGTCACAGAGGGCTTGCGAGGGCGTGACGTCGTTGTTGCAGGCGCCGGGGTTGGAGATCTCTTTGACGATGTTAGCACTCTAGTTGCTTATTAGATCACTGTAGTAAAGCTACTGCTCACCAGGTAAGCCTGCTGCTGGTATTGAAAGTGCATGTTTCAGTCTACATGTCAGAACTTTTTTTATGAAATAGAAAAGGATTTGAGAAGTCACTCAAAATATGCCCTCATTTTTCTTTCTGCAGCCCTAATCATACTTTCTATGGCAAAATGAACGCCCTCATTTTGTTCCTTTTTAAATTAAATGTTTTAAGAGTTACCACTTTATTCCAATCAAGATGGCTTCAGGGGTGCAATATGTTTGTCATAAGTAGGACTGTTAGCGCTCTAGTTGTTCTGTAGAACACTCTGGGAAGCTGCAGTAGAACACAAAGGAATCAACTGACAGTCTCTGCCCTTGTTGGATGTACATGTTTTACAGAGAATGTCAGACTTCATTCTCACATGACTGAGAAAGATAATGGTAATTTACAGAAAATATGCTCTCAGTTTAGCTTATAGATCACCTTCCAAACCTCTGTGGGAAAAGCATGAGAAAATAGTTTTCTCTCAAACATGATTCATTGATTCATGATATCCCAGCAGAAGGCTTTTTCACATGGTAAAGTCACTGTAGAACACACCACAATTCCTAAAATGAGTATGAAATCATCAACAAAGGATTTATAATGTAACTAAAGTCTTAAAACCTTCTATTAACTGCAATGCTTTTAAGGAGGTGCTATCATGTATATTGGTCCCAAAATGGCTGCCAACACTTCTTGGATGAAGTGCTAACAGCCAATCAGATCTCACGATGAGATGTGTGGTCAGGGTCCGCCCAGATATATTTTAAAAACTACTGAACGGATTTACACCATTTAACAAAAAGGGCTTTTTCTGAAACAAGGGCTACTTTTTTGCCAAATTTGGTGTAATTCCGTTCAGCAGTTCGCGCTGTAGCCGTGTCTAAAGTTTCCTATGTAAAATTGCATGGCGAAAACACATTTTGGAACCCCCCTTTTTTTTCGCCCCACGCTGCCGAATGACCCCAAAACTTTCAAGATAGGAGAGGACCAAAGCAGGCCATAAGTTTTAAAATTTTCGCTAAGATTCGTCAATCGGCGCCAAAGTTATTGGGAATAGAATGTTGCAATTTTCCTATGGTAACTAGGTCCAAACTATAACTACCTACTGGCGACCACCAGTAGGTAATTCTATTCTTCCATTAGTTAAATGACATTTCGTTAAACAGCACTGAAACCTGTCCATACTTCCAAAAATAAATAATTGGAACGGGCATGGTCGTAGAAACATATAAGTCTGACAACCCATATTCAGTGGCTTAACAGGTGGCCGAGGCACAAGAAAAGATAAAAGATAAATAGAAATTTAAAAAACAAGAAAAGGGAGCAGGGTAGAAACACCCTAACCCCCTAGGCCTGCTCAGGGCACCCATAAGGACCCTCAGGGCTCAAAATAAAAAAATTTAAAAAAATCAGCCGAATTCACGCTAGGTGCGCGAATCCCGCCAAGAAAATTAAACGAAACAAAGAGCCGGCTACCGCGCTTCGTTTAATTGAAGCACCCGGGTGGGCCAGGTTCTGTGGGCAGTAAAACAATGTGTGGGGGGTCCCAATCCTCCGCACACTGCCCCGAGTACCTCCACCCCCGGGGCTTTGCATAAATATTTGCTGTAGATCCACGGACACCCATCCCTGCTATGGCGGAGAAGCGAGCGAGGGTGCAAGAGAAATACAGCTGCACAGTCCCCTCTCTGTGGCCGAGATGAAGGGTGCCTCAGTATGCTCCGAGCTAGCACACCCCCTATGTGCTTCGCTGCACAAGCAGGTTCAGACTACCCTGTACCCTGTGGAAGCCCTTGAGCAGACAGGAGGGGCAATGGCGTGTGCCTGGCCCCCTCCTCCCAAACCTTCCTTCCCCTTCTTATATGTGCCACTGCAACTCGATCAGCTCCAGACTGCATTGAAAAGATGACACATAAGGCGCCCCCCACTCACATCCCGCACCCATGCCCCTAGGAAGAAGGAAGAACCAGCAGCCTGTGCAGCCTATAAAGACCAGGGGGCATATTACCAAGGGCCATTATCGCTGCCTTAGCGGGACTTTTTCCCGCTAAAGCGGTGATAATTTTATCGCCCTATTATCTAGCTGTCGCTAACACCAGTTAGCGACAGCTAGTAGGAGATAGTGATCATCTTGGGCCCCACTTTGCATGTCAGCGATATTTATCGCTAATGACATGCAAAGTGGGCGTGCCAAGATGTTAGCGACTGGAAACAGTCGCTAATATCGCTATCTCCAATTATCAACAAAGCCTTACTTTTGGAAATATTCGCGCTAAGCGCGAATATCTCCAAAAGTTAACGCCTGGCCAGAGCAGTTCTTAGCCGTGTTATCCAATGGAAGGTGGATAACATGGCTAAGAGCATTGTCACGATAATGCATGAATATCGCTGATTTTTGAGCGATATTCATGCATTTCGCAGGATTTATACCGCTTTTGAGATAAACCTTGATAATATCAAGGTATCTCAGCGGTAAAAATTGTTGGAGCGCGGCGATATAATTTTATCCGCTAACCATGAATAGCGATAATTATCGCTATTGCTTGGTAATATGCCCCCAGGTGAGCCGAGCTCCCATAAGTGTACATCAAGCGGCGATATTTCTAGAGCCCTATCCACAAGGACATGTTAACGCCTGCCACAAGCCCACTTTGCATGTCAGCGAAAAACATCGCTAATGACATGCAAAGTGGGCGTTCCCATGTCCAACCACATGGGAGCACCCTATTACCAAGGCAGGCGTTGGGAGACAAAAACCTGCGATAAACTCGTTTATCGCAGGTCTCCCAACGTCTGCTCTGACCAGGTGTTAAGGCATTGATAACATGGGGTGTGGATCATAACGCTGAATCCACCCCCCCCCATATTATCAAGGCACACATTAGCGCGTGAAAACAACGTTTGTTTTCATGCGCTAATGTTCCATATCACCGACTATTGCCGGATTTATTTTCGCCTATGTGATGCGCATTGATAATTACGCGCTATCACGGCGAAAACAATCCGGCGATATGAAGATGTGCGATGTGCGTTTTTTAACCCCATCGAAGCTCATGACGAGCTCAGCTCGTCATGAGGTACACCTCTCGTACACTCATGACGAGCTGAGCTCATCATGAACAATGGGAATCAAGAAATATCAGCACAGGAGCAAAATAACATCAGCATTGATGGTGTTAATGCACTTCTGGATAATATGCCCCACAGTTTCACCTTGCACCGCAGAGGCCTTACTGACGCTGGGGCTCGCCAGATGACAAACAGTGCAACTCTGCGGGAGAACTTCTAGACAGTTACATAACCTTGGGGCATATTAACAAGGCGAAGTATCGCCGCTTTTTCAGCGAATTGTGCTGAGAAAGCGGCGATACTTCTAGAGTCCTATCAACAAGGGCATGTTAACGCCTGCCACAAGCCCACTTTGCATGTCAGTGAGAAACATCGCTAATGACATGCAAAGTGGGCGTTCCCATGTCCAACCACATGTAAAATGTGGTTGGAGGTGGGAGCACCCTATTACCAAGGAAGGTGTTGGGAGACAAAAACCTGTGATAATCTCTTTTATCACAGGTCTGCCAACGCCTGCTCTGATCAGGTGTTAAGGCATTGATAACATGGAAGTGTGGATCATAACGCTGAATCCACCCCCCATATTATCAAAGCACAAATTAGTGCGTGTTTTCATGCGCTAATGTTCCATATCGCCGACTATCGCCGGATGTAATTTCGCCTACATGATGCGTATTGATAATTAAGCGCTATCACGGCGAAAAAATCCGGCGATAGCCGTTGATATGAAGATGTGCGATGTGCGTTTTTTAACGCACTTCTAGATAATATGCCCCTTGACTTTACACTTTTAGAAACCGGCGGGAAAAATAAAGAATGTTTTGAAAGGAAGGAAAAGAGTATAAGGTTCCTGTTCCATTCGCATGCCTGAATAGTACTTCATCATCCTAGAAAATGGATGTAGGCGAATTTCATGTACTTGGTGCAAGAGAGGGGTTTATGCGTGGGCCACTCGCGACCAATATGTGTAGGCATGCCTATGTGTCTGTGGGTGCAAATGGCGCCCACTAGACAGTGTTTGCAAGCACCTTCATGCAGTGAGCACACGCGACATGCATGTGCTCCAGTGTGTGCATATGGCGCCATTAGACGGTGTTTGCACGCACCTTCATTCAGTGAGCACACGAGACACGTGTGCACCTGTGTGTGCGCGTGGCGCCACTGGACGGTGTCTGCACGCACCTTCATGCAGTAAGCACACAACATGCGCGCACGCATATGTGTGCATATGGCGCCACTAGAGGGTGTATGCATGCACCTCATGTAGTGAGCACATGCGATATGCGAGTGCGCCTATGGGTGTCCACGGCGCCACCGGACTGTGTCTGCACTCCCCTTCATACAGTGAACACAAGCGAATGTGGAAAAGATCTTTCTGAAAAGACTGTTTTGTCCAGTTTACTTTTTCTTTTTTTAACTCAGAGCTTGGATTATCTTAGTACTTGGCTAGTACTCCGGTACACTAAGAAGGTCGTGGGTATTAAAAAAACACACAATAACACGCGCATCTGTTGAGCACAAACTTCAATACACATAAACCTAAAGTACGCATTTGCCTTAAATATTCCATGCCGAATTTATAAAGTTAAAAACTTTTCCAGACAATCATGTGATCTCTGTACGCTAAATCCACGTAGATAATTACATATAATCATAGCTGTATTTGTGATCATAAACCCGTTTGTGATTTACAGAATAACACAGGGCATATATTTGAAGTCACCAGCACACCTCATTCGACTTTAACTGAAAGATCAACAACGCAGTAGGACCTCTCTAGATAGCGGCATAGGTGTGTGTCTGTACAATGACACAAAACACACACAGGTGTGTATATATATATATATATACATATATATATATATATATTCACTGAAAAAACCATAGGTTTCACACCAGTTATAGTTAGCTGGAAATTTTACTGACATAAAACCATTGAAATTCCCACGTTATAGTTAGTTGGACTCACTATAACTTGCGCGCCTGCAATGCACTGCTGATGTTGTCACATATTACAACACTCATGACATGGTCAGTGACATCACTCATGACATCACTGATGACCATATATAGTTAGGAATTTGCATTTACAATACCTTGAAAATTCACTGAAAAAAACATAGGCTAGAGACCATATATAGTTAGCTGGACATTTTATTGATATAAAACCAATGAAATTCCATATATAGTTAGTTGCACTAACTATATATTTCGCGCATCCGCAATCCAATGCTGATGATGTCACATATTACATCATTCTTGACATGGTCAGTGACATCACTGATGTCATCTCAAATGACATCACTGATGACATCACTGATGACATCTCATTTAACATCAGTGATCACACCACTGATGATATACTTCATGTGATGATACAATGCACCTCCTTACACTCTAATATAACCTCTGTTACACCTAGTGTAAAATACAGAGTATCATTTTTGAAACCATTGACACACGAATACAATTTACTACATACACACTCACTGATTCCTACGTCTACACACACATTCCCTCATTCACCCATACAATCACTCGTACATACAGTCACTCATCATTACAACACTATCGTATGCACTCATACACCTATGCAGACACTCACACACTGCCACTCATCCATGGAGTTACTCACACACCTAGTCAGTCCTGTAAAGAATCAATCACACTTTGATTTCTTCATCTATACAGTTAAACACAGAACAGCTTACATTTTCACAGATATACTAACACATACTTACTCACTTATACAATCAAATCCTTCATCCATACTCTTATACATCCACTCATTCTTCAATATGTAAAACATATTTAAACTTTACAAAAACACACAGACACTGGATGATGTCATCAGTGATGTCATTTGAGATATCATCAGTGATGTCATCAGTGATGTCACTGACCATGTCATGAATGATGTAATATGTGACATCATCAGCATTGGATTGCGGATGCACGAAATATATAGTTAGTGCAACTAACTATATATGGAATTTCATTGGTTTTATATCAATAAAATGTCCAGCTAACTATATATGGTCTCTAACCTATGGTGGTTTTTTCAGTGAATTTTCAAGGTTTTGTAAATGCAAATTCCTAACTATATATGGTCTATAACCTATGGTTTTTTCAGTGAATATATATATAGATGTGAACAAGAGTACATCTGTACTCGAAACGTTACATTTTTGAAAGGCACGAAATAAATAACTTGCCTGGACAACGTGGGGTCTGCCTCTTCTTTCGCCGCTCGTGTGTGGAGGTTTGAAGATTGCATATATATATATATATATACATATATATATATATATATATATATATATATATATATATATATATATTCACTGAAAAACCATAGGTTTCAGACATGGTATAGTTAGGAATTAGCATGCAACCTTAGAAATTCACTTAAAAAAACATAGGTTTCAGGGGTGTTATAGTTAGCTGAACATTTCACGTGTACAAAACCAGACAAATTCCTCAGTTATAGTTAGTTTTGCTAATTATAACTTGCGCGCCCGCAATGCACTGCTGATGATGTCACATATTCGATCATTCGTGACATGGTCAGCGACATCAGTGATGACATCACTGATGACATCTCAAATGACATCACTGGTAACATCACTGATGTCCAGCTAACTATAGCTCCCCTGAAACCTATGTTTTTTTCAGTGAATATATATTTATATAAACCTACTGGTAGTTGTCAGTGGGTCGTTATATCTAGGATGTAGTTTCCATGGGAAGAGCGATGTTTCATTTGTCAATAACTTTGGCGTTGTTTGATGAATGCTCTGGAAATTTTCAAAACTAGTTTGCCACTCACTTCAGCTGCTGTCTTGAAAGTTTCATGGTGATCCAACAAGCAAGGCAGAGAAAAAGGGGATACGAAAACATGTTTTCCCATGTTCATTTTCATAGGAAACTTTAGACACTGCTACAGCCCGAACTGCCTATTGGAATTACACACATTTGGCAGAAAGGAAGCTGCTGGTTTAAGGAAGTGACTTTTTGTGATATGGTGTACATCTATTCAGTAGTTGTGGAGTAAATCAAGGAAATTCCCAAATGCATATATAGGGAAGCGGAGGATCCGCTATCCTTCCCGATATCATGCTGAGATCTGTTTGGCTGCCAACACATCAAACCAGGAAGTTTTGGCAGCCATCTTGGGACTCAGCTTGAGCTTAGACTCAGAAAAAAACTTTAAAAAAAAGAAAACGGGGCAGGGTAGAAATACCCTGACCACCGTGGTATCTGTAGAGGGGCGGTCCCACAGGTAACCCACAGGGCCCAAAAAAACCTTTTTCTCTTCTTAATTTGTAGCAGGATGCCCGGATCCCACCCCAAAATGTTTTATTTTAAGCGTTGGCTCCCGTGGTTCGCTAATTTACATAAGGGAGAGGGTGCACTTCCCCATCTCCTGCAGCTTAATATTTCCCCAGGGACCACTATCTCCCTGGGGCTTCTTAATAAATGAATGTAAGGGAGGCCCATACCGCTTCCCCCACTGCCCCAAGGACCACCCCCTCCTCAGGGCTTATTTACTTTTTAAAAGGGGAGCCTCTTGGGGCCCTCCAGCCTTTAGGCACTGGCATCTCCGTTGCAGTTTAGCTGCTAAAATGTAAGGGGGGCAGCATGGACCCCCACAGCCCCGAGGCCAGCAATTCCCTGGGGCTTTAATTTCAATTAATGCAGGGGGCCATGCGTATCCCCTAGTAGCCCAGGGGACTGCCACCTTCCTTGGGCTTATATAAAATTCTATGTGGGTGGGCTTCTGCATCGCCTCGGACCACCACCTCCCCAGGGCAAAATTCAAGAAAGGAGGGGGCCCCATGGTCCCTCCTCCTGGAGCCATAGATGGCCCTGGGGAACGCCGGCCCTCATGACCGACTCCTACTGTGTTCTAGGGTGCCCACCCACATAACATAACTGTTTGCTACAGCTTTGCGGGAGCTTTGCCGCTCCTGCCAAGCCATCAAAAATGCTTCTAGCTAGCAGAGCATAAACACATTTTGAATTGCTTCAACAGAGAGGGAGCTGCATGTTCAGCAACTCCCTCTCTGTAAAAGCACGTCCGGCTCCCACAGTAGGCCCTTCAGGTCCCCAACAGATGTAAGAAGAGGCCAGGCCCAGAGAAATAGGGTCCCTGGGGCTGAAATTGTCCCAGGAAGGGGGGCTGCGCGGCTCTTTAATTAATTTAAAAAAATGCTGGGCCCTGGGAGATGGGGTTCCCAGGGCCGAAATCGGCCTGGGGCAAGCCTAGTAAATAACAAAAATGCAAAAAACAATCAGTACTGGCATGTTGCCGGAGTCCCTGCCTGCTTTCACCACCACTCTGCAAACACGACTTCTTGTGCACAACTGGTTGAGCGATGAAGTCCCCTTGGCTGCAGAGGGTCCTTTGGGGCCAACAACCCCTCCTGTTACCTCCAGTAAGTCCCATACAGGGGGATTGCTGAAAGGTGATTGGAGGCCTGCCCCCTTTCTCCACCACTCTGCAACTGCACCTTCTGTCACACTACCGATTGGGGGATTAAGTCCCCTTGGATGCTGAGGATCCTTGGGTGCCAGGAACCCCTTCCGTTACCTCCAATAAGTCCCACACAGTGGTATTGCTGAGAGGTCTTTAGAGGCCACGCCCCCTTTTCCACCACTCTGCAAATGTGCCTCCTGGCGCACTGCTGGTTGGGGGATGAAGTCCACTTTACTCCGATGGTACTTGGACACCAAGTACCCCTTCTGTTCACTTTAGTAAATAAAAAAAAGTGGGATTACGGAGAGGTTGTGAGAGACCACGCCCCCATTCTCCACTACTCTGCAAATGCGCCTCGTGGCTCACTATTAGTTGGGGGATAAAGTCTTGAGGGTCCTTGGGTGCCAACAGCTGGATTCAAGAGAGATTGAGGGAGGCAACGCCCCCTTTCTCCACCAATCTGGATATATACCTCCTGGCACCCAACTGGTTAGGGGATGAAGTCCCCTTGGCTGCTGATGGTTCTTGGGGGCCAACTACCCCGCCTTTTACCTCCAGTAAGTCCCACACAGTGAGATTGCAGAGACATCTCAGAGCTCATGCCACCTTTCTCCATCACTCTGCAAACGCGGTTCCTGATGCAGTACTGGTTGAAGGGATGAAGTCCTCTTGGATTCTGGGGGACTTTGGAGGCCAAGAAGCCCTGCTGGTACTGTCTGTAAATCATATATAGCAGGATTCCTGAGAGTTGGTCCGAGGCCCACTCCCTTTCTCCGCCACTCTGCAATCATGATTATTAGTTAAAAAACCATAGAAATTCACTTAAAAAAGAAAAGGTTACAGGGACAATATAGTTAGGAAATAGAATTTAAAAAACCTTAGGAAATCACTAAAAAATTAAAGGTTACAGGGACGTTGTAGTTAGGCTAAGATTTCACACATATAAAACCAGTGAATTCAGCAGTTATAGCTTCCTGAACTAACTAGAACTTGTGCCCCGCAATACACTGCTTATGACCTCACACATTACATCACTCATGACGTGATCAATGACATCACTGATGACATCTGAAATTACATTACTGATTACATCATCCACAGAATCACTCACACACCCATACAACCTCTTGTACACCCACTCACATACCCACACAACCACTTACATACCCATTCAGCGACCTAGACTCACCCACTCACTCCTCCATAGAGGCAATCACACATCCACTCACTCACTCTTACAGCTACTCATACACCCATTCACTCACCTATACAGTCACTCACACAACCAGTCACTCAACCATACAGCACTCACCTAGCCACAAACTCTCTCATGCAGTTACCCACACACCAACCTATTTACCTACATAGTCACTCACACACCCACTCATTCACCCATACAGCCTCTGAACACAGACACTCACTGACCCATACAAGCACTCACACAAGCACTTTCATATCCATTTATACCTTCATACAAGCACTCACACATCTGCTAACTCACCTGTACAGCCATTCACGCAGACACTTACACTCCAATACAGCCACTCACACACCAACTCTCTTTACCAAAAAACCCACTCAAACAGCCACTCACTCACCCATACAGTCACTTACATACTGAGTCACTCACTCATAGGCTGTCAGACACCCAGTCACTCACCCATTCAGCCACTGACACACCCGGCCACTCACCAATACACTCACTCACACAGCATTTTACTCACTCACACAGCTACTCACACACCCACTTATACACCCATACAGCCAATTACACACCCATACAAACAAGGATACATTCACATCCACACATATAATATATGTCAGAAGTAGTATCACTCAGTAGTAGTGCAACTATTATACTAATATATCTTTTGTAGTACATTTGTATATACATTTACCACCCATAAACTCTGAAAAACACTTACATTCGCTTGATAATGTCATCAGTGATGCCATTTGAGATGTCATCAGTGATATCACTGACCATGTCATGAGTGATGTAATATGTGAGTTTATATGCAGTGCATTGCAGCGGCATAAGTTATAGTTAGGTCAGGTAACTATAACTGCGTAGAAATTTTATACCTGGCTACAGCCTAAACCGCTGAACGGATTTGCAGCACATTTGGCAGAAAGCTGGATCTTGGCCCAAGACGAGTGCTTTTGGGGTTTCAGTAAAAATCGGCTTGGTCGTTTTTGAACAATTTTTACTTTAAAACTTTGTGTATATATAAGGACGCAGAGCCTCAGTGGATCCCGACTGATCTCAAGCTGAGAACTGATTTGCTGCCACTACCTCAAACAACGAATGGTGGCAGCCATCTAAGGAAATGAGACTCAGTCCCAAGTCCTAAAAAAGTAAAAAAACAAAACGTAAAAGGGCAGGGTTTGGATACCGCTGATCAGTGGCAAAATTAAAAGTGCAGGTTCCTGCACTAGTTTTGAAAAACTTTTCGGGGTGGGTCAGGGTCCAGGTGTAACAGAGGTTTATTTTTTGGGTATGGGGTGCACATGGCCCCATTCCCAGAATGATTTTGGTCCTGAGGTCCCCATTCCCCAGGACGCAGTGCATTTTTCAGGGGAGGGGGTCACATGGCCACCACTATTTGGGCTTTTAAGTCCCAAGACCCCAATCCCCAGAAACCGCTGTGTTCATGAGGGGAAGGGAGCACACAGCCCACTTCTTCATGATGCTTTTGGCTTCAGGTACCCCATCCCTCAGGAACCGGTGTCTTGTTTAGGTGGCGGAATGCATGCAGTTCCCCTCCTTGGGCCAATTTTGGCCCCTGGGGATTCCACCCCCCATGGTCCGGCATGTGTTTCAGGGGCACGTGGTCCCTTTCCCTGGGCCATTAACAGGCCTGGGGACCCCATCCCTCAAGGCAAATCACAAGCTATGTCCAGGGGAGCCCACCCCCAGACATAGAGAATTCCCTGCCAGCACTGGCGTGGGCAGATAAACTTGTCTTTGCTCTTGCCTGGCAGGAGCACTTTTAAATCTCCTGCCCAGTGGGAGCAAAGATAAAGTTTGCTGTCCATTGAGAATGGCTTTTGATCTGTTTACCCACCCACACTGATGCAGACAGAGAAACAGAGCAAAATATTGCTCCTGCCCGGGGGAGCAGGGGGAGCAGGGTTTGTAGCTGCTCCCTCTGTGCCGGAGCAATGGCAGTTCTGGCTGCATGCGGTGAGGCGGCTGGGGCTGTGGGGCCTTGGGGTTTCCTTGTGGCCCCCAGTAAATATATGGTGGGTGCCCTGTGTGGGCAACAGGGCACTCACCTTTAAAGAATGCGGCCCCCGGTGAAAGGGGTATGCAGGTCCGATAGCAGCACAAGGATGGGGAGCCCACGGCTCCCCTTCCTTTAATTAAAGTGAATGACCATGGGCCTAAGAAAGCTCAGGAAGTTTAGTAAAGGCCCTGGGGGAGGGGGTCCTCAGGACCTAACAAAGCTTGAAGAATTTTAAGAGTAGCTCTGGGGAATGGGGACCCCAAGGCCTTGCAAGGCTTGGGGAAGGGTGCCATGCATCCCCCTCCTCCTTTAAAATAAATAAGACCCTGGAGGTTTGGGTCCCATTGGCCTCATAGGACTCGGAGAGACGCCCCTTCTCTTTTAAAAATATATCAACCTGGAGGGATGGGTTCCAAGTGCCATAATAGGTACAGGGAGTAAGGCCATGTGCCCACCTCCCCTTTAAAAAAATGAGTCCCTAAAGGATGGAGTCCCCAGGGTCAAACCCTGTGGCCAACACCCAGCCACGCATGGGGGAGGCCATGTGCAGTTTCTATGTTGCTGCCTTTGGAGGCGCTGGTCACAGGACTTGGCTGCGGGTGATGCCTTGTGGCCAAACTCCATAGCCCACAGCCTTTGGGGTTGGCTGCATGCGGGGGCTGACTGCAAGGCCTGCCTGCAGGCCAGCCCTGTGGTCAATCCCCTGCCATGCACGGCCAAGGCCTTGTGCGGTGGGGCTATATGACTTTATGGGGGTTGGTGGGCAGACCGTGTGGCTAACCCCTACTGTGCTCGGCCAAAGGCTGTGCACAGTATGGTGGGGTTGGCTGCATGCAGGGCTTTTGCCGCAGGGCCAGACTGCAGGGCATTGGCCGCAGGGCCTGGCTGCAGGGTAGGCCCTGTGGCCAACCCCCCACTGTGCACGGCTAAAGTCCTTGCAGAGTGTGGGTTGGCTGCCTTTACGGAGGTTGGCCAGAGGGCCTGGTCGCAGGCCCAACCTTGTGTCCAACGCCGCGCCATACACAACGAAATGCCCTGCACAGTGTGGGATTGGCGGACTTTATGGGGGTTGGCTGCATGCAGGGGGTTGGCTGCAGGGCCTGGTCTGACCCTGCAGCCAAACCGCCACCGTGTGCGGCTGGAGCATGTGCGTGGCTGGGGGATGGATTTATGAATGGTGATTAAATATTACTTCAATCTTAAAAAATCATAGAAATTTACAGAAAAAAACAAAGGGTAGAGTAACATTATAGTTAGGAGAAATGTTCAGTAACAATTTAATGTTTTAAACTCTAAAAACCATTAGAATTCACCAGTTATAATTATATTTATCTCACATAACTATAACTCATACCCTAAGGTAACTATAACTTGCGCCCCTGTCGTGCACTCCTAATTATTCACATATTATATAACTTGTGACATCTCCTATGATATCATTGATAACATCATGCAACATTTGCAGTGAAATTATTGATGAGAAAACTGTGCATGGTGGTGGCAAGTGCTATAGTTACCTCAGTGCACAAGTTATGGTCACTTAAGATAACTTTAACTGGTGAATTTCAGTGGTTTTTAGAGTTTAAAACGTTACTTTGTTACTGGACATTTCACCTAACTATAATATTACTTTAGCCTTTGTTTTATTCAGTGACTATGTATATATATACAATGGTATACATGGTAAAAGACTCGAAACTGCAGGCAAGTTCAAAACGATGTGGTAAAGGCACTGCATGGTTATTGCCGTGTTGTAAAGATTTTTTCCCTTGGTATATGTTGCATGGCTCTCTAGAAGCTTGGCCAAAAATATAGCAATGCCCTTTGGCAGTGGAGTACTACTTCACACTGAGGTTTGGAAAATGGTCTCTTCTATGAAACGGTTAGAGGGATCCTCTCCCTTTCCTTCTCAGTCTGTCTATTAACAAATGACATTATTGCTGGGGAACTACAGTCGTGCTAGAATCTTCTGACAACATTTTTGTACCCTATTAAAAATAAGACACTGCCCACTTACTATTAATTCATTTTCTATTCTTGGGATCTGAGGTATAAACGCCCCTCATGAAGATCCTCATCCCCCCCATAGATAGGAAAGCAACTACGGGTCAATCAGATGGGTCTCCAAACCCCATGGTTGGGTATAAGTGGATGCTCACACCTCCTTTAAACGCTATAAACATTGTGTTTTTTATATCTAGGTTTGTTGTCTGAGCGCCTTTGTGTGAGCCTGATCAACCCCCCTAATTAGATTATCTATCCCCCAGGGACAGCTAGCCCTCCAGATCATGTTTCTCCCTAGGAATGGAACCTACTGTTATCAAAAAAGATTAAGCCAGAATCATCTGCCTTTAAAATTCTGGTAGGGCTAGCCACACGCATACACATGCCTCTAAAACATTGATTGTCTGAAGGAAAAGGAAGAGGCAGTTACCTTGTTACCATGGCCATGACCCTCAGTCTCATTGTCTGACACTTGGCAGAACTGGTATTTCAGTTTGTCTTTGTAAAAGCTATCAGTAGCCCCTTTAAACTATTCACTGATTTAACACTGTGTAATGCAGTCTGGAACAATCTAATAAAATGTTTACATTTACTTAGGAAATGCTGATCTGCCTTTGTAAGGCATCCAAACACATTCCATTAATTGTGCAGATAAAGACTGCTGCCAGAGTAAGCAGCAGGTACAAGGGTGTGGAAGTGTTCAGTGCAAAGGCCTAAAACAACAGTCTGGTAGGTTGTCGAAAGACTACATGTAAATAACCTGCCACACCTGTTTAGTGAACATAGTGTGGACTGTTAATTTCTAGACTCAGGAGACTGCAGCAGTGGCCAACATCCATTTGTTTTCTAAGCATTAAACAAGAGCCTTTTACAATTTAAAGCCCCCTTCATAACTCTAGAGAGCATGCTGCCATGTCATTATGTTGGTTGGAAACATAGCAGCTCAGAGTGTTCTTTCTGGTTACTGATTGAGATACCCGAGCTGTGGTCTGAGGTGGTGGGGACTGCAAATGTGCATCCCTCTTGAAGAAAGTGGCAACTACTGTCTCTAGGATTTGTGCTAATGGTGGTGGCAGTATTGTGAACAATTGTGAAGAAAAATGACTTTTTCCCTGTCTATTTTAGAAAGGAGATTCCTTGTGTCCTCTATCGCATAAAGGTTTTGCCTAGCTCCCTTAACTATTGTCTTCGATTTCCACAGATGTGGGCTATAAATGAGAGGTATATATATATATATATATATATATATACACAATGTTTAAGGGTAGAGTGTGAGGACTTTGTGCTAATTTGTTAGAGCGCAAGGTGGAATATATTTTTGATTCCAAATGTCTGTGGAACCTTGCTAGGGTGGAGCGCTTAGGACAAGGCTGCCCAGGTCACAGCTGACTGTGGAGCCCAGCCTTTGAGCATTCCTTCCCACAACTAGTATGGTCTAAACCGTAAAAATCTTCTTGTGGATGTGGGTGTTAGAGCCCCTCCCCTTTGAAAATCGCCAAAGTACATCTGCCAGAAAAATGCCAGTTTGCCTCATCTTGTGATCTCCATCTGTAAGAGGTGGTGGCTAATAATCATTCCACCTGAGACAGTTGGAACCAGCTCAGTGTGGCTCATGTTACCAATTGTACTGGAATGAGATGATCTTGCAGTCATTGATTGGAGGAGTCCCCCCTCGAAATTTAAACATGGAAAAAAATCTTAAAGTACTTGCCAGGAAGTCAATCAAGGATTATCGTCAATCCAAGTCAGAGCTGCGCACCAGTGTTTCAGGGAGTCTTGTGCTTCAGGGATGGCATTCATTAAGATGTACACAAGCTTGAACTCCTAACTCAAGAACAAGAGCTCCTGTATTGACCTGTACCAAAAGGACTACTGCTTGTGGCCAGGAGACTCTGCGATGTGCCTTGTCAGAGGGAGTAATTGATTGCCAATGACCCAGAGCCCAGGTGAGCCAAGAAGACATCCAAGCACTGGACATCTGGACATTGTCCACGTCACCATTTTAAGTGAGTTTAATTTTCCAACCTTTGGGTGGGCTCTTTTCATAATTTGGGAGGGCTTGTGCACATCAGTTTGGGCCTGGAAGATTTTGTGGCAAATGCATTGAAACTCCATAAAATCATTGAATGTGTGAAAGTAGAAAACTGCTCTCAGTAGCCTCCAAAGGAGGTGCCATAAAAACGAAATATCCCCCACTTTGAGCCACATGAAATGTTCAATGAAAGTGAGCGATCCTGACCCTTCACATGAAGGCCTGTAGGAATTGTATTCCTGAAGAAAATTTGCAGAAAGTCTTCAAAATTATACATGTATCGCTTCAATTGAAAGGAATTTGACCAAAAGTGCACATTTGCCAGTATTGACTTCTTTAATGTTGCCCCTTTTCTCTCTCTCTTTCTTTCCTACTATCTATTTTTTCTTTTCTCCTTTCCATCCTCCGTTTATTTATTCTTTCCATCATTCTTTCCTTCTGCTCATTGTTTCCATTTCATCTGTGCTTTCTAATTGCTCTAGTTTTCTGTCCTTCTTTCCATTCCTGTTTAATGGTCTTCCCTCGTTTTCACCTTTCCTCCTTCTTCCCATTCTTCTTGTCATTCCCTTTTGTCCCTTACTTCCTTCTTACCATCCTTTTGTCATTTCTTTGCCCCTTCTTTCCATCCTTCCTTATATTATCCTTGCCTTCAGTAATCTTCCTTTCTCTTCTTTCCTTCCATGGCTCTTTCATCCGTTTTTTATTTATTCTCTGTTATTTAATTCTACTTATCTCCTTTCCTTATTTTTCTTTCTTTTTTCCTTCTTTTCTTCTTGCTATCCTACTTTCCAAACAATTTTTCTTTCCTTCCTTCTCCCTTCTTTTTTCCCTTTCCATCCTTCTTTCCTTCCTTCTATTTTTTCGTACCTAGGTTCCATCCTGCTTCCTTTTAACTTTCCTTTGTTCTTTTCATGTATACAGTCCTAATTATTTCCTTCCTGCTGTCTCACTGTGTTTGCCTCCTTATTTTCCCCATTTTAAAATCTTCTCCCTGTGGCCATTTTAAGCTTCTTTGGCTCACCATCCGAGAGTAATGTATTCTTATGTGTTTCTTAGTTTCTCGTCTGTCATGCAATGACCTGAGAGCCGGAGTTGAAAATTATGTAGAGCCATACACCAATTTAATCTGTCCCAGGTACCCCCTTCAGCTGGTATAGCGGGTGCTTCACTGATGCTTGGTAGCATCAACATTGTCGTGAATTCATTCAGGTGGACTGGAGAGCTGACCGGCAGCAGGGTAGCACGTAAGAAATTGAGATTTGTACATTGTTCTTTTTTGACTGTCAGTTTACATGCACACAAGCACACTATGTGAACTGTCCCACTTAAAAGTAAATTGATATAGTTCTTTGAGGGTTGGTTCTGTGCTCACAATGTGGGGGACTGATCGCTAACGCTTTCATAGCTTCAATAATAGGCTCCAATGTAGGGGGAATATATAGTGCTCACCTTTTTTTTCATTTCAAATAATTTTTATTGGGATTTTCAAGAAAAGCGAAAATAAAGAAATACACCAGCCGTCATGAGAAGATATGCAATTACAAATGAGATTGTAAATGATAATTACAAAAAGAGAAAGAAAGAAAAATTACAAGAGTAAGTTACAATTGGAGTGACAAATGGAATTGCGGTTATATTGGAGCCACAGTAGGTCCTTGTATTCTATATAAAAGTGCTCACCTTTTAGAAGCTGTAATAAATCATCTTTAGGATTAGATAGCTGTCTGAGAAGGAGCATGAAACTTCTCGCTATGACTGTATATCCATAGTTTATGTTTACCTTTTCATTCTATATGCATTTAGGTACTTATCTTTTTACAAACCAAGGCACTGACTGCACGGTCTGTTAGTAAGGGGTGTTGTTGCTATTTACTGAATCTCTAACCCCCTGCACCTCGTGGAATAAATATTGAATTGCACTGCCATGCTAGTCAGGTGTTGAAGGGGAGTATTTGGTAAATCCAATTGAATTGTAGACCCAGACCACAATGGGAACAACTCCCAATCTCACCGCTGGAACCCAGTTATTCCTGCCCCGCACCCACTGGAACCAGCCTAACGGGTCCTTAAGCAAAAGTTTAGTGAGGAAGACAGACAGTAAATCTACGGGTGTAAGGCCATTTTCAAGAACCAAGAAGATGACACTGAGAAACGGAGTGTGAGTCAACTGGAGCATATTTTTCAACCAACCAAAGAGAGAGTGTTGGTTGATAGCAGCAGACAAGCAGGCTGAGACATCAAAGTACAGGAGGGGATGTCGCTCTCTGTCACTCTAAATATAGTTTGTGAGCTCACACAATCTCAGGTGACATACATGCCTCGTGTGCACACCACTACACTATTTCATGATCCTTATCTGCATAGGCACTACATCATCACAACAATATAGTCTATTTTGTTTGGAAGCGGTGAGCCCTCATTCTCCATGAAACCATTAAAAGAACCTTTACACCAATAAACTTCTTTATGCATTTTTGCATAATATTGTGATTATTTCGATATAAATACTATTGTACCATCAGCCTTGAGGAAGTAAAGAAGAAAAAAAACACGTGTTGGCTGTTCGATGCTTGTTTGTTATCACATAGTTCAAGGGGAACACACTGAACTCACCAGCGACAACATTAAACTGCAAAGAAAATCTATGTGGGCTCATGTGCTTTAATTTCCGGCATAACCCTAAACAGGCTTTCTGTGTGTGGGCTCTAATATAGTTTGTTATATTAGTTTAACGATAGACTTCAAAATGTGTCCTAAGCCAGACCTAAAAATGTACACGAGTACCCCAGATTGTCTACCAATTATAGAGCATCCCTGGGTGTCATAAATACGTCAACGATGCATCAAATACGGTTATAAGTAGACACCATCTATTTTTGTCCTGTAGATTCTGTGCACTTTTGAATGAGTATTTTGGAGTGTGTGAGACCATGTGCTTGTCGCACTATCTATGTGGATATCTAACTTCTTAACAGTGCGCACACGTTTTACGTAATTTGTGAGTGTGTCAGATTATTGTGTAACAGTAACAACCCCGTGACTCCACCACGTGCTCTGTACCACTCCTGCATTACAGTACACATCAAAGCAGGCCTAGGCCCTGAGTAAGATGATTTACACTAGAAGCACTCATTTAATTATATGCTATGTAAGTACTCAGGGTCAGAAAATAACAACTGAACCGCTTCCTTAAATGTACTTTCTTTTCTGAGTCCTAAAAAACGTTGCAAACAAATTAAATACACATGTGCGTGTTTATGTTTATATGATTTACTTATTTTCGGAGTCATTTACATGGTCAGTTCCAAAAACAATCAAAAATAAGGATCTTGTTGCCCCTTTAAAATATATCATTATGTCCAAATAATATTAGTGTTATAGAATAATGAATACTTAATGCACAAGCATTTTCACTTTCTTTTCTGATCTATAAATTAAGATTTAGACGTGAGTTTCATATGAAAGCCCCGTTTTAAATGGATTACAACTTTGGCACCTGTCTCCACAAACTTTCCAAAAAAGTACTGAGCCAACCAGAAGTGGTTTCGCCGATTTTATGCACATTGGTCCTAATGGGTGGAAAGCAAATGTGAAAAAAGAGGGTCCCAAAACTGTACATACCCATTCAAACCAGCCATTGGTGTTTTCTTTGAGAAAAACTCAAAAATAGCTAAGCAAAATTTCGCAGAATTCGGGGACCCCTTCCCTCTCCGCCTGGCCTCGAAGGTGCTGAGGATCCAATGAAAAAATAATAAAAAAGGCCTGCCTATTTTCTCCTCCCGAACTAGGAGGTGTTTTAAAATGGACCCCAGATTGAAGTATTGCTCCCTCCGCTACTGCCATCTCCCATGTCTCAAGGGTCAGAGAACAAAAAAGATGGCACCTTTGGTTGATTCAACTCACTAACGGGCCTACTACTGTCTCTATTGCCACCCACAGTAGAAATAATAGGGCCCAGTTCACAGAGCCATTTGTACTCATAATACAGAGTGCAAATGACTTTGTGAGGTCTGTCTGAAGAGTCACTCTAGAAAGATAACAGTTCATGCCAAGAAAGAGTTAGTTATCTTTTAAACAGTTGGGTCAATAGGACAATACTTCATGTCCTTTAGCGAAAGATCCACCATTTCACCACATATTCGTTTTTGCAAGATGAATAGTGAAGGTTAAGGATTAAGACAGTCTTTTTGGGATCTCCTTTTCTCCTTCATGGATGCTTGTATGCTGTGTTCCCCTTCTTGTGCAAGATAAATGAAGAGCAATCAGCGCATTTTCCTGTCTTCCCATCATCCACACCAACTTGCATCTGGTGGTCTTGTACATAGGAGATTGGAGAGGAAAATCTCTTCTTGTGAATTTCTTACCTTTTTATCATAGGGTTGATATCTGGGCCTAGCCAATTTACATTCTTATCTCCAGAGGGGATAGGTCTTTCTAGATGAGTGAGTGATGAAAGGAATTAAATCACTGGTTATCATTTCAATACAGTGCAATCAATGTGGCTACACATTAATCCACTCAACTCTTTGATCTAAGTTTAGTAGGTTTAATTATGGGTTCAGAAATAAATCAATGTAATGTAATGCTACTTCAATTTCATTTGCATCACAATCAGGTATGGGTTCCAGGGTAGCAGGACTTAGAGTGCAGCATCTCTTCAGGGTCACTTCTGCTGCCAAGATGAGCTACTATCTAGTGAACCTACTATTGGTTAAGTGTTGAGTACGGATTCTGGGTAGAAAAATCTCCAATGAGTGGGGAACATAGACAGTCAAAGAATGACCCATCACCATGCTTTTGCAACTTTCTATGCTGACACCTGTTGCAGCAAAGGATATGAAACATCCGGGTAATGCTGACGCTGCTTGATAGCAGAAAAATAGGCCAACGGTCTACCAGCAGTTCCTTGAGTCTGGGTCAATATTGAGAGTGCACAACCTTCTTGTTCACTGCAAAAGAGTGAAAACACTTTGTGTTAATCTGCTATTCGTAGTGCAGAAGCACAACAGAAGCTTTCTCTCAGCTCTAGGAAGGCGTTCAAGCAATTGTCATCCCAAGGCACCGGATCCAGATACATCTGTGTGTGTTGGCTTCTGCAAAGACTTGGCCATAAAAAAAAATTGGGTATCCACTGGCGACAGTTACCCACTATTCCCAGAAACATTCTGACTTCTTTTTGTGTACGAGGCAGATTCATTGACATGATTGCCAGGATTGTTTCCTGTTACACCTTTCTCACACCTTTCTCAATAGGATATCCCAAATAAAGGAAATCTGTCATGCAGTACTGCAATTTACTTTATGTCCATACTCAGCCAGATGGTTCCGCAGGGCGATTGTATCAAATTGCAAGCTTCTCGAATATTCAATGAGACCAGCAGGTCATCGATATACTGGACTAGGACAGAATTACAAGGCATGATCAGAAACTCTAGATTCCTTTTCAGGATGTGATTGAAAATAGAAGGACTTTCCGTATACCCTTGTGGGACACGGCACTATGATAAATCATGATTCCCCTGCCGGAAAGCGAACAAGAATTGGCTCTTCGCATGAAGGGGAATGGAAAAGAAGGCCTGGCAAAGATCTATGACAATGAACCATTCGGCCCGCATAGAATCTGAGACAATATCTCAGATTAGTACCACGGCACAACAAGGAACCACTATGTCATTAACCTTTCATAGATCCTGCACAATGTGGTACTTGCCGCTCAGCTTCTGTAAGCCCATGATGGTTTAGTTACCCCGACTCTCTAGGATCTCCTTCAAAATACCTTGCTCAATAATAATCTCAAGCACACGTGTAAATTCTGCTACTGTTTTGGATGTTAGATTATACTGTGATGTTCACGGATATTCTGCATTTGGCTTACCTTGGATCCGGACTGGCTCAACCCCTCTGAGGAGTCCAATATCCTTTCCAGGAAAATCCCAAACTAGGTCTTTCACTGCATCTCTGAAATCCAATGGTAAGTCTTCTACTGTCAACACGGAGAACAATGAGACTTTTAAGTTCTGAGTTGCTAGCTTAAAGGCAAATCACGTCCTAAGAGACTTGCAGGTACTTCTTTAGTTAGAGGATTCGACAATCGTCAATTTGCAACTCCTACAGCTTTGATTGTTTTTCCCAAAAGGGCTAGGTTTTGAGCCTCTGCTGCTCTCACAGTAGAACGGGTACTGCCAGTGTCGATCAAGAAAGTGACATTGTGGCCATGTACATCAGCATCAACATATGGTCCACTCTAATCCAGCTCTAAGACTTTGCCTAGTGCACAGTCTCCCGCCCCTCCAGGCGCTGTCATAAGGATGGATCTTTATCATAGTAATTGGAAGTCTACAACATTGGGCAATTCTAAGACATGTTCTGGTTTGCATTCACGTTCATATTTGGATGAAATCAATCAAACAATCAATCAGAGTACTTGTGAAGCGCACTATTTACCTGTGAGGGTCCCAAAGCGCTGAGGGGAGAGGGGGTGCTGCTACTGCTCGAAGAGCCAGGTCTTGAGGAGTCTTCTGAAGGCTAGTAGGTCTTGGGTCTGCCGTATGTGGGTAGGGAGGGTGTTCCAGGTCTTGTCGGCGAGGTAGGAGAAGGATCTGCTGCTGGAGGTCGTTCGTTGGATGCAGGGGACAGCGGCGAGGGTGAGGCTGGCGGAGCGGAGCTGGTGGGTGGGGGTGTGGAAGCTGAGTCTGCTGTTCAGGCAGGCTGGTCCGGCGTTGTGGAGTGCTTTGTGTGCGTGGGTGAGGAGCTTGAAGGTGATCCTCTTGTCGACGGGGAGCCAGTGTAGGTCTCTCAGGTGGGGGATGATGTGGCTGCGGCAGAGGACGTTGACGATCAGTCGGAGTGAGGCGTTTTGGATGCGTTGTAGTCGTCGTAGGTGTTTGGCTGGGATTCCAGCATAGTTTGCATTGCCGTAGTCCAGTCTGCTGCTGACAAGGGCCTGTGTCACCGTTCTTCTTGTTTCGGTCGGGATCCACTTGTAGATCCTGCGGAGCATGCGGAGGGTGTTGTAGCAGGAGTAGGAGATGGCGTTGGCCTGCTTAGACATGGAGAGGGAGGAGTCGAGAATGAATCCTAGATTGCGTGCATGGTCGGTGGGTGTTGGTGCTGTTCCCAGTGTGGTCGACCACCAGGAGTCGTCCCAGGCTGTGGGGGTGGGTCGGAGAATGAGGACCTCCGTCTTGTCCGAGTTCAGCTTCAGACGGCTGCTCCTCATCCAGTCGGTGACGGCCTTCATTCCCTCATGGAGGTTGGTTTTGGCGGTGTGTGGGTCTTGGGTGAGGGAGAGGATGAGCTCGGTGTCGTCTGCGTAGGAGATGATGTTGAGGTCGTGATGGTGGGCCACTTGTGCGAGGGGGGCCATGTAGACATTGAACAGCGTTGGGCTGAGGGATGAGCCCTGGGGGGCGCCGCTGATGATGTCGGTGGCTTTGGATCAGAAGGGTCGGAGGCGGACGCTCTGGGTTCTGCCGGAGAGGAAGGATGTGGTCCAGTCAAGAGCCTTCTCTTGGATTCCAGCTTCTAGGAGGCGTGTCTTTAGAGTGCGATGGCAGACCGTGTCGAAGGCGGCTGACAGGACCAGGAGGATGAGGGCTGATGTTTCGCCGTTGTCAAGTTGGCGTCTGTGGCGGCAATGAGGGCTGTATCAGTGCTGTGGTTTCATCTGAAGCCGGACTGGGACGGGTCCAAGATGTTGTTGTCTTCCAGGTGGTGGGCCAGGTGCATGTTGACGATTTTCTCAATGAGCTTTGCCAGGAACGGGAGCAGGGAGATTGGCCGGAAGTTCTTGAGGTACTTGGGGTCCGCTTTGGGCTTCTTGAGGAGGGCAGTTGATTTCGGCGTCCTTCCAGCTTTCCGGGAATGTCGCTGTTTCGAAGGAGATGTTGATGACCTTCCGTATTTGGGGTGCGATGGCTGCGTCTGCTTTGTTGAATACGTGTTGTGGGCACGGGTCAGACTGAGATCCTGAGTGGATGGAGTTCATGACCTTGCGTGTGCCTTCGTCGTTGATGTTGGACCAGGAGGTCAGGCGGTTGGCGCTGGTGGTGTTCACAGGGGAGGTGGAGTCTGGCGTAGTTGCGGGGGGTCGTGGTGTTGAAGCTGTCGTGGATGTCAGCGATCTTGCGGTGGAAGAAGATGGCTAGTGAGTCTCACAGTTCTTGCGAGAGCGGGATGTCGTTGGCGTTGGTGCTGGGGTTGGAGAGTTCCTTTACGATGCTGAAGAGCTCTTTGCTGTCTTGTGCGTTGTTATCCAAGCAGTCTTTGAAGGAGGATCTCTTGGCTAATCTGATGAGGTGGTGGTGTCTGCGGGTGGCGTCCTTGTGGGCTGCGTGGTTGTCCGGTGTGCGTTTGTGGAGCCATGTCTTCTCCAGTTTCCGGCATGCGCGTTTAGGGGTCTGGAGCTCATCAGTGAACCAGGTGGCTCTCTTGTTGGCATGGCTGTTGACTTGCTGTGGCATCGGAGTTTGAAGAACCTGCATCACAGGACCTTGTGAACTAAAAAATGTTGAGACCTCGCCCGGGCACATTGAGACTGTTCAACATTTCCCTGAGACTGAACCATTCCCCCATTCTGTTCTTGACTAGTGGGATTTAAAAGACATATACGCATCCAATGTCCCACCCTATTACAATAGTGACATTGGTTAGTCTTTTTCAAACAGGCAATATAAACTCTAGTTTTAAGATCTATAGGAACACCTCTTCCTCTCACTTGTTGCACCGGAGTCCCAGGCTATTGGACTCCCTGCATAGAGTTATTATTGCCTAGATAAAGCTTTCCTTGACCCATCTGAGCCACTTTTATCTGTGCTATTATCAACTTCTCTTTCAACCTTTTATGCTTCATTTCAGTTTTGTCATAGCTGTACTTTGCATATCGCTGAATCTCGTCAATAGACTTGTTCTGCCAATCCCACACTGAATGATGCCCACTTGGTCGCTCTCCCGAACCCTGACAGAGACGGGGCCCAGCTGGGATCGTATCGTCCATTAGGTCTCCTTAATACGGATTATAAGATCCTGGCCTCCGCTTTGGCCCAGCGTCTAGCTCCCCTTGTGCCCGCTCTTGTTCACACAGACCAAAATGGTTTTGTACCAGCCCGTAGCACCTCGTACAATATCCGCCAGTTATTTAGGGTGCAGAGCGTTGCCACAACCCAATGGCCTCATTCTGGATGTCTAGTGCTTGACCTCGAGAAAGCATTCGACTCTGTTGAATGGCCCTACCTGGTGTCGGTGCTGCAGACATACCGTTTGGGAGACAATTACATTCACATGGTGGAGCTTCTGTATCAACGGCCCACTGTCCGGGTCCGCACGGGCAAGCTGTTTTCTGACCCTGTCCAAGTGCGTAGGGGAACCCGGCAGGGATGCCCCCTGTCCCCTTTAATTTTTTCACTGATGATGGAACCTTTAGCGGCACAGCTGCGGGCCTCTGTCGTGGACTGGGGCATCCCCCTAGCTGATGGCTTACACGCGGTACCACTGTACGCTGATGACCTATTGCTTTACATTAGAGACCTGAATCGCTTCCCGGCGGTGCTTACTGCCATCTTCCGCACCTTCGGGGAGATGACGGGGCTCAGGGTCAACTGGGTTAAGTCTGTCGTATATGCTTTCAATGCTGACACACCCGAATGTGCAATCACAGTTCAGGATGAATGACTTGCCTGGTATTCAACCATGTTCCGTTATCTAGGAATATGCGTATACAGAGACCCCACGGATGTATTGGAGGGTAATTTAATAAGGGCAATTTCCTCCTTGCGGGCACAAATGACCTTCTGGAAGACTCTCCATCTGAATGTGCCCAGTCGGGTTACATTGACGAAAATGATAGCGCTGCCCAAATTACTGTATTTTTTTGCTAACCTCCCGGTCTATGTCCACACACGCATATTTCGAGAGCTAGAGACTTTAACTCGGAACTTGATCTGGAACGCGGGGCGACCCAGAGTGGCTCTGAGGACGCTCTATGCCTCTACGGAGGCCGGGGGCCTGACAGTTCCCAATCAGGAGCTTTACTACTTAGCTGCGCAGCTGCAATGGGTGACTAGCTGGCTGAGTGGGAAGAACCTGGGTGAAACAGCCACAGATACCACCATAAGGACTCTTGCACAGGTACAAGCACTGTTCCACCCTTTAGCCAAGGTCCGCTGTCCAGAACAGCTACACTTGGCGGTAGCGCGAAGGTGCTACGTGAGGAGTATGAACTTTACTAGCTCCACAAAGCCGTACGCCCCAAACTTGCCATTGCTGGGGATGCCCAGGGATGGAGGTATACTCCCAGAGGCGATGCTAAACAGCTGGGTACAGGCTGGGGTGGATACTGTTGGGTACCTATTCACCTAGGGGACATTGAGCCCGTTCGAGACGCTGGTTGCTGACACGGGTCTCCCTGCAGGACAATTCTTAACTCATGCAACACTTATACGCACACTGGCACAGGCCTGGGGCGACTTTTCGGCTGAACCACTAATCCATTTGTTGATACAATATCTGCATGTGATGGGGAACAGGTCCCATGTGGTGCACTGGCTGGCCCAGGCCCTTCAAATCCACACACAATTTTCTACCCAGCGCTTGAGAGATAGATGGGCGGCAGACAGGGGCCGGGAATGGTCCGATAAAGAATGGGGGATGGTATTGGCTAGCGCTGTTAACATTACAGTAATTCCCGTTTTAAGATTATCCAATTTTTCATCATGCACCGTGCATACTTATCCCCGGATAAGATCAACCGCTATTTCGAACTTACCACATCGGTGTGCCCAAGATGTGGGCTAGTCGTACAGGCTTTTTGCATATGCTCTGGTCCTGCCCCTCACTGCACGCTTACTGGCGAGCGGTGTCAGACTTATTGGCTGCGGGTGTATGTGGAGAACTGCAATTCACATGGGAAACATGCTTACTGGACCTATGTAAACGGACAAAGCCGACTAGAGTACCTAATAGATTTTGTGACCTTGGCTTGATAACGGCGAAAAGGCTTATCACTAAGCGTTGGAAGAACAGTGAACCCCCCCCCCCCCCACACACACACAACGCATTGGTGTAGCTCCTTTGACAACTGGACAAGAGCTGAAAGCATTGTCTTACACAGGAAGGAAACGGCGGGGATCCAAGCGTACCCCATAGTCCAGGCCTGGGATGATACCTTGGCCGCTTTTCACCATGCATGCCTTCAGCATGGAATCACTTAGACACACCTATCCTGGCAGTACTTTTGCCTATGACGCCGGCATCAGACATGGCACAGAGATGTGGCTCTGCATTTGGACCCCAATGTGGGTGGGGGCTTTGCTGGGGCAACCTGAGTACGCCCATGCACCCTGCCAGACATCTATGGCCCCTGTTGTACTGGTATGGAAGTCGCTGCTACTTATCGGCGCTCCCCTCCGCTGCCAGCCCCCCTCCCCATTCCTCCCCCTCCCCTCCCTGGGCCAGGCTGCCTGCATTCCCCCCCCCCTGTTTGCCGGGAATACCACATCATGCATCAGATATTCTGCGTAAGCGATAACACAGCACACATGGTCAGCCTCTCTTTTAGTTTCTTTGCATCTGTTCTCATTTTCTTTCATGACGTTATGGTTTATTATGTTCATGTTTAACAGTTCTGAACTAGCAAGTAAAATGTTTTGAATATTGATTTGCGTGCACACCTCCCTTTTGGGCCTGTCCCAATGGTTGGATGAATAGATTCAGTTGTATTGATACTATGGCCTGGTGGATAGTTGTTTGAGTTTTTCAAGGAGCATGACGGAGAACGTGCCTTTCGTAGAGAAATCACCGGCCTGAGATATATATGTTTCGGTGAATCGTGATGCTATATATGCGTCGCACCTCTCCTGTTTTAAATGTACTATAAAGCCAACTGGCACCGTTGATTATGTGGCATTGATTTAATCTGTATGCTGTTCTCCTTATTATCTTTATGTGACCGCACCTCCTTTTGGGTTAACTGTTCCCTTTTTTTTTTCTCGGCATATGTGCCTTCAGCTATGCGACTGTTGAACGGCAAGTAATGACATTGTAGCAAACTGTTGGTGCCAACACATGTAATCTTGTGCAATCATGAGTCTTTTTCTCCTGTTTGCTTTTGTGATATGGTCACAATGTAGGTTTACTGCTATGTTATGCAATATAAATGAAAAATGCAATAAAAGATACTCAAACAGAAAAACAGACTTGTTCTGCCAACAGATTAAATGCTGCTGTATCATCATACTAATCTCAGGTCTTAATCCAGTCACAAATCTAGACACAAATTGCCTCATGTCCTTGGGCTCTAGAGTATCCATTCCACTATGCTGCTTAAAAGCCTACAATAATCTTTCATAAAAAGAGTGAAATGTCTTTTTAGATTCCTGGGTCGCCCTGTCAATTTTTACCCAATAGAATCCTGTTGTGGTTCCTTTGTCTTTAACCAAGAACTCACCTGCTCATACTTCTTCATTACTATAGATGCCAGACCATGTGTCACTGGATCTCTTTCAGGCTCGCCTTCAGGCCAATCTATAGCTATCTAGCATACTGACTATATATCACTAGGGCTCACAATTCCAAATGATATGTTCAGGTCACTTCACAGCACCTTTGATATTTTCACAAAACCATCAACCTGCTTGTACCACTCTACAGGTTTCACCCTCAACCTCGCAAATCATTTGCAAATGCTGCAAGATCACCTCTACTCCAAGGTATATGTACATTCCCTCCAATTGGTACCTCCTGTAAAGGGAAAGATTGGACACCCACTCCCTTTTCTCACCCAGGAGGAGGTTATCCCGTTATTCTCTTATAACCCTCTTTTAGCCCATATGTCGTTCTTTCAATCAAATGTACTCCAAACTCGAATGCACAGTATGAGCTTTTGAATTTGTGTTTTCTGTCCTAGTATCCTCAGATTCTCTATATCCTGATCACTGAATGCAAGTGTGTGGTTTTTCTGCAATGCCTTAGTTCGTTCCATATCAACATCATATCTATTAGCCAATTCAGATAATTTCTCATGTGCTTGTCTTGCTCTTCTAGTGACATCTTTACCCATGAACAATAATTCACCAGGTCGATAAGAGTCTATTGATAGAGTTCTAAGCTTCCACTTATCATCGCATCCAATTCAGTTTTCAATTTGAGCACATAATAGTTCCATGACTAGTTTCAGTACTTTGGCTACCTATTGATATTTCATTTTGTTCTTTCAACCACTTCTCTAAGTCTTGGACATCAAATGTATGTTGACCCCCGGAAGGCCCCTTCCCTGGAGTAGTATTCTCCTGAGGCGTGCTATTGTGTGCACTTGGGAGTGTTTCTCATAAAAATGAATCAAGACCTACTAATCCGGGAAAGAACCTTACGGAACTGCATCCATTCAGCGAGGTGTACTCGCATTCATCAGAACTAATGGTACAAATTGCATACTCTGACCCACTACTGCCTTCACTTCAGCAGAGGCAGGCATTCTCTGACCTTCATTTCCAGGATACTTAGGACCGTATATAGGAACAATTGAGCTAATAGTTACCAGCACTGTTAGAGCATCTGGAAGCTGCGAAGCCAAATAGGTGTTACCATTTCCAGAGGTTACAGTTTGTGTCCCTCCGGCCGATATGACCCCTGCAACATCAGGACTAGCAGTATCTGGTGCCAAAGCTCTTCCAGAGCTATCAGTAAAATTCACATTACCCCCACTTTCCATTTGCGTCTGATTTAATGAAGGTGGACATTCAGCTAGCAATCCTTCCTGTAGGCTGTCACTTGCGTCACTATCACTGTCTACCTTTCCCTTCTTTTTCTTTTCCCTACTCTTTCTCTCAGCCTCATTTCCTGCCCTTATGATAAAGGGTACAACCTTGCTCCCTCAATCATATCCACTCTTCAACTCTTCATCTCTTTTGTTCAACCCGTCTTGCATCCACATATGCACACATCGCTTTTGTCATCCTCCCTTGGTGTTTGTCTCTCTGTTTAACATGCACTGCACGTTTCCATGCATTAAGCGCTTCAAATTGTGTGGGTCTAGGTAATGATTTATTTGCAAGCAATATCCTCCTAAAATGATCAATTATTCTCAAATTGAAAGTACTGTAGCGAGGAAACATTAATGCACCTTCTTTCTCTGTGATCTTGGGCCAATTTTTAAGCATAATAATAGTATGTAGCCCTACTTTTGTCACCATATAATGTGCCTGCCTATCCTCCGGTGGCCCTTCCTCTCCAACTCTAGTAGGCACTCCTACATCTCCTTGTATCATATCTCTTGTTGCTTTAAAACTTCACATTTTTCAATTTCTTTTTTCAACAAATTTAACTCAAATCCAAATTAAACAAATCTAAAGTTCTGCAACAATACAATCACTAATAATAGCACAGCATTCAAGGAACAATTTCAACCAATCCCAGTGCGGAGTTACACCAACTGACCTATCCCAGCGCTGCACACCTTGATGTTGCTCTCACTCCTTGCAGTAGTTCACCCTCCTTCACAATCTTTCCCACACTCTCTCTGTCGTTCACTTATGTTTATATTATAACAACAAACAATTGTCCACCACACCAATTAGAACTCTATTTTGAATAGAAAATTTCCTTATCTCAATTAGGCAGTCGACGGCGTCTCACGCCAAACCCCACAAAAACATTAGCAGACAAGTAAACACGTGTCTTATGTATCTTTATCATACATCCCGGGAACTTAGGTCACATCAGATCCTATAACAACTTCGACTTCAACTTAGTACCACATTCACATGACTCTCACACCATCGCAGCCAGACATCGCATAATCAATACTTGGGAGAGATCTTGGCCTAACGTCTAGGGCGGTCTACCTCGAATCTGGGGAACCGGGTTTGAGTCTAAGCAATGAAGCTGAACATCCTGTGATTCGATCCAAATCACTTAATCTCCCCGTACCTAACAATAATGAATGTGTCCTCATGTAGCGCAACTGGTGCTATGTAAGGCGCTCTGATACCCGATACCGGGTCAAGTCTGCGCTATATAAAACTCAGTAAAAAAAGAAAATACTGTCCCTCAAGCTAAGCATCTATTTTACACACACATCCCTACTAATACTCACTCCTCCTTTGCTGCCGTTTCAACACACGCACCTGGACTTCCTTCTCTTCTCCATTCTTCAAGCCTGGATTCTATGGCTTTATTTATGTTCAAGCCTGGATTCTAAACTAGTAACACTAATGTTGAAATACAGATTCTCTAGGTCAAGTTTTAATTCCCTTTACTTCACTTCACTAACTAACCCTCCAATATTTTCACCAATTGTTAAAGTCTAGACCCATTTGCACAATTCTCTCCAGAGGGGATAGGTCTTTCTAGTAGAGTGAGTGGTGAAAGGAATCACATCACTGGTTATCATTTCAATACAGTGCAACCAATGTGGCTACACATTAATCCACGCTAGTCTTTCATCTGAGTTCAGTATTTTTTTGCTGCATAGTCACTCTGGGCACTCCCAACTTTTTTGTTGACTGGCTCTGGTGGTGACTGACTGACCATAGGCTCTGCCTGCCCAGGCCCAGGGCCAGTGCTATGCTGAAAACACACTTAGAATCCAGTGTAAACACCTACATACACTAGGGTATAGTATAGGTTAGGGTACCCCTATGATTACCATGACCTCCCCTATTACGCCTAAGTACACAATATGGAAGGGGGATAGAAACTACCTTTAAGTCCCTACTATATAAAAGGGCAGGGCAGTTTAGATGCACTTGCATGTGTGCACTGCTGAAGCCTGAGGTCAGTTTAAATGCAGCTCTGTGTTGCAGGACTGCTTTTAAAATGCAAATTGTGCCCAAATTTGACTTTGGTGTTTGGGGTACTTAAAAAGTAATACACTACAATGTTTGGGCATATTAGGTACCGCCAGGGTCTCCACTAGGTGTCCCAGTGGTGGGATGTCAGGTATTTATATGCAGGACCCTTATAAAATGAGTTTTATATGCCTTGTGTTTATGAAATTGCAAATTTCACCCCCACATTGCAGTAAAGTGCTTCCCAAAATCGACTTTTGTGCTGGAACACTGTGGAGTGTGGATCGGCAATATTTTTGCATATCCAGAACCCTAAGGCCTCCTGTATGTGTTTCAGGGGTGAGGGGTCCTGTATATATAGGCAGAGTCCTTATAAAAGATGTTTTATAAGTCTTGATGTTGGAGAAAGTGCCCAGTTCATTTCCCCGATTGCAGATCCCCAGCCACATAGATTAACATGGCAAGAAGTTATTAGCTAATAATTCCCGCCAGGAGAATCATAAAAAAATAAATCAAAGACTTTCTAGCATGGTATTGATAAATCCATCTAACAATATGCAATGGTTGAATTTATCCTAAAATGTACAGACAATAAGTTATAAGACTTTCATGTCTGTAAGCCGGAATTCTGCCTTCTAGTGCACTGACCTGAGTTAAGCGGATAAGTAGCCCATGGGGTCAGAGAGCCATACTGGGAGGGAAAGGGTTCTGCTACAGAAGAATGCTATGGCAAGGGGAGGGGTCGTCAAACATATTCTTCAAAGGCAGGAGAGAACAGATAGTGTAAGCCAGGTCCAGTTACAGTCCTACCCTTGAAGCTAGCCAAATGGCAGGCCTAAGGAAGGAATTTGAAGTTGCAAAGGGGAGGGAGACTATGGAGATGAGCCATTCTGTAGGCTGGCTTGGTTAGATCTTGTCTCTCTGCTGGAAAATCAGCCATGTTGAATTTTAGAGAAATGGTACTCTCTATGAGAATATAGTGCCACACTTTGGAGGATGCGTTCATACCATGGGGGTTTGTCCTATACCTTATTGGGCAGAAGTGTCTTCCTGCTTGACCCAGAGAACTTGGAATAAGCATCTGAGAGGGACAGAGGCTCTAATCTCTGCTGCTTGAAACTGAGAGAAGAAGAAGGATTGCCATGCTGGAAACTAGATTTGCACCATCAGTGTCTGCACTCTGAAAAGACTGCACCAGCTGCATTATCTGGAACTACAGCACTTTTGATATACCTTGGTTCAAGAGGAATAAAGAGGGGACACAAAGCTGGAAACTTGAGTTGCACCATCAGGCCCTGCATTCTGATAGACGGCGCCTGCTGCATTGTCTGAAACTACAGCCCTTTGGATGTACACTGTTTCAAGAGCAATAAACAGTGGACTCTCTGGAAGCTGTATGTTAACAGAGCTTTCCGACATCAACTCCACCAAGAGTCCCCTGTCTGGAGTGTATCCAGAGGACTTTTAAGGGTGTTGTCCAGGTGCATTGTTGGAATCGTGGTCCCAACCTTTCAAGGACCATCTTGGAGATTCCAGAATCTTGGATTGTGTTCTGGACACTTTGAACCCTCAAGAGGAACTTCAGGAAGAAGTGCAGATGTTTGGTGAACTTTTAGAGGATGACCAGACTCTCACACAAGAACAATCCAGTGAAGCATCACTGAATTTGGCCTGCTGGAGGAGGCTGCACAACATCTGGTGAGAAATCCTCCAGAAAGGTTTCTAAGTGTGAAGGTAAAATCTTGATTGAGGCCTCCCACATAGTGTATCTGACAAGGGCTCCCTCACGGTCACCCTCAAACTTTGACTTTTTCCCGGTCAGAGGCGACCAAATGTGCAGAAGAGGCAGCATTGGTTTCTAAGCACTAGAAAGTGCTTAATCAACAAATCCTATCTCTACTTCACAACACTGGATTTGCGTCATTTTGGTGTAATTTTGAAGATAGAACTATTTCCTACTTTTATAAATTGGTGTTGGAGTTTTATTGTGTATTGTGTCTTAATTAGTTACTGAATTGGTGTTTTTAAATGCATTACATACCTGTCTCTGAAGTTAAGCCTGCATTTTTCGCAGCCAAGCTGCCACCGGTTAAGCATGGGAATAATTTTCTGAGACATCTTCGTGTTAGTTGCTTATTGCCAGAGGTAGATGTACATTGACCCCTAACAATAATCCACTTTCCCACACTAAATTATAAATACAGAAACAAATCAATGTAGATCAATCTCAGCAAATTAGTATAAAAATACAAATCTCCTTAAGAGATGTACCCTATATAGTACAAAGCAAATGACTAACTCTAAAATAATGATACAGGATATCAGAAAGAGGAAATGAAGGTTAAATTGCATCTGATGGTACTCTTTAACAAGCATGAATAACCTACCTTTCCCTACACTTCCCTGAAAAGGGCAACAGTAACTAAAATCATTTAGTAATGAAATAATCAATTAATGAATCATTTAGTAATGAAATAATCAATTAATGAAAGAAGAAAGGTGTTAGTCATAAGAGTCTTCAGTAGAAACAGTCCAACGATTGGTCAAGTAGCTTAAAGCCACGCAAGCAGTAGCATAGGTGTGCTCTCTAAAGAAACCCAAGATGAATTTGCTCCCTAACTGAACACAGCACATAATATCATCTGCCGTCTATGTGACACTCTCATGGAGCTCCTTCTTGGGAAATTTCCATAACTCTCCCACAACTGGATGCTTACAGCACCTTTCCCCAGCCAGATAGCACATTTTCTCTTCTCGTCCTTGACCATTCATTTTCCATGAGAACTCCTTTCTTCTCTTGTTACCGTGATTCCCTTGTCCGATTCCTCCATCTCATGCTCTGCTATCTATTTACACAAAACTCCTTTATTCTAAATAATGAGGCTTATCTACACCTGCAATAGAAACAACTAAGCAGCATACATTCCATAATGAAGGTTAAACATGCATTACATTTCGAATTTCAATGTGATCAGCAACTGAATTAATTTCTTCTTGAGGCATACTTTGCTAAGTTAACATGTGCAGAGTGTTGCAGAATATGTGCACTTTTCTAAACATAAAATAAATGCAACTATGTGAGGCATGAATAAATGCGATGAATCATAAATGTCTCAGTGTAAATGCATTTTTACCCTATTAATTCAAATTATTTGTATACATGTTAAATATTAGTTGCACACATTCTAATTAAGTTTTTCACAATGTGACTTTTCAGGTTAGTTTCTCCTGTCATGCAAATACATAAAATGTTTGCGTCACTTTATTAATCACATTCTACATACATGTATTTCAAACAAAATACCCTTAAGTACAAAATAATTCACCTCTTTTAGTACATTAATTATGACAGAGTATATTTGAGTGCTGACTATGTGTGAGTATGATGCATTTCAATCCCCCCTCTGATGGCAAATCAAGCCATCCAAAATCTCTTATTTTATTTCCTAATTTTATCAGATTAACCAAATTATACTCAAATTATAATAAATGGCCGGCAGAGATCTATTGAACTCTGCTGGCCATTTATTAATTATAATAATTATCCTGTTTTCTTTCAAGTCTTAAATCCTCCTCTTTTCTTGAAATCCCTTTCCACTTCCTGTACTTCTGAAACACCTTCACGCCCACAATAAAAAAATACTGCGCAAAGAGCAGTAATCAATAGTGGTCTCAAAACAGAACCCACCATACTACACCCCAGATCTGTGAACCATCTTTCTAAATCCATGTCTAACTTTGCCCCTAACACTCTTGTCTGCTAATCCACTCACTTCATTATGCAAGCCTGTAATATTCCTTATAAATGTCTGCGAATCCTTACTCTTATCTAGGACATAAGTGAAACACTGTAGGACCTTCAACATCCAGCAAACTCTGCCCACTTTTTTGAGCAATATGTCTAATGCAAGCCTATTTTTAAAACTTAATCTCTGATAGCAATCATTTCAGTACTTACAAGCAACAAACACCAAGCAGTATTAGTAGACAATCTATTAACTACACTAGAAAGCTTTTTAATCTTGAAGGCATTCAATTGATGTCATTCAATATCACCCCAATAATAGCTCCAAAGGCTCCTACTATCTGTCCAGCAGAAGCACCTCATTTAGATCTGGACCTTTCCTTCTACAGAGGTTGATCAAAAATCAATTTGGCAATTTAAAATAGGCATTCTTTCTACAAGCAAAATAAACTCCAGGAATCAAAGGGTTTGAGCCATCCAAAAATAGCTTCCAAGATCCTTTAATCTCAAACGTATGATCGCTTTCACTTTCTCATACAGTAATGATATCATGTGTGTTTTCTCATTATGTATGCACAATTTCCCTTGGTGTTGACAATAGAATGTCAAAACGCTCGTGTTTCCTGCCGTCTTGTGCTCCACTTCTTCTTGTGACTAACTAGCAAACTGAATTCCTACAGCTGCCTTTGCCCTTACTGCTCTATTTGTACCTTCTACTCATTCCATAAATTTATTTTCTATATCGGTAGGAAAGCACAACAAATTACATCTATGCGCATAAGCTGGATCTAATGTTTTAGTCGGTGCAAAATATACGCTAACTGTTTCTGCATTTAAACTGGGGGACTTCTGAAAAAAGCTAGATCATAATTTGAATAATAGTACTGGAAATGACCCTGTCCATAGAACATGCTCACCAGCAGACTACATATGATTCCATACGTCAACAGTAGGTCATTGTAGGTAATGCCCTTAGCCACTGAAGAAGGCAACTGCATGCAAACATAACAATCTTTGGCTTCCATGTATTTTATATATTCATGAAGCAAGTTAGTGTATGCATGAGATATGTAGCCTCCTCTCCACAAATCAGTATGTACATTTTGCCCCTTTAGGGAATATAATTCTACACTTTATTTATGTTTTGGTTTCTGTACAATTGTATGTTTTTCTTCTTCGACCTTAGTTGGACTTCAATCCCACAATTAGTGCTATTAGGTGTATCACTAATATGACTAGAAATGCAATTATTATGTACCTACGTCTGCAACTATTATTATTCTGTTCCACTATTTAGATTCAGACCAAGTGGGTGGAGAAACAGCAGCAACAGATTGCCTTCTGTTGGTCTCCACCTGTGCAAACAGTCTTATTTTTTTGTGAAGCAGTCCCTTCATTTACATTTTATTCATTATCTTTGTGAGGGTTCCATAACCCTACTCCGTATTCTTCCAAATATAATCCCTAATTTCAATCTTCTTCCACTCGGACTTAGATATTCTTCTTTAAGTAACAATACAAAGCTCATTCAACATCGCTGATAATGTAAGTTCCAAGTTCATCAATGAGCATCTCCAGTAACATTCTTCTCAGTTCAGCAACACTCAGGAAACTCCTACGAATTCAATGAGGAAATTCAGGGGCATATTATCAAGGGGGTTTATCTCCGCTTTTTTGGCTTTAAAAGCCAAGAAAGCGGAGATAAAATTATCTCCCTATTACTTTGCTGCCGCTAACACCAGTTAGCGACAGCTAGTAGGAGATAGCGACCATCTTGGGCCCCACTTTGCATGTCAGTGATATTTATCACTAATGAGATGCAAAGTGGGCGTGCCAAGATGTTAGAGACTGAAAACAGTCGCTAACATCGCTATCTCCTATTACCAACTTTTGGAGATATTCGCGCTAAGCGGGAATATCTCCAAAAGCTAACACCTGCCCTGAGCAGTTCTTAGCCATGTTATCCAATGGGAGGTGGATAACATGGCTAAGAGCATTAGCTCGCTAATGCATGAATATCGCTGACTTTACAGCGATATTCATGCTTTGCGGCGATTTTTACCGCATTTGCGTTAAACCTTGGTAATACCAAGGTTTATTTGCGGTAAAAATCGCCGCAGCGCTGCGGTAAATTTTTGTCTCTAACCAAGCAATAGCGATAATTATCGCTATTGCTTGGTAATATGCCCCTCAGTTTCCTTGAATATCAGGTTCCTTAAACCACTCAGTCTTGTTGGGTACAGATGATCAAATGTAAGAATGTTCAGACTAGCCTCCGGAAGTCTCAGCAGAATTTCTACTATTTGTCCGGAACTCCCATTCCTTCCCCTCGTTGCCACTAGTAACCAGGTAGGTCCACTCAGGAGAAGAGTACCACTTTCAAGGCACCCTCAGTCTTTTAGATTTTCAAAGACTCGACCTTTCACCTTCATCTTCACTCTGCTCCGATTCCCCAGAGGCTTCCAATATGGGTGCAAGAGCTCTCTCAGAGGACAACTTCACTCTTCTCCTCTCCTTGTCCTTGGGCCAGCTTTCTTCCACCACTCACGATTCCATGGCACTAGTTCCTTCGTTAGGGTTACTATCTGTTTCATTCACCAACACCGGATCAGTTCCATCAAATACAGACTCAACTTCAAATTTGTTGGGATTCCATGAGATTGCTCAAAAGCTGTCTCAGCCTCCATCCAGTCCCCAACAGCTTGACTAACCTTGTCCTGTGGCTCTTCATTCATAGCTGCCGTCTCTTCTCAGAGAGTTTCTGCTACTCTTTCAAAGAGACACAGGACACTATGTGTCTAAGACACATGCATCTAGTTTGGAAGACCACCACACTTCACAGATGTTTTAGTGACCAAAATCACCTATTACGGACCAAGCCAACAAGGGTCAAGGCAACTCTTCCTCACGTTTCTTCACTACGACCCAGTCTCCCAGACTAATGTTGTGTTACTGCTCCTGGCATGTTGGTACAGTAGTTGCTTCAACGTGATGAGAAACAGAACGAACCATGTCAGCCAATCCTTTACTGTAATCAGTACCATATCGTCTGTGATGTTCACTAATATATGTCCAGGCATGGCAGGCTGATATCTCTCCCCATGATGGTCTCATGGGACAAGAGACCTGTTCTTTGATCTGGGACACCGCAAAGACCCATCAGTACAAGAGCCTCAGGCAATTTAAAAAATGTCGAAGCACACACTTTAGCAATTCTAGACTTCAAAGTGCTGTTGACTTGCTCCACGATATCGAAGCTTCTGACTGATAACTGCAAAGAAATCTCTGCTCCACTTGTAACGCTGCACATAGTATTCTCAATACCTCACTATTATAATAGGCTCCTCTGTCTGACTCTAAAGAAGTTGGAAATCTGAATCTTGGGATAAGGTCACTCAACAACAATTTAGTTACAGTAAGGCTATCACAACTCCTAGTCAGATAGGCTTGCACCCACATAAAAAGATGCATACCACCACTAAAATGTGCCTCAGTCCATTGTATACTGACATTTCAGCAAAGTCCAACTGCATCCTGTTGAAAGACCTCCAGATCTGCCTATGTGACTCAGTGTGACAGCAGTTCGCTTTCCCACATTCACTTGCTGACAAATCACACACCAACACTATGCCTCAGCCATTGCTCGCAACTTCGGGTTAAACTAAGTCTGTCTAAACAAGCTCATCATGGCATTTCTTCCCATATGCATCCAACCCTGGTATTACCTCATCATGTGGAGCACAAAACTATTAGGCAATACTGGTCTTCTAATTCCTGAAACCCAAATATCATCATCTCATTTCACACAACCTGCTGATGGGAGATTGTATTTTTTTAATGAAAAACAATAGTTTTAACTGCATTTTATAATTGCTTTTGATATTTAAATGCTGTGTAATTTTCTGGTTTAATCTTTGGCTTACCGCTTGTAGCGTGATTCTCCTTCTGTCCCTGTGTGTATCCTGACCTGTTCCACTGTGGCTTTAGTGCTATTTGAGTGGAGTGCAAGACTTTGTTTCACCCTCACTTCCAATGTGCTAGTTGGACGCGGATGTTGGCAGGCTAGTGTTTGGTGGCCTATGCCTTTATCAGACGCATGCCGAAGCAGACGAGAGCTGCGGGGATGCCGCTGTCACGCCAATTCACATCTGCGCCCATCTGCATGCAGTGGGTGCACTGCTGGCACGCTGAAGCACGTCTGTGCCCGTCCACGCCTCGACGTCGCCAGATGCCAGGAACCCTGGTTCTGGAGGGCCCCACAGCTTAGTTTTTACATGGAAATCCCTTTCTTGCACTGCAACCTCTTGTAGCTTGCAGACAACACAGCTGACACCCTGATTCTTGTCCTCCATACTGCAATATATGCATCTTCAGGGTGAGCCTGTGCCCCCGTATGGTGCAGCAAAGTTCTGTGCGGAGGGAATTTAATATCTGCAGTCTTAACTGTAAGCCGCTAGTGAAACATCATGCAGAGGTATTAGACCTTCTGTAAGAGACTGCTCCGGACATTTTAAATCTTACCAAGACATGGCTCACCGCTGGCTCTGTGGCCATTCTGGCCCTGGCCCTGGTCCTACCTGCAGGCTACACAATGTGTATTAATAATAGAACAGTCAGGAGGAGGGGGGCCTAGCTATTATATATAAATCAGCATACCTAATTGTGAAAGTGCTTTGTTCAAAATTGCACAGACACACAATTTTACACTATCTGGGCTACTGATCTATCGCCCACAGGGCCGCTCGAAAGCCTTTCAAGAAGCCCTAGCTAACATGGCGTTCATGCTAGTTTTAGAGGCAGCTAATTTTAGCATCTTAGGGGACCTCAATTTACATCTACATCTTCAAGAGTCCCATGATATCGTCAACTTCTTGGGGGATTTTGTGGCCTGCCAACTTACGCATTTGGTCGTAGGACATACACGCTTAGCTGGTCACCTCCTGATCCTGTATTCTCGAATCTCAGATCTTGGAGGCCAAACCGTCCCTTCCTATGCTCTGGACAGATCATTTCCTCATCCCCCTACAACTTTATTTAGAAGGCCCCCCATTTAAATCCTTCTGCCTGCCTTTGTTGAAGCGCCCTTGGCACAAATTAGACTCAACAATGTTTATAGCTTCAGTAAATTCCCACCACCCAGAATGGCCAATTGACATAGAAGCAGCTGACGCAGCCTTTCAGGTTTGGTTTAATAAATCATTGGATAGCTGCATTCCTGCAAAAATGACTCATGCAAAGCGTAAACAAACTAATGCATGGTATGACGAATTTCTGATTGCGGAAAAGAAAAAATGTAAGATCCTAGAACGAGCCTGGCGAAGATCCTACGATCCCGTTGCTAAGACAGTCTATAGAAACGCTGTTGAAACATACCATAAAATGGTCTGGAAGACCAAGGCGACGTGCTATGTCAATATGATCACGACTAGCAGCAACCCAACCAAAACCATTTTTTCACTTATGAAAGGAATGCACAAAATACCATAGGCTGTTAATAGTAGTATATCTTCTAACTCGCAATGTGAGACACTGGCTACATTTTTTACAAACAAGATGGAACGACTTTATAGCACATTCAGTCCGGAGAAGGCTCCCCTGACATTCAGGATGATGCGACTCACTCCCTTCACGACTTTCCTCCCATGTCTTCCAAAGACATGGAATGCCTGTCGGTGAAGGTAAAATCAGGTTCCCCTGATGATCCTTTGAAACCTAACCTCTTCAGAGAATTCCATCATTGCCTCCTATCGGAGGGCTGGGAGCTGATCAATAAGTCACTACTATTGACAACGATCCCCAAGTCCTGGAAACATGCTAAAGTAATTCCCTTGCTCAGCTGGAAAACCTCCGCCCAATATCGCTGCTCCCATATTTTGGAAAGATTATGGAGTCCTATGTCAACAACATCTTGACTCAATATCTGGAAGTAAATTCAATCCTACATATGTCACAAAACGGTTTTCGCCCCAGAAACAGCACCGAATCCGCACCACTTGCGGTGACGGAGCAATTATGATTTGCCTTGGATGAGGGCAGAACCTTGGCTCTAATCCTGCTGGATCTGAGCGCAGCCTTTGACACGGTTTCCCATAAGATTCTGCTGCGCCGGCTGGAGGAGATCGGTGTCAATGGCAAGGCCCTTGCCTGGCTCTCATCCTTCTTGGCCGATCGGTCTTTCCAGGTCTCTCCCCCCCCCATTTACCTCTTGTTCTCACCGTCTCCAGTGTGGTGTGCCTCAGGGATCGATCCTGAGCCCTACTCCGTTTAATATTTGTATACACCCTCTGGCCCTTATGGCCAAAACTCAAAGTATTGCCCTGGTATCATAAGCTGATGATACCCAATTGGTGTTCACCTTCTCCAGCAATTCTAACAAGGACAAGGTGAAACTCCAAGAAGATCCCATTTCCATCTCGGAATGGATGGCGAACAACTATTTACAACTAAATTCCACCAAGTCACGGGTGCTTCTGGTATGTCAAGAGACCCATCTGTGGGGCAGTCAATGGTGGCCCACGGCCCTTGGAATTCCCCCCCGCATCCCAAATCTGTGTTCAAGAACCTGGGAGTGCTGGTGGACGATGCCCTCTCGTTTGAGGGGCAAGCTAAGGCAGTGGCTGGTATCTGTTTTGGCCTTCAACGCGGCCTGAAGCCCATCCTAGGATTTTTTGACACACCTATTCGACAGATGATTGTCCAATCCACCCTGCTCTCAAGGTTAGATTATTGCAATGGGTTGCTATTGGGCATTAATAAATCTGTGACCAAAATACTTCAATGGGCACCAAATGCAGCTGCCCATGCGCTCTTTGCACTACCTAAGTATTGCCAGGCTTCAGACCTTCTTCGCCGGCTTCTCTGGCTACGTATTTAGAAGAGAGTCTACTTCACAGCTCTATACACTACTCACAAGATCCTCTATGGCTTGGGTCCCCAAATCTTGAGCGAGCTGTGCTCTATGTATGTTCCAGCTCTAGCCTTGCGATCTGCGTATCTGCTTCTGGCTCGTGTACCCCGAGTGCACAGGACAAGAGCAGGGGGGGCGTTCGTTTCCGGGCACTAGCCCTCTGGAATTCCATCCTTCTGGCTGTCCATAGACCGCAGGTCCACTAGATCTTTAGTAAAATTATGAAGACGTGGCTATTCTCCAGTTACCAGCTCATCTGTTCGCTCTGTTTCTGCTAGCTTTAGCTCTGGGGGCAGCCATGTGCTCTATAAATCCAGATAACATAACATAACATCATCCAACTTTGTTGTTCTTCCTCAGTAACTTCCTCTTGCAATCTCTTCACTTCCTCACATGAATCAACAATTGTAATCAAAAGGTTGAAATTGGTTTCATCTGTTCCCTCATTTGTGTAATCACCCCTACAAGTACAGACATTCAACGCACAGTAACATGAGGCCTGGTCATCAATCTGTTGCCAACTGTCACAAAAGCATTCCCTTTACAATGAGCAGGACACAGAACAGCAATATGTGCGGGCATTTGAAAGTCCTCTAACAGTTTTCTCACATTTTCTCCATTGCAGATACAGGATCCTGACAAGGTCATGAAATCCCTCTGAGACCATAACTGTCCAAAGCCATGAACCACACCGAATCCATAATGGTTATCGGTGAACATGGTTCCTTTTAGCTAGTCTGAAACACAGCATGCTCTTGTAAGGCCAATAAATTCTGCCACCTGCACCCCTTGAAGCCAGGCAGCGTCCACCACTTCCATAACAATACCGACAGCACAGGCAGCTCTAAGATTTCTATCTTTTTCCCTGAGACAAGAGCCACCCACATACAGGGTGTTATCAGATTCAGGTAACGGCTCATCAAGAATGTCGGGACAGGGCTTGGTGTATAGTTAATTGACATCAAGACAGTCATGTACTACTTCAGTTTCATCTGCATCACAATCAGGTAAGGGCATCAGGGTTGCAGCATCTCTTCAGGGGTTCTTCTGCGGCTAAGATCAGCTGCTCATATCTAGTGGACCTACTATTGCTTAAGTGTTGAGTACGGGTTCGGGGTAGCAAAATCTCCACTGAGTGGGAAACATAGACAGTCAAAGGATGCCCCATCACGAGCACCAGCCCCCCCTGCAGATACTGCAATGTATAACCGTTTGGAATTAGTACGTTGTAATATAGGTTTGGACCAACGTAGTTTGTCTGTTGGCTCCAGTATTGGGTAATAATAATAATAATAATAAGAGAGATTTGTAGAGCGCCCGGTTACGCATACCGGCGTGTCCCTGCGCTGTGACAAGTGGAAGTGACAGAATCAGGCGGCTAGTAGCAGTGCCAGACTAGCGGATAAAGAGGTAGGTTTTAAGTTTCCCCCTGAATCTGGATTTGGATGGCTCTTGGTGCAGCTCTGAGCCAGTCCATTCCAGCTTCTGGCTGCCAGATACCGGAAGGACCTGCCCCCCATCCAAGCCTTTCTTACTTTGGGGACTTTCAGTAGCCCCGCACCAGTGGAACGCAGGGCACGAGATGGCTCATAGCGAGAAATCAGGTCCCGCAGCGGTATCGGCGCCTTACCGTGCAAAATGCGGTGGCATGTACACAATGCCTTATACTCAATCCTGCTTCTCACTGGGAGCCAGTGAAGTGCCTGGAGCGCTCTCCCTGAGGCCGACCTTCGGGGTAGTCTCAGGACCAAACGGGCCGCGGCATTCTGCAATACCTGGAGACGACTGTTGTTCTTTCCCGTCGCCCCCAGATACAGCAGATTGCCGTAGTCCAGTTGCGTCGTTACCAGGGCATGCAACAGCGTCCTACGGGCCTCCATCGGAAGCAAATCAAGGATCTTCGTAGTCTTTTTAGGACACTGAAGCATACCCCCACCACTCGGCTAATCTGGGGTCCAAAAGTGAGGTCAGCATCCAGCCATACCCCAAGATTTTTGGCTTCTTGACACGGTGTAGGTGTCAACCCCCGACAGGATGGCCACCATGCCGACGACCACACTGACGGGCCTCCCCCACCACGAGCACCTCCGTCTTGCTGCCATTTAACTTTAGGCAGTTGGCAGATATCCAGGTTGCCAACTCCTGCATGCAAACTCTAAATTTCTCTGCAGCAAGACCGGACGCACGTGATAGGGAGATGGCCAGCTGCGTGTCGTCGGCATACAACACTATGCGAAGCCCATGGCTTTCCACTATAGTGCCCACTGGGGAGACATACAGGTTAAAAAGAGTAGGGCTCAGGGATGACCCTTGGGGCACGCCCTGACCCAAATTAACCACTCTCGAATAGTAGTCTCCCTGCCTAACCTGAAAGCCTCTATCGGTCAGGAAGGACTGGATCCACTTCAACACAGCACCAGAGATCCCACCTTCATTCAGACATTGTAGCAAGATGGCATGAGCTACAGTGTTGAATGCTGCGCTGAGATCCAACAGGATCAAGGCCATAGTTTGGCCCTCATCCACCCCCTGCCTCATGGTCTCGACTGCCCTAAGTAGGGCCGACTCCGTGGAGTGCCGGGGCCGGAATCCGAACTGAGTGTCGTGAAGGAGGCTTGCCTCTTCCACAAACTCCATTAGTTGGATATTCACCGCCTTCTCCCCCACTTTGGCCATGTAGGGTAACAGGGAGATTGGGCGAAGATTTTCCAATTTTTCGAAGCTAATATTAGGCTTCTTTTGCAGGGGTAGCACTACCGCCTGTTTCCAGTCTCTTGGTACAGTGTGGGTCCTAAAGGAGACATCTAGTAGATGCCTAATGTATGGCTCCAAAAGCGGAAGGCTATCGGCCAAGCGTTTAGGGGTTGTTGGGTCCCTGGGGGAGCCCGATTTTACTGACCTACAGATCTGTATCAGCACATCTGGAGGAGGAGTGATAACATTTACCAGTTCATGAAGGCCCTCGGTTTCCCTGGGAGCTTCAACAAACTCGGATCCTGACATGGTCTTGCTCGGGAAGGAAGAGTATATTTTTGAGACGTTTTCGGCGTAGAAATCCGCAATGCGATTGTACGACTCCACCGAGCAGTCCCTAGGTGCAACGTCGGATTTTCCTACCGAAAGAGTCTTATAAATCAGGAATAGCTCTTTCGCTGAATTTTCTGCCTCCCTGATTTTATCAGCATAGTAGGCTGCTTTAGCCTTCCTAATCTTCCCATGGTAAGTGCGCCTTTTACCTAAATATTCTTGTTTGATCTGGCTCCTAAAGGCCACTCGCAACTGCCTCTCTAAGCGCTTGCACTCCGCCTTAGCTGCCCGCAACTCATCATTGGAACACGGGCCGTTTTCTGAGTGCGGCAGTCCATCTTCTTCCGGCAAAGAGGGGCCGTGCAGTCCAATGCCTCCACAATACGTTTGGTCAGATTGTTACTGGCCGTTTACACATCCCCCCCACCGCCCCCCCGATGTAAGTGCCGCGTTGAACTTAGTTTGCGAAAATTTAGTCCACTTGCGGCTGAGATAGTTAAGGGGCACATGTTCCGGTGCTCTACTGCCCGGGATCCGCACCACAAAGGTCACCAGGGAGTGGTCAGACCAGGGGACTGGGATAACAGCTTTGACCTCTACCTCCCCCCAGTTGGCGAATATCGGGTCCAATAGATGGCCCATCTGATGAGTGGGGGACTTTACTCTTTGCTCTAACTGCAGGGCCTGAAGTTCCTGACAGAGATCCATTGCCCCTCTGTCCAAGGGATCTTCAAGATGGATGTTAAGATCCCCTAACACAAGGAACTTATTTCTGCGAAGTGCGGCCTCGGTACTACTCTCTACCAGACTGTCCGTGAACCTGGTGTAAGGGCCAGGTGGCCGGTAGATCAGGAAGCCCTTCACTGTATTACCACCATTCACTTTAATAGTGAAAGCACCTGCCTCGCTGTCAAAGATTGGTGCTAGCTCCATTTGGCAGCATAGCGGCTGTTTAAATATAATGGCTATGCCCCCCCCTCTGCCCAGTGGTCTAACTTGCCTAATCATCTGATAGACCTCTGGTAAGGCCTCAACTACATCTGCAGCGGAGTCCCCATCCAGCCATGTCTCTGTGAGGAACAGGAGATCAAAATGAATCTCTTTGAGCAAGTCGTACACATCCAATCTATGTTTGCGTAAAGATCTCACATTTAGCAGCCCACAGGTTAGGCTAGTGTACTCCTGCTTCCCCTCTCTTCTCGTATTGCAGAAAAACCTGCAGTGCGTGCAGTCCACATCTACCTCCACTCTCACGCTATGCAGGCACTCGCTAGGGATGTTACCACGGAGAGCCAAGAGTTGATCTCTACTCCAGCGTACCCCTCTCCCCATTTGACATGGGGTTCGGGCCCTGGGCCGCGTCCGGTCACGGACGGGCGCAGACGGGCTCGCCTTTGGTGCACCGCCGGCATGCCTGCTGTGGTCGTCCACTGCGCTGCCGAGCAGGCATCCACCTTTTAAACTTCCCCCAGCGTCTGAGCCACTAGAGCGCTGCCCACACACCGGAAATGGCTGGCTTGGACTTTCCACGCCCTCTGCACGAACGGTTCTGGTCACCGCCGTCAGAACGGGGCGGGAAAGAGGAAAACAATGCCCAGCCCTCCTGTGTGAAGTTGCCGCCGCTGCCATCAGGTAGGAGCCTATCTCCGTGAAAACTGCCCCCAGATACCCTTCAGCAAACAGGCTAGCTGCCCAGACCTCGGTAATCCAGGTGTGCCGCAATCTAATTGCACAGCACACGAAGGAGCCTGATCGCTCTCCTCCCACTGTCCTTTTTAAAATCAATTAAAAGTTATTAAATCAGCTTTAAAATTGCACCACAGATCGCGCTAGTGCTCGCGCCGTCCAAGCAGCAGGGACACTGCCACTGTCGACTCACCACCACGGGGCCCAGGTTCCAGTGCCTTTTAACCTCCCCCAGCGTCTGAGCCACTAGAGCGCTGCCCGCACACCGGAAATGGCTGGCTTGGACTTTCCACGCCCTCTGCATGAACGGTGCTGGTCACCGGCGTCAGAATAGGGCAGGAAAGAGGAAAACAAGCCCAGCCCTCCTGTGTGAAGTTGCCGCCGCTGCCGTCAGGTAGGAGCCTATCGCCAAGAAAACTGCCCCCAGATATCCTTCAGCAAACAGGCTAGCTGCCCAAGACCTCGGCAATCCTGCGTGCCCCAATCTAATTGCACAGCACACGAGGGAGCCTGATCGCTCTCCTCCCACTGTCCTTTTTAAAATCAATTAAAAGCTATTAAATCAGCTTTAAAATTACACCACAGATCGCGCGAGTGCTCGCGCCGTCCAAGCAGCAGGGACACCGGCACTGTCCACTCACCACATATAGTTCATGGGAAGTTAACTGATTCCTGGTTCAGCTGGTCTTGTCTGCCAATTTGTATTCTACCTGTATGTCCTGGGCAATTCTCTGTTTTGACTTACTCCGATATGACAGGATTGGGTACCTTTAAAGTATTGACATGGAATGTGCGGAGCATGGGAGATGTCCATACACGACACAGGATTCTTGCCCAATTGAATAGGCGAAAAGTCCAAATAGCTCTCATATAGGAGACACATTTAAGGGATCCGGAAGTCAGTAAACTGCGCAAAAAAATGGAAGGGACAGATTTTTAATACTTCTTACTTGGCCTTTGCCAGGGGCTCACTTATTTGGTTTCGGAATGGGGTTCCCTTTGTGCTGACTGAACAATGGATAGACACGGCGGGCATTATGTTCTCTTGTGTTGGGTAGGCTGGAAGGGGCTCCTGTAGTTATCTGTAACGTATATGCCCCCAATTATGAGCAGAATAATTTTCTCAGCTCCTTAAACACCTCATTAATGGATTGGGTAGGGTGCCCCTGGGTTATTGGCGGAGACTTTAATTCTGTATTATATGTCAGCCTCAATAGTTCCCACCCCCGCTCCGAGGCGCTACAAGCACCAAAAACGCAGATTTCCTACAAGCTTGGGCGGTGGGTTGGACAATACAAGACGCATGGCATGCACTGCATCCCAATAATAGAGAATACTCATCTCATCCCCCCATACCAATTACACACCAGGATAGACAGAATCTTTTGTTCTTTACCCCTGCTGTCCCAGATTGTTGAGTCTACCTACCTTGGTAAGACCTTGTCTGATCATAACCCACTTGAAATTCTTCTGGGATGGGGGAGAGTTCCTACCGCGGTTCCAACCTGGCGCCTCTGGCCGCAGTCTCTTGAGGATCAGGTTTTTAGAGACACATTGGGTACGGCCATTAATAATTATTTCTCTGTAAACGATAACTCTGCCTCCTCCAGTTCGCATTTAAAGCAGTGATCAGAGGCACGGCAATAGGGGCTAAAGTGGGGGCCCGGCAGAAGACCCACAAGAGCTTGTCCGCAGTGGAGGATTCCCTTCACAGCTTGGAGATCGTAGCTATTACTGATCCCTTTCGGCAGGAGCAGCTCCAGGAAGCCAGAATTAAACATGCAAAACTTTTTGAGCGACTTCGCCTCATTGACCATGGCGCATATACGCAGCGTAGTCATAAAGATGCAGATAAATTGGGGACATTATTGGCTCGTCTTATACGGGACGGTCCCTCTCCAGTCCCGATTACTGAGATTTTCCTCACTGATGGTACTGTTGTCTCCACTCAAGCAGACATCAACATGCCATTCCGTACATACTACAGTAACCTGTATAGCGCCTCAGTGGTTGTATCCCCTGATCGCCAGGCAGTCTTCTTTGAGGACCTCGCATGCCCTACGTTAACTGCTGGCGAGCAATCGGATTTGGAAGCCCCTATTACTCAACTTGATATTAAAGCAGACATCAAAGACCTCCCCAGAAACAAAACAGCACTTGAACAGCACACTCTTCCCTTGATGACTATGCAGGTACTGCTTACCTCGATCCCCAAGCCACATAGAGACACACGTGATATCTCAGGTTATCGCCCTCTCTCGTTGCTCTCCACTGAGTACAAAATACTCAGCAAAATCCTGGCCATGCGTCTCCTTCCCTACGTTCCAAAATGTATCCATACCGACCAATGCGGTTTTTATAACGGGTCGTCATACGTCCTTAAATATCAGACGACTCCACTATATAATGGAAGCTACAGCAGACCGTACTCGCGCATTCGGGTGCATTTCTCTTGATATGCGCCAAGCGTTTGATACCCTAGATTGGACCTATATGTTGTCTGCCATGGCAAAGTTTGGTGTCCCCAAAGGTTACCTGCAATGGGTTAAATTATTGTTTTCTGCTCCCACAGCACGTGCCAAGACTGGCTTTCATATCTCTTCAGCATATCCTATAACCAGGGTGACATGTCAGGGATTTCCCTTATCGTCGTTGCTGTTTGTGCTCGCATTAGAACCCCTTTTGATTAAACTTCGCAGTAAGGCCATGGAACGGGGGATTGTACTCCATAACAGCACACACTTAGTGTCTGCATACACGGATGACATTATTTTATACCTAAATGATCTTACGTTCAACTTGGAACCTGTCTAGGCCATATTTCAACACTTTGAACACATATCGGGGCTGGCTATTAATGAAACCTAATCCTATGTTTTCTACATGCAATATCGGGCTACCCCGGAGGCTGTGCGGTTTGGTACCTTATTATTGACTACCACCCCATACATCTTTAAGTATCTAGGTATACAAGTATACAGATCATCCCAGGATCTTATAGATGGTAATTTGTTGAAGGCTTTTACATCCCTCCGAGGCCCGGTCTCCTTTTGGAGCTCGCTACCCCTCTCAGTGATGTGTAGAATTTCCATTTCTAAAATGGTAATGCTTCCTTCCCTTCTCTATTTCTTCACTAACCTGCCGGTCATTATGCGTCCCACATTTTTCGTACACTAGACACGCTCCTGTTAGAACTCATATGGGGTAAAGGGCGTCGGAGGGTCTGCCTGGCCAAATTACAGCTACGTCCGGAGGAGGGAGGACTTGGAGTCCCGGAATTCCAAGCTTATTGCATGGCCAGCCAACTGCAGTGGTTATCCTACTGGCTGGCGGGACGGCACATTCAGGGAATTGGCTACACGTCCCAACTTCTTGACCGGGGTCTCCTTCATAGTTTACTCCTACCACGGATTAGGGTTCCGCCTGCAGCCCCCCCCTGCTTAAAACTGAGTAATTGTACTGGAAGAGGGCACTTCAATACACCAAAAGGGCCCCCCCCGTACTCCCCAACATTCCCTTATTGGGGATACCTACTACTACTGGTTTAATCTCGAGGAGGGCCCTCTCCGTGTGGGAGCAGGAAGGTGTGTCGACCGTTGGAGCATTCTTTACCGAGGGCACGCTAGCAGATCACAATAACTTTGTCCGCACTCAGGGTGTCCCCAACACTTTTTTCATTACACGCAGCTATTTTGCACTACATCAAACGCTGGTGGTCCCCTGACGGTATTGAACCCCCTAAGCATGAACTAATATATGCAACACATCTCATGGGAAGGGGAGGTCACCTCACCCGCTGGCTATATAGAGGTGTTCGGGCTCACTCAGAGATTCCATTACTGCCACTCCGTGCTAAATGGTTGTTGGAGCTGGGACGGGAATTGTCGGACAAGGACTGGTCCACTGTTTTAGAATTCCCTAAGAAAGTGTCCCGCAATGCTAAATTTAAATACATACAGTACGTGATTGTCCACAGGGCATACCTCACACCACATCGCCTTAACTGTATGTTTCCTAACGCACAACTCACCTGCCCTAGGTGTCAGGAAGAAGATGCAGACCTCATTCATATGCTGTGGGGGTGCCCGCATTTACACATGTTCTGGCAAACTGTGGGAAATAGGGTGCAGGAGGTCACTGTTTGGTCTTTGGCGGAAAGCTGCTTGCTGGGGCTGCATCAACAGTCTAAGGGACGGAAGGTCCAATTTAGATTTGCTGACCTGGCTGTACTTATAGCAAAGCGAGCCATCACATTGCGGTGGAAATCTACTTCCCCCCCCTACACCTCTCTTGTGGCAGATGGAAATGATCCGCTGGGGCACCGCGGAGTGTGAGATTATTAGGCAGTAGGAATTTAGAGGGCTATGTAAGGTCTCTATCTCTCTAGATTGGCACCAGATGCTTGAAACAATCAAAGCCATTGAAATGCTGACCCCTCCATTCCTCACAGAGCGGCCCCACCCCACATTTCGCATCCCCAAGAGGAGAACTGCTTGCTTTCTGATAGGGCCGTTCCCCACTTGTCACTTGGAAGATCTAGAGATATGTATATATGCCTGCTGTGGAATGATCTGTTATTTCATGTGTAGATACAAGCTTTATTCACATTACGCTGTAAGTTAGTGGACCAGAAACTGGGAAGGGGGTGGGGGAATTTTTTGTATTTGTATTAAAGTTTATAATGTTTAGTTTGCACGATATTCATTGGCCTGCCAGGACTCTGCTACCTCGCTATTTTATTAGCATGTATATCTCCTTTTTTCAACTCCTTAGCTAATGTATCACTGTCAGGATATGTATTCTTGGATATTACTGTCCACATAATCATTTACATTCTGGAACTAATGTATACACTCATGTTCTCTATTTTTATTCTCATTCTTAGCCCCCAATTGCTATGGAACTGCACAGCATTTACTATTCTATTTGAAAACTCAATAAAATTGGGTTATAAAAAAAAAAAAGGATGCCCCATCACAATGCTTTTGCATCTCTGTATGCTGACACTTGTTGCAGCAAAGGATATGAGACATTCGGGCAAGGCTGACGCTACTGAATCTAAAGTAGCAGAAAAATAGGCCACTGGTCTACCAGCACTTCCTTGAGTCTGGGTCAATAATGAGACTGCACTACCTTCTTGTTCACTGCAAAAGAGCGAATTCCTAGCCATTCCTAGTGCGGGAGCACAACAGAGGCTTTCTCTCAGCTTATATACAACGGTTTAGAGGCATATCACAAGAGATTTTCTAGCAATAAACACAATCAGTGTTGTGATAACATAAATACGATGCAAGAGGTCTTTGTTCTTATTTTTGACTTGTACTTCTTTTATTCATTCCTTGTCTCAAGAGATGGACAATTCTGCACAGCCAATGCGTTTCACCCACAATTCGGCCCTCTTCAGGGATTAGTAGGACGGGAAACAACCTTTACAACGCAACTTTTACAACGCACTACCATTACAACAAAACTTTTAAAACGCAAGATCCATTACATCCCATGCCATTACAACGCAACCATTACAACGCATGACACTACAACGCATACCACTACAATGCATGTCATTACAACACAGTCATTACAACGCATACCATTACAACACATACCATCACAACGCATAGTACCATTACACTATCCAAAACGTACCCGACTGTTGCACCCCCTGGAGTTAGAATAGTAATTTTTATCCCTACACTATCCAACACTTACCCTACTGTTGCACCCCCTGGAGTTAGAATAGTAATTTTTACCCCTAAACTATCTAACACTTACCCTACTGTTGCACCCCCTGGAGTTAGAATAGAAATGTTTACCCCTACAATATCCAATACTTACCATACATGCAATGTAATGGTATGCGTTGTAATGGTAGGCATTGTAAAGGTAGTATGCGTTGTAATGGAATGCGTTGTAAAGGTAGTTTTTAGACAATTCATTGGAATGGCATGCGTTGTAATGGAATGCGTTGTAAAGGATGTTGCATTGTAAAAAATGCGTTGTAAAGGCATGCGTTGTAAAAGTATGCGTTGTAACGTCATACATCCAGTAGGACCAGCTAGTTCCTACAAATGAAACATTGGTCTGGTCAAAATCTTAATTCATCGTACATGTTGTGTGCAATAGATCAAATCAATTGTTCAACCATTAAATGCACCTTTGTCAAACCTCGCATCTGAGGCCATGTACGGCCATGACAAACACATAGAGTTGGCATCTTTACCGAATCAAAAATCGCAGCTCTGGAAAGGTGTTCAAGCAATTGTCATTCCAGGGCACCGGATCCAGACACATCTGTGTGTTTTGCCCTTTGCAAAGGCCATCAAAGAAAAGTTGGGTATCCACTGGCGACAGTAGCCCACTAGGCCCAGAAACATTCTGAGTTTTTTCTGCGTATGAGGCAGGTTCATTTTCATGATTGCCGATATTCTTTCCTGTGACACTTTTCTCGCACCTTTCACAATATGATGTCCCAAAGAAAGGACTTCTTTCATGCAGTTCAACAATTTACTTGGGGATACTATATGTCCATTCTCAGCCAGATGGTTCAGCAGTGCTATTGTATCAAATTGCAAGCTTCTCAAATATTTGATGTGACCAGCAAGTTATCGATATACCCGACTAGGACAGAACTACAAGGCATAATCAAATACTCCAGATTCCTTTTCAGGGTGGGATTGAAAATAGAAGGACTCTCCGTATACCCTTATGGGATATGGCACCATGTCAGAACATAGTTCCCCGGTAGGAAAGCAAACAAGAATTGGCACTTCTCATGAAGGGGAATGTAAAAGAAGGCCAGGCAAAGATCTATGACAGTGAATCATTCGGCCCACATAGAATCTGAAACAATATCACAGATCGATTTGATACCACGGGACAACATGCAACCACTATGTTAATATCCTTTTGGAGATCCTGCAAGATGTGTTACGTGCCACTCAGCTTCTCAAAGCCCATAATGGGTGAGTTACCTCGACTCCCCAGGATCTACTTCAAATTACCTTGCTCAATCATTGTCTCAATCACAGGTGTAACTCCTGCAACTGTTTGGGGTGTCAGATTCTACTGTGGTGTTCACGGATATTCTGCATTTGGCTTACCTTGGATCGGATCTGGCTCTTCCCCTCGGATGAGTCAGATGTCCTTTCCAGAAAAATCCCAGACTAGTTCTTTCACTGCATCTCTGAGATCCAATGGTAAGTCTTCTACTGTCAACATGGGGAACAATGAGACATTTATATTCTGATTTGCTAACTTAAAGGCAAAGTCCTCATCATTTGTTTGGGGTTCCATTCCCTTTGGCGTACAGTAGACGGTGCAATTTAACTTGCAAAGCAAATCACGTCCTAAGAGACATGCAGGACTAGAATCACACACCACATATTAATGATTATCTTAATATGTCCCTATTTTTACAAGTACTTCTTCAGTTAGAAGATTTGATAATCGTCAATTTGCAACTCCTACAACTTGGATTGTCTTTCCCAAGAGGGGTAGGTTTTGAACCTCTGCTATTCTCAAACTAGAGCGGGTAGCAGCAATGTCAATCAAGAAAGTGACATTGTGGCCATCTACTTCAGAATCAACATATGGTCCACTCTAATCCAGCTCTAAGACTTCGCAAAGTGTACAGTCCTTCCTCCCCCCTCAGGCACCGTCACAAGGGTGTATCTACATCATAGTAATTGGAAGTCTCCAACATTGGGCAATTCTGAGACACATTCTGATTTGCCATGTCCATATTTGGATGTAATCTATGATTACCTCCAGCTTGCTATGGCATCAGAGTTCGCAGAACCTGCATCAAAGGACCTTGTGAACCAGAAAAATGTTGACTCCTCATCTGACTTATTTAGAACAGATTTAAATTCATTAATGAGTTGTACATATGTAACGCACTCTCGTGTATCCACAGGATAACTATCTTATATCGACTGTAACAAATATATTGGTGGAAGGCAAAAGGAACACATAGAGCAAGAATCGTATTCAGTGTTCAAAATTTTTTTTTATATACTGTAACAAAAGTAGGGAGACAAATACAAATGAAGTAAAGCAAAAAGGTCATGAACAGAGGTCAATCAAATTTTCACTACAGTTCATAACTGGGAACATCAACTCCAGATATTTAAAGACACAACCAAAATTAATTAATAAAAAAAGGTTGCGAATTGGTGACAGAGCAACGTGACAGGAGATGATGGAGTGTCGACGTTTCGGTCTAAGTAGCAGTCGTCAGATAGACCATCATCAGGACGGTGTTTTTCTATGCAGGAAAAACTCCCTTGAATCCTCAAGTGGATCTTTTATAAGCACGGAAACTGCAGTGGCATGTGGCAAGAATGTCCCATATAAGTGCGGTAACAGCAATGGCGTGTGGCAAAGATGTCCAACACGGAGCTTCAACTTGAATTTAAGAAGTACAGGCTATGGCTGTTTGACAAATTTCACGTGTAGAATAACATCAGAGATTTTTTAAGCAGTGTTTAGAACCGGCATACGGGCGCGTCGTCATCCGTTTCCAAACAACGGATGACGACGCGCCCGTATGCCGGTTCTAAACACTGCTTAAAAAATCTCTGATGTTATTCTACACGTGAAATTTGTCAAACAGCCATAGCCTGTACTTCTTAAATTCAAGTTGAAGCTCCGTGTTGGACATCTTTGCCACACGCCATTGCTGTTACCGCACTTATATGGGACATTCTTGCCACATGCCACTGCAGTTTCCGTGCTTATAAAAGATCCACTTGAGGATTCAAGGGAGTTTTTCCTGCATAGAAAAACACCGTCCTGATGATGGTCTATCTGACGACTGCTACTTAGACCGAAACGTCGACACTCCATCATCTCCTGTCACGTTGCTCTGTCACCAATTCGCAACCTTTTTTTATTAATTAATTTTGGTTGTGTCTTTAAATATCTGGAGTTGATGTTCCCAGTTATGAACTGTAGTGAAAATTTGATTGACCTCTGTTCATGACCTTTTTGCTTTACTTCTTTTGTATTTGTCTCCCTACTTTTGTTACAGTATATAAAAAAAAATTGAACACTGAATACGATTCTTGCTCTATGTGTTCCTTTTGCCTTCCACCAATATATTTGTTACAGTCGATATAAGATAGTTATCCTGTGGATACACGAGAGTGCGTTACATATGTACAACTCATTAATGAATTTAAATCTGTTCTAAATAAGTCCCTTGTAGCACCTCTTGACTTAAATTACTTTGTGCCCAAGCCTACAAGGGTTTATTGGGTTTCCCCTGCCTTTAACAGACTCCTCATCTGGGCACATTTTGAGACTGTACAACATTTCCCTGAAACTGAACCACACCCCCATTCTGTTCTTGATTAGTGGGATTTAAAAGACATTCTAGCTTCCAATGCCCCACTATATTACAACAGTGACATGGGTTGGTCTTTTTCAAAGTGGCAATATCAATTCCAGTCTTAAGATCTATAGAAACACCTCTTCCTGTTGCTTGTTGTACCAAAGTCCCAGGCTGTTGATTCCCTGCATAGAGTTAATATTGCCTGCATAAAGCTGTCCTTGACCTCTCTGAGCCACATTCATCTGTGCTACCATAAACTTCTCCTTCAGCCTTTTATGCTTCATTTCAGTTTCATCATAGCAGCAGTTTGCATATCGCAGAAACTCATCAACAGACTTGATCTGCCAACAGATTAAATGCTGCTGTATCATCATACTAATCTCAGGTCTTAATCCAGTCACAAATCTAGAAATATATTGCCTCCTAATCCCGGAAAGGACCATACGGGTCCACATCCATTCAGCAAAGCTGAAAGGTCTGCCCTTGCTACGCAAGGTGTACTCGCATTAATCAGAACTAATGGTAGAAATTGCATTCGCTGACCCTCTAGTGCCTTTACTTCAGAAGAAGCATGCATTTCCTGACCACCATTTCCAGGGGACAGTGTTGTATATAGGAACAATTGGACCAATAGTTACTGGTATTGTAAGAGCATCCAGAAGCTGCAAAGCCAAATAAGTGTTACCATTCCTGAGGTTACAATTTGTGTGTCCCCTGTCAATATGACCCCAATATGACTGCCCTCAAGCTCGCCACCCGAAAACACCACCAATTCATCCACGCCACCAAGAAAACTGCATTCAAGGAACGACTGGACAACAACGCACACAACAGCAAGGAACTCTTCAACATCGTCAAAGAGCTCTCCAACCCCAACGCCGGAAACAACGACATCACCCCTTCGCAAGACCTCTGCAACTCCCTCGCCTCCTACTTCCACAACAAGATAGCGGACATACACAACAGCTTCAGCTCTCTACCGACGAACGCCACGACCGAACCACCGCCCCCCACCACCACCCTCCGCGCCTGGACTCCGATCAGCACCGAAGACACAGTCCGCACGATGAACTCCATCCACTCCGGATCTCCGACCGACCCCTGCCCTCACCACGTCTTCAACAAGGCCGACGCTGTCATCGCACCCCACCTGCGGGACATCATCAACACCTCCTTCGACACCGCCACCTTCCCGGAGAGCTGAAAGCATGCCGAACTCAGCGCCCTACGCAAGAAGCCATCGGCCGACCCGACCGACCTCAAGAACTACCGCCCCATCTCGCTGCTCCCGTTCCCAGCAAAAGTCATCGAGAAGACCGTCAACAAGTAACTGGCCGCCTTCCTCGAAACGAACGGATCCCTCGACCCCTCGCAGTCTGGCTTCCGAGCCAACCACAGCACCGAGACCGCCCTGATCGCAGCCACTGATGACATCCGAGCGCTACTCGACAACGGAGAAACAGCGGCCCTCATCCTCCTCGACCTCTCCGCGGCATACGACACTGTCTGCCACCGTACCCTAGTACAACGCCTCAGCAACGTCGGAGTCCATGAGAAGGCACTGGAGTGGATCATCTCCTTCCTCGCCGGAAGGACAGAGAGAGTCCGTCTCCCTCCGTTCAGATCTGAAGCCACCGAAGTCATCTGCGGCGTCCCTCAAGGCTCCTTGCTCAGTCCAACCCTCTTCAACGTCTACATGAGCCCCCTCGCAGACATCGCACGCCAGCACAACCTCAACATCATCTCCTATGCCGACGACACCCAGCTGATCCTCTCCCTCACCAACGACCCCGCCACCGCCAGAGCCAACCTTCACGAAGGGATGAAAGAGGTAGCCGAATGGATGAAGAACAGCCGCCTGAAACTGAACTCAGACAAGACGGAAGTCCTCATCCTGGGATCCTCACCCGCCGCGTGGGACGACTCCTGGTGGCCCCACGCCCTAGGCAGCGCACCCAAACCAACAGACCACGCACGCAACCTGGGCTTCATCCTGGACTCCTCCCTCTCCATGACCAGACAAGTCAACGCCGTCTCCTCGTCGTGCTTCAACATACTGCGCATGCTACGTAAGATCTTCCGGTGGATCCCCACCGAGACCAGGAAGACGGTCACCCAGGCCCTCATCACCAGCCCTCTGGACTACAGCAACTCCCTCTACGCCGGAACCACCGCCAAACTCCAAAAGAGACTCCAGCGGATCCAGAACGCCTCAGCGCAACTCATCCTGGACATCCCCCGTCGCAGCCACATCTCCGGACACCTGAGAGACCTGCACTGGCTCCCGGTCAGCAAGAGAATCACCTTCCGTCTCCTCACCCACGCACGCAAAGCCCTACACAACCAAGGCCCAGGATACCTTAACAGCCGCCTCAACTTCTACGCTCCTAAACGCCAGCTTCGATCGACCAGCCACGCCCTCGCCGCCGTCCCCCGCATCCGAAGAGCCACCACAGGGGGATGGTCCTTCTCCTACCTCGCCGCCAAGACATTGAACTCCCTCCCCACCCACCTCCGCCTGACCCAGGACCACCTCACCTTCAGGAAGCAACTCAAGACCTGGCTGTTCAAGCAGTAGCGGACCCCCCCAGCGCCTTGAGACCCTCTGGGTGAGTAGCGCGCTATATAAATGCGATGATTGATTGATTGATTGATTGATTGATTGATTGATTGATACAACACCAGGACTAGGAGTAAAGAGTCGACTACCAGGCGAGTCATCGTGGAAAGCGGATGCGGGTGAAGCCGATTTATACAGATGGAGAAATACCACTTGAAATCCAACCATAATTAGGACATTCTTTAAAGAAAGGGATGGAACGTACAGTGTTGGATGAATTTTGAATGACTATTGGACGCAAGAAATTAAAAGCTATTAGTGCTGAAGACTTCTTCAAACCGCATTCGTACAAACAACTTGATTTCAAAGGAAGATTTTCTTCACAAATAATTCTTACCTACTCTAGCCCTGATGATGTCCCTGTGAGGACGAAACGCGTAGGCTGTAATGCTGTAAGATAATACATGTGATTAACATTTGAAGTGACTATATTGGATTGGAGAAAAAAAGAACGAATAAAAATCGAAAAGAAGAAGCAAAGCCTGCTTTAAAGAGTTTTCTTTCGAACATGAACTTTGTCTACATTTGGCTTTTTGAAAATATGTTTCTGAATATGTGATACTCCTTGGTTTTGTGTATTTGCGTTACAAATTTAAATTACATTACAATTACATTACAGGGGTGAGTTGGCATGCAGTATTGTGTCATGCAGACATGCCTATAATTACATTACATATGAGCATGCATCGGCAGATTGCAAGGTTTACTACAGGGTTGTTTTGAGGCCCCCGGTATTTTGTAAACAGGGCAGTCATACTAAGCATGGGCGAATTTTGCGAATCTCGCGTTCGCGAATTTTGCGGATTTGCGAACTCGCAATCCGCACAATCCGCGCATTTTCGCGAATTTGCGGATTTTTTTTTTTTTGTGTTTGCGCGGGTTTCTGCCAGTTCGTGAGGGTTTTGTACAATGTCGCAAATTGCGAACTTACCTGTCGGGTCGCAAGTTTCGCGAACTTGTTGTTTCTACGTGTCCAGCCTGTTTGGGACACTCTTCTTCATCACTGCCACTCTCTGTCACCACTGCCACTCTCTGACTACTCATGCCACCCTCTGGCCCACCCATGCCACCCTCTGTTTCATCACAGCACCCTCTGGTTGTCCAGTCAGTGTACATTATTGTGGCAACGCAAGCACACCTTCCCTGCCTCAAGTGACCTGAATTAATTTGGGGCTGATTAATGTGTCACAGAATATTTTTTTAGCTGGCACCTGCTTCCTTAGTGCTTCCTGATTAGTCATCTTTTGCACTTGCTAAGTGCTTTCATTGTTGCAAAATTAGTTACAACACCTGTCCTGCCCCAACTGACAATAATGAATTAGGGGCTGATTAATGGATTTGAACCTCCAGCCTGGCTCCTGCTTGTCTCCCTTAGCTGTAATTCAGGACCTTTGTGGCATATGTGTAACTATTCTGAGGTTCAGAGCAGGGTCACATAATAGTTGCAACTGGCAACTGAACTCTGGAGGGGCCCCTCAGGAAGCACTACAGGAAATGGCTACTAATGATGAGCCTGAACTTTTGAACCTGGTAAGTAGTTTCAGTTTTGCTAAGATCGTATTTCTGCAATTTTGCACTTATTCGCGGGGCGCGAAGTTGTACTGGGAAGCCGCGAACTCACGCGAACAGTGCGAGCAGTGCGAGCAAAATCCGCTGCTCGCGGATTTGCGGATTTTGCGGGAGATTCGCGAATCTCGCGGATTGCGAATTTACCGAAAATCCGCAAAATCCGCGAGCGAAACGGATTTTCCGCCCATGCTTAAGTCATACATGTATCTCAGAGGGACTCATGCCTGACAGACAAGTAAGCCTGGTGCATCCAAATACCGGGAAAGTATGCATGGAAGCATGTGCTGCAATCTAGGCAGCAAAAAAAACATATAATACTGCCTGGGGTGTTTCCAATGGACTTTAAAGGGTGTTGTCCAGATGCATTGTGGGAATTGTGGTTCCAACCTTTCAAGGAACATCTTGGAGATTCCAGACCGTTAAATTGTGTTTTGGACACTTTGAACCCTCAAGAGGAACTTCAGGAAGAAGTTGCAAAAGTTTGGGAAAGTTTGGTGAAGTTTTGTGAAAAAGCTCCAGAGGATGACTAGACTCTCACAGCAAGACATTCCGGTGAACCCTCACCGAATCCGGCCTGCTGGAGGAGGCTGTGCGACATCTGGTGAGAAATCCTCCAGAAAGTTTCTAAGTGTGAAAGTAAAATCTTGACCGGGGACTCCCGCTTACAGTATCTGACAAGTGCTCCATCATGGACAGCCTCAAACTTTGACTTTGTCCCGGTCATAGGCGACCAAATGCCCAGAAGTGGCACTGTTTGGTTTCTAAGCACTAGAAAGTGTTCATTAATTAATAATTCATATCTGTAGGTACCTACAGTGGATTTTTTTCATTTTGGTGACATTAATAAGTTGGTGTTGGATTTTTATTCTGTTGGGTCTTAATTATTTACTGAATTGGGTTTTTTAAATGTGTTACATACCTGTCTCTGAAAATAAGCCTGCATTGCTCGCAGCCAAGCTACCAAGGGTTGAGCATGGGAATAGTTTTCTGTTACCTATTCTGAGCCCTAGTTTGTGTTAGTTGCTTATGGCCAGAGGTAGATGTACATTTACACCTACTAATAATCCACTTTCCAACAGTATTATTATAATTTCAGAAACAAATCAATGTAGATCAATCTAAGCAAAATTGTGTAAAAATACAAAAAGATCTGTGCAAGTCCAAATCACCTTAAGAGATTTGCCCTTTTTATTAGAACAAAGCAAATGACTAACTCTAAAATAATTATACATGTGATCAGGAAGAGGAAATGAAGGTTAAATTGCATCTGATGATTCTCTTTAACAAGCATGAGTAACCTAACTTTCCCTACACTACCTTGAAAAGGTCAACGTTAACTTAAAGCATTTGATAAGGAAGTAATCAAATAAGGAAAGAAGAAAGGTGTCAGTCATCAGAGTCTTTAGTAGAAACACTCCATTAATTAGACAAGTAGCTTAAAGCCACGCAAGCAGTAGTTGACCATTCCTCTCCCATGAGATCTCCTCCCTTCGCTCCTTACTGATATTCCCTTGTAGGACTCCTCCTTCTCATTCTCTGCTATCTATTTACAGAAACTCCTTTATTTTAAATATTGAGGATTATCCACACCTGCAATAGAAACAACTCAGCAGCATACATTCCATGATTAAGGATAAACGTGAATTACATTTTGAATCTCAATGTGAGCAGCAACTGTACTAATTTCTTCTCTAGGCCTATTTTGAATAGTTTTTTTTAGTTCTCATATCACTAATAACTGCAACCCCAGGCCCTTCTATGAAACCTGTTCCAACCTTGGGCCCATTGCATACTGTCTACGGCCCCACTGGACCAGTCCTACCAGTTTCCTGGCCTCTCACAGGTGTAATTATCTGACCACTCATTAAGTCATTGACATTCCACTCTATCTTTGGAAGTTAACCCATATCCAGCTGCGATCAGCCCCCCCAGTTCGAGAGCCGATGTCCATTTTACAAATGATTCTGACCACCTGAACCCAATCAATCCCCTTAGATGGTGAGGAATCCGTCCAGCGCTTACAAATCACTCTTCTGGCTAGGAGCATCATATAGAATAGCAGGGCCCTCCTAGATTTTGTTAGAGGCTGGCTCAGACAGGCTACCGACTTAATGTTATATTCACTCCACAGAAATTCTTAACAATATTTTCCACCTCCTGCCAGTTAGCACAACTGTAATTCTGGGCACTTAAAAAACATATGTTGGTCATCAGCTCTTAAAAAGCCGCACCTACAACACTTTGGTGCCGGCTCTTGTACAAGTTTCGCTAGCCTCTGGGGTGTCCAGTATAGCCGATTGATAGTAATAAAAAATGCTTCAGTTTCGAATTGGCTTGCTTAACCACAGAGTATATTAGCTTTAAGGAGGATTGCCATACTGTTCATAACTCGGTCTCCTGAATAACTCCTTCCCAAACTGAATGTTGTGACTTCAGTTTCTCATCCTCAGCATCATGGAGCATCCAGTACTACAGCACCATCTCCTTTTCCCTGCACTTTTACCTCAAATTCCCATGCCCCTGAACTCTTTTACGTTGACTATGGCCCAATATGATAGCTGTAAGTACTTAAATCTCTATAGAAATGTGCCAGTCTTGGCAGCTAACACTTACCAGGGCAACATACACTGTACTGTTAGAAATTCCCCCCCCAAACTGCTATCCTAGCTCGCCTCAAGGGGAGACTCAACACATCCTTAAGACATCCGGGTGTGCCAGGTGATTCCCAGATTGGGGAGAAATCAGAGAAGTAGCCCATTCCCAGAATCCTCCTAACTCCGAGCAAGAGAGTCAAACCTGCCTATAAAATAAAATCTTCAACCGAACCTTCTTGAAAAACTTCCTTGCACCAAACCTATATAGGAAACCTTTAGTGTTCCATTCTTTTACCATCTCCTCCAACATACCTCCCTATATTGTGGGTCCTGGTTTACCGAGGAGCACCCAGCAAATTCTTAAACTGAAAAGCCATACAGAATAATTTAGGATCCGAAAAGGCCACTCCACCTTTTTCAAGCCGAGTCAACAGTTTTTCCAGGCCATTCATACTCCCCTTGATGCCCAAATGAAACTATTTCCCCTGGATCCTATCGATTACATTTCCCTGAAATGTCAAGGGGATCCAGTTAAAAAGGTACGTCAGTTTAGGGATTACCACCATTTGAATCAAATGTACTCTCCTGTATGTGGTATGGGGCAGATTCCTCCATCTGGCAAGTAGTGCATCCACTTTGTTCGCTACCAATTCCAGGTTATGCTGAGGTATTAACTCTACTGACTTTAAGATAGTGATTCCAAGGTACCTGATCTCATCCTGTACTTCCCCCCAGTCTGTTATATTCCCACACATTACCCCTGGACTTCAAATCATTTATTAAATATCCAGATAATGCTCCAAATTCTCTCACCAAAACTTCCTCTCTTGGTATAGTTTGGCCTCGATCTGAGGTGAATTATAGGAGATCATCAGCATACAATGCTATTTTTTTATAGCCACCTGAACTGAATGGAACAACCTACCCATCTTTCTGCAAAATCTGAGCGGAACATGATGGCTGCGAGTTAAGTGGCAAAGGGCACCAGGGGAGGTGGATTAAGCCGCAGCGCACTAATTGATTTCAGAGCTCCCGGCGGGGAATAGTGCTTACGGGCAGGATCGCAGAGTCGACCGGGGCCCTTGATGTTGGTAATGGAAGTCCCAGTGAGCACTAGTGGGCGCCAGGATGAGGTATAGGTGGCCCAGGAGGCCCTCAGCGATGTGGTCTCGGCTGCATGTTGGGATGAGGCAGCAAGGGAACTGGGACGCTGCCGATCGGCTGGAGCCAGAACTAGTGGCAGAGACAGCACAAGTCAGGCTGCAAACTGCTGGCGCTCACCTCAGCCCCTGCAGTTGGGGAGCTGTGGACTGTCTTCTTCTTTGGGGTATTTGAGGCTGGAAAAGTGGAAGCCCGGACCTGAGGAAGTGCAGGTAAGATCTCTCCAGCACGTGGATAAAGGTGTCTCAACTGAGGTTAAATCCTAGTTTGCTAAGTTAACATGTGCAGAGTGTGCACAGACCGCAAACCCTATGACGCCAGCAGGAATTAATTTACAAAGGAAAAGCTTCACCTGCACTGGCCATCCCTTTCCCCCTGCTGTCTGTGCATTTGACCCACATTGATCTACACAGTGAGACCTTCGGGAGGGGCTGGATGCCAGGACACAGTGCTGCTGATCAGCCAGACTCCGCAGTATAGTATCAGAAGAGCAGGCAGCAGTTTTTTGTGTAAGTTCCAGTAACTTTAATGCATTTTTAAGCACAGCATTACCTACTGCCTGCATATCTAGGTTACTGTGAATGTTGTTCTTGACTTACATACATAGAAACGTCAAAGAGGACAGTCCCCTCCAAATATGTAAATGTAGTGTAAGTTTGTAGTGTTAATTTTTTTTGGGGTGCTAGTGGGTAATTTTAGAGTTCAGGGTGGGTGTGGGTTTTAGGGTGCCTGTGAGTAATTTTATGGTTCAGGGTGGGTTACGGGTGGGTTACGGATTGGGGTGCCAGGGGGCAATTTTAGGGTTCTGAGTGGGTATGGGTTTTGGGATTCCAGGGGGCAATTTTAGGGTTCAGGGTAGGTATGGGTTTTGGGGTGCCAGGGGACATTTTAGGGTTCAGCGTGGGTATGTGTTTTGGTGTGCCGGGGGTAATTTTAGGGTTCAGGGCAGGTGTGGGTTTTGGGGTGTCAGGGGGCAATTTTAGGGTTCAGGGTGGGTATGGGTTATGGGGTGCCAGGGGGGAATTTATGGTTCAGGGTGGGTATGGGTTATGGGGTGCCGGGGGGAATTTATGGTTCAGCATGGGTATGGGTTTTGGGGTGCCAGGGGTAATTTTAGGGTTTAGGGCAGGTGTGGGTTTTGGGATGTCAGGGGGCTATTTTAGGGTTCAGGGTGGGTATGGGGTGCCAGGGGACATTTTAGGGTTCAGCGTGGGTATGTGTTTTGGTGTGCCAGGGGTAATTTTAGGGTTCAGGGCAGGTGTGGGTTTTGGGGTGTCAGGGGGCAATTTTAGGGTTCAGGGTGGGTATGGGTTATGGGGTGCCAGCGGGGAATTTATGGTTCAGGGTGGGTATGGGGTGCCAGGGGACATTTTAGGGTTCAGCGTGGGTATGTGTTTTGGTGTGCCAGGGGTAATTTTAGGGTTCAGGGCAGGTGTGGGTTTTGGGGTGTCAGGGGGCAATTTTAGGGTTCAGGGTGGGTATGGGTTATGGGGTGCCAGTGGGGAATTTATGGTTCAGGTAGGGTGTGGGTTATGGGTTTCTGGGGGGCATTTATGGTTCAGCATGGGTATGGGGTTTGGGGTGCCAGGGGTAATTTTAAAGTTCAGGGTGGGTGTGGGTTTTGAGGTGCCATGGGATTAATTTTAGAGTTCAGCGTGGGTATGTGTTTTATAGTGCCAGGGGTAATTTTAGGGTTTAGGGCAGGTGTGGGTTTGGGATGTCAGGGGGCAATTTTAGGGTTCAGGGAGGGTATGGGTTATGGGGTGCCAGCGGGGAATTTATGGTTCAGGGTGGGTATGGGGTGCCAGGGGACATTTTAGGGTTCAGCGTGGGTATGTGTTTTGGTGTGCCAGGGGTAATTTTAGGGTTCAGGGCAGGTGTGGGTTTTGGGGTGTCAGGGGGCAATTTTAGGGTTCAGGGTGGGTATGGGTTATGGGGTGCCAGTGGGGAATTTATGGTTCAGGTAGGGTGTGGGTTATGGGTTTCTGGGGGGCATTTATGGTTCAGCATGGGTATGGGGTTTGGGGTGCCAGGGGTAATTTTAAAGTTCAGGGTGGGTGTGGGTTTTGAGGTGCCATGGGATTAATTTTAGAGTTCAGCGTGGGTATGTGTTTTATAGTGCCAGGGGTAATTTTAGGGTTTAGGGCAGGTGTGGGTTTGGGATGTCAGGGGGCTATTTTAGGGTTCATGGTGGGTATGGGTTATGGGGTGCCAGATGGGAATTTATGGTTCAGCATGGGTATGGGTTTTGGGGTGCCAGGGGTAATTTTAGGGTTTAGGGCAGGTGTGGGTTTTGGGATGTCAGGGGGCTATTTTAGGGTTCAGGGTGGGTATGGGGTGCCAGGGGACATTTTAGGGTTCAGCGTGGGTATGTGTTTTGGTGTGCCAGGGGTAATTTTAGGGTTCAGGGCAGGTGTGGGTTTTGGGGTGTCAGGGGGCAATTTTAGGGTTCAGGGTGGGTATGGGTTATGGGGTGCCAGCGGGGAATTTATGGTTCAGGGTGGGTATGGGGTGCCAGGGGACATTTTAGGGTTCAGCGTGGGTATGTGTTTTGGTGTGCCAGGGGTAATTTTAGGGTTCAGGGCAGGTGTGGGTTTTGGGGTGTCAGGGGGCAATTTTAGGGTTCAGGGTGGGTATGGGTTATGGGGTGCCAGTGGGGAATTTATGGTTCAGGGAGGGTGTGGGTTATGGGTTTCTGGGGGGCATTTATGGTTCAGCATGGGTATGGGGTTTGGGGTGCCAGGGGTAATTTTAAAGTTCAGGGTGGGTGTGGGTTTTGAGGTGCCATGGGATTAATTTTAGAGTTCAGCGTGGGTATGTGTTTTATAGTGCCAGGGGTAATTTTAGGGTTTAGGGCAGGTGTGGGTTTGGGATGTCAGGGGGCAATTTTAGGGTTCAGGGAGGGTATGGGTTATGGGGTGCCAGCGGGGAATTTATGGTTCAGGGTGGGTATGGGGTGCCAGGGGACATTTTAGGGTTCAGCGTGGGTATGTGTTTTGGTGTGCCAGGGGTAATTTTAGGGTTCAGGGCAGGTGTGGGTTTTGGGGTGTCAGGGGGCAATTTTAGGGTTCAGGGTGGGTATGGGTTATGGGGTGCCAGTGGGGAATTTATGGTTCAGGTAGGGTGTGGGTTATGGGTTTCTGGGGGGCATTTATGGTTCAGCATGGGTATGGGGTTTGGGGTGCCAGGGGTAATTTTAAAGTTCAGGGTGGGTGTGGGTTTTGAGGTGCCATGGGATTAATTTTAGAGTTCAGCGTGGGTATGTGTTTTATAGTGCCAGGGGTAATTTTAGGGTTTAGGGCAGGTGTGGGTTTGGGATGTCAGGGGGCAATTTTAGGGTTCAGGGAGGGTATGGGTTATGGGGTGCCAGCGGGGAATTTATGGTTCAGGGTGGGTATGGGGTGCCAGGGGACATTTTAGGGTTCAGCGTGGGTATGTGTTTTGGTGTGCCAGGGGTAATTTTAGGGTTCAGGGCAGGTGTGGGTTTTGGGGTGTCAGGGGGCAATTTTAGGGTTCAGGGTGGGTATGGGTTATGGGGTGCCAGTGGGGAATTTATGGTTCAGGTAGGGTGTGGGTTATGGGTTTCTGGGGGGCATTTATGGTTCAGCATGGGTATGGGGTTTGGGGTGCCAGGGGTAATTTTAAAGTTCAGGGTGGGTGTGGGTTTTGAGGTGCCATGGGATTAATTTTAGAGTTCAGCGTGGGTATGTGTTTTATAGTGCCAGGGGTAATTTTAGGGTTTAGGGCAGGTGTGGGTTTGGGATGTCAGGGGGCTATTTTAGGGTTCATGGTGGGTATGGGTTATGGGGTGCCAGATGGGAATTTATGGTTCAGCATGGGTATGGGTTTTGGGGTGCCTGGGGTCATTTTAAGGTTCAGGGTGGGTTTGGATTTTGGGGGGCAAGGGGGAATTTATGGTTCAGCATGGGTATGTTTTCTGGGGTGCCAGGGGTAATTGAAGGTGCAGGGCGGGTATGGGTTTTGGGGCTCCAGGGGGGTGATTTTAGGGTTCAGGGTGGTATTGGGTTTTGGGGTGCCAGGGGGTAATTTTAGGGTGTGGGGTGGGTATGGGGTTTGGGGTGCCGGGGAGGGATAATTTTAGGGATAGGATGGGTATGGGTTTTGGGGTGCCAGGGGTAATTATAGATTTCAGGGCAGGTATGGGTTTTAGGGTGTGAGGGGGTTAATTTTAGGGTTCAGCGTGGGTATGTGTTTTGGTGTGCCAGGGGTAATTTTAAGATTCAGGGTGAGTATGGGTTTTGGGGGGCAATGCATCAAACTAACAAAAATGTGTGCTTTAATTGTTGTCCAGTTTCAAATGCAGAATTCACCAAATTTTTTTCTCAGCTTGACCTGAGCATTAACCGATCCTGATTATCTGCCATTTTAGCTCCGCCCCATTAATTTACATTAGCCACACCCCTTCCTCTGCCATGTTAGCCCCCCCGAAATTAAGACCTAGTTGCGCCCCTGGTGCAGACAGTTACAGAATATGTGCACCTATCTACACATTAAATAATTGCAACTATTGGAGGTATGAATAAATGTGATGAATCATAAATGTCTCAGTGTGAATGCTTTTGCACCTGATTAATTCAAATTATTCGTATAAATGTTAAACATTAGTTGCACATATTCTAATTAAGTATCTCACAATATGACATTTCAGGTTATTTTCTCCTGCCACGTAAATACATAATTTTTCACATAACTTTATTTATTACATTCTACATGCATGCATTTCAAACAAAATACCCTTTAGTACAACATAATCTACCCCTTTTAGTACATTATTTACGGCAGAGTATATTTGAGTGCTGAACTATATGTGAGTATGATGCACTACTACATTATCTCCAGATGGGATCAAGATTACACTTCTTCAGGTTGCTCCATGATAGGAACCATTTGATGGGGCCAAGACTGTTTGGGCCAGGCTGTTCCCTCTTACTTTTTTGCTGGCCCAGTTTCCCTTCCCAAAGTATCAGATGGTAAGTTGGCAGCCAAGTGGTTTGCTGGAAGGTGGACGCCTGGAGGCATCAAATGGTTTGGAGAAGAAAATACCAACTTTCTGAAAGGGCTAACAGTGGTATTTTCAGAATTGTGACTTACAATCCAACATTACTATTTAATATGGGTTTTAAATTACACTCTATGAAGACTAAACTTGATATTCCTTCCTGCTCCCAATTGAAAGTTATCACCGATCAAATGCAATAAGATGAGCTAATGTTATCTTCTGGGAGAAATAGGCCTTGCAGTAGTGAAAAACAATTGCAAATGTTTCACTACCAGGACATCTAAAACTTGAAAAGTACATGCCCAATGCTTTAAATACACTGCACAATGCCCTCGGTGCTGTTTAGGCCCTGTCCTCTGGGTAACTGATACATGTTTAACAGGAAGGGTTAGGCCTGGCAAAAGGATTATTTTGCCTGGTTGAAATGCCAGTATAAAACTGCACATATAGTCTGCAATGGCAGACCTGAAAAGTGTTTAAAAGGCTACTTATGTGGGGGCACCATCAGTGCTGCAGAACCAATAGTAGAATTGAATTTACAGGTCCTGGTCACATGCAGTACCGCTTTGCTAGAGACTTAGAAGTCAATTAAACATGTCAATTGCATGTAAGCCAATTTTACCATGTTTAAAGGAGAGAACACAAGCACGTTTGCACTGATTAGCAGAGGTAAAGTGTGCAGAGTCTTAAAAGCCAACAAAAGAAGGTTCAGAAAAAAGGAGGGGGAAGGCAAAAAGTTTGGGGATGACTCTCCAGAAAGGGTGCAAGTCCAACAGATGACATGCAATCCAAAATCCAGGTGATCACTGGACTGGGAAGAGTCCAAGCCCCTCTTAACTCACCCAAATCGCCGTCCACCCTCACTAGCATCCCCACAGCCCCACGAACGAAAAACCCCAAAACAGAGACATCCCCCACTAACTGCATGATCATAAACTGCAGATCAGCCATCAAACACGCCACAGAATTATCAGAATCCCTCCTCACTCACGACATAGACATAGCATTCATTACTGAAACCAGGCTCAACGACTTCTCCGCACCTCTCCTAGACACTCTTGTTCACCCAGGCTTCACTATTACCAATAAAGACAGTATATACAACAGAGGAGTAGGCATAGTAATCATCCACAGAGACAATATTTCCATCTCGGAAACAGACTCCCTCAACTACAATACCTTTGAGTGCCTAACAGTCAACATCAACACAAGCAACAACAAAACACTACCCTGCAATCCTATTTACCACCCCCCAGGCAACCCCAACACTTTCGCTGAGCACCTGTCTGATCTGATCGCCCACTGCTCAATACGAGAGGCGAATAAGCTAATTCTAGGAGACCTCAACCTACACTGGAATGAAGATAGCAACCCGCTAATTCAAAACCTGAGCGAGTTACTACATAATAACAACCTCTCGCAACACTGCACAGAAGAAACTCACAACAAGGGAGCAATCCGGGATGCCATTATTGCCAAACGTGACACAGTGATAATAATCCACACCCTGCCCGTAGACTGGTCTGACCACCACCTAATCCTCTTCCATCTCACTCAGTTAGCCACTCTACAACCCTAATTAAAGAAGAACCCAAATGGACCAGAATTCTTACCCAGATAAACATGACCGACCTGGAAGAAAAAGTCACTTCCCTCCTCTACACCTCCACGGGGAACCTATCCATGACAGAACTCACCGACCATTACAACACGTCCCTGACATCCATTCTTGACCAGATAGCCCCTCTGAAACAAAAAAAGCCAGGAACATCCCCTCCAGATACTGGTTCAATACAGACGTCAATAACGAAAGGCGGCAACTCAGAGCCACAGAAAGACTGTGGAGAATCAACCCCTCCACCAGCCTACTCGAACAACTCCAAGCAGCTCGAAGAAACTACAAAAAACACATACGAAAGTCGAACGTCTTATGCTCCGCCCTGGACAATGCAAAAACAGACCCAACGAACTGTTCAAAATCATCAAACAACAAACCACTAAGGCCCCCGTGGCCTCTACCCAGGCTTCTGAAGAACTGTGCAAAAACTTTACCAGCTTCTTTGAAGAAAAAATCTCCAAGATTGAGCTCTCACTTAACATCACCACCAACCACGCCTGCGAAAGCCTGCCTCCACTCCCAACCATAAGCACATTCAGGCACCTTACTAACACCTGGAAATCCTTCAATCCAATCTCTAAAGCCGAAGTTATCAAACTAATCTCCACCTCCAAACCCGCTTCGCACGTCCTTGATCCCATACCTTCTCAACTGACCAAGAAACTCAAACTCACAATAGCCCCGTTCTAGTGCAGAATCATTAACAGCTCCCTGAGAAATGGCATCATAACGTATTCCCTCAAAGAAGGCAGATGGAGCGAGGTGGAGAAACAAAATTTTGCATGCCACTCATGAAATCATTTCCTCATAACTGTAACCTTTATTAATTGCGTGTTTTGGTATATTAATCAACGTAGTATAGAATGCTCACACATACACGTGGGAATAGTAATCTGCTTGCATGGAAAACTATAACTGACTAATTTAGTAATGCCGTCATGTTGTTTATTAATGCAAAGCTTTAATTTAATCAAAAGCGGCATAAATGTGCTTTCTGTTTATGTATTTTGTGGCAAAAACATGGAGTTCGGTGAGTATATCATGCATATGTGTTGCTTATTTTCTAGGTAACAATTAACAGGGAAACCCTTAGTATGGGGGCAGGTAAACAGAAGGGCTATATTTCAATAATTAACATTTATTTGTGTTTGTTTCTATGATAGTTCCTGTTCTGGCCCATGAGGCCTAGTAAAAAGATGGCGGCTTTATTAACTGTGAATGGAAGATAAACTGAGCATGCGCAGCCCAAAGCCGAGATTGAATGTGAGCTGCCAGCGCCTGAACGAAAGCAGTTTAAGGACGAATTCCTCTGGAAATCCTGATGACTGCCAAAAGAATGAACATTTGAGTTACTGATCGTGGGAAAGAAACTTGTAGTAACTAGTTGAGAATGTGACTAGGCCAAAGAATTTCTCAAACAAAGGACTCTTTAAAAATCAGCTGATGCTACGGAAATTGAATATTAGGATGATGAGGTGATGCTCATCCACCCTGAAATTGTCCAATCAGGACATGAGTCTGTACTGATAGTTACTATTTTAGATAGATAAGGTTAGTGAAAAAGGGTATAAAAAGTTGTGACTTTTCTTAAGAAAAAACTCTCCTTCGATTTCCTCCTGAGATGCTGTTGGTATGCTGATTTTCCTGAGATATAAGAATTCTTAAATAAATGTTTTATTTCTTTGAGTGAGAACTGAGCTTTAGATGAGGTTATTAGTTAGGGAAGTTAGGAGAAAATGAATTTGGGGAACTATCTGTATTTTGCTCATATTTGTGTTCTGAAATATAAATAATGTCTATTTCTAAATCTCTGAATTAAATGAATATAACTGTTTGAGATAAAACTTTTACTCCTTTAAAGTTATTTTTGAATAAAAAAACAAATAAAGCGAATAAACTGTTAGACATGCTAAACTTTGCTTTTAATAAAAATTTGATAAATGGAGAATTAAGCTGGTCTTGTATTTTCCTATGACTAAGTTTTTTACTAGCAAATTCATCGACTATAATGGTGGTGTGTCTGAATAAAATGTTTTGTTAATAAAAAACATGGTAAAACTCATTTAAACTGCAGGTACAAATAGTATAAATATTTAGTTTTGATTTAGACACTCCGCTATGATACAGCAGCTCTCCATTGAATCTCACCGATCCATGAAGTAGGATGGAAGCGTTTTGTGAGTAACTGGCAGTGTTATGGGCCCCACTGAGTAGATGAATGATTTGGTACTTCAGGGAAAGGTATGGTTTTAGAAAATATTCCCGGAGTAGCGCTGCATCAAGGCCAAACAGCGCCTTTATTAAAAAAAAAGGCCTGGACTCCACAGACCTGAACAACTTCAGGCCTGTCTCCAATCTCCCCCTCCTTTCCAAAATTCTCAAAAAATGCATCCTTTCACAACTGACTCAGCACATGGACAACATCATCCTTCTCGATCCCCACCAATCAGGCACCAGAAAAGGCTACAGCACGGAGACGGCGATCCTAAACATCACAGATGACATTCGCAAGTCACTCGATAACAATCACTGCTGCTTACTCATTCTCCTTGACCTATCGGCAGCCTTTGACACAGTAGACCATCATCTTCTCATCAAGGCCCTACAAGAAAAGGTAGGTGCCGATGAGATGGTCCTCAGCTGGTTCACCTCCTTCCTCCTGAATCGATCGCAAAGGATAAAAATCAAAAACTTCACCACTGACCTTCACCCCATCAACAGGGGTGTGCCACAAGGTTCAATGCTCCCACCTCAACTATTCAACATTTACATGGAACCCCTCACCTCCATACTTAAAAATGCCAATATACTCTAAACGGCGAACTCACCCTAGCTAACTCACTAGGAATCACCCTTGACCCCCAACCTGGACATGACCAAACACATCGAAAATTCAGCAAAGACCGCCTTCCTCAACCTGAAACTTCTCTACAAGATTAAACCATTCATTACCAACAAAGACCTCAAACAAGCCACCCAAGCACTGGTGCTATCTAGACTTGACTACAGTAACGCAAGCCTAACCGGCACCGCAAAAACTCACCTAGCTCCCCTCAAAACAACCCTCAACGCAGCAGCCAGAATGGTCACTGGAGTCAGGAAATATGACCACATTTCACCTGCTCCAAGAGATCAAAAAAGGCTCCCTATTGATCAGTGGGCGTGCTTCAAAACAGCCTGCCTCACGAACAAAGCCCTACGCACAGGGAAACCGGACTACCTAGCCACCAAGCTCAAAAGGGCAGGTCAGGCAAGGAAACTCAGGAGTTCCAACTTCCTCCTTCTCATTCCCATGAGAGCACGCAAGCAATCAACCGCTGCTAGGTCATTCGTGGGAAATGCACCCAAAATCTTGAACTCCATCCCAGCAGACATCAGAACGATCCCGTCCTTCACAAAATTTAAAAGGCACCTTAAAGCCCTCCTTCTCACCCACTCCAACCCGAAGGGATAACCCACGCCTAACCCTACCACCACGCTGACTCTGCTCCATCTGACCCACCACAACCAAAACCAAGGCCTCCTCAGGTCTCCTGAACTACCTCAACAATGCATGCAGCAAGACCACCCCAAGACTCTACTACTACCTCTAGAACTTGCAGCACCCTTGAACTACCTCTACAACTGCATGCAACAAAACCTCCTCAATACTCTACGACTACCTCAAGAATTTGCAGCACACGTGGATTTCCGAACTTTTGTTTGATACTGCTTTATTAAATATCTCCACTGAATCACTGTTGTAAAGCGCTCCGATACCCTCGGGTCAGGCTAGCGCTATATAAAACTCCAAAAATAAAATAAATAAATAAATAAAACATGCAAGATATACATATAGAAGAGATGTGGAGAGAAAAAAGGCAGAGATATCTAACAGGGTGAGCCTGCTGGGAGGGACTGAGAAACTCTGAAGGCCACTGCCCAGTAATGTTTAATTCACAGTCTCTTCCTAAAACATTGTCAATATTAATGATATACAGTCTCTTCCTAAAACATTGTCAATATTAATGATATATAACAAAATCATTGTTGATACTCATTAATCTTAAATAGGTAACAACCATTGACAAAGCCAACAGCCTTGGCTGTTTAAATGTGTGTCAGTTGTTGTGTTTTAAATCTGGATGCAAGAACCGAAAGTTCAGGGAGGAATCAAAATACTAGTTGGGCGGCACACTATGGGAATCACACACACTTAGGGCCTAATTAAAATGTCAGTCAGAGATGCCTCTGACCGACACCATTTCAAGGGAGGAACCGCCCGACCATAGGTCGGTGGTTCCGACAACCCCATTAGGCATGTACAGTCACAAACTTCAATTTTTCAATAGGAGCTTGTGCGATGGGCTGGAAACGCCCGCAGCACAAGCTGCCATTGAAAAATAGAAGTATGTAAACATCTGCGCACCATGTGGCAGGCACCGTAAGGGTTGTTAAGGGGGACACCTACAAATGTGGAGGGCCAGGGGGAAAGGAGTCCTGCTAGGGTCCTTCAAAGTCAGTTTCTGACAGCCAATCCATGTCAGAAAAGCCAACATGGATTGGCTGTCGGAAACCAACTTCATAACCCCGATGGCAGAAGGAGCGTCCTTAAGGGATTATGGTGCAGTTCCGACTGACAGGTGTGCTCCTTGAGCCCGCCGGAACCGAATCAGAGTCCTCCGCTGGTTTAAACTCAGACCGCCCTCATCCTAATGCGGCGGTCTGACATTATAATTAGGCCCAGAGCTTACATGTTTAAGCAATGCAGCTATGCTTGTGCTACTGGATCTGTCCAGGGCCTTCGACACAGTAGCCCACTCCATTCTCCTGGAGAGATGAAAATTCCAGGAAATTCAGGGCACGGCCCTGGCCTGGATCCGGTCCTTCCTGGAGAACCTGCCACAACTAGTCTTTCTCTGCCCCTTCAGCTCTTCCCAGAAACTCCTGGTTTGTGGGGTTCCCCAGGGATCCGCATTGAGTCCTCTCTTTTTAATGCCTACCACTCGCCACTCGCAGCTCTGGTCGAATCCTCTGGGGTGAAGGTGATCTCCTACACGGATGACACCCAACTGGTGTTCTCCTTTGAAGCCCATTGGAGGCTGCTTTTGACAACTTTAGAAGGTGTCTGAGTAACATCTCAGCTTGGATGACCCAACACTGTCTCAAGCTGAACTCAGATAAAACTGAGGTGCTCTTCTTCAACCAGAAGTCCCCACCTCCCGCTGCCAAATGAGCTGAATCCCCCGCCTGAGCCTGTTGACTCGGTGAGAAACCTGGGGATTAGATTTGACAACAAACTCTCCTGTAATTCTCAGATTAGGCAAGTCTCTTCCTCAGGTTTTGGGAAGCTACGTACCCAGAGGAGATTCCTCCACTTCCTCCCTCTGGAGTGTCGAAGAACAGTAGTCCACGCCCTAATTACATATCACTTGGACTACGCTAACAGTCTCTATCTGGGACTTCTCGCCTATCTGACCCGTAGACTGCAAATGATTCTGAACACTGCAGCCAGATTGATTTGCAAGATACCCTTCCGCCACCCCATCACTCCCCACCTGAGAAACCTTCACTAGCTGCCTGTCTTCAAGCACATGGAATTCAAGGCACTCACCCTGGCGTGCACAGCCACCAGGGGCCTAGGCCTGGCGTACCTGAGAGGCAGACTCCAGCATTACCATAACGACCGAGCCTTGAGATCAAACCACCAGCTGCTCCTCGCCATTCCCCACTTTCGCAAGGCGAGGACAGGCGGCAAAGCATTCGCGGTCAGGACAGCGAAACTCTGAAACGCCTTGCCACTCCCCCTCCGCCTGTCAGAGTCAACTTTCGAGCGAGCCCTTAAAATTTGCTTCTTCAACAGCTCCTAGATCTATGTGTACCTGTGTCAGTCGACTGCCTCAGCGCCGGGACACCTCAGTTGGGGGTAGCTGTGCGCTTTATAATTTTCCAAATAAATACAGAAGTAATCCACTCCCTTAATTACATAGGCCACGATCCTTTTAGAGACCCTCCCCTTTTTTACATCCCACTTAAAGCCCTAGCTACCGATCAATGATTTCATTTGACAGTACCATACTGAGAGAACCTAGATATCAAGTTGAGGACCTAGATGGAAGTATGATGTATTGTGGATAGAAAGAATGTGTTAGTTTATATCTTCAACAAAACATCAGTCTAATTAGGATATAACCAAGGTCAGATGAGCTGATTAGCTAAATATATCGCTAAAGTTGAATCAGGTATAAAGTTGGCCAACTTGAAGTAAGGAAGATCGTGTCAGTTGCTAGCTATTCACTGCCATCTTTTAGAAACAAAACTGTTTGCTCTTAAGACACAAAATATTAATTTAGGACTATAGTGTATTATCTATCAAAGTAATCTATCACGTAAGTGTTCTCTTGAAAATTTTACGTTTCATTTCTCCAAAAAACCCTACACTGAGGGTAAATTGGGACCCTTTCTCACTCTAAATATAGTTAATCAGCTTGTGAGCTCACGCAATCTCAGATGACATACATGCCTTGTGTACACACCACTACACGATTTCATGATCCTTATTTGCATAGGCACTACATCATCACAACAATATTGTCTATTTTGTTTGTCAGCGGTGAACCCTCTTCCTCTATGAAACCATTCAAAGAACCTTCACACCAATAAACCTCTTTATGCATTTTTGCATTATATTGTGATTATTTCGATATAAATACTATTGTATTTGCAGCCTTGAGGAAGTACAGAAGAAAAAAAACACGTGTTGGCTGTTCGATGCTTGGTTGTTATCACATAGTTCAAGGGGAACACACTGAACTCACCAGCGACAACATTAAACTACAAAGAAAATCTATGTGGGCTCATGTGCTTTAATTTTCTGTATAACCCTAAACAGTCTTTTTGTGTGTGGGCTCCAATGTAGTTTGTTATATTAGTTTAAGGAGAGAGTCTCCTAAGCCAGACCTAAAAATGTAACCGAGTACCCAAGATAGTCTACCAAAATTATAGAGCATCCCTGGGGGTCACAAATACGTCAACGGTGCATCAAATATGGTTATTAGTAAATATTCACAATCTAATTGTGTCCTAAAGATTCTGTGCACTTTTGAAGGAGTCCACGCCCTTCTCGTCTTACTATCTATGTGGATATCCAACTTCTTAACAGTGTGCACACGTTTTACGTAATTTGTGAGTGTGTCAGATAATTGTGTAACAGTAACAACCCCGTGACTCCACCACGTGCTCTGTACCACTCCTGCATTACAGTACACATCACAGCAGGCTCATTTAATTATATGCTATTTAAGTAATCAGGGTCAGAAAATAACAACTGAACCGCTTCCTTAAATGCACTTTCTTTTCTGAGTCGTAAAACGCGATCCAAACAAATTAATAAACATGTGCCTGTTTATATTTATATGGTTTACTTATTTTCGGTGTAATTTACATAGGCAGTTCCAAAAACAAGCCAAAAAAGAACTTCTTGTGACTTTAAAATATGTCATTATGTCAAGATAATATTATTCTTATAGAATATTGAATACTTAATGCACACATGTATTTCAATTTCTTTTCTGATCTATAAATTTATGTCACATCTGTTTATTAGAAAGACATCACTTGCAGAAGTAACTAGAGCAAATGAGAAACTTAAATATTCGGGGAAGAGTATGTGAAACACTTTACACTTAAACTTAGCTATAGGAAATATATAAAGAATTTGATGCTGCATAAGCGGGTAATACTTAATGATTGATTAATTTTGCTCAGTCGATTAATCATGCTTCCAGGTTAACTATAAAATGATTTCATGATTCTGTTAAACTCTATTGCAAAGTATCACACAATTAACGTGTCAGAGTAATAGTCTGTATGTTGAATCTAGATAAAGAGTTGAATACTTTAGAGGATGTGCAAGATAAACGCGGCACGACATGCGTGTACCACTCAAACACATTGCATCTCCATTTGTTCCTCGCTAATTAAGAATTAGAACTGAGTTTCATATGAAAGCCCCATTTTAAATAAGTTACAACGTTCGCCCCGGTCTCTGCAAACTTTCCAAAATAGTGCTCAGCCAACCAGAAACGAGTTCGCCAATTTTATGCAGATTAGTCCTAATGGGTGGATGGCAAATGTGTAAACAGAGGGTCCCAAAACTGTACATTCCCATTTAACACAACCATTTGTGTTTTCTTTGGGGAAAAACTCAAAAACAGCTAAGCAAAATCTCACAAAATTCGGGGACTCCTTTGCTCTCCACCTAGCCCAAAAGGCAACGAGGGTCCAATACAATATAATAAAAATGGCCTGTCCCTTTTCTCTCTGACTAGGATGTGTCCCAACATGTACCCCAGATTGCTGTTGTGCTCCCTACCCCACTGCCATCTCCCATGTCTCAAGAGTCAGAAACACGAAAGATGCCACCTTTGGGTAATTCAACTCACCAAAGAGCCTACTATTGCAGCCCAACAGTAGACATAATAGGGCCCAAGTTCACGAAGTCGTTTGTGCTCATAATGCCTCTGTGAGGTCTGTCCGAAGACTCACTTTAGAAGAGATAACAGTTTATGCCAAAAAAGATGTATTTATCTTCCAAACAATTGGATTAATAGGACAATACGTCATGTCCTTGAGGGAGAAATCGACCAATTAATCACCTGTTCTAATACACAAGCTGTATAATAAAGGTTAAGTGTTAACACAGACTTCCTTTTCTCCTTCAGGGATGCTTGTATGTGGTGTTGCCCTTCTCCTTCAATGTAAATGAGGAGCAATCAGCGTATTTCCCTGTCATCCCAGCACTTAACAATTTGTGGCCTTGCATATAGGAGATTGGAGAGAGAATATATTCCCTTTTCATCGTAGAATTGATTTATGGACCTGAGGGGTTGTTTCATGAAAGGAACCGATTGATAGGGCCAAGGCTATTTGGGTCAGGCTGTACTTTCCTACCTTCTTTTTTTTGTTTGCCCTGCTTCACTTCTCCAAGTATCAGAGGGTATAATGGCAGCCAAGAGCTTTGCTGGAGGGTGGACGCCTGATCTTGAATTCAGGTAAGAGCCTTTAAGAGGAGGCATAGCCCTGTTCTCTCTTCTGCTACTTTGGGGGGTCTCACCCTCAAGGTCTAGGAATATCTACTCAAAGAGGTAGGTACAAATGCATAAGAACAGACAAAGGCATAAGTCAGGAAAGAAAATACTCAAAAGGGGTAATGGGCAGGAACAGGATAGAGAAGGGCAGGCAACCTTAATGTGTACCCAAGAGAAAAGGAACCAATGATGGATAAGCACACTGGGTTACCACTAGGGTTGTACACAGGTAAAACTGAGAACTTCCCACGGCAATAGAGGAAGTCAATACCTCTCAGATTACTCTTTCGAATAGTCACCCTGAGAACTCCAGAGAAAGGAGGAAGCAGAGATGATTCTGAAAACGAAAGAAGCCTAGACTCTAGATACCGCACCTATCAAGCTGTAGGGTATATTACAAGTGAGTAGTGCTCAGATCTAGGGAAAACATTCTCCTGGGGCCCCATAAATGGATATAATCCATACACGTGTACATCAAATAGATCAGCACTCAATATTTATTATCTTATTAAATATTGCCTTTTCTGGTCAAAAAAATTAATCAATTGCAACTTTGAATTTGAAGTGATTTACATCCATATTTCACAAATTCATTCAAAGTCGTTCAGCTTGTCATGTGTTCAAAAATTCTTTATTGACGTTATGCAAGATATTCACAGCAACGTAGCCAACACGTTTCGTCCTTTCTCTCGAGACTTCCTCTGGGCTACAAGACACATATAACATATACACTTTAAAAAAAATGGATTTACACAAGGTGAAAACACAGAGTATACTGCTCTGAAGTATAATTACAACACAAGGTGCACTTATCTAAACGTGTTGCACAGATGTGCAAAACATAACCCAGATATGCATTTATATATACATTTTCCTGACAAAGTAACCTACATTAATTTTTCTTTAAATTTTTTCTTAATGGTTCCAACCTTACACTTCGAATTTATACATTGTAATATTCACTGCATCAGCAATAGCAATTCCTCTAAATAAACAATAATTGAGCGCCATGCTATTGACATTTGTTAAACAGATAGGGTTAAAAAAAACACTGTTTAATGCACCCTCCTAATATGAAGTTTTGCAAGGCCAATTTATAGTCGCATTTCCATAATCAAAGTCTCATTGGATTTACATTTACCTCTCATGGTGGAGAAAAATAGGGAAGAAAACGAACCATAATGTCTCTATGCTAGATTAATGAGCATCCATTTAAACAGAATCTTTGGTCACTAAAAGTGAGGGGAGTTGTGTTTATTATTCTTGTGATTATTTCTTATTCCCCTATCTACATTCAAATTATTTATATTACATTTAAAAAAAAGCATTACTGATATTATGTACCAGCCTTAAAACGACTTATAACCCTTACTTATATTCCCAACACTTTTACCTTAGTCATTTTTCAGAGCTATTTCTCAGTCATCTGTTCACATTACAAAGTCCAAAGGGTACTAGAAAAAGTATAACGAGTATTGTGTCACAACTCTATTTTCATATGATTAGATTTACTTAAGATATTTATATATCTCTGGTTTGCCGAAACATACCTTAATTAATTATATAAAAGTCTTTGTTTTTAAAACAGGAATGTTCTGATTCAGCAAATGTACAGTTTTAGCCCATGTCGGCATATGAACCTGATGGAATCATAGACAACAAAAAGTCACTATATATAGCTTAGCAATGCTGCATTTCAAAAATGTTGGGAATATAAATAAGGGTTATAGGTCACATCTAGTTTGCATAAAATGTATCCTGCCGCATCGTCTGAATGCCTCCAGTGGCATGCTCTCATGGCAGGAATATTAAAAAATGTCAGGGACTGCCTGATTGTCCACACTCCGGACGGGGAGGGGGGGGGGGTTGCTTGACCCTTGCATGCACTGCCGGCAGACAAGATCTGCCCTGCATGGCGTGCTGCCTCCTGGGTCTTTGAGCTGGTGGGCCATCTAACCGCTTCACCGATCTAGCCTTTCTGATTGCCCGGTGAGCAATCACAATGAATTGGAAAGTGTCTATATTACCAAGTGTTGCAAGATGGCAAAGCCTGCTTATTCCGTGGGCCACAACAAAATCTGCCACACTCCACCGAGAAGAGGTCAATGGTGGCCATGGCACAAGTCCTATAAAAAGAAATGGGGCGACTGACCAAGTAAGACAATATGCAAATGACATCATGATGTCAAGACATAGCGCTATAAAAGGAATAAAATAGTGCTACTTACATTTTTTGTGCAAATACTGGGACAGACTAACCCATTTGACAGTCTTACAGTGTCTGCATTTATATACAGGGAATGAACAAAGGCAAAAGCAGGCGCTGCTGAACGTGTCCCAGTGTATGAAAATTACACTGTGACAAGTTTGGCATATTTCTGTGCGGCCCAACTTCTTGGCAGGGGGGACGGCGTCCACCCTGTGAAAAGAGTCGGGGGACACTGTGTACCTGTGTGTACCCCCGACTCGAGCCCTGATGGTGGCCACATGAGATGACCATCTTTTTACCATGCAAGGGGGTCTGATAGAGAAACCAAAACCAGCTGAACATGAACAACGGTGCACACACCGCCACTTCCCCCCAAAACTTTCCGACATCGCAGGCTAGCTCCCCAATAGTCGAGTCGTTAGGAGGTCTCCCACGCTGCGTGCGCGTACCCGATTACCAAGAGTAGCCCATAAAGATATTTGGAAAAAACCAAAAGCAGTAACCCACTGAGCCATCTACAAGAAATACAATTCTGTGTCGTGCAAGTTAGATGCACTTTCCAGCAGGCACCGTTAGTCTCTGTGCCACTTTGTGATGTTAAAACTCCTCACTAAACAAAACTCAGATCTCTCCAGCGGGAAAATTAATCACCAGAGTTATCTTGGCATTGTTATGACTGCCGTGAAGATTGCAGGGCACACAAGAAACCCTGCAGCAGGTGCTTTTAATTATTCAGGTTATTTCAAAATCCATTGCCCTTAGAGCTGGGTGCCGGTGGCAGGGGCACTGATTGCACCGCCTTAAAGAAGGCCCTGCACGATACCATATTAAAGCGAGACGAGAAAACGCGAAAACAACCCTACTTAGATGGTGAAATCAAACATGTTCGGCGTAGTTATTACTGTGTTCTTATGGCTTGATAAATACCGACTTCCAACCCATCACCCAGACAGAGAACGGGTTCATAGTCACCATACATTTCACACAATCCTGCAGCTGTGTTCCTATATCAAGAAAACTGTTAGTGCTGGCGTGAGGACGTTGCCTGTGACATATAGGCACATGAGTCATTATTACACTCAAGATGGAGCCAGTTCTAGTATTTCCTGTTTCATAATACCCATACATTATGCTTTGGGTATGCTGTCAGGCACGCGCGTGCTCCATTCACAGCATGTCCACTGAGAGAAACTGTATTCGATTTAATGTCACTCAGAAACACTCAGTGTAAAACATCCCTGTTTTTCACTTTTACCTCCAGTTGGTTGTAACTACAAAGATGTCGGAATCATGGTCAAATCTTGCCCTCCAAAAGTCCATAGATTTTCTATTCTTTTTAAAAAATACTGTTGGGGCTTCTCAGCTGCACTGTTCGTGCTCTGGTAAATTATCTTCACAATATCCAGGTCCCCTCTCCGTTGCCCCAATGGCGTGTTGGGCTTTCTTAAAAAGTTGCACATTGGTATGGGCACCATTTTTTTGTGCAGTGCAGTATCCAAAGAGCTAGTATTTTGTGTGCTAAGATATGGATTTGATGCTGAACAGTGCAGGGTGGAGGGAGAGAGAGCAGGTGTTCTTGGTAGGTTTAATGTGTTAAAATGCAAAATCATATCTATTTACGCTGGGGGAAGGGTTGGTGGATAGACATAGAGCAGTGTGGACCATTATTTATTTATTTATTTAGGAGGTTTATATAGCACAGGCATGACCCGATGGGTATCAGAGCACTTTACAGCAACGTAAAGGTGAATATCACATTAAACTGACAACACAGTACACTAATAGCACAGAGTCTAGAGTCTAGACAGTTATCAGTCAACCACAGTGAAATAAAATAAAATCACAGTTTGGAGAGTCAGTCATTCTCATTCCGTAATGAAGTGTTACAACTACGGGGTTGCACGCCAATTCGTTGTGTAAACCTTGCGGGAAAAGTATATGTAACGAGGTGGAAATTCCATGGTGCGATTGATTTTCTTTTTTCCAGAGGGATAGAGGTGCTGGTTGAGGAGAAATTCTTTTAGTTGTCCCTTGAAACTCATGAAGGAGGGGTTAGTTTTGATATGTACTGAGAGAGCGTTCCAGATTTTGGGGCGTTGCCTGAAAAAGAGCAAAAGAGGGCTTTTTCTTGATGTCTTTTGAGGAGGATGAGAAGGAAGTGTTGGAGCTTCTTAGGTTTCTTGATTGTTCTGCTTGTGTAAGTTTGGCTGTAAAGTGATCTGGTTTACCAGTATGTAGGGCTTTGTAGGTGAGACAGGCAGTTTTGAAGCAGCAGCATGCTTCGGTTTGTAACCACTTTAGGTTTTTCAGTGCGAGGGAGATGTGATCGTGCTTCTTTGCTCCTGTGACCATTCTTGCTGCTGCAATAAGAGTTGCTCTCATGGGAGGCTATGTGTGCTTTGGCGGCTCCAGTGAGTGTGGCATTTCCATAGTCTAGTCTGGACAGAACCAGTGCTTGTGTTGCGGTTTTTAGGTCATTTTGAGGAACGGCATGATTTTGTTGAGGAGTTTTAAGCTAAAAAAAGTGCCCTTTACAGTGAACCTTATGTGACATCATGTTTAATCTTGAGTCCATAGAGATCCCCAGATATTTGGCAGAGTCTGCTAGAGTAATCTTGCAGTTCAGAACATCTAGGTTATTTATCCATTTTTGGATCTGTGAGGAGTGGCGTGGTTAGAGAAGAGAAGAATTTTAGTTTTTTTCTTGGTTGAGTGTGAGGTGGTTGTGTGATAGCCAGTTTGCTACTTTTAAGAGTATGGTGTTAAGTCTGCGTATTTCGTTCAGAGAGGATATTTCTAAGTAGAGCTGGGTGTCATTGGCATAGAGGTGATTGGAGATTCTTGCTTGTCCCAGAATTGCGGTAAGGGGCTCCATGTAAATGTTGAAGGGTGTTGGAGAGAGAACTGAGCCTTGTGGGACACCTCAGGTGATGGGTGAAATATCGCACATCAAGTTGTTGATTTGTATTAGTTGGGTTTGGTTATGCAGAAATGAGGTGAACCATTGCAGAACAGTGCTATCTGCTCCAATTTGTTGTCGCAGGGCGTTCAAAGTAACTTATGGTCCACCATGTCAAAAGCCACTGAATGGTCTAGGAGGATGAGCAGACTGCATCTGCTCGTGTCTAGGGATTTATGAATGTCATCTATTATATTCAGTATAGCTGTTTCAGCGCTGCAGTCCTTCCTGAAATCTGACTGGTGTGAGTCGAGTAGGTTATTGGAGTCCATGTGTTGTTTGAGTTGGGACAGGACACATTTCTCGAGAAATTTTTCTAAGAAGGAAAGGTTGGTCTATGATAGAATATAGGGTTGAGCCTCTGTTGTGGGTTTGTCTCTTAAAGTTTTGGGTAAGATCGTTGCTGAGTAAACGTTTGTTCAATGACTGTATAAATGTGTCCTCATTATTCCAGTGGAGATTGAAGTAACCTAGGATTATGTTGTCGGAGTTAGAGAGAGAGCAGTGCTTTAGTAGATCAGATAGTTGTTCTCCGAAGGCAGGCAAGTTTCCTGGTGGGTGGTAGATGAGATGACATTTCGTTATTTTGTTATCTTTGAGCTTTAGGGTGGTGCTGAGGTATTCAAATGTTGTATAGGACGTGGTGTTTGTTTCAGCCATTGTGATGCTGTTCTTATGTATGATGGCTATGCCACCGCTGTGGCGGTCCATTCAGTGCTGGACTGGCCATAGCGAGCACCGGGCAATCCCCCGGTTTGCCGCACGGGTGGGAGCCGGTTTTGGGCCCCCGGGGTCCGTTTTTGTTACAGGGCCATTTTTGCAGCATAGCTGCAAAATCGGCCCTGTACCAAAAATTGGCCGAAAACCGGCCCCGGCAAAGAGCTTGGCGGCACCTCCAACCCACTCCGCCCCGCCCCCAAGAGCGGAGAGTGGGCCGGCCGAGCACTTTGCCAGGGCCGGCGTTGTTCCCAGTCCCGCCCTCGGTCCATTCAACCCTTCTTGATGATGGAGAAATCTGGGGGGACTAGGAGGTCGGGATCAGACAGGATGATTCATTGAGCCAGGTTTCTGTGATGAACGCAATGTCAATGTTGTGGTGCAGTATGGCTTCAGCCAACTCTGTTGCATATTTGATTGCCAATCTACATTTTAAGACCATGTAGTTTATCTTCTGCTGTTTATTTTGGAAGAACAAGTGGTCCCAAACTTCCTCTTCAGACAAGCCAAAAATTGTGTGACTTTTCTAATTAAATTTGATCAGTCACTCAAAGAGTGTCTCAACGACTTGATTCTTCAAGAGAGAAATTAATACTCTTTAGTATGCACAAAAACAGAGAAGCAAAAAAAACAATCATTGTATTTTAAAAGAGAATTTAGTTTTGTTACAATCTTTTTGTGAAAGTGGCAAATGCATCACCAAATATAACGGTATATCAATAGAAGGTCGCTCTAGAGAAAGAGTGCAAAGAAAAAATGCTCAGATGTAAAGTAAATAGGAAAGAGAGAGTTCGAATGAAGGCAATTTGGAAAATGCAGTTTCACGATTTATAATAAACACTTGCTGAAAAGATGTTTGGAAAAATATACCAGTGCAAGTGGATCTGTCTGCAAGACAAAGTTAGTTCTTATGGTTTTGCATAAATGTTTACTTGATGATGCCAACATGATCAAAATGCACCATCAATTATTGGTGGAGGGGTGGTATGCTGTAATACAGGTCCTGGATGGGGGGGTGTTGACGTTTCAACCCAACTTGGCGCGTAGAGGGTAAATTAAAACCTCCACTTGGGGGTCTTCATCAGGACAAAGGAGTATGAAAGAGACAACCAGTATCTGGCACCTATCTACACCCCCCTATCCAGGGCCTGTACTACAGTGTTTATCAAGTTGGCATCATTTCTCTCTTGTGGAATCATGTTGTGAAGACACTCTTTGAGTGACTGATCAAATTTAATTAGAAATGTCACACCCTTTTTGGCTTGTTCGAGGAGGAACCGTGGGACCACTCGTTGTTCTTATTGTACTATACCCAGGTCCTTTGACATTTATTGGGTTACCCCATTGGTCTGTAATGGTTATTTGTTTTATGGCATATTGCTCCTTCGCATAAATGTAAGTCGTGAATATATTTGTGCAAGTATTAATTATAACAAACTTTAAACTTTGGAACAGTATAAAGTATCAGTGAGGATGCAGATTGCCAACTATAAGAATTTGAACAGTTTAGAGGGGGCTTGGTGTTGGGTTTAGCTTATATGGGTTTAAAATTGTGATGTAAGAGGTATTTAGAATGTATATATGTTCTGATAATGTTTAGCTTCAAAACTGAAGGAGCAGTTGGAGTAGTCCAGCGTGCCTGCCAGTTGTGAAGATTGAGGCTGAATAAAAAGAATAACATTTTACTTACCTGTGGTGTATGAAGAATCTTCTCATTGGTAACGATGATTGGCAGGAGGTTAACTTTGCATGCAGCATTCTGAGTCCATGTGGATAATTGTAAATATTCATGGGATAGCATTGAGCTATCTCTTACTTGAAGGATCAACCTCTGCTTGAAAGCCTATTTTTGCCAGATTGGAAGCTGTTGGAAATGCTGATTTAAGGTATGAAATTCTTCTGTGCGGTGCCTGCCAACAGAACACTGTAACTGTTCTGTCTTGGCAATCTGTTTACTGTCTAGTTATTATTGGCGGCCATATTGGATGTATCCAGTCGAGATACGACCATTGCCTGTAGAAATCAGGACACTTGTTGAGCGGCCATCTTAGAAGGTGCTGAGTAGAAGTACTCCATCTAGATATTGGAGGTGGCGGCGGCCTTATTGGAAGTATTCCGGCGGTATGTCGATCGCCTGCAGAAATTGGCACAACTGTTGAGCGTCCATCTTGGAAGTGGCCGCGTAGAAGTTCTTCATCTGTTGGCAGTAGCCTTATTGGATAGTGAGACACACCTATCGGATATAAAAATATAAAAACACAATGCGAACCTCGTTGCGAGAGGCCTTTTCAAATCAGTTTAGCAGTTTAGATCATAAATCAGTCTCTAAAGAGGCATTTCCATGTTTGGCATATCTACCTTCATCTTTGTGGGAATTTGTGATTCGCACACCTAAGTGAAGTACTTTATTTTGGAGTAACAGAAAATTATGAACGCATGCAAGAGGAGCTGGGACTTCAAGTGATCTACTTGCCATTCCACATCTCCTGGTGACAGCTGTTTAATGATGATGTGCACACGCCATATGATTAAATGTGAAAACACTGTGATATGCACACCTTTTGCTTACAGTGCTGAAAAAGCATACCAATAATTTATTTTGGAAAGTGCATGTGTTATGTGTTATTGCATTTATCTTTATTTAGTGTGGTGTGTCAATAATTTAGAAATTGTAAATTGCACATGTGATTGTATGCATTATTTATTCAGTATACATGGAATAATCAGTAGGGCTATATTAAGAAGGACTACTATATCTTTCATTATGCAGCAGCGTATAGTACCAACCCCTCATTTTAATCCAGACCTTGGTAATGTGGGTGCTGAGTGGGAACAGAAACAGTGGAAAGAAGGCTTTGACGTCTATTTGGATGCTTAGGAAGGTGATTCATTCACGCAAAAGAAAAAATATGCTTTATTAAAACATTGTCTTGGGCAGGAAGGCAGGAAATTCTAAGCAATTTGCTTCACCAACCAATAATGTTGGAGGAAGATGTGGAAGATAAGTATGATTCTGCTATTAAAATCTGGACATCTGATTTAAACCTCACAAAAAATTAATTCTTGAAAGGCATCAGTTTTACAGACCTCATCTACTGCCTGGAGAATCAATTCACAGTTTTGCGGGGGGCTGAGTCTAACTGCTGCATGTGAGTATAAAAATGTGGAGGTACTTCTTAGCGATCAGATTGTTGAATATAGTAATAATAAAAAAGTTCAGGAAACTTTATTGACAATCTCTAACTTGGCACTGGACAAAGCTTTGGAGATTGCAACTGGTATACAGAGCATCTGATTTAGCAGAGCTGTCACTTTCTGCTGAGAGATCAGCATCTCAGATGTAGGTGCCAGTATAAAAAGTAAATCTAAAAGTAATGAGTTGAATTCTTTTCAGTCAACACCTCTTGAATGTAATAGATATGGTAACAGTAATCATTTAGGAAATGTCCAGCTGTCAAATAAAATATGCATGAAATGTAGAAAAAAAGGACATTTTGCTAAGGTATGCAAGCCCAGCAAAAGCCAACAGTCAAAAGTGGTCAGTATGGTTAATGCAAAGTACATTTTAATTGAAACATCTGAGTCTAGTGATGAAAGCATTGCATTATGCATGGATGTTATGTCATCTGACAAGGAATCTAAGAAAGATCAAGTAATGCACATAAGAAGAGTGTTTTTATATGTCCATATTATTAAGTGAGAATTGGAGAAATATTGGTAAACGTGATGGCAAGTTCACCTTTTGCCTCGATAGGAGCAGATGATTGGAAATGTTTATAAAATGTTAAGTTAAGGAATTAAAAAGAGTAATAAAGAAGGTGAATACATGGATACCTACAATTCTTTTCAAAATAGATACTTTAAAGAAAATAATTCTAGTAATCGAATATCAGGAGTTTTTGGTTATACCAGGCTTGTAGGATGCCTATCTCCATATTCTCATCCCTTCAGAATATCATGCATTGCTGAGTTTTGCAGTGGATCATCTACTCTTAACTTTGTATGGCCTGCACACAACCACTAGTGAATTTGAGTCTTTATAACTATTTTTGCGAATTTAGAATGTTTTTTGGATGCTCCCGGGGTGGCGTCGTCCATCCTAAAAGGACGTCACTGTAGTGAATACTTGGTAGTGCTTCCAAACACCTTTGGTTGCATCCCCCTAGGCACTCCTGTGGTCCTTAGAAAAGGATTGATCAAGTTGTAAAGATTTGTTTTGCATGTAGCAATAAAACATTAACTTTTGAGTTGTTTTCAATTAGATTCTTTTTATTTTTTCGTCGAAATTGATTTAATTTCAACCCGCTTTTTAAAGCATCTTAGTTACAACAATTTTCCTTTGGGCTCCAATGCATTTCGGGCTACTCGCCCTTCTTCAGGGAGCATCGCTGAAATAAAATCATAGCACACATACTGTTCAAAGGATTGTTTCAGTTCACCTGGTTACCCTGTCCCCACTCGTGATATCATATCGTGGTAATTGGTTATATTTAAAGCACGTAATACTCGTGATCTTTATCATGCAAATTTCTGAATGTTGGTCTGCTCCTATATCTCTTTGTATATACAACCGTGCGGTGTGTTGTGCTTGTATAAACGCTAAATTACCTCAAAATATGTGAGCACACCACCGTTAGTGTGACATTTATTTAGTTATTGCGTGTGAATAGTGCAGAAACACATGGGGATAAAAAATGCAGTTTACTCACGGTGCTTCATTGACAGCTTTATCCCTTATGCTGGAATAAAAGAGGACGGTTAAGAAAACAAATGTTTAAGATTTAGCCATGGCAATATTAGTTCATGCGCGATGCATTTACTCACTGATATCAGCGTACTTGTTTAATTTGAAGATGTTCCGTGCAGTGTTTCTTTTGTCAGTCTTGGCGCCTCGTATTCAACAGAATCGGTGTTTCTGTGTTTACAGAATACGCGAATATGGTGGGCGATATAAATATAGGACTATAGTACCAAAATTACCGTGGTGCTTGGTAAACATAGTAGTGGGACTAGTAGTTTTTGTGGCGGCCATATTGAGTGTTTGCTTTGGTATATGTAGGCGTTACAATATAAGGAAAACTGTGCTGTAGAGTGTAATTGCATCATGTCTCAAGCTGTAATCTATACATGTTCATGTATTAATGTTGGACGGGTGTAGCACTGAGCTTATTGATTTTGACTGCAAACATTAAAATACATATACCAGTGAACAGATAATGTACAGAATTCAAATGATGATCAAAATAAATTGTAAGTAACATGCATCTTCTATACATTATTTCAGTCTGTGCGGCTTACACAAATGAAGTTTCATTATCCAACAGTTCTCTCATCTCAGGAGATGCTTATTATTGTCTCTTCCTTTAGTTTTGTGAATTACCTCAAGAACTTGAAATTTCAATTGCGATATATTGTGTTGTTGTTCCATGAAGTGTGTTGCTATTGTGGACTTTATGTTCCTAGTCCTTATGTTTGATTTATGTTCATTAATCCGTGTTTTAATCTTGCGCTCTGTTTTGCCCACATATACTTTTCCATATGGACATTTTAAGATATATATGAAATTTGGTGTGTCACATGTGGCTGTAGTACGCTATTTTATGTTGTATCCTTTCATTGGATGATATATGTTGATTCCATGTATTACATTATTGCAGTTGTTACAATTCAAGCAGGGTCTCGTTCTTTTTGGTTTTTGTGTTATGGTCTGTTGCTGTTTCAGGATTTCTCCCAAATTTTTGCTTCTGGTGTGGGCAAAAAGTGGTGGTTGTAAGAACATGGCCCACAAATTTCTGCATGAAGGGATTAGCGTAAAATTGCCCATGGATATTCCCATTAGTGCCCGTTTGTTGGAGGTACCAGTTGTTTTTCCATTGGAGTTAGCTCTGATATAGAGTAAAATGAATTAATTCCATGAGGAATACTTGCATTGTTAGTTCTAAATCCGTCTGTGTCAGTGCGTGTTCTATGGCTTCAATGCCCTATAGGTGCGGAATTGAGGTGTACAAGGCTTTGATATCAGCTGGACATAGACCGACAATGGATTTGAAACTGGCGTATTCCAAAAGAAAACCAAAAGAAATAACACATTCGATTACAGTAGTTTTCATCAAGCATTACAAAGGAACATTTACCGATATCCCAAATGCTTAGGATAAAAAGGACTACATCGAACTGTACTGCATTTGCCATTTTACACGTGCTAAATCACATGTTGACCTCGTTTCCATGCAATGCTCTGTTCTTCCATTTTGTTGCATCGCACTTCCATTTTGTGCTGCCATGCCCTGTAGAACCCACTTCAGCAGTAACATAAACATGTTTTTCACGTAAACCAGAATAAGCAGGTGTGGGGCATCACGTGAGGGAGCCTAATGAGGTTATGTTGTACCTTCAGAGTGTTTTCGTGCATTCCATACTTATCTCTAGGACAGAGGGAGGATGGCCGTGCAAAGCTCCAAGGCGGAGATTGGGAAAGGAATGTCTTTTGCCTCAGCACAGCCCAAACAGAATCTGGCCAGGTCTGTCTGGGTGGGTCTGATGCAGAGATGGGCGAGAACGCCTGCTAGAGGCTTCTCGAACATATTGATTTAAACTATAAAATGTGGTGTCTGTGGGGTGGAGCTCAGGAACTCAGTCTTGGAGTGGACGCACTCACAGGACAACTTTGGTGCCCGGTGAGATTACTTCCTGAGCCCCCAGTCTCTACGGGTTCCCGACTTGGTGTTCAGTGCTTGGCCAGGAATGTTGCAGGCTCTGGTGCGGATGCATCTGGTGAGGTGCTTTGTACATTAACTGTTTATATACCTGTATTCACAGTTTCATATTTATAGATATATATAGTGTGATGTATTCATTGTTTATTGCCTTTCACTCTGTGCCTAAGAATTTATTAGTTTCAGTGACTTATTACCTTTGCCTACAATATTAATAAAGCTCATCTTTACCTCCAGTGGAGTGTTGGAGTTTCTTTGTGAGTAAGTGGAGTGCGTAAGGTCAGATTACGCAAGTGGGCAATGCAATACATTTTGGCGTAGTCGGTGGCAGCATTCGTAAGTTACGTGGGGAGAAACATGTTTAAAAAGACGAAAGGTGGTTTTGGTTCTTTGGCACCGAGTGAAATCCCTTTAGCCCCCATGCAAATTCCTGGATAGGAGGCGACGTTGTACTCCGCGCTGGCGCCTGAGTATGCTAAAAGCTCAGGATTAAGTGAGAGCTGGTTTGACTGGGCGAAGCAACGCCAGAAGATTTTTAAAATGGTTTACAGAAGGTTCCTGTGGAGTAAGGCAAGGAATTATGTACAGTGGGTCGGAGGGGTTGGGATCTCTTATATGCCTACCGTCAAGTTTTTGACAAATGTTTATCTCTGCAGCGGGAACAGTTGAGCTTAGAGAAACAACTTATTGAAGCTAAGAATATTTCTACGATGCTTTCTTATCAGAATAAGTTATTACAAGATAAGTTAGAAACATATCAGACGATAGCAGAGCAGGCTGCAGTCCGTGTTGCAGAATACAGATACAAGAAAAGGAGAGGGCGAGTGAGTAAACGGAAAGTCCATTTAGCGATTGCCAAAGCAGGCTTAGATTTTGACCCATCGAATTGGGACTCCAACATCTGGGAATCATCAGAATTCTACTTAGAAAGAGAGCAGCCCTTGCAAAAGGAGGGAAAGGACGAGGAAGGAAAAAATGCTAAGACAGTGGAAGCACAGCCTATTCTAAGACGGAAACTTCAAATCGCTCCAGGGAACCCGGATGGAGTAATGTTAAATAGTTTGGAGGATTTTACACAGCAAGAAGTCAGTGATCTCTTAGCGAGGTTCAGACAGAAGACTGGCGAGACGCTATTAGCTTGGATGGTGCGCCTCTACGATCACAGCGCTTCTGGGGTCATGTTAGATGAGGGGGCCGCTGCCAAATTTTGTACTCTCCGTACTGATCCCAATGTGCAGGGATACGTTCGGACTTTCCATGGTGATGATCAAACTACTCTGTTGCAGTTATCTGCCTGGGGGTGTGGCCACAGGTACCCCACAGATTCAGATTGGCCTGGGAATGAAAAACCATGGTTCACCCTAAGAGATGCATCACAAAGAATTAAGGAGGAGGGGATGAAGCTAGCTGTTCTTGTAGGTGAGGCGCATAATTTGATGTGTCAGTTAATGACTGTGTCAATGCAGAACAAAATCATTCGTTTGGCGCCCCCTGCATACAAAGCGGTGATAATTACTTTGTTAATCAATCAAACTGGTAATACCATAGGAGAAGTAGTCGAGGCAGTCCTTGAGCTGGGAAAGCTTGGGGAATGGGCCAAGCCAGACAGAGCTTCACGCCCAGAGTCCCGTACTGATAACAACTGAGTGACCAGACGTGATATGTTTTTGGCGCTGTTGAAGGATGGGGTGTCAGGAAGTGAGATTGATGATATTGAGACCAAAAGCATGTGGGAGATGTACCGTAAGCGAGGACTGGATAGGAGGGAGGGGAGTACGCATGTGAATAGAAAAGATAACAAGAAAGTGAGTCGCAGTAATGCAGAGCCTGAGGAGAAGCCTGAAAAAGCAGGTCAAGAGAGAGAGAAGGAGAGGGAATCTCATGTGAGAGTGACAAAGGAGAAAGGTTGGGACCGAGATTGCAAAGATTCAGATGGGGACCGGGAAGAGGAGGAGTTGTTCCCTGAGGGTTACCCGACATTGTATTCAGATCTGCACCGGTACCTGCGCCGGGCAGATGCAGAGCTGCGCAGGCTAAAATTAGATTAGGAAATTGGCTAAGCTCCGGTACAGGGATGGGCTCGCTAAGATAATAGACCACATGTGAGGGTTGAGATCTATTGGAAAAATAGAAATGTTCTGGAGGTGCGGGCTTTGGTAGACACTGGAGCGGAGGCCACATTGAAACATGGCAATCCACGAAAATTTAAAGGACAATAGTTTACTATCACAGGTTTGGGAGGACAGGAAACACCAGCAGTGCAAACGGTAATTCAAATGAAAATAGATAGACTTCCCAAGAGAGCATACACTGTTTTGATTGTGCCTATTCCCGAGTACATAATTGGCATTGACATTCTGAAAGGTATGACCCTATACTTGGATGATGGATGCTATCAGTTTGGGTCAAAGCAGTACTTCTCGGTACCTACTGTGAGGGTCAGGTGCTTGAAGATTCCCCCAGTGGAGGTGCCCCAAGCAACAAAAGTGGTTCACATAAAGCAGTACAGGATTCCAGGGGGACATGGTGAGATTACCGCAACCATTCGGGACATGGTGGAGGCGGGGGTGGTAAGACCGATTACCACGGCGTGGAATAACCCTGTGTGGCCCTTGCGCAAACCTGACAGAAACTGGCGCATGACAGTTGATTACCGCAAGCTTAATAAGCATATGCCCCCATTGACAGCCACGGTCCCAGACACCATCACTTTGATTGAGAAAATTCAGAAACACAATGGGACATGGTATGCAGCACTTGATATTGCCAATGCTTTTTTCACAATTCCTATTGCCCCTGAGTGCCAGGAACAATTTGCATTCTCATGGAATGGTAGGCAGTACTCGTTTCAATCTCCGCCTATGGGGTATTTACATAGTCCCACGATCTGTCACCGGCTGGTGGCAGAGCATTTGGACGAGGTGTCAATTTATTTCTGGAGTACAACTTTGCCATTACATTGATGATGTGTTGATTCAAGGAGAGACCCAAAAACAAGTGCAGGCTCAACTAGACAGAGTGGTAGAGCACTTGCAAAGCAAAGGGTGCGTGATTAACCCAGAGAAGGTACAGGGACCCTCTCAGAGTGTGAAGATTTTAGGCATTTAGTGGCATCAGGGACACAGGGAAGTGCTGCCACAAGTGAGGCAAAAGATCAAAGAGTTTGCAGTGCCAAAAAACAGGAAGGAAGCGCAGCATTTCATTGGATTGTTTGGTTTTTGAAGACAGCACATTCCCCATTTGAGTCAGATTTTGGCCCCTCTGTACAAGGCTACGCGGAAGAAGCATGAGCTTGAGTGGGGGGCGGCACAGCAAAAGGCGTTTGAGTCAGCGAAGGAGGCTATACAGCGTGCCTTGGATTTATGGCCGATACAAGAGGGAAGCATTGATTTAAATGTAACTGTCCAGGATCAATATGCAACCTGGAGCCTGTGGCAAAAGCAGGGGAGACAGAAGGTGCCCCTAGGGTTTTGGGCAAAGAAATTACCTGATGCGGGAGAGCGGTATACTCCTTTTGAGAAGCAGTTGTTGGCATGTTATTGGGCTCTGGTGGATACCGAGCAGTTGACCCTAGGGCACAATGTGTTTTAGAGACCTGAGATACCTATCATGCAATGGGTGATGAGCTCACCCAAGACACACAGGATTGGGCATGCACAGGAGGCTAGCGTCATAAAATGGAAGTGGTACATACAAGACAGAGTACGAGTTGGGCCTAAGGGGACCGCAGTGCTGCATGAGCAAGTGGCGCAGACTCCCATAGCAGATGTAGAAATGTTGCAAGATGTACCTAAAGTGCGAGAGTCCCCAGTGAAATGGGGTGGGCCTTTTGCAGAGTTGTCCGCGGAGGACAAAAAACATGTGCGGTTTACAGATGGCTCAGCCGGATCACTGACATAATATCGACGGACACTATATCGAGTTGCTAAAATATCGTTGATAAAATATCGACTACAATTATATCGAGTTCCTTGTTTATTTAAAAAACTACAAAAATATCGAGGACAAAATATCGACTATTTAAAATATCGACTCCACTAATATAGATAGCAAATATTTAGAGTACAAAAATATTGTTTTAAGAAAAAATATATGTCACACTACAAAAATATCGACAGCATATATGTCGATAGACAAAATATCGAAAATATATGATTATCAACAATAGAATTAATACATATAATACGTAATTTTATACTTCAATCTTGCTTTTTTGTACTATATACACTCCATAATACATATAAATATAAACATAAACATTTAAAAATACACATTACTTTTTTCTAGCTTTTTAACCACATATTACCTAAACATTGCAGCACATACATTAATAAATACAAGGGGCCCCAAGCCCGCCCGCCATCCTATCGGAAATCGGGACCGCCCGCACTAAGGCACGCACCATTAGGATGTGCCCGCCACTGTGGCGGGCACATCCTGTATTTTTAGTATTGTGGCGGGCAGAGCACAGAGCTCCTCCCGCCACAATACTAAAAATACATACTTTGCAGCATTTACATAATCAAAGCGGCAGGCACCGCGCGGTGCCTACCACTTTGATTATGTAAATGCAGGGGGGTACCACAGGTACCCCCCCTGTGCCACCCCCCTTTGGCCTTCACTCTGGGGGCCCACAGGGGGCCCCCAGAGTGAACACTGCATGCCTTTCCGTGGCGGCATTGCCGCCACGGAAAGGCATTGAAAAATGCCCATTGTAATATTGCGGGCGTTGTCTACTCGTTTTCCGCCCCGGCCGCAAGGCGACCGGGGCGGAAAAGTGGCGGGCGGTGTTTTGCTCCGCCGTGGTCCCCCCGCCATTCTAATATGGCGGGAGGGAATACAGGGAAGGATGGCGGGCGGATTTCCCCCGCCAGGCTGGCGGTGGCTACCGCCAGCCTGGCGGGGGCAATCCGCCCGCCATCCTATTGGAGCCCTAATTATTCTGCATATATTATAACATTATAAATAAATCTTTTGAAATATAATAAAATAATAATGACCTTCAATGCAGAATTCGTATCAGTTTTGCTTTTTCACAACAAGAAGCCAAGCTATTAAATGTAAGAACATTCAAACTAACCAATGAAATGCTCCCTTTCATAAAACATCCAATCAAATGAATTAACACATGTAAGACACACTATAAAAGGAGTACATTTCTACAGCCAATTCCTGCTGGTAACTCTATAGAAAAAAGAAGGCTACACTTTGACAACGTTATTCCTGAGAATTCTACTGAAGAAAACAAGATTTCTACATAAATAATTCAAGTAAGTTATAGGTTATTTTTAAACAATTACTAAGCTTAAAATATAACTATATCTCTAATAGTTTAAATAACATTTATTTTTCTACTTTACTATTCCTTCTACAGACATTTCTAAAAATCATCAAATAACCTATGACAAATTCTTAGCCACTACATACTCATTGTAAGTATATATAAATGTTTTGCAACACACCAAATACATTTCTTTAGAAATCTTTCATAATAGCCTTTTCTTCTTTATTCTATTTTCTTTACAGGTATTCACAATACATCCTAACTCTACTCCACCAAAGAAAAATAGTACACTGTTTAAAAATGTAGGTATATAGGTCGGCTTCCTAAAACGCCCAAAAATGCTAAATATTATTTATCTCTAATTGATTTTTTTTCCTGCTCTATTCTACACAGATATTCTGAATAAGTCCTAATTGTACTCCACCTAAGGCAAAAACTACAATATTCTAAAATGTAAGTATATCTGTTAGCTTCCTAAAAGGCACTAAAATGTTTAAGCCTTCTAGTAATAAATACTTTTTCTATTATATCTTCTACACAGACATTCAAAATACATCCTAATTATACTCCACCTAAGTCAAAGACTACAGAATTCTAACAAGTAAGTATAACTGTTAACTTCCTAAAAAGCCAACATTTTTTTAGCCTTTCACTAATAAAGTATTTTTTAAATTATATCTTCTTGACAGATATTCAGAATACAACCTATTAAAACCCCACCTAAGGCAAAGACTACACAATTCTAACAAGTAAGTATATCTGTTAACTTCCTAAAAGGCCCTAAAAATCTACCTACTAAACTGCTTTCTCCTAGAAAAAGCAACAACTATTATAAAAGATTAATTAATAACATTCTTGCTCTTCCTACCAACAGAAACAAAAGAAGAACTTACAAGAAAGATTTCGAAAACAGCTTTTCTGCATTTCTCTACACAAGAAAAGATAACTGTAAGTATAAATTGTGATTTGTACATTTCTAAAACACCTATAGAACTAAATTTGACATGAAAATATATTTCTTACTATTTTTTCCTAGCACAAGTAATTGAAAAATGACTGAATGTGCTGAATTTGTCATGTCACAAAAAATAAACTTTTGCTATGTTATATGGGCTATATTTATAATTAGGAAAGACAAACAGGAACAAAAGAATTTTGGAAATGTACTAAATATCATTCGAATAAATGCTATGGTAGGGCTACTACTGAACAACCAAATGTATTATTTACTAGAGAACACAATCACCCCCCTAATGTCACAGAAATAGAGATCAGGGATGCTTTGGAAAGTATAAAAGAAGCAAGTACAGGGACTGACAAACCAACAACACAGATCCTAAAAGAGGAACTTTTGAAAGTTCCTAGCCATGCTTCAGGTCAACTGCCATCAATTGACTCCCTAAAACGGACAATTGCACGCCAAAAAAGACTCACTACTACAACTGAACCTAACCCTACAACATTTGAGGAAATTTTAATATCCCCAGAAATGTGCATCACACATAATAAGGATAAATTCATACTATATGACAACGAAAGCCCTACAAACAGAATAATTATGTTTGCTACTGCAACTAATTTAAGGAAACTACAACAATGTGAACACTGGATGATGGATGGTACTTTTAAACCATGTCCTAAACCATTCTACCAACTGTATATCAAAAAATGGATTGTACCATCATTACAATATACCATTTGTTTACTGTTTGTTACCTAACAAACAACAAAACACATATACAGAAATACTAAATGTCATAAAAAATGAAATCAATAATTATTTTCCCCAGAAAATAATTATTGATTTCGAGCTAGCAATGATTAATAGCATTTTAAAACCATTTCCCCACACACCAATACAAGGTTGCTATTATCATTTTAACCAAGCATATGGAGACATCTCCAAAAATCAACATTAAGCATCCTATATGCTACAGATAGCAATTTTGCATATCAAATAAAAAAAATAATTTCACTTGCCTATGTCCCTGTTACTGATGTTGCAGAACATTCTAATATACTAATTGACAGTCCATACTACAGGAAATATGAGGAAAAATTAGCCCCACTTCTAGATTACTTTGAAGATACTTGGGTGGGAAGGTTACATAGATCTGGACACAGACGACAACCTAAATTCCACATAGCCTGGTGGAATGTATATCTAAGTACATTAAATCAGGAGGCTAAAACTAACAACAGTGTAGAAGGATGGCAAAATGCATTCCAAGCTACCACTAGCAGAGGCAAACCCACCTTCCACAATCTAATACAAGCTTTACTAAAAGAACAAAGCTACCAAGAACTACGCATGGAACAATCTGTAACAGATATAGGACCAAAACTAACAAAACAAACAAAACAAATGTCCCGGCTACTTCAAAGCCAGGCCACACTAAATCCTTCAACAAGAGGTCTAGAGTACCTATCCCTAATAGCAAAAACCCTTCTGTAAAATATCTAAAAAATACTTACTATACTATCAGATATCTACTTTAACATTTCAAATATCTTGTTATTTTGGTACCATAACAAATATTACATATTTGTAGTACATATTTATAAAGTTTTACAAAACACTTTGTAAACAAATATGCAATATTTATTATAATATCAAACATTACAACAAAAAGATAAATTACATTTCCCACCCAAGTGATATAAAATGAAAATACTTACAATTTATGTCACTGAAGAAGACGTAATTCATCCACTTATATTCCATCCAATCCTTTATTAATTCATTACAAATCCATATGTTGAACCAGTGAAAAACCCGAAAACAATTAAAAATTGAAAAAAAAGCTCCAAGAAATCCCAAAAAATGAAGTGTGGTACCTTTGTAATTTAAAGTAATATAGCCACACGTAATTTACAATAAAAACGCATATTCTTCTCCAAATCCAAGACTCGAAAAACAGTAAAATTAAATGAGAATCGCTCTAGGAACACGAAAATAAACAAAGTGTGTACACTGAATTCCAAAAAACGAACATACACACACTTTGTTTTTAAAGAAAGTCCATTTTAAACGAATACCCTTAATAACCCGAAAAACATTAAAAACAATAAAAATCGCTCCATGAAAGCACGAAAAAATGAGAGTTTTAAATATTTTATTACTAAGTAATGCACTCTTTTCTAAAAAAAACGCTTGCTTCTCCGGAAATAAACACCGTAATAAAGGAGCCTGTAAAAAAGCATTCAAAAAACAAACCCACTCACATAAAATCCATACATGTCCAAATATTATTATAAACATTAATATAAAGCATTAAAATACACATATAATAATATCCAAAACATTAAAGTACACTACGCCTCAAACACACACAACACCTCCGTCAAAATGATTTCTCACCTTAAACATAGCAAAACAACTACTACATACACACATTAGTACTACAAAACTATAATATACACTCAAACAGTACTATTCTATAAGATATATTGCTTAAAATACACCTTACCTCCGTCAACGCGACGCAGCTTCCAACCGCAAGCTTCTCCAGTCCTGAATGAAGCAAAATAACCTTACGCGGTAAAATAGTAGTCCCCTTTAAACAATATTAGGAAGTTAAATATACTAAATACAATGTTCTCAGTTGAAATTAAATATATAAATACACTTATAATTGTATACAATATTATGTAACACATATAAAATATTATTATATTAAATACACTTTAATAATTAATATTAAATATTATTTTTATAATATTATTTAATATTAATATAATAAAAATTTATAAAAATTGCAATAGATACATTATAATAATTATTTGTGAATTTATACATATTACATTTGTTTATTCCTTGATTTAAGTGACTCTACAACTATATTCCATATCTAAATTATTAAAAATAATAAATAATAAATATTTATTATTATTATTATTAATATAATTTATATAAATGCGTTGTAAATAAAAACAATAAAAATATAGATGTGTATAAATAGTTGTACCTTGCATATATGTAATTTTATTAAATATGTTATTATTTACAAACATTATAAATTAATTTTACTAATTAATATACTATATAAATTATTATTATTAATAATTTAAAACATGTATGTAAATTGTTGAAAATGACTAATGAAACATTATATCCAACTTACTAAATAATGTACTATTTAATATACCATTAGGAATAATGTTTTTTCCTCAAATATATACATGTAATTATTATTATTTGTGTAACTTATTTTGATTAGGAACATTGTATTTAATATGTACCAATTTATTTAAAATTGTATTTGCATGTAAAATTATAAAAATAAATTTATAAACATAAATATATAATTGCTTATTAATTTACATTTATGTCTATATATAACATGTTTATTTGATAATATTAATATATAATATATTAACATTATTAAATAAATTAATAATATGCTTATAAATGTATTATTTTAAATATGTTTGAAATGTTACTATTTTTTGTCCAAATATAAGGAAGAACTCTTTATCATTTATTGTGATAGTATTTTTTTATATATGATTTTTGTAAATTTAACAACATTTATGAATATAAATAAATGTTATGTAATATATAATATGTAACTGCATATTTGTGTTAAATGAAAGAAATTATTGTATACTGTACTGTGCATATTATAAATACAATTTGTCAATAAAAATCTTCAAAACATCTTTGACTACTTATTTTTTATAAATAAAGTATTTATAAATACATTTAGTAATTAAGTTAAAAAATGTACATTTCAAACTGTATGTACCATTACATATATCATATAAACAAATAAATTAGTTTTTTTTAGAACCTGGTTTATAGAAACATATTTAACATATATATAATACACTATTACCACTTGATGAAAATTAAATTAAAAAATGATACTTTTATGTAAACTTACCCAATGCAATATAGTACTAAAAAAAAAATCCAATAAATATCATTGACAGTGCTGGACACTAACCCATTGTAATTTATTATTCCAACTCCAGTCTATTAAATATCAGAGAAGGTGCTGGACACTGACCCATTATAATTTACTATTCCAACTCCAGTCAGACAAATATCAAGGAAGGTGCTGGACACTAAACCATTATAATTTACTATTCCAACTCCAGTCAGACAAATATCAGGGAAGGTGCTGGACACTGACCCATTATAATTTACTATTCCAACTCCAGTCAGACAAATATCAGGGAAGATGCTGGACACTGACCCATTATAATTTACTATTCCAACTCCAGTCAGACAAATATCAGGGAAGGTGCTGGACACTGACCCATTATAATTTAATATTCCAACTCCAGTCTATAAAATATCAAGGATGGTGCTGGACACTGACCCATTATAATTTACTATTCCAACTCCAGTCAGACAAATATCAGGGAAGGTGCTGGACACTGACCCATTATAATTTACTATTCCAACTTCAGTCAGAAAAATATCAGGGAATGTGCTGGACACTGACCCATTATAATTTACTATTCCAACTCCAGTCTATAAAATATCAAGGAAGGTGCTGGACACTGACCCATTATAATTTACTATTCCAACTCCAGTCAGACAAATATCAGGGAAGGTGCTGGACACTGACCCATTATAATTTACTATTCAAACTCCAGTCAAACAAATATCAAGGAAGGTGCTGGACACTGACCCATTATAATTTACTATTCCAACTCCAGTCTATAAAATATCAAGGAAGGTGCTGGGCACTGACCAATTATAATTTACTATTCCAACTCCAGTCTATAAAATATCAGGGAAGGTGCTGGACACTGACCCATTATAATTTACTATTCCAACTCCAGTCTATAAAATATCAAGGAAGGTGCTGGACACTGACCCATTATTATTTACTATTCCAACTCCAGTCAGACAAATAAGGAAAGGTGCTGGACACTGACCAATTATAATTTACTATTCCAACTCCAGTCAGACAAATATCAAGAAAGGTGCTGGACACTGACCCATTATAATTTACTATTCCAACCCCAGTCTATAAAATTTCAAGGAAGGTGCTGGACACTGACCCATTATAATTTACTATTACAACTCCAGTCTATAAAATATCAAGGAAGGTGCTGGACACTGAAAGGAAGGTGCTGGACACTGACCCATTATAATTTACAATTCCAACCCCAGTCTGTAAAATATCAGGGAAGGTGCTGGACCCTGACCCATTATAATTTACTATTCCAACTCCAGTCTATAAAATATCAGGGAAGGTGCTGGACACTGACCCATTATAATTTACTATTCCAACTCCAGTCTATAAAATATCCGGGGAGGTGCAGGACACTGACCAATTATAATTCACTATTCCAACTCCAGTCTATAAAATATCAGGGAAGGTGCTGGACACTGACCAATTATAATTTACTATTCCAACTCCAGTCAAACAAATATAAGATAATGTGCTGGACTCTCACCCATTATAATTTACTATTCCAACTCCAGTCAAACAAATATCAGAGAAGGTGATGGACACTGACCTGTCTTAATTATGTATTAATGTAAAAAGTGTAATTATTTATATTTTAAGGATCATAAATTCCCTCCAAAATTTGCAAATATTTTTCAAAGAATTTTTTTAAATTTAGATTTTGAATTTTTATTTTGTTTTATTCAAATGTTAGTATTTGTAAAATATTTTAATTTCATATTTTTAAATATTACATTTTAATTTCTATATTTTTTTTAAATAAAATATTTTTTTTAAATATTAGAATTAAAAAAAAATGTATTAATATTCTTTCGGATTTTTTAAAATTATGTGCTAATTTAAATATTTTAATTTTTTTTTATTATTATTTTATTTATTTTTACCTTTTATCCTTAATATTTTTAAATTACTCCCCACCCTTATCCCCTAATTAACCAACATCCCACTCCTAAATATTGTAATTTAATTTTTAATTTTTTTTAACATTTTCAGTAACATATATTTTTTTTTTAATTAAATTTTTTTTTTATATTTCATCCCATGTTGTTCCATTTTTCATTATCATTTTTAAATTACTCCCCACCCTTATACCCTATTTACCTAACATCCCGCTCCTAAAAATTAAATTTCTATTATATTTTTTTATACATTTTTTTTAAAATATTGGATTTGATTATTGGTAAATATCATTTTTTTTATTCTACCTAATTATTTATTATATTTGTATTATTATTTACATATTTTATTTTTATACTCCCCACCCTTATCCCCTAATAACCCAATATCCCGTCCATAAAAGATATATTTTTCTTATAAATTATACATTTTCTAACATTACTAATATTAACTAAATATAACAATTTCTACATTTTATTAACATATTACTTATTTAAAGGTTTTTATTACATTATTACATTATTAACAATCGATATTTATATTATCAATATTTTTACCAACACTAAAAATGAGATATTATGACTACTCGAAATTTTTGATTCGATATTTTTGATATCAATATTTTTTTACTGTTAATCTCAACGATATTTTGGTCTTCGATATTATTTATTTCGATATTTCCCTATACTTCGATATTTTTGATTCGATATTTTGTCCTATCGATATTTTGAAATCGATATTATGATCAGTTACCGGCTCAGCCAGATATGCGGGGACTAAGAGACATTGGAAGGCAGTGTCATATAATCCAAAAAGTTGTTGTCATCTACTGGAGAGGGAAGAAGTAGACAGTTTGCAGAATTATATGCAGTTTACCAGGCGTTAAAGCAAGAGCTCCCTGGTACATGTCACATTTACACTGATTCATGGTCTACGGCCAATGGGTTAGCCACTTGGCTTCCCACAAGGCATGCTCACAATTGGATGATTCACAACAGGGAGTTCTGGGGAAAGGAGTTGTGGCAGGAAATTTGGGAATTGTTGTCCCAGAGTACAGTAACAGTGTATCATGTCGATGCTCATTGCCCGACTGACTCACTAGAGCGTTTGTGCAATTCCTTTGCAGACCAAGAAGCGAAGATTCATGAAGCTGAGTTGGAGGCGGAGGATTCTGTCTTGGTGGGCATGGCTAAATGGGCGCATCAGAAAAGTGGACATTTGGGTGAGCGGGCCACTAGCAGGTGGGCTGAAAGTAGAGGGATGTATATTCCCCTAGATTTGATTAAGACTGCAATCATTCACTGTCCTGTTTGCCAGCATACTCAGCTCAGACCAATTCCACAGGTAGCGAGCGGCCAGTTAGGCAGAGGGAAGTTACCAGGGCAAATATGGAAAATTGATTTCATCGGGCCGATGCCAATGAGTCGAGGATGTCAGTATGCCTGCACTGTGGTGGATACCTACTCTGGCTATCTCATCGCCTTTCCATGCAAGAGAGCAACCCAGTCTAACACTCTGAAAACGTTGAATTTGTTTATCTTATACTACGGAAATCCATTGCAGGTCCAAAGTGACAATGGGTCACACTTTAAAGGAAAGATGGTGCAAGATGTTTGTGTACAGCATAACATTGAGTGGATCTATCACATACCCTATTACCCACTGGCAGCAGGTTTGATTGAGAGAATGAATGGTTTGCTGAAAGAGCAGTTGAAAAAGTTGTCTGATGGGTCATTGAAGGAGTGGAGGGATCACTTGTCTGATGTATTGCAGATTTTGAACAACCGACCCCTTGCTGATGCAGAGACTCCTTTGATGCGCATGTTGACCCCAGCTTCGCAGATTAAGCCCCATGTGGCCACAAACACGATTCTGTATTAGGAGACAGCTCCCAGAGCTTTGGCTCCATATCGTGCCACACCAGAGGCTTCCGGTCTTGATTTACATGCCTTGAAACTTTATTGATTGCAACCACGAAACATTACCTTGGTTGAGACTGGAATTGGAGTTCAAATTCCCCCAGAGCATCTCGGGCTAATCGCCGCTCGATCTGGGCTTGCCCTTAAAGGCATCCAGGTTTTAGGAGGGGTGGTTGATCCCGATTACCACGAGGAGATCAAAGTTATCCTATTGAACAGTGGAAACAATGATCTGATTGTGCAACCCGGTGACCGTGTTGCCCAAATGGTCATCATGCCGGTTTATGGAGGAAATGTCATGAAGAGGATGGCCCCAGCCCTTCTAACTGTGCGAGGAAAGGGCGGGTTCGGATCTACTGACAAGAACCCAGAGGCAAAATTGGGGGTGGAGCCCCCAAACAAACCTCCTGAACCTGCAGAATTGATCGCTAAGGGCACGGATAACATCCTAGTCATCATGAAACCCGGACAGGAAAAGTGGGAAAATGTACCTGCTGAAAAATGTTATTTGCAAGAGTGATTATACCAGTTTGTTTTCTGTTTCTAGATCACAGTATGGCTTGCCGCTGCGATGCTTGCGCTGTGTGGTCGGTGTTTGTCCGTGTCCGGAGGGGTCCGGGAGGGCCCGGGGATGCCGAAGGGGATCAACCGCCCGAGTCGGATGACAGCATTATTGCTGCAACCTGATAACATCTGGACCTACTTGGCTGGGAATGTGCTGAACACTTCCCACTTCTGTATGAGAAATCTTCAGAGTACAGCTGATATGATATCAACGTGTCTTGTCGCTGTACCTACCCCTGTACAGGTGCTTCTGCACATTTACAACCAAACAAACTTTGATGGGGTAGTGGAGGAAATGGATATTCAAACATATCTAAGTCTTTATGAGTACTGTCGCTTTTGCCCGGAGGTTACAGATAGCCTCTGGAGGAACATGACAAGTATTGTTATCTACAATATCTCTACTTGAGATGTTTGCTATCAACTAACTTGTGACCCTGCCCAAATTGGCAAATGTGGCCAATTGAAACTAAAGAAAAGCAAACAATTGACCCCTGATCAACAAGCATTATGTCAGTCACGACATGACAGTTTTTGTAGTAATGTTACCAATGATATGGGGCCCGATTCTCAGAATGAACTTAAGACTCAATCCTAAACTTACTACTATTTTGGTATTCACAGAACGCACTTACTCATTTCGGTATTCACAGAAGGCACTTACTCATTTCGGTATTCACAGAAGTTAGTAGTCCTAACTTTAGGACTCCTAAATGCCTTCTGTGAATACCGAAAGTCTTAAAATTAGGATTTTTCTCAATTTAGTAGTAGTAAAGTTAGGACTCCTAACTTTAGGACTCCTAAATGTCTTCTGTGAATACCGAAAGTCTTAAAATTAGGATTTTTCTCAATTTAGTAGTAGTAAAGTTAGGAGAACAATCCTAATTTTAAGACTTTCAGTATTCACAGAAGGCATTTAGGAGTCCTAAAGTTAGGAGTCCTAACTTTACTGGATAATGAAACTTGATTTGTGTAAGCCGCACGGACTGAATGAACGTATAGAATATGCACGTTACTTATAATTTATTTTGATCATCATTAGAATTCTGTACATTGTCTGTTTAATGTTTGCAGTTAAAATCAATATGCTCAGTGGTACACCCGTCCAACATTAATACAGGAACATGTATAGATTACAGCTTGAGACAGGATGTAATTACACTCTACAGCACGGTTTTCCTTATATTGTAACGCCTACATATACTAAAGCAAACACTCAATATGGCCACCACGAAAAACTACTAGTCCCACTTCTATGTTTACCAAGCACCACGATAATCTTGGTACTATAGTCCTATATTTATATCGCCCACCATATTCGTGTATTCTGTAAACACAGAAACACTGATTCTGTTGAACGCAAGACGCCGAGACTGCAGAACGAAACACCGCAAGGAACATCTTCAATTTAAACAAGTAAGCTGATATCAGCGAGTAAATGCATTGCGCGCGAACTAATAATGCCATGGTCAGGGATAAAGCTGTCAGTGAAGCACCATGAGTAAACTGCATCGTTTATCCACGTGTGTTTCTGCACTATTCACACGCAATAACTAAATAAATGTCACAATATCGGCGGGTGAGCTCACATATTTTGAGGTCATTTACCGTTTATACAAACACTTCACACCACACAGTTGTATATATAAAGAGATATAGGAGAAGACCAACATTCAGATATTTGCATGATAAAGATCACGAGTACTACGTGTTTTAAATATAACCAATTACCTCGATACGATATCAAGTGAGGGACAGGGTAACCAGGTGAACTGAAACAATCCTTTGAACAGAATGTGTGCTATGATTTTATTTCAGTGATATACCCTGAAGAAGGGCGAGTAGCCCGAAATGCATTGGAGCCCAAAGGAAAAATTTTGTAACTCAGATGCTTTAAAAAGCGGGTTGAAATTAAATCAATTTCGACGAAAAAATAAAAAGAATCTAATTGAAAACAACCAAAAGTTAATGTGCTATTGCTACATGCAAAACAAATCGTTACGACTTGATCAATCCTTTTCTAAGGACTACAGGAGTGCCTAGGGGGATGCAACCAAAGATCATCTACTCTTGCCATTGAGGGAGCTTCTCTTTGGGCTAAAATCTGCCCCCAGTGTATTTACTAAGGTACTGGTTTCAGTGCTAGCATTACTTTACAAAGAGGAGTTATTCATTTATCCATACCTGAATCTACATCAAGAGACCATTTGTTGAAGACTACAGAGAGAGTCATAAAAGTTCTGGAGGATCACAGATTTCTGATAAATCATATCAAATCCTTTCATAAGATTTGGTTTTTGTTGGGTCAAGATTTCTGACAAATAAAAAAACTTGGTGACTCTGCCAGAAGGAAGAGTAGCCAAAAATAATGCCACATCTGAAATCTAGTCTCCATTTAACCTCCAAAGGTTAAGTGTTGGATAAAAGTGTAACGGAATATGGCAGCAACAGCTTTTGTACTTTTGTTGGCCAGATTTCATTTGCTTCAGATCATGAATCACATTCTCTGTCATTGGGATCAGGAGTCCCAAAGCTATGACTAGAGGATTCCTTTTACTCTGATAATGAGAAAGCTGAGCTGGTGGCTGAATCCTGTTAATGTATTAAAGGGAGTCCCACTAGCTTTCCCAACTTGGCCTATTGCAAAAATGGATATCAGCTCTCACAGATGAGGAGCCAGGATGGATGGTCAGGTGCTATTAAAGACTTGGTATCACCACCAGAGACATCTCTCTTTGAACTTGACAAAATTGGAGGCAATCCGATTGGCTTGAGTGAGGCTTTTCCACACCTTTTCAGCAAGGATATTCTAATCAGGATGGACAACATAAGGGTAAAGTCATGTATTACCAGATGGCTGTCTCACTCTAAATCCCTAAAAACCATCTTGGACAAGATTTTCTGCTGGGCAGAAGTGAATGTGTCCTCTCTTTTAGTTATTCACTTTCAGCAGTGATAAACAAAGTAGCAGTTTTCATAAGCAAGAATATTGCTTCATCCTAGAACTTTTGCCTGAGTCCCAAGGATTTTCGTCATCTTTATAAAATAGGGGTGGGGGCAATTCTGGATCTTTTCACCAGTTAGGAGACTGTTCTTCTTCCTTACTTTTGCTGAAAGAGGAGGGAAGAAAAGGGAAGAAGAGGCTTGGAGTCAGGATGCTTTGAGCTGCCCTTGGCTTCAAGCTCTTTTGTATGCCTTTCCTGCTGTTGCCATGAATTTGAAGTTTCTAATGTTATTGAGGAGGGAGAGCGGATCAGTAATTGGGATTGCTCCATATTGGCCCAAATCCTCCTGATCTCCTCTACTGATTCAGGCGAGGACTGGTAAACACTTGATATTCCCATTAGTTCCCTCACCTCTGACATTTCCGGTCCTACAGCAAGACTTTCTGGAGAAGCTCCTATAAGAGGCTTGGGAGGGTGAACACACAAGGGTTATGAGGAAAGGGCTTTCAGATCAGTTAGCTTCTACTGTTTCATTCTCAAGCAAGAGTTGTACTTTAAAGTCTGAATACCATCACTGGGGTGCCTTTAGGAATTAGTGGGATTCAAAACCTGTACATCCCTCGTCAACAGATGTGGTCCAGATTTTTTTGGAAGATGGTTTCCAGTTGGATCTCAGAATTACAACATTTAAACTCAAACTGATGAGGGGTGTGGCCAACCTCTGAAGATGGCCGTGTGTCTCTCTAAGGCTTCTGGGAGCAGCCCGGGAATCCTTCATCAGCCAACATTGGGATTATTAATGGGATTTGAATCCTCTACAATGCACCACATGCAGGTTGTGCTCCGGCTGCCACCACCGTGAGAATTCCAGATTGGCTCAGCAATGCTCAAACGCGACCTTTGTATAGGTAGCTGTCCCCCGCATAGTTAGCAGGCCCTACAACATTAAATGCTGGGACTAGCCCTTACCTGCTGCCCGGAACTGTCTCCCAGTGCCAAAAGACTTCCTGTTTGGAGGCTTGTGCTGTCCTGCAAGTGCCCACTGGAGACTTTCAAGAGAAGCTGCTCTGCAGCTACAGTGCTTCCCCAATGGCCTAATCCAGTATCCGTTGTGGTTCAACACTTTTCCCCCTCCCACTGCAAGGAGACCGGGCACAGAGTGTGTGTGTTTCTCTAGCCCTTTTGGGCTCTGGGGGACACAAGATGTGAAAACCTGCCTGCCATGGACCTGGGGCTATTTTGTACACAGCCCACTGGTATCCCACTTGTGCATTAGGCCACGCAATGTCCCTGCAAAGCCAATCTCGGTGTGGCCTGATTTGAAAACTTTGGATGCGGGGCACAATCCCTCTTGCTCCTGAAGTGCAAAAGACTAAAGAAAGGGTGAGTCTATCAGACCCTATAACTTTGAAGTGTGTTATGGGGTGGCAGCGCTGACTGAGGGCTTGAATGGCGAACATGAACAGCGGACGATCGTTTGAGATGATTGGGGCATTGAGTGGCCTACCTGGACTTTGACATAATGGGGGATGCTGCTGGGTGGAAGAGTTCTGGATCCCCTTATTGTATATATTCGCGGCCAGCAAGGAGATTGTGCGACCTCAAGTGCTTTCCTCCAAGGGGCCCTGAATTGACCTATGAGAACTCACTAATTAATCTAGGACTGGGCCACTCGCCCAGATGGCTGGAGTGCTGGTAGCATGGGGAGGGGCACAGCCTGTCTTTCTGGCAGCTTTCCACAGATTGAAATGTCTTCTCTGCCCCCGCCGCATTCAAAGGGCTGTGAGCTACAGTGGCCTTTTTCTCCTGGAGCTCCCTGGCATCGGGCCAGTGAGTTTTCTGTGATGACGTATCCTGACTGCTGCACCACTGCTGGGCTACAGCATCAAAGCACTGCATTCTGTGTGGACCCCAGTCTCTAACACCACATCAAGTGCAGACCCTTACTTGTTCCTTAAAGCTGCTGTAAGCCATTGGTCCTTGGGGTGTGTGTGTCCCTCATCATTGGATGCCATAGACTAAGCTACATGGCCTAGGAATGTATACTCTTGTTCACCCTGGCTGACTGGGGCCATAATTATTTCTTGCTAGTCCAGCAACCCTCTGGTTTATGCCTGAAAGAATGTTTTGACCAGTAGGTTGTCTGGGTCTTGCAGCAGGGGCATGTATCCTGCTCTTATTCCACTTTACTAGCTGGGTGAGTGCTACACCCACTCTTGTCTGCCTTGAGCACCCCTCACACTCCTTTTGGCTGGTGACCCCAACGTTTTGCTTCCTATAACGAGGCAATACCCTTACCGTCAGCCACAACACCAACATAGGGCATACCAAGTCTGTCTGGTCATCATCCCAAGAGACCTGTGTGCCTACACTGCAAAGCCAGTCTAATGGTTCCTCAACACACATTGGATGACTTTATACCTCCTACGAACCTGGAGCCCACTGGATAAACTTGATCTGATACTCAGTGAAATATGTGAATTCAGGTTTGCCATCAAACACCACTTTGATTCCCTCTCAACAGACCATGGCATATTCTGTGAGGATCATCACAAAATGTCAGGTAAACTGCACACAGAGGAGACTGCACATTTCATAGCCATTTTAGGACCCTACATGAAAGAACAGAGGACGCAGAAGGCTGTGCAAATTGTATTAACGTGTGAATAATGGGGATGCTGGAGGGCAAAGAGGGCCCCAATTTGATTGTATTCATTGAACAATGGCTTCAAAAACCGATTGCCCCTCATTGCCTAGCACCCCTATTTACTGTGGAGCGGGAGCTTAGGATGTCAGCCCCATGTCCTCACCTGGGAGTACTGTGGTAGCACGTATACTCAACTACAGAGATCGTGAACATCTGCTGCACAAAGCTAGAGAGGCGGCTCCCATTATCGGGATAATTCTATTGTGTCTATTTTTATAGAGTACACATTGGAAGTGCAGAGATGATGTGCATCCTTCCAAATGGTCAAACGCCAGCTTCGCTTGGAGGGAGTTACCTACGCTTTAATGTTCCCAGCCCGATCGAAGATCTTACATGATGTGTGTTCATTATATTTTGATACTCCAGATGCCACTTGAGACTGGTTGGCAAGCCATTACCCGGCTGCACTCCGTCCGCCAACCATGAAGTGCACACGGAGGACAGAACGTGAGATGCCTTGGCATTGTGGATGGGCTCATCGAACAATTTTGAAAGTGGCTCCCTCCCCTCAACAAGCCCTGGAGGGCAGGGTGGCAGTACTGGCGTTTTTGCTATCACTTGAATCACAGCATCAACAAGACAACCCATGTCATGTTCCTTAGAGAGTGTGAACTCAAACTCCGACTTCAATCAAAGTGTAGCATTATTCACCACTGTGACAACGCAGACTACAGACTCTTTGATTTAAATATGTTGGGGAGTGGTGACACCTTGTAACTCTTGATGACAAACCGTCAACATGCTGCAGTACGGTCTTTGTTCCTGCTATACAACAGACCTGTCCCCCCCCCCCCCCCCCGGAAGTAGGCTTTTCCTTCCCTTCCCTCTCCCCTTTCAATCTCCTCAACAGTCTCAGCCACATTGCCCCAAATCAGGAAGGACCTCAAGACCTGGCTTTTCGGATGACCCCAGCACACAACGGAGCAACCCCCCTTTCCTCCAGCACCTTGAGACCCTCTTGGTTGATTAGTTGCGCTTTACCAACCCTGATTGATTGAATAATTGATTAATTTCTTCCCTTCTCCTCCCCCCTTCTTTTGCTTTCACATCCTGCCACTCCTGATCAGACGTCTTTGTCAGGTAGTTGGCCTAACACAGTCAATCTGCATCTAATTGTAACTTGCAATACTCCCTGACAACTATTTCCATCTGGGATTCCCGACACTCCAGTGCAAGACACAAGTCTTTATTAATCCCCCCCCTATTAGAGAGGCGCATACATACTATTATTGGCCCCCCTTCCTTAGACAACTGCATAATGTACTATTTGGTTCTACTGTTTTGTTTATTGTTTGTGGTTTGGTCAAACAGCTGTTCCCTGTTGGACCCTGAATTGGGGAAATGTTTCTTCTATCACCAGATATGTCCATACATCTCTAATATCCGTTACTGAATGTATGAAGTTACAACGCATACATTTACAACGCAGTATTTTACATTGCGTCCGCTATAACGCAAGTCGTTACAACGACTTGCGCTGGAAGGCACTGAACTTAGGAATAGTATGATGTACTATTTCAACTCCAGCCTATGTAACAGTAGGGAAGGTGTTGGAATAGTAATCATACTATTTTTTAGCTTAGAGCGCCATCCAGCGCAAGTCGTTGTAACAACTTGCGTTGTAATACCCGTGATGTAAACATACCGCAGTATAACGACAGCATTGTAAAGGTCGTTTTCCTCCTTCACTATGCAAGGAGTGTCCCCTCAGTCATTATTACTAACAAGGTACTGAATGTCATTGACCTCACAACATCACAAAATACTGACTTGGAATGTCTGGTGGTCGGGGTCTCTTCATAAAAGACATAGGGTCCTAACACAACTCCACCGCCGGAAAGTAAATATAGTGTATTTACAGGAGACTTACCTCTCCACCCCTGAAACTATTAAGTTATGCACAAAATGAAGAGGACATTTATTCACTACGATATATTCTGTGTTTGTCCGTGGGGCAGCTATCTGGATACAGGCGGGTGTTCCGTTTGTGGCACAGGATAATAAAATTGCTACCGTGAGCCAATATGTGATTGTTCGTGGGTTGCTGGTTGGGGTAACTGTGGTTTTAAGTGGTATGTATGCACCGAATAGTGACCAGGATGTCTTCCTATGACAAACGTCTGCAGTCCTACGAAATGTCACATATTCTCTGGTTATTAGGGGGCAATTTTAATGCAGTCCTCAACACAAATCTACGATATTCACTTCCACCCTTACCTAATACTTGATTAGACAGGCCCTGTCTCTATCGAGCTGGATGTGTCACTGGTCCCTGATTGATAAATTGAGGACCCACAATGATGGTTTACGGGACTACTCCTTTTTTTCTCCACTTCACGGCCTATATGCCCGTTTAGACCCCATCATTTGCCCTGCAAAAATAACGGGAACATTCTCCAAAGTACTTACTTGGGGAAGACCTTCTAAGATCATGACCTGCTTGAATGAGTCATGACATGAGGCAGATTTCCCGCTCTCATACCCACACGGCACATGCAGTCATCACTACTAAAAAATGTCGTTTTTAGAAAACACTCTGGATACCGCCATCAACACTTACTTTACTGAAAATGAGGGCTCGGCCTCCTCATCTTTAGTGGAATGGGAAGCATTTAAGGTGGTGATCAAGAGAGACCAAACTCTGTTCTGCATGACCTCAGAATCCCAGAACAGACAACTGTACATGATCCCACACACTCACCAGAACTACAGGAGATTAGAATACAACACACGGAAAGCTTAGAACAACTGAGGATTATTGACCACACAACACATTTACGGAAAACTACACTCAGAAGGGGATGGGACAGGCATTCTTTTTGCCTATATGATCTGGCCACAGTTGTACCCCACACCGATGCTGTCCATCACCTCATCCGCAGGAATACATTGTAATACACAACTGGACATCAATGACACGTTTCGCTCCTATTATGCGACCCTAGACACAGCTATTCCTACACCCCCCCCAGAGGTGAGAGATAGATTCCTGGATGACTTGCCACTCCCACAGGTACCAGAGGTGGCGCACGCTTCATTGGTGGCTATCATAACACCAGAAGAACTACGCAGCACAATTAGAGGAATGGCACGTGACAAAACACCACGCATATATGGACTTCCCCTTGAATTCTATTCCAGTTTTTCCACACGTTTAGTTCACCATCCTGACAAGCTTTACCAGACATCTCTGCAATCTGGCTCTTTACCTTCAATGACTAGTCAGGCTTTAGTCCCCTCCTTGCTTAAGCCAAGTCAAATTCTGATGGACCTCTCATCCCATAGACTGCAATCTCTTTTGACCTCAGAATACAAAATCCTAGCCAAGAGGCTGCTCCCCTACTTTCTGGATCTGATACACATATATCAAAGTGGATTTGTTCCATGTACAATACCTCATTAAACATTAGACGCCTGTACCAAATTATGAAACTAGCACATGACACATTTCCTGCCACTGGCTCCCTGCACTTAGACCTGCCACAAGCGTTTGATTCTTTGGAATGGAACTATTTGTGCTCTGTGTAGCAGAACTGTAACATTCCCTCCACCTTCATTTACTGGGTCAAGGTACTTTATGCTAACCCCAAATCCAGGGCTAACAAGGGCTTAAATATTTCCAAACAATATCCTATATCCCGTGGCATGTGTCAGGGCTGTCCCCAACTACCTTTACTATTTGAACTTTAATGGAGCCCCTAGTTTGAAGACTTTGACAGAAGGCTGTGTGCTGGGACATCACTTGTGGACTTCAATCCCACTTGGGTTTATTATACGCGGATGACATTATTATCTACACCAGAGACCTACACCTGTGAATGAACCTCACACTTATTTCCACTATACCCCAAGAGTTTCGAGACTTATCTGTTCTTTGAATTAACTATGCCAAATCACATGCATTTTCCTTCCAGACAACTATGCACCACAATAGGATCTTTCTGGGTTGCACAAACAATCCCGGTAGCCCATCACACATTCAAATATTTTGGCACCTAGGTCTATAAATCACACATGGATCTGCTTGACGGAAACCTGCTAAAGGCTATCTCTGTGCTTAGAGCCCATCAATATTGTATCAGACTCAAAAATTGCATTATTAAATGTACATCTTTCCTTGTAATGCTTCAATGCACACTATACTCGGTATTAAAATGTAATTCTTCTATTTCTGAAATGCAATATAATACATTTGACCTTTAGAGAACCTTGGGATTTTGTTCCTGATTCATAGTATCCAGTCGATCATCTATTTAAGGGTTTTCTTAAAATTAGCTCACCGTGTCATACGATGGTTCCTTTTTGGGATCTGCCTTTGGTTCTTGAAGCCTTAAAGGGTGTATCATTTGAGCCTTTGAAGTCAGTAGATTGTACGTTTTTGGCTCTTAAATCTTAAATACAAGGGGAAAGTCAGCATTCTGGGTGGGGTATCAAGGAGACTCTCTGAAGAAGAAATGTAGGGAAGGTACTCTTTTCTATGAGGTATTAGAGGAGAGTTATTTGATGACTTTTCTGTGTCAAAGTAAATCTTTTTTACACAAGAATTGCTTAAGTAATTTTGTTTTTGAGCTTTGATCCAGCGCAGCCCCCCAACAACCCTCAAATCTCATCTCACTCGGGGGAGGAGCTTTGGACGCGTCCAAAATGGCTGCATGAGCTTCAGGCGCCCGAGACCCCCGCTGCCCCACTGGTCTATCCTGCAACTTATCCTGAATATGGACCGCGAATCCTGGTGGCTGAAGTGTAGCGGCAGCGGGCGCTGTGCTTTGTGTCCTGCTGGGCCGCTGTGTGCCGGAGAGAGAGGGCGGCGAACATCGGGGCCTAGCGGATTTGAAGCCGGGGTCTCGAGTAGCCAGCAGACCCCAGCAGCAGTGAATCGACATCGGGCCGATGCCGGATGTTGCCAGTCCGGCCCCTTAGCGGCCCACCCCCTCCGCCTCATATAGTCAGGAGGCCCCCCCATGGCCCCGGTAGTGCCTCAGTAGTGTCCAGCGGCCGGGGCATGATTGGGCTGCCGAGATGAGGATTCTGGACCTCTACGTTTCTGCACCACCGGCCTCATAAGCGCTCATTACGGGCCCCCAGGACTACGTTGCATGAGCCCAGAAGTATAGCGGCGAGCTGTAGTTCCCCTACTGGAAGTGGGAGAGCCTATGGTGCTCAGGATTGCCCTGTGCTGCGAGGACCAGGTCAGGTGGATGTGGCGCTGAAGATGAGTGACATGAGCAGCAGTGGCTGGCAGTGATCACTGATGGACTGTGAGTGTGAGGGGCACAACAAGAAAACCAGATGTGCAGCGTGGTGGGCAGAAGGTGTGACACAGTCTCCCATCTCGAGAGCCACTGGCCTTTATTGTGCCTGATTCAATGGTGACACTTTATCCTGTTACCTTATCAGCACCCTGTTACTTGGAAGACAGCTCTCTCATTGGGCGTGTGGAATAGTCTGGGATTGCCTGCTCCCCTGGACCACTGGTTGGCGCGAGGGTTGGCTGATTGTGCCAGCTGACCAGGTGTGCCTACTTTGCAGATCTCGCAGCTGGGCTCATTATTCAGTGACATTATTCCCAGCTCTCGTCCGCGGCTTGGCCTGCTTATCGTCGACCTTCAAAATGACGACCAGACCTGAGTCAGAGAAGCAACAGTCTAAGACTACCAGAGGAGCCAGGTATACTCAGGCTAACAAGCTGGATTGCTACACGCAACCGAGAGGGTCGCCTACAGGATTTGGTAAATCGCACGACGGAAGTATGGAAGCATCGGCCGCTTCACCGGAATTTACGTTGCAGGATGTGTTGACCGCGATCGACTGGGTGAAAACCTCTTTAGTTCAGCAGATGGAGTCCTTAGACTATAAACTGGACACAGTTACTATCAAGGTTAATTTAATCCGTGCGGACCTCACCAAAACTAATGAAAAGGTAAAATCACTAGACATCAAAACCTCCAGTCTTACCGATGATGTAGCGCTGTTGCAGCAGGACGTTCGGGACCTCAAATCCGCTAGTGAAGTTGCGAGTCACAAGTTGGATGAATATGGAGGACAGGCCCTTAGAAACAACATGTGTAATATTGGGGTGCCTGAAAGGGCCGAGGGACAAGCTGCGGACCTTTTTATTGAAGACATCATACTCAACCATTTGAAACCCAGAGGACTGGTAAAGTTCTTTACAGTGGAAAGAGCGCACAGGGTGCCAGGAGGGAGACCAAAACCTGGAACACCACCCTGGCCAATGATCGCAAGGGTGCTTAACTTTCGCGGTAGAGACGCTATCCTGCAGGCCTCCAGGACAGGGGTTCCTCTACAGTATGAAAACTCAACCCTCAGTTTTTATCCTGACTTTACGTAGGCGGTACAGAAACAGCGGCAAACCTTCATGGGAGTCAAACGGAAGCTGCGGGATAAAGGATTGAAGTATGCCATGATATACCCTGCCAAGTTGCGAGTGGAACTTGCGGGCAAGGCGTTTTTCTTTGATAAACCCAAAATTGCCTGGTTGGAGAGTCTTGCCTCGTGGGATGAGCAAAGGTGATGCAGCGGAGATGAAGATGAGGGCAGAGAAGAGCAAGACTGATGACTGATATTGTTGCAGGTGGGGTTGGCCCGAGTTGGGGGCGGATCCTGGGCGCAGGGTATTCGTAGTCATGTTAGGTGTAGTGATGGCATAAACAGGTCCAATGATAGTCCAGGGGTTAGGCGGGGAATTGGTGGGTCTTACTCCTCCTCAGCTTTACTTTTCGATAGTTTAGTAGTTAGATCATGGGGCGACAGGCACACTGAAAGTTGGGGGCGGATGTATACCGTTAGCAGGGGTGCAGGGTGGGGGTGGTAGTTGGGGTTCATTTGAAGGATGGGCTTTGTGTTGTTTTTTCACATTGTTTGTTGTTGTTAATCAGGGCATCGAATTGGGCAGGGGCATGAATATGGTGCATTGGTCGGGAGTAGGCTGCTCCCTTTTGTATCTTGGGGGATTGGGGGTCGGGAACTGAAAGTGTTGAGTTGGAATGTGAATGGGTTGGGTGATAAAATCAAGCGTAGTGTGGTTCTTCAATATCTCAAATGATACGCTCCTGATGTGGTTCTATTGCAGGAAACGCACTTGGTTGGGAATACATGTAAGGCGATGCATAGAATGGGGTACAGCTTGGTCGCACATGCGGGCTTCACCTCGGGCTCCAGAGGGGTGGGAATACTCGCCCGTAGGGCGCTCCCATTGGTGATTAACTCTATCTAAGAGGATGACACACAGATATGTTGGAGTGACGGGTCGCTGGAAGGGGCATGTTCTCTCCTTGTTATCGGTTTATGTGCCTCCGGGCCTCCGGGCCTGCAAGCTCTTACTTTTGCCAATTTGGGAAAGGTTCTGCTAGATCTCCCATGTGGTATATTAATTTTGGGGGGTGACTTTAACGCAGTGGCCTCTGGAGCTCTGGACAGGTACCCTCCTCGGTATTTGGGACGGGTTCAGAGATGGTTGCCTTATTTCCTGGATGCCATGGGTTTGATTGATGCAAAAACAACAGTTGATGGACAGAATGCAGAACAATGTCATACATTCACCCCAGTACAGAGATCTGGGCCTAAATCCATCTTTTTTTGCACTCCACACCACCCCAGTTCAGACATGGCCATATGCAAATCAGCCTTGACCCTGTGCCTCATGGGAACAGTCCAGCCCGAACTGCCAAGTCTTGTCTTTCCTGGATCGGAATCAAGCATCCTAGGACCGGATTCAAGCTATCAGCCATCTTCAGCCAGGATAGCTTGACTCCAGTGGTGTGGAGAGCATGGGACTCACGTCTGAGCATACCCATGTGAATGTATGACATTGTTCCGCATTCTGTCCATCAACTGTTGTTTTTGCATTTGTCACCCCGAGTGGGATGGTGCATCCCGATCAATCTGGCTTCATCCCTCATAGAAACACTGTTATTAATTTGCGTATGTTGCATAGTATGATCGCCAGAGCTCATACCCTAATGGAGCCCACTGTAATAGCATCGCTGGATGCAACAATGGCCTTTGATACTGTAGAATGGCCCTATTTGTGGGCTGTCCTAGTTGTTTGCTGAACCCCTTGCCCAAGTGGTGGTGAATAATCAGGTCTTGACGCCATTTAGTCTCGGACGGGGCACCGGACAGGGATGTCCCCTTCCTCCCCTCCTGTTCTCATTAGCTATGGAGCCGTTGGCAGCTTGGATCCACTGGGAGCCCTTGGTTCGTGGTCTCTGATGGTCTCCGCAGTGGGAGAACAGGATCTCTCTGTATGCAGACAATATTTTACTTTATTTGGCCTCCCCCAGGAAATCCCTGGATGCTGTTTGTGATGTGCTGGTTTCCTTTGGTAGGAATTCGGGGTTGTCCAGAAATTGGGGAAAATCGCTTTTGTTTGTTCTCAGTGGGGATACCCCGCTTCTTCCGCGAAATTGTCAGATTCAGTTAGCTACGGACGGGTTTAAGTATTTAGGGATATTTGTTTCATTGGACTCCGCAACCCGTTATGAGAGGAATCTCCTTCCCCCCTTGATTAGACTTAGAAGCGATGTGGCCGGCTGGAAGAGGCTCCCTCTCTCCCTGCTGGGGCGTGCAACCCTCTTTAAAATGATGTCCCTGCCCCATTTTCTTTATGTTCTTCAAAATACATTGGATGTGGTGCCAGCTAGCTATTTTCGAGAAGTCGAGGGATTACAGCGTACGCTGTTATGGGATGGCAGACCCCGGATCGCATTAGCCAAATTGACGCTTCAGTGGTATGATGGTGGGATTGCACTCCCAGATATCAGGCGATACTATTGGGCCTCTCAATAGGCCGCCATTAACCTTAGTACTTATGGGGCACGCTTCGGACCCGGTATATGTGATGGCTTCTTCCTGGAGGCAATTATAGTAGGGCATTGTATGCTACATCAGCGGGGAGATGTTTGACGGGGCCGACTAGGCATGCGGTGGGGATCTGGCGGGATGCCACTAGCTCTCTGGGATGGAGGGATCGATTGACGTTGGCCACCCCACTATTTGAATCTGAGAAGTTGGGTAAGCTCTGGAATACAAAGGGTTTTGATAAATGGGACCTGATTGGGATTTCAGCTATTGGCGACGTTTGGGCCAAGGGAAGAATTAAAACGTTTGAAGAATTGCAGGCTGAATATAAATTGGGTAGGACTGAGTATTTTCGCTATGCACAGGTCAGACATGCGTTGACAGCGGCTCTCCTGGCGGAGGTGGACTTGCCTGAGTTGGCGCCTCTTGTAGATAAAATTTTAGATGGCCATCTGCCCGAAAAAACGATTTCCCTAATTTATAAAAAGCTGATTAATCACTGGGCAGATCTATTGGTCGAATTGAGGGAAAAATGGTTGCAAGATGGTGTTGAATTGGATTATGAGGATTTGCAGTCTGCTATGTCATCGCCGAAGGTGGTGGCGATCCCAGCACGATTGGTGCTTGTTCAGTTGAAAATATTGCACAGAGTGTACGTCACAGGGCCCCGCCTGGTTTGAATGGGGCTGTCGGATACGGATTTCTGCAGACGGGGGTGCGGTCATGTGGGAACATTCCTCCATATCATCTGGGAGTGTTGCTCTGTGGCCGAGTATTGGTGTGGGATACATGATGTCATGCAAGAGGTTTTGGGGATGGCTGTGCTGCTGGAGGCGAGGAGATACCTCCTAAATATTTGGGAACCCACTGATCTTAATACAGCACAGACTAGCTGGGTGACTCTAGGTGATATGATAGCAAAAAAGAATATAGCACAGAGGTGGGGATTAGAGAGGTTACCAACTGTCGAACAATGGAAAGAAAATATAGATTGGTGTATGTGCCGGGAGAAAACTGTGTATATAGCTAGGAGCCCCCCCGTAAATGGACATCTGTGTGGGGGCTCTGGAACCGCTACAGGGGAGACATTTGTGCGCCACCTGTTGCTTCTCCCGTTGATGTTCCTACTTCTCCAGGAGTGTTCTGTAATTGGGTATCATGTTCCCTGCATCCCCCCCTCACCTCCCTTTTTTCTCCTGACGAGATGATGTGCAATGTTGAAGAATGTCTCCTCCTTGTAATGTTCCCTTTTTTGTTGATGCCTTGTTTTAATAAAAAGAAACATAAAAAAAAATCTCATCCCACTCAACCCAGGAGCAACTTATTTTACTAATCGGTGGGGCCCTTTTCACAGCGAGTCACACATCCACACATCACACTACTCCTGAATCAGTGGAAAAGAAAGCAAGCTGCTGGATAGCAGGGTTCCTCATTAACTTAGACTCTAAATGTTAAGCATTATATACATGTATGTACATATCAAATTTTCTCAACAGACATAAGGAAATAAACATTAAGGTACTCCGCTATTTGGTCGATGGACCAACTAGTAGAAGTCAGTTGAGGCGATTAAGACCAGTTCAATCACTATTTTCCCATTATTTTATTGCTTAATTTGTCATGACTTTTACTCTAAATAACAACAGACTCAAGTTTATTTTTTTACAGAAGTTTATCTGAATTCATTAGGAAAGGAAAATGGCATTTTCTCTAGACAAACGCAGATTTTAGGCATTTATTAAATACATTCAAGAAATGAAAAATTAGAAAGCATATTACCAATCTGCCAAAGGAAGATGACAGAACTGCATAGAACAAGTTCCCAAACTGACTGTCTTTCTATCCTCCTCGATGTCTCCATCCCGATATAGATCTCCGCATTCAATTTCTTTGCCCCATCAAAATTTAAAGTCCAAAAATAATTCAAAGTCTTTTACACCATAAAATTGTTCGGACCGACAGCATGTCGTGGTGCGAAATAAAATCCACGGAACCAACCTTTTCCCTCTTACACACAAGCTCTTTTATACCCTTTTCACTAACTATCTAACCCAAAATTGAAACTTTCAGGTTTCGCACTCATTTCTAATTGGTCCATTAGAGGGGTGGTGATGATCACCTCATGTCCTCCTTGTCCGAACCAGTACTCAATTTTTGTCCTGTCATTACCAATGCTTTCTCATGACTTAATTGTCCACTTTGCAATTTTCATTCAGTCCTTCAGTTCCTATCTTTTATTCATAATGAGGTTACAGCGTCATCCTTTCCCTCTCTCACTCCGAGCACAGGCCATTCACTTATTTCTAGCATGCTCCGCGCATGCGTGGGGACCATCTTTCCCCGGAGTCGATTTCATTGTTTCATTTGAACAGCCATTTTCAAACTAGGCCGCCCGGGCCTCAATCGGAACTAATATGAAAACAAGCACAACAGACGTTAGATATAGAATTTTAACCCTTCTGTTTACCAACCGCCATTCTTATTTTCCCTGTTAGTAGTTACCTAGCATAAGCACATGAATATGCGTCATTTACTCACCATCTGCATTCTTTTAACCACAAAACTTCTAATATAAGCATAAATACACACGTTTATTCGATTATATCTAAAATATCACAGCTCCATATTAAAACAACTCTTTGATTTATTAGCAAATTAATCTTTAGCAGCATAGCAATTAGTTTTCCCATGTGTGGTGTCTATTCTATGTGCACTTGGTTGATTAGTTTTCATGCTTCACACAATTAATAAATGTTACAGTTATGAAAGAATGACTTTACAAGGGGTTCACAAATTTTTATCGTTCCCCTGCCCGATCAGCTTTGGTACACCTCACACAGTAATGAAGCAAAAGCCAGTTTTACTTTTCTTTCTTGCAACGCCATAAGGAAACCTGCAGCTCTGCTTTGCGCGAAATGGAAAGAACAGAAATGTGCTGTATCTACTAAGATACCAACATATAGTGCATTTCTGCTCTCTCCCAGCTCTAGTGCACTGTGTGCTGTACCATTGTGCAAGGGTTGACCTTCCTGTAAAAAACAAATTCTTAGAGGCATATTCCTCTTTCTATGTGTGCTGCAGAAAGAAGCACACATGGAAAGAGTAAGTAACAAGATAGTTATGTCTCCATGTTACGCCTTTGTCGGTAGGTGCACCATTTTGGCACAAGCCCAGGTTTACAAGTTTTTGTAAATTTGGTTTACTTTGAAATACATGGGTGGATGCATGGGATAGTCCAGGTTCCACTCAAGTAATGTTCACCCACGCAAAGTAATACAAGGCTAAGTTATGTACTGCCTTGCATTACGTTTTGCTCACTAAACCACGCAAAGCAATGCAAATCCTCTTTGCATGGCTTATTAATTGCCAAAACAGATCTTCCATAGGGGATGCGCCGCAAAGGTGACACAACACCAACAAAAAATCTTAGAAAATCTGGGCCCAAGTGAGGGAGGAATGCAGAGGTAAAGTCCTCATTACTTACTGGTAAGTGCATTACTCCAAGACCTTCTCCCTCATTTGATAAATCATATCCTCTCCCTAACACTGTTTCTGTCCAGGCCGATTTAGGATATTAGTCTATGACATGAATAAAACAGAAAGTATATAGGGAAAGGGGCTGTTATGTTGGTTTTTCTTATTTTGGGATTGGTGGAGCTGGGAGGAGGCAGGCATGCCTCACATAGTAATAAATACTTTGGCTCAGGCCTTTAACGCTGGAGCGGGACTTTAATGGCTGATACAGCCTGCTACTATTGAGGTATTACAAGAATGTTAAAAGCTGTAGTACTATTTTACATAGAGCCCATTTCATGTTCTGATCTGTACTGTAAATCATTGCAAGCTCTAGTTTTAGGCTGTAATCCACTTCATTGTCTAGTTCTACACTGTAATCTATTCTACATTCTACACTATAATGCATTCAGTTCGATATTTTGTTTCTACTTTGTAATCCAGTTCAAATTATGAATCCGCAATATGATCTATTTCATATTCTGGTTTTATTTACTCTGTTTTCCATACCATGTTCTGATTCCACCTTTTAGTCCATTTTATGTACCACATAGTAATGCATTTCACGTTCGATTCTGTTTGCCTTTGCATATCCTGGTTTTACACGGTGGCCCGGGGGCAATCTTTCTGACTTTATTCAGCCTTAAAGTGACACTAGTAATGCGAGACCCTGCGGGTATTGCAATTGGCACTTGTCCAGCGCACATCTGCCATTGCTTCGGAGTCGCAGCGCCTTTACTTACTCCGGGGATGATTTTCCCAACGCTTCCGCGGCAGACCGTCGTCCGGCTCGGGTCTATGCAGGAGTGTGGTCAGCAGGGTGCGTAGGTCAGTTTTACATTAACTCTGAAAGTAGGGGTGCGGGGGGCGCTGCAGCACCCCCAAAACAACCATTCCGAAGGTGAATGAGCAATAAAGAAGCGTTTAAATTGAGTTATCTCCTCACATTTGAGGTGCTTTAAAAGACAGAGGTTAAATGTAAGGCTGTATATTTTGACTAATTCCTGCTTATTCCTTAAACATAGAAATTGATGTTTAGTTTTCTTTCTCTGAGTGCAAAGTGAGCGAATTTCATAAAGCGAACTATGTGACATTCTTACTGGTGCGAAAGGAAAAGCTGCAGGATGTCATGTTTTCTAATACAACACAATGTAAATACCTATAAATGAATTGCACAGTTATTTCAAATGATAACATTCTGAAGTGTGATGGAAACAAAAATGTAATACGATCAAAACAAATCAAGATAGATCACATGGAAATGGCCAAGTGACAAACATTTGTTGACACCCGATTTCCACACATGATCGTGTGTGCACTGTATAGTAAAACTGTATAGCTTTGCAAATTTAGTGGCGATTTTATTGGAGAGTTTGCAACTCTAGTTCTTTGTGCAACACTTGGATTTCCCACAATCCTTACGAGTTCAGTGACGTAACTTTGATGTCATCGACCCCACTCTGAAAATTGTTCCATCATCACTTTAATTTAGAGAGTTGTTTTTTTGGGGGGTGTCAAACAGCCAGAAGTAATTTTAATGGCTTGTATTTTGCTGCTAGTTTAATTTTACCTTTTTTTTTGTAATTCTTTTTTATTAAAGTTTTGATAGAAACCGTACAATTATATAAAAGGTCCACAAATCTCCACTGCGCAGCCCACCCCAGTACCTCAAGCCCATCCTAAAGAGCGACCTCAAAACATTCAAACCGGAGTCGCCTCCTCCGCTCGTCACCCTTCCTCACATGTCCACTGTAACTCCAGACCCAGTGAATTTACACTCTAACCATGGTATTCACGAAAGTAGACTTTGTGTGTTACTAGTAGAGCCAAGTCAGTAAAGGACTCAGTCAATGAGGACTTGCCTTGCAGACTTTAACATTATCAATTATTACAGCTCTCTGATTACATTAGAGTGTCAGCTTATACCCGTGTACATGACTCCTAGACCTGACTCAGGGCAACACTGGCAGCATGTCAACTTCAACCTCAGGAATATTTTCAAAGAGTGTGATCAAGCAGCACCAACACATCATCCAATAGCCACATAATATCCAAGAGGTTAATTGAAAGCTCAGTATGCTAATCCAGGTCCCGCCCACAGGCTCATCCCTCTCATTGTGTATATTGAAGAGCAATGAGCTGCTGCGTGTCTAACAGTTGACGGAAGATTGCTAAACGCCTGTGTCCGTTGTCTTATACTTTTGCATTTGCTTACCATCGAGACTGAGAGATGCTGACCATATCCTTTATATCCGGATTGGTGGTGGCGCTGTGCTGTTGCGTCTGGCTAATTCTAGGCGTGCGCAGGAGGTAAGAATTTGTAAGATGTCATCTTTTTAATGGGAGGATACACATATATGCACATACACATAAAGTAAGTATAAACATAGTACACAAAATGCAGTGGTGTAAAAGAACACTTTTCACAGGGAGTCTTGAAATACAGATAATATTCCACATTTCCTATTGAGATTTGGTTTTCAGCATCTTTGATGACAGTACACAAACCACTCTTTGGAGCATGACACCTGTGTGAAAATTAAACTCGTAAGACGATTAACTACCACTTACATTTTTGTCGCATTAAATCTACTTACTGGGTCATGGTGTGGGAATTCATTAGCAGGAATGGTCTTCAAGTATGTGCACACCCACACCTGTAAATGTGGACATTTTCAAACATTGTCCTGACAACAACTGGAGAATTACTCTTGGAAAGGTTAGGAAAAAGTTTGATTTGGTAGGCAAAATTCCCAAATTGGTAGGGGATTAGCGACAGATGATAATGTATATGAATGAATATGTTCTCTATGGAGAAAAAAATAGCATGTTCATATACCTGTAATTCTGCTCCTGCAGAATATAATTCACAAAACGAGTTCTGAAGATCTCCTCTAACGGATATTCCTGGACACCTTGGTAAATTCCAATGCAAATCATAACTACTCCAAATGTAGGAGGAAACCCTTAGATGCAGGTTTATAATTTTATGAATCAGACCCAGAATGGTCTTTCTTCCTTGAATATATTTTTCTGTAATTCATTGAAGCTAGCAGAACATAAATGGAGGTGTGGCAGTTAAGCCACAGAGAACCCACTGCTTCCTATTATTTGCCTAAAAAACAATTTGGAACAAAAGTTGTTGAAGATAAGAAGAAGATGGATGAAGTTACTGAAGGCTTTGGGTAGGAGAGAGGCAAGGATATTCAGGCTTGTCATATCAAGAATATGGGGACCCCCTCTATTACTGTTTTGGTCAAGAAAAAGAGGGGATTGAAGAAAACACAAAATATACTGTATATTTCCCTCACAGACCGTTATATCTTCTCATTTGACATAGTTCTTATGCATTTAAAAAAAATCAGAATACAACATTTTGCTTAAAGGAAATGTATTTGTAATTGTATAAACTAAGATGAACAATGTATAATATGTGTTTTTCCAGAAAAATATAAAATAATATTTTTTTATAAAAAAAGTAAAGTTTTTTGATGAAAGAAAACTACAATGAATCCTATAAAAAAGAAAAACTTTTGACAAAATAAAATAACAATGAGGTGAGTGGAGTTGTGACTGTTGTATTCTGATATTTATTGAAATGCATAAGAACTATGTCAAATGAGAAGTTATAACGATCTGTGAGGGAAATATACAGTATATTCAGGATTGTCATCAGCACAGGGAAACTCTATCCACTGCTTAGGACTTCCTATGCAAGGCACAACCCCAACTGTGTCCCTACACAGGAACCTAGAAACAAGCAAGCCCACTGAAAGGGGCCTAGCTGTCAATTGTAAAGCAGGTGCATTGCCACCTGGGTCCAAAAGTCCTACTGCACCCTAAATATGACTGAATTATGGTGATTGGGGGTCCATTTGTCATTCTTGCATACCCTTCCTGTCCTACTGCCTGTTTTTTGGAGCTGTACGGTTGGATAAAGCATACACAGAATCCCAATATAAAGTGTAGATATGTGGAAGACATACACACACATTGCCCTTCTTGTGAACTTCTCACTGTGCTAGAAGTGCATCAGAATCCTTCCATGGGTGTGATGGTAACCAAGGATCAAAGAAACAAACATTAAAAGAACCTGTATGTTCAGATGAGAGTACGAAGTCAGGCTAACTCTGTAGAATGTGGGCCTGGTTTATATGCAGAAGGTAACAGAAAATGTGTGGATTGTTGAGGAAGTGGAAAACACCCAGGGCCTTATTCGGATGTCGGGCAGACTTGAGTCAACCCAACACCGCTATGATGATGGAACCGACCGACCATAGGCCGTCGGTTCAGACTACCAAATTACAATGCAACTGCAACAAACTCTTATTTCTCCATGGGAGCATCTGCTGCGGGTGGTTTCTACCCTCAGCTCGAGTTCTCATAGAGAAATGGGAGATTGAGTAAATCCCTGCACTTTGTGGCGCACAGACAAGGATTTACAGTGCCTCTTGGCCCCCAATTGGAGGCTGCAGAAAGGGCCCTGCTAGGGGTCCCCAATGTCACTTTCCAACAGGCTTTTCATGTCAGAAAGCCGGACATGAAAAGCCTGTGGAAATCCAACATTGTAATTCTGACAGCAGAAATGCTGTCTTTAAGGGATTACGTGCCTGTTCCGACTCGCCGACGGGCAAAGCCAGCCGAAATGACCGGCCGGTTTCACTTTCGTCCGCTCTCATTGTATTACGGTGGTCAAAAGTGAAACTGAAGATGTCAGTCCGAAAGCCTCCGACCACAGGTCGGAGCCTTCCGACCAATATCAAACGAGGCCCTTATTTGGACAATTTTCTGGTGGTGAACAATCCTATTGTATAAATACATATCTTTGCTTTTGGGAGACATTAGCGGAGGTAATTTAGTTTTGCAGTTATTTTATACTTTTTCCAATGCCAGTTGCTTATTAATTGTTCAAACAGAATGGCACAGCTAGCATAGTAAATTTTGTGTTTAAGGTGAATCACAAGTCAATTGGAAGACATTTTGAAAATACAAAAATACAAACAATATTTGTTTTCTGCCCTTCAGGCGCCCAGAAGAACCCCCCTTGGAGAATGGGGTCATTCCATATCTGGGGTGCGCTTTGCAGTTTGGCGCCAACCCACTCGAGTTCCTCCGGGCTCGACAGAAAAAGTACGGTCACGTGTTCACATGCAAGCTGGCAGGGAACTTTGTTCACTTCCTGACAGATCCTTTCTCCTACCATTCATTGATCCGCCAGGGTAAACACTTTGACTGGAAGAAGTTTCACCTCTCAACCTCTGCAAAGGTACAGTAGCACTTGATTGTCACATGTTATTGTGTTTATGGTTTAAGCAGGAACATAATATCTAGAGGCAGGCAGATTTTCCAAAAGAAGCTCTGCATCTGTCAGTTTTTCCGGAAGTTGCCATATTTCAATGCTTTCCCTGAAAATCATAGGAGAGTTATGAAAAAACAAACAGCTATTCGTGGACAAGAGAATTTGCTATTCTAACTCCTGCTCTTGATGTCATCAATGATGTCTGTTGAGATGTCATCAGTGATGTCATCAATGATGCCATTAAATATGTCATTTGTGATGTAATACGTGAGATCATAAGCAGTGCATGGATGAGGCACACGTTATAGTTAGCTCCGATAAGTATGTTTTGTGAGTTTCAGTGGACTTTTGAGTTTAAGATGGCATGTTTTAAGTGTCCTTTTCACCTACCTTTAACGTCACTTTAACCTTGGATTTATTGCTGAATGTCTGAGTTTTTTTCAAGGTAAATTAGGATCTTATTACCCTACCTTACTATAATGTCACTGTTTTGTTCAATGCAAAGCATGATCTTACTAACATACATAACTATAACTATAACATCACTGGTCTGTGTCGGACAAGCCCTGCACCCAACCCCACCACCAAGGGTGGCCTTCCCCTTACCTCTACACGGTCAGGCAATGAGAGCTCTCATCTCAATATAAAGGGGTGTCATTTTAAATAATGTAGATCTACTGGCTTTTTCAATGGCTGACTATATCAGGATTTATAAGGCAAGTCTACTGGCTTTGTCAACTGGTCACCACGTCATTATATGAAGACCATTGTATTGACTATGTCAAGGGGTGACCACATGAATATACAGGGCAAACCTACTGACTTTGTCTAGGACTAACTACATCAATATACAAAGCAGACTAAATGGCTTTGCCAAGCGGTCAACACATCATTATATGAAATCAAGCATAGTAGCTTTGTCAAGAGGTGATGACAGCAATGTACAAGACAACACTATTGGCTTTGGCAAGGGTTACCACAGCAATATCTAAAAATAAGTTTATTGTCTTTGTCAACAATACCAGACACACATTAGAGTCTTTTTTGAATAGTTTCAGGCCAGGTAATAAAGCCAAAAAACTGGCCATAAGGGGTCCCTATATTCTTTAGGCAAAGAGCGCATTATCTAGCTATAGGAATGCTTGTAAACAACATAAACCTTTCCTTGGATCATGCTGTAAACACCCCATGAAAAACAGGATTACTACTTTGGTGGGAGCTGCTGAACTCCCTGCAGCATCCCCTCCCCCGACACAACATTATTCTAACATGCTGGTAGCGCTCCTACCCAGTTTGGGGCACCACAAAGCAGGAAAACAAAAGCAAATTGAAGGGCATTATAGGGTGTTCCATGTCAAGGAGCAGCGAATAATAAATGAGCGGCACTGGCCACACATGTATTATTTCTTTCCTCATTTGTGGGGGGTGTCCTAATCCCACTGTGGATACCCACAGTTTGACATTCTATTGGGAGGCTGGAGGGGCGCTCCAAACCCCAACAGCTCCACTAGCTCCTCAGTCTGCAACAATCCAGGGGTGCACATAGCAACCAGCCACACTTTATTTTGCCTTTTTTGTGGGGCATCCACAACTCTGGCCCCTCCTGGGGGACTTGGGGTGAGGCCCAAGGCTGCCACAAACCCACCGGCTCCCCTACCACAAATCTCTGGGTGCCAGCGGAAGCTGGCTATTTTTTAAGTTGTCCCCCCTCGGCACCAATAGCCTGTTATTCCTGCTCACCACTGTACAGGAGCAATTCAGTGTCCCCTGCCTGCATGTATGCGAGCAGAGGAAAAAACTGAACTATCTTTGTGTCTATCTATCTATCTATCTATCTATCTATCTATCTATCTATCTATCTATCTATCTATCTATCTATCTATCTATCTATCTATCTATCTATCTATCTATCTATCTATCTATCTATCTATCTATCTATCTATCTATCTATCTATCTATCTATCCATCTGGATAGATAGATAGATAGATAGATAGATAGATAGATAGATAGATAGATAGATAGATAGATAGATAGATAGATAGATAGATAGATAGATAGATAGATAGATAGATAGATAGATAGATAGATAGATAGATAGATAGATGTACCTCCATACGTCTGCCTCAATATCCAGACAGACACCAGCATGCTCAGGTTCGCTAAAGGACGGTTTTATTGGCTCACAAAAAACAGATAGCGCGTTTCAGCAGCCGCAGCTGCCTTTGTCAAACCTTCTGTAGTTTCTATTTTGATTTACTTTTATACAGGTTCCTGGAGTCTTAAACAAAATTAAAGGACAGTGCAAAATTGACCTTAAAGTGACAAGCACTTTTTGTTGCCATCAATGCATTGAACTGTAGGCCCAAACATAATTTCAAATCCAACATTAAATTTGACCATAATGGGTTGCTCAGCATCAGCCAAGGACTCCCCTGGAGTATCTCAATATTTATTAAAAAAAATTCATAACGTTTTTTTTAACTAGAGCAGCAATTTGTAGGTGTTACTGCATTACTTTGTAGACTTTTTACTGTGGCCATGTCCTGCTTTCAAACCCCCACCCCGCGAGCAACAAACCTTACAACCCACATGCATTTGTCCATGCACAGAGGGCCCCACTATGTGCGGAATGGGGTTGGCCACAGTGCCTGGCCTGCGAGCAACCGACTCTATATCATGCATGGCGTTCGGCAACAGCAACATAAAAAAGTGAGCCTATTGGCTTTATCAAGGGGTCAGCATATCATTTTTTATAAAAACAGATCTGTCATCTTTCTCCGAATATCTCAATATTTTTAATCAAATGTATATTTCAATATTTCAGACAATGCAATGGGAATTAACATTGATTATAAACAAAATAGTTAATAAAGTTTTAATGAAAAGAAATGTGACTTTTCTTTTCTATATAGTTTTTGTTATTACATTTGAATGGTAAAACATGTCAGAAAAATAGTCAGAGACATATTGCTATAAAAAGAAAATCATGTCTCTAGGATCATTTTTTGTTCGCCCCAGAATATGCAATCCTATAAACAACCGTAAGAGGACCTTTCAGTCCAATTGGAGATCATAGAACTTCAGATAGGAGTGCTTTAAAAAATATGTTAAATTCTCCTGGGCTCATGGTTTTAATGACCCAGAAAACTTGCTGTTTTTTTAATGGTGTTGGAGGGCTGCTGGACTCCTTGCAACCCCCAACAATGTAAAAAACAAAAAGGATCAGTGGTACCCCTACCGCCGGACAGGTAACCACAGTCTCCCTGGATGGGCTCGACTAGACACTGCGCATTATCTGCCTAGAGGATGGCGTCCCGGGGACCAATATTGGCATGGAGAGGGGGGTATATGGACCCCCTCCGCTTCTACTAGTAATTTGGCCCCAGGGATTGGGTCCCGGGGCCCAAAAGAGGCTTGGGAAGTGGCAGCAGTTCCCTCCCTTCCCTTCTTCAAAGACATCTGGCATGGAGGATGGGATCCCCGGGTCCAATGATGAGGCTCAGAGGGGGCTGCATGTCATGAATTAACATGAGAAGACCCCCCGGGGGCTGGCCCAGCCCACGTGGTCTATTTGAATTAAAATTGAAATGTTGATGAGCAATTCTGTTTATTTTTGTTTTAAAGGTGCAATCCTGCAGGGATTTCCGAGACCCGAGGACCATACCACCCAGGTCCAATATATAATGGAAGGGGAGGGGGGCTGGGTCCCGGGAATCTCACCACTGGGATTCAGGCAGGATGAACATGTGTGCTCCCACCCGACAGGAGCAGCATAAATGCCACCATCGGGTGGGATCCTTCATTTTTAGATGTCAACTATACAGCACATGCGCTGTCTTGAAAATACATGTATATACTTAATGAGCCTGTCCATGAGCTTCCCATCAATGCTCTCATATTCTTTCTCCCCATTTGTCCATGGCATGCATTTGTCATGTGTATTCCTGTGTTTAGCCCTCCCCAAGACATGGACAAATTACACTATCTCTCCGCAGTTTCCATTTCAGGATCTGTTTCAGGAACTCATCTTTTCTTTGTTAAAGAGCTCTTAACACGAGCACTCGTGATTTAACTTGCTTCTCCAAGATCCTCTGTAAACAGGCCTGTAAATCCTGTTCCTATCATGTCACATTTGTGCATTCAAAGATTGATGTCAATTACCAGATGCTGTTTTTTGGGGGCCCAGTTTAGCTATTTTACACATGATTGGTGTCCATCAGCACTCAAATCCAGCAGCAGTAAGATTGACTTTTGAAAACACGTTGTCAAAATCACAATTCTATCACTTCAATTTAAAGACTTTATTTGGGTGTGTGTTTACAAACAAAATCAAGCGATGAAAAGCCTTTGGTTAAGTGCATGTTGTAAAAGTAATTCACACACATTCATTATCTAATGTAATGTTGCTCCAGAAAATCAAAGATAAATTCTTTCAACATGCTGCGTTTATTTTTTATTTTGATTACCCGGTCCAACATTACTTTTAAGTCTGAGTGCATATTATTTAATTGCAAAATATACGCTTATACAAAGGCTTTTAATCTTTCTATAAATAGGCCTGTAAATCTTGTTTTTATCTCATAATATTTACTCTGTATTCAAAGACCGAGGTAAAATTCAAGAAGCTGTTTTCCGAGGGCGCCTGTTTAGCTATTTTTCACATGATTGGTGTACATCAACACTCAGGTCCGGTATCAGGATGATACACTGGCAATTCAGCATGCCTGTGATTGACTTTCAAAACACATGGCTAAATCACACTTCTATCACTTCAATTTAAAGTCATTATTTGGGTACATGTTACTAAACAAAATCAAGTGATCCAAAGTGTTTAAGCGCATGTTGTAAAAGTGAGGCACATGCATTCTACACATGATTGGTGTACGTCAGTAATCAGGTTCAGAATTGGTATGATATACTTCTAATTCTGAGGGCCCTTAGTTGACTTTCAAAACACGTGACTAAATCTCACTTCTATCACTTCAATTTAAAGACTTTGGGCCGAACTACGACTTTGGTGGTGCTGCACTGGCTCTCTGCCGACACAGCACCACAAAAGCCGCTCAAGGTCACTTGCCTGATTATGAGTTTGTCTCATACAGGCAGACAATCCTTTTGCTGGGAGGAAATACAGACCCATGGCGGGGATTCATGAAATGGCTGGCAGTGGCGAAACTTGTAATATGCTGAATGGGACTGAGCTAGTCCCACTCAGTACATTGCATTGAGACTCCGCTGTTCCACCGCCAGGGAACGTCTGTACCCTGGTGCAGCCGCAGTCCTCTATTGCTACGACTCCATGTAGGCGTAATATGGCATACTGACCACCGTCTTGCGAGTGTGGCTGTCATCTGGCCTTATATTTGGGTGAATTGAAGCAATACAAAGCCTTTGTTTAAGCACATGTTGTAAGAAGTATAAAGTAATTCACACAGCATATTCGGAATTAAATGTAATTTTTCAAAGGCAAATCAAAGTTAAATACTTTTAACATGCTGCTTTTTTTTAATTAGCCAGTGCAACATTACTTTTATTACTGAGTGCATCTGATTTAAGTGCAAAGCATATACAAAGGCTTTTAGTCACATTACTTTCTTTGTAAATGCATACCAAAATAAACCCTTCCCATTGCAGTGATAGAAGTATGATTTAAATGTGTGCTTTGGGCGCAATCACAAAAAAAAGTGGGTTCTCCAATCAATCAGGGTACACATAAATGCAATGATTTGCCAGTGCAACATTACATGGTTTAAATTCTGATTTACTTTCAAAATTCTTACTGAAAAGAAGGTTTTATATCGGTTTCACATTTCAGGTTTCAAACATGCACTCATGAAATACAAGAAATGCGAGTTTATATTTCCTCTTGACATATTATCTTATCATGCCTGTGCGCTTGATTTTTAACCGTCACATCCATCAAATAAAGGCTTACCATTGCATACAAACATCAGTGACTATGTTATATTTACCAACATACATTTCCTTTATATACCTTTTATTAATCTCTTTCACGTGATGGAACAAGAAACATATAGTGGAAACAAACATACTCAGTAGGAACATTGTCCCATGCATGCAGGGAAACCACAATAACAGAAAATAGTTGCTTACAGTATGACAACCAATGTAAATAACATTGTTGTTACATTGTTAATACATGCTGTCATTTGTGAGCGAAGATCTGCTGTGGAGATGTCACTTCTCTACGTTGATAATTGTCTGCTGCACTGATTTCAGTTCTCTAGCCCCCAAGGGCACATAAGGGTAACTGAGGTTGCTCCTGCTCCTGCCGGACAGGAGCAAAGCCTGTTCCAGCTGCATCCTGAAAGAGTCCATGCAGGGAAGCCGGCAGGGCTGCTGGAACTTACCTGAGGCCCCAATATTGTCATTGGGCAACAGGGAACCCACTTTGGGTCCCATTGATGGGACCTCTGGGGCCTGTAAAAGCCTCCCATATAAATACATGGGGGTGGGGTCGCAGGGGCTGTAAAGGCTCAGGGAGAGGGGGGCTGCATGCCCCTTCCGCCTAAAAAAGAGTATGGCCCAGGGCGATGGTGTTACTGGGGTCTATAAAGGCCTGTAGAGCAGGGCTGCATGTTCCCTTCCCATTTAACTTAAATTCAGCCCCAGGGCTTAGGGTCCGTTATGTATGGTAATACAATATTACTTTACACAAAAAGCACAGAAATCCACTGAAAAAAACAAAGGTTAAAGTGACGTTATAGTTAGGCATCAAATAATATCTTAATTTGCATTAAAAAAATAGAAATTTGCACACAAGAAAAAGGATAAAGGGTCTTTATAGTTAGATATTTAAAACATAGCATTTTAAATGGACAAAACCACTGAAATTCACCAGTTATAGTTATCTCACGTGACTAAAGCTAGTGCCCTAAAGTAGCAATACCTTGCACACTTGCTATGCACTTCTAATTACTTCCCATATTACATCATTCATTACATGTTCTACACATAATTTCGGCATAACAGAGTAGTGAAATAGCAAGCTCATCATGGTATCATCATAAGTTACAGCTCCTTAGTATAACAGACATGTTAACATCATTACCTTGATACATATTCACTTCCACATTTTAGGAAAGCATCCAGCATCTTCCGTGTCACTGCCTTCTGGAAATGTTCAAAGAGAATATGAAACATTTTAGATTGGCACTTCTTCCTAATGAACAGGCCTAGTCTACACAGCAGAACTATATCAGACAAACAGTGAGGTTGCAATATTTCAGAAAAACACCAGAAGTTTTTGAAAGCTTGGGTATTCACGACCGCATAATGAATCATTATATAAGTTTGTCTTAACTCTGTGGAGAGAATATGCCACCTTACTAAATATTCTTTTTCCTAGCAGGCAATTACAACACTGTCGTTACAACAACGGCATTGTAACAACGCATACCATTACTCCACAAGTCGTAAGAACAACTTGCACTATGGGGGGCGCTGGATGTTGGAATAGTATAATGTACTATCCCAACTCCAGTTTGTGCAACAGTAGGGAAGGCGTTGGATTTTAAATCCAGCACATTCTGATCCCTCCGCAAGTTGTTGTTTCAACTTGCGGAGTAATGGTATGTGTTGTTTCAACGTGGTTGTAATTGCCTGCAGGGAAAAAGATTTGTGGTAAACGATGTTTACCCTATAAAGATTGTGAGGAGGGAAAACTGCGCAGGAACAAGATTGAATAGGAAAGAGCAGGAACGAATCACAAGAACCGCATCCATCATGCCCAATATGACGTTCTCATAAAAATGTGGCATTACTAAATTATGTTAAGAAACACTCTTCTATACACCGCATTACACTAGTTTCAACTGTAATTGTGTTAACTTATCATTTACAAATTAGATCCAACATACAATTATTATACGTTATTATTATTTATTGCACTAAAAAATATAAATTTGGAAAAATGTTTCTACAGTTCCCCCCTTTGATTATTCCATAATCATTAATTCTATATTGCATTTTTTTTTAATTAGGAAATAGCCAGCATTACTTTCTTACTGGAATTTTCCCCTGCTATCTTTAGCTGGTTGTAGACACAAACCTTAATATGCTCCTCAAACATTTTCTTCTTTAAACAATTATTATTATCCTTGTTTCCATGGTTTTTTAACATACACATCGAACAGTTTAGGAAAAGAAACAAGACAATTGCATAATTCTTTATAATTATTACAGGTGTTAAGATTAGTCTTAAGGTACTCCTGCCCAAATTATATAACTGTTCACCCACCTTACTAAAATAAATTCTTAACTCACTAAATAAGGAATCTACAGCTTCCCACAAGCCATGCTCCTTGAAAGATTGAAGTATGTGCATGGTATTAGTTATATTAGTAATATAGGAATAATAACACTTCTATTACCTGGAACGTATGTACAAAACCTCTTTGTCTAGATTGATTTAAAAACTCCACCTTCATTTGCCAAGAGAATATCTAATGCTAATCTATTCTGCATTACCATTGTCCTAATAGCAATCATTGCTGCATTACCAGTTTTAATGCTTCTGCTGTATCTACTGCAAGCTTATCTACTAAAGTAGATGTCTAATTGTCACATCATTCATTACCACGTTTATAGAAGAAATCATAACACTTAATATATCTGAAATTACCTTTCTAAAACTCAGTGTCACTCTTTTCAGGCCAATTTAGTTATACATTTCATCATTTCATTTGCACTGTGTATCCATTTCATGATTTCATTTACACTGTGAGCTCTAGGAAACAGTAAAGCAAGATAACAGCATCCAGCCTTTCTCTGAGGATTGCCTTTCTCCCAATACCTATTTCCTACTCACCTCATAACTTCTTCAACACTCACTTTCTCCTACATATTCAGCCTTATCACTTTTTGAGGATCTTCTACACACCATACATAATTCACCCCTACATTCTCGCTCCATCCTTAATGTAGGATGTATATTCAACAATCTAAATCCTTTGTCTTCCTTTACCTGTTCCATCATAGTTTTCATGTGATTTGTGCAATCTCCCTTAACAATTTATTATAAATAATAACTCTGTTATCTTCTTTTATAGGTAAATCCTCCAAAGAAACATTGAAATATGTTAGATAGGGAGAAAGAAAATCATTATTGTTAAATATAGCAATATACACATTACATAACAAAACATATGAATTTGGAAGCTGCCCATATGTTGATCCCTCACCAGCAGAAGTAGGAAGAAATCTACAAATAACACACCCCTTAACTTTCATAATATTTATGTTTGTATCTATCATTTTAGTATGGATGTTATCAGAAATCCACAAACTGTTCTAATTGTTAGACCAATCCATTATGCCTGTTTGCCTGCCAAATGTTGTAGACTGGATCTTATGGGGTCTCTAGCGTTGCAGTCTGCAAGACTACCATTCTACAGTACTACCATTCAGACATTTTAAAACAAAGAATTCTTCTGCTAATAATCATGACTTTTTCCTTTTTTGAATTCATGTGACTGTTCAACTCTTCTAATAAAAATATATGTAAATTTAAAACAATACATTTTAGGAGTCTTTCAAAATGTTACAGGGACAACATCAGTTCCCACCAAACCCCTCCACCTCTTGGATGGTGTTAAAGGGTGGTTAAGTAGAAGAGTGGGGAAAAGGGTGCTGATCTGGTGCATGGCTGCTCTAATGTACGGATGAAGAATATTAGTGTGCCCTCAGAGATTCCACCTGCACAGGTCACACGCCACCCTCAGTGTTTCCTATTGCAATACAAATATAGCGGTGGAAACAGTAGCATGCTATTATGGGCTCCACTGTTTTACTTAACTTCATGTTTCTTGGACACTATTTTCACACAACCTAAGGCGTTCTGTGAGTTATGACCTTAATACAAGAATGAACCAATTAGAATTCACACAAATGAAAATAATATTTTGTAAAAGGAAAGCCTACACTTTCATGCTGGCATGGGGTGAGCTGGCAGTGCACTGGAACATCTCACTCATCATTTATTGCATGTAAAACTAAACTAATATAATTATCAGGATATTTTGTCACACAGATAAAGTGATGTAACTAAGCATGTTGTTACTAGAATACACACCTCTATTTCCTTAGCACACATACAGTTGTTAGAAGCTTAATCCACACTTTTTCTCATGCTCTGTTAGCTGAGCACACATGAAGACTAATTCTGAGGTGGAGTGGTCTGCACATATGCTCCTATGAGACCATGATGATGATTGTGCATAGCTGGTCATGGGACCATGATTGCTGTACCACTGTCCTTTGATGGCTTTGACCATGGTCCAGCAATTGGCATGCCATTGCAACACCCTAGTTAATATATTGGTGGTAACTAGAGTAGAGTGTTATCTGCTTTATCAGTGTTTGTTATTTCGTTAACTGCGGTTATGGTAGGTGTTTTTGAAGGTCTGCCATGTTTCTTCCCCAAAAAAAACAATACCTTTCACTTTAAGAGTGAGTTTTTTAGTAAACACACACTATTTTAAGATTTAGATGAGATGTTGAATCTAAAGTTTAAATATTTTTGTAAGAGGTGCCAAGTGAAAACGTTGTCAGCTAAGGAAGCTTCCTCATACCTTTGTCCTAATAAGGTGGTCTGCAAGATTGATTACAGAGTTTAGACTTGATCTTTCAATATTTGGCCTCTCCTCTGTGACTGCTTTTCCAGAGTTGGGAATTTTATGGGAAATTACTGTTAGGCCACCGCGCCAGCAGCCTCACTGATCCCCTCACCAGGAACCTCAAGCGCACGCTCCACTGGCTGACAGAATTCAGCTGGGGGAGGTGGCGCATGAGAACTACTAAAGGGGGTGGTCTTCTCTTTTGCTTTGACATTGTTGGGCAAAGGAAGGCGGGTGAGGGAAGTTGGGATTCAGCATCTGTTCCTTCCATTTCGCCTCCGTAGAAACCTTGGGTGAGCCACATAGAACGCCTGGGTATAATGAAAGAACATCAGATTATCCTAGACGATGTGACGCATATGATAGGAAACTTGCAAAAATAACCACACAAGCTTTAACTCTGAGAGTTGATGTCTTACAGTGCTCCTCTCAAACATCTCCCTTACCAGATCCAATGTCTAGAGCTCATGATACTTTTTTTACATCGCAATCCCTTTCCTCTGGGAGTGCTTCATTGGTAAACCATATTACCATCCCTTATACCATACCATTAGCACAATCAGAAAGATTTTAAGGTGATCCTGCCAAATTTGTCACATTCATTAACCAATGCCTATTAGACTTCATGTGTAAAGCTTCTTGTTTTCCTACCAATCTATCCAAGGTAACATTCAAGTCAAGTCAAGTCAAGTTTAAATTTGTATAGCGCACTACTCACCCAGAGGGTCTCAAGGCGCTTGAGGGAGGGGGGAGCTTTACTTATCAAATATCCAAGTTTTAAGTTGTTTTCTGAAGGAGAGGTGGTTCTGTGTGAGGCGGAGGTGGGTGGGGAGGGAATTCCAGGTCTTGGCTGCTAAGTAGGAGAAGGATCTTCCTCCCATGGTGGATCTCTGGATGAGTTGAATTGTGGCGAGGGCCTGATTGGACGATCGAAGTTGGCGGGTGGGGGTGTAGAAGGACAGGCGCGTGTTGAGGTATTCGGGTCCAAGGTCGTAGAGGGCTTTGTGTGCATGGGTGAGGAGACGGAACGTAATTCTTTTGTCGACGGGGAGCCAGTGGAGGTCTTTCAGGTGACCGGAAATGTGAGCTTGGCGGGGGATGTCTAGGATGAGTCTGGCTGAGGCGTTTTGGATGCGTTGTAGTTTTTTCTGTAGTTTGGCTGTGGTTCCGGCGTAAAGGGTGTTTCCGTAGTCAAGTCGGCTAGTGACCAGTGCATGGGAGACCGTCTTTCTTGTTTTGGTGGGGATCCAGCGGAAGATTTTATTGAGCATACGTAGGATGTTGAAGCAAGATGATGAGAAGGCGTTGATTTGTCTGGTCATCGAGAGGGAGGAGTCCAGGATGAAGCCCAGGTTGCGTGCGTGGTCCGTTGGTCTTGGTGCGGTTCCCAGTGCCGGTGGCCACCATGAGTCGTCCCAGGTGGAGGGGGATGTTCCCAAGAAGAGGACTTCCATTTTGTCTGAGTTTAGTTTTAAACGGCTGTTCTTCATCCACTCGGCTACTTCTTTCATCCATTCGTGTAGGTTGGTTTTGGCGGTGTTTGGGTCTTTGGTGATGGATAGGATTAGCTGGGTGTCGTCTGCGTAGGAGATAATGTTGAGGTTGTGTTGGCGCGCAATGGATGCGAGGGGACTCATGTATACGTTGAAGAGGGTGGGGCTGAGTGAAGATCCTTGGGGTACGCCGCAGATGACATCGGTAGCTTCTGATCTATAGGGGGGAAGGCGGACTCTCTGGGATCTTCCGGCGAGGAACGAGATTATCCAGTCCAATGCTTTTCCTTGTATTCCGACGTTGCTGAGGCGTTGTATAAGGGTGTTATGACAGACTGTGTCGAAGGCAGCGGAGAGGTCAAGTAGGATGAGGGCAGCTGTTTCTCCATTGTCCAGTAGTGTTCGAATGTCGTCTGTTGCTGCGATGAGGGCGGTCTCGGTACTGTGTTTGGCTCGGAAGCCGGACTGTGATGGGTCGAGGGATTTGCTGGATTCGAGGAAGGCGGCGAGTTGACTGTTGACGGCTTTCTCAATGACTTTGGCAGGGAATGGGAGGAGCAAAATGGGGCGGTAGTTCTTAAGTTCAGTGGGGTCTGCTGTAGGTTTCTTCAAGAGGGCACTGAGTTCGGCGTGTTTCCAGCTTTCCGGAAAGGTGGCGGAGTTGAGGGAGCAGTTGATGACATCTCGGAGATGGGGTGCGATAATGGAGTCTGCATTGTTGAAAATGTGGTGGGGACAAGGGTCGGTTGGCGATCCCGAGTGAATGGTGTTCATCAGGCGGATGGTGTCTTTAGTGGTGATTGGGTTCCAAGCGTAAAGGTTGTTGGAGGGGGTTGTTTGTTCGGCGGTAGGTGGGGTGGGCTGGTCTCCAAAGCTGTTGTGTATGTCTGCGATTTTGTTGTGGAAGAACGAGGCTAGAGAGTCGCAGAGGTCTTGGGATGGAGTGATGTCGTTGGTGCCGGCGGTGGGGTTGGTAAACTCTCTGACGATGTTGAAAAGTTCCTTGCTGTTGTGGGCGTTGTTGTCGAGCCGATCCTTGAATGCTGATTTCTTGGTGGATCGGATCAGTTGGTGGTGTTTGCGGGTGGCGTTCTTGAAGGTGGTCAGGTTGTCAGTGGTTGGGTTTTTTCGCCAGGCTTTCTCGAGGGTGCGACAGATCTTCTTGGATTTCTTAAGGTCATCATTCAACCAGGGGGCTTTTTTGCTGCCTTGCTTGACTTGATGGTTTTTCAAGGGTGCTAATTCGTTAGCGCTGTGGGTGATCCATTGTGTGAGGTTGGTGGCTGCTTGCTTTGGGTCCGTTGATTTTGCAGGTGGGTTTTGGTGAAGTGATGTGAATAGCTGGTCGTGGTAATTTTATTCCAGTTTCTCCGGGGAATTGGTTGTGGGTGGTTGTGGGTCGTAGTCTTTTTGTAGTTGAAGTGAACGCCGCTGTGGTCCATCCAATGGAGAGCTGTGGTGTGATTGAAGGAGATGTGCTTGCTGGAAGTGAAGATTGGGTCGAGCGTGTGTCCTGCATAGTGGGATGTTGGTGTCAACAAGTTGTTTGAGTCCGAGATTGGCGAGGTTGTCCAAAAGGGTGGTGGTGTTGCTGTCGTTGTTCTTTATCCAGGTGGAAGTTGAGGTCTCCCAATAGGATGTAGTCCTCGGAGGGGAGGGCGTGAGGGGTGATGAAGTCAGTGATGTCTTCGCTGAATTGTGTGCGGGGTCCGGGTAGTCTATAGATGAGGGTGTCTCTGAGTGTGGTCTTAGGGTCGGTGTGAATCTGGAAGTGAAGGTGTTCAGCGGTTGTGAGGTTGTCATCGGAACTGGTCGTGATGCGGATGGTGTTCTTATGAATGATGGCGATTCCTCCTCCTGTTTGGTTGATGCGGTCCTTTCGGATGATCTTGTAGCCGTCCGGGATGGCTATGGCGATGTCGGGCGCTGATGAGGCGTTCATCCAGGTTTCTGTAAGAAAGGCGACGTCCGGCGATGTGGTGTCGAGTAGGTTCCAAAGTTCAATGGCGTGTCTGTGGACCAAGAGGGTGTTGAGTAGGATGCACTTCAGGTGGTTAGTGTCGGAGCTCTGTTTGGAGTATGTGGATTTGGTGTGGGTCCTGATGCAGTCGAACGAGCAGGAGTGGCAGGTGAATGGTCCATGGGTGTGTCCTGGGGCTGCTTGGTAGCATTAGGGGAGGCGGCCGGAGGTGAGTGCTGAGAGGGTAGCGGAGTCGTACGTGATGCGGGTGGAGAGGAGTTTGTGGGGGCCAGGGGGTCTGGCACTGGGCGTGGTCCAGGCGTGGACGGGCGTAGACGGGCTTACCTTTGGCGCACCTTCGGCGCGCATGGGGCGCGTCCGCTGCGCGTGAACGCTGGGCGCAAAAGCATCTGTCATATGTGGATAGTAGGGGGGGCGGGGCGAGGGAGGAGCAGCTGGGAGGCGAGGAGGAGAGACGGGCCAGGAGTCAACAACAAAATGGCAGCACAAACAAAAAGCGAAACAGGGGCACCACCAGAGTAAAGTTATGATCAGGGCAGTGGTAGCGTTACAATGAGGCACAAATAATATTGCAGGCGATGCGAGCAGTGCAACAATGACAATCAATCCAAAGGGCAACAGGCCCAATCTGTAATTAGCAGCAAGCGCTATGATACAAACAAGCACAATCAGTAATTAGCAGCAAGCGCTACGATACCAGGCGCTACGATAATAGTACAGGCAATGCGAGCTCAAATGAAAATTGCAATTTAGCAGCAAGCGCTACGATACCAGCGCTACAGAGTCAGGATGATCAGGGAGCGTGGGGAGCGACCACTTCGAAGCAATCTAAGATGGTCACAGCGCTAGTTCGGAAGGGACAGACCTTATCTGTGGTAGGGAGGAGCAGCTGGGAGGCGGGAAGGGGGGAGGAGAGACGGGCCAGGAGTCAACAACAAAATGGCAGCACAAACAAAAAGCGAAACAGGGACATCACCGGAGTAAAGTTATGATCAGGGCAGTGGTAGCGTTACAATGAGGCACAAATAATATTGCAGGCGATGCGAGCAGTGCAACAATGACAATCAATCCAAAGGTCAACAGGCACAATCCGTAATTAGCAGCAAGCGCTACGATACAAACAAGCACAATCAGTAATAAGCAGCAAGCGCTACGATACCAGGCGCTACGATAATAGTACAGGCAATGCGAGCTCAAATGAAAATTGCAATTTAGCAGCAAGCACTACGATACCAGCGCTACAGAGTCAGGATGGTCAGGGAGCGTGGGGAGCGACCGCTTACCTGGGAGGCACAGTGGCAACATGGTCTATCCCCCTAGCAGGCCGTAATAATCCCTTGTTGTATGATTATAGGGCTTTTAAGGAAGAGTTAACAGACCTGCTTGACAGACATTTATTTATTCAGTCTGTTGACACAGAATTACTAAATCTTAAGCAAGGATCAAATGGTCTCATGACCTATGTCCCTCTTTCAACAGGTTGACGGATGAGGCTGGCTAGCCTGAAGCCAAGCATGGTGCCCTATTCTAGAAAGGCTTGAGGGTTGACTTAAAGGACTTGCTAGCTCAAGTAGTGGACCCTCCTGCCTCCTGTAATGCTTTAATAGATTTGGTAATTAAGCTAGATTACAGACTACATGAGGGGAAACGTGAAAAAAACGGTTCAGAGACCATGTTCCTTACCATTAGAGAAAAGAAGATGGATTCCTACAAACCTATTGATGAACCTGAACCTATGCTGATAGGTAGTATTAAAAGACCCTTGAGTACTGAAGAAAGGCAAAGATGAGGGGACTATAAACTTTGCTTATACTGCGGCAAAGCAGGACACTTCTTGTGAGATTGCCCAGTTAAACCTAAAAAACGCACAGAGTCGGGAAATTGACTAGTCAGGACCACACATTGTGTCAGATGCACCCTTTTCCTTACAGCTAGAATAAGCTGGGGAAATACATCTATAGAGGTGCAAATCATGGTTGAGTCAGGGGCCACTGGGAACTTTTTTGACTCTACCTGGGTTAACAGTATGAACATCCCAATTGAACTTAAGGACATAGTTGAGATAGTAAAAACCATTGACGGGAGACACTTGAAATCAGGACCTGTTACATATCCTACTAAAGACCTAGTTCTTTAAATACATAAAAGCCACCTTGAAACCATTCAATTTGATGTCATTTTCTCACCTCAATTTCAAGCAATTGTGGGACTATCTTGGTTGATGAAACAAGAACCAAATATAAATTGGAAAGACCATTCCATGTTTTTTTCCACCGAATATTGTAAACTACCTTGCCTGGTAGATAATACCTCAGAATCTGCCCCAGTACACTGCATAGCAGAGACCTCTGTCTCTGATTTAACAGAATTACCTGCCTGTTACAATGCTTTAAAAGTGGTTTTCGATAAAGAAAAGGCCTTGGTTCTACAACCTCATCGTCCATACGACTGTCAAATTGATTTAATACCAGAAGCAATTATTCAGTGTAGTGGCATATATACCTTGACAGAGAAAGAGAATATCTATTTGAGAGAATATTTGGATGATATGCTACAGAAAGGTTCACTCGACCCTCATGGCCAGCGGCATCTTCCCCCCATTTTTTATACCAAAACGAGAAGGGGGACTTAGGTGTTGCATAGACTACAGAGCCCTAAACTGTGTGACAATAAAGAATAGATATCCTCTACCTCTAATTCAATCATTACTTTGATCAGGTGAAAAATGTTTCCATTTTTACTAAACTGGATTTGAGAGGTGCCAATCATTTTGTGAGAGAAGGAGACAAATGGAAAATGGCTTTCCAAACTAAATTGGCCTCAATGAATATTTGGTTATGCCCTTTGGGCTATGTAATGCCCCTGCGGCATTTCAATTCTTTATTGATGCAGTTTTTAGAGAAGTATTGGATGTGAATACCAATGCTTACATAGATGACATTCAAATCTATTCCTCTTCCACTGAAGAACACATTGGGCACGTGAATAGCGTTTTAAAACATCTCAGATACAATAACCTCTATGTGAAATTATAAAAATGTGAATTCCATGTTGCTAAAGTAAACTTTTTGGGCTTTGTGTTGTCATCAAAAGTAGTAACCTCGGATCCCGAAAAGTTGGCAAGCATTACAAATTGGTCATCCCCTGGTTCTGTAAACAAAAAAATATTTTTTGGGCTTTGCTAATTTTTATAGATGGTTCATCAGTGGTTTTGCTTCTTTGGCATCCCCTATTACTAAACTCCTGAAAAAGAAGGTTCCTCTTTATGGACATCCGCAGCTTAAGAAGTCTTTTCCTGTCTAAAGAAATCTTTTGTTACTGCCTCTGTTCTAAAATATCCTGACTCCTCCCAACTGTTTATAGTGTTAAACATGGCAAAGCAGATGCTCTATCACGATACGGTTATGATTTATCAGATACTCCGATTGCTCATGATTAACCCTTCATCTTAAGTCCTGAACGTATCTTGGGAGGCACCTGTTCAGAGGACTCATTTCTGAAAGAAGTACTTCAGGCACAAGATACTGAGGAAATCAAAGAGTATTAAAACAAACATAAGGGAGATAGAATTCACAATCTTTTGTACATTCAAGGAGGCCGAGTCCTCCCATTCTTAGTCCTTACAGTTACAAGCACTTAAATTGGGTCATTTCCATGTGTTCCTGAGTCATAAGAAAACCCTTGCTTTACTCAAAATATACTTTTGGTGGCCATCTATGAGTCAAAACACTCACCCATATGTTCAGCAATGCTATATCTGTGCTCAGAGTAAAAGTTCGCACCAGGTTCAGGCAGGGCTTTAAACTCCTATGTCCACGCCTCCGACACCATGGCATTCCATCTCTATGGAGTTTATTGTAGAACTTCCACCTACTAAACAAGGGCATACTGTCATATTTGTGGTTGTTGATATGATATCAAAGATGTCTCACTTCATACTTTTAAGGACCTACCTGACTCTAAAAACCTTACTTTTGTTTTTCTCTAACACGTGGTGCATATTCATGGTCTTCCTTCTGTTATTGTATCAGATAGGGGCCCCCAATTCATTTCTAACTTTTGGAAAGGGCTGAATACTTTATTGCAAATTGATGTGAGACTGAAAGGGTGAATCAGTGTATTGAATAAGAAGCCAACTGTTGCACACAATAGTGACTGGGATACCTTTCTATGGATTGCAGAATTTGCAAATAACAATAGTGAACATTCCTCCATCAGCGTATCCCTTTTTTCCTGTAATTATGGTTTATCACCCCTGTTTTGGGCTTGTGTCTCCTCCTGTTCATAATGCCATTCCTGCTGCCTTAGACCTAGTGACCCATCTCCAGGATATCCACACTCAGGCCGAACGAAATCTGGAGGATGCAAAAAACAGGTATAAAGACAATGCTGATTATCATTGGAGACCACCTCCTGATTACGCGGTTGGTGACAAAGTCTGGTTATCTACAAAAAATATCAAGATTAAGAGGACAACCAAATTCAAGCCTTGTTTTATTGGTCCCTATGCTATCTCTAAAGTGGTAAACTCTGTTGCCATGAAATTAGATCTGCCTGCCTCCTTGAGAATACATCCAGTGTTTCATGGGTCATTGCTCAAACCTCTGGTTCCTGGTACTGTTGTTCCTGCTCATCCTCCCCCTGTTCTGGTGGACGATGAACCTGTGTATGAGGTCAACTATATTGTAGACTCTCGTGGAGTGCGACGTAGGCTAAAATTATTGATTCATAGGAAGGACTACAGTCTTGACGAAAGAACCTGGGAGCCTGCTTCTCATGTTAATGCTCCCTGTCTTTTGCAGTTGTTTCATAGGCGCTATCCCACAAAGCCTAAGCCTGTTCAGGGAGGGCATCCTTGGAGGGGGTGTACTGTCGGGCTGCCCTGCCCGCAGCCTCACTGATCCCCCCACCAGCATCCCGAGCGCAAGCCCCACTGGCTGACACAAACCAGCAGTCAGAGGCAGCGCATGAGAATGACTAAAGGGGGTGGCCTACGATGAGAACGCGCTTCGTGTTCCATCTCGGACCCCCGCCTAGCCTCCTTCAGTGTCCCAGCAATTGTACGCCCGCACTTACCTGAATTCTTGCATCATTGTCGGAGTGCTGAAACCTCCAGCGTGTTCGTATTCCGACGTCTTCTGTGCTTTTGTCCTCCGGGTTACTGCTCCGCTTCCAGGGCTTGATACAGTTTCTTCTCTAAATATTAGATTTATTATATCTCTTAAGCGTAGAAACAAGATACACATCTGATTCTGCCTTTTTACAGAGGTATGGATTCTTGCTTCGCCTCTAATGCTGCAAACTAAGAGAAAGATATTAGTTCCTTAAATTTGTATAGCTTAGTCAAAATACCTAGCATGCCTCAGCACCATTTTTGTGCATCTTTCATTTGCTTCCTTTTTATCCTGACTGTGAAAATACGTTTTTGTTTTTTTTCCTTAGTTCTTCAGGATAATAACGTTTTCCTTTTGGGACTAATGAACTCAGATAGTTGTTACCGTTAAAGTTGGTATGTTTCACATTAATCATTGTTTCATGCTTAACTTCTGCAGTCCTAAAGAGTAAGATATGCATATTGTTTTACCTTTTAGACATCACTGTAGGAGTCTCAACTCCTAGTTGTTCATGTCTTCCTTATTCTACCAACAGAACATTCCACAGGTACATTCCTACCTTTAGTCTCATGTTTTCTATATAGCCCTCGCAGCGTTGGATTGTACTTACCTTTTTTACTGTTGCCTATTAGGAAATAAATGTGACAACACTCCAGACAGACCAGTGGATTCTACTCCTTCTCCCTTTCCTTGTTTTGTTTCCCCTCTTACCCACCTTCTCCTCTTTTGTGTTGACATTGTTGGGCGAAGGAGGCGGGTGAGGGAAGTTGGGATTCAGCATCTGTTCCTTCCATTTTGCCCCTGCAGAAACCTCAGCTGAGCCCCACAATGACATGGTGATTCTGTGAAAGAAAAGATGGTGAAACATGAGTTCCATCCTAAAAGCCTAAAAGCAGCAACATGTTGGCGCTTTCAAAAACATGTAATAAAGTAAATGCATTTCAATGAAAGTATCTAAAATACAGCACAAAATCAGAGATATCTGATTCACAAAACAAAACTTCTTTATTCAGTTGTTCAGACTGCAACACATATGATTTCTCTGTCTAAAAATGCAGTATTCAACAACACCATGTTCAATGGCCTAGCCATAACATGAGAAGTCGATTTATATATTTGACACTCACAGTCGGCCATGATCAAGCATGTAGTACTAACAATATGTGAGACTGGCTACTCCTCTACTCTTGCATTTTCCCACTTGGCTCCAGGACAGGAAAGAGAATGGGCTGCCATGACACAACCATGATAGTTTCCCACCTCCATTCTAGCCACTCTCTCCCGCATTGTTGGTGTGATTTGACCAGTTTTTCCTGGGCTAATTAGATTTCCCAGTCCAACTGTGGCTGTTCTAAGTATTTTTAACAAGTAGCTGAATCTGTTTTTGCCCATTTCAAAAAGGTAATGTAAATAGTATGGTACAACACTCATGTGCCTCATGAGTGCTGAAGCTCTCAGGGTTGCTCCTTTTCTCTGTTCACTTTTGACTGCACCGGCCTGGAGCTGGAACAAGTGCATACATGATGTGAGTTGCATCAGGTCAGGACTCTCCTAATGGAGTACACATGGCACTGACTGCTATAGGAATACAAGTCTTTAACAAAGGAGAGAGGGAGAGGGTAAGTGGATTCGATCTCCCCTGGCAATTCACATAAACAAAGTAGAATCCACTCTAGTGGTGGTAGTGGTCCCTACAGTGTGGGGAGCACACAGTGTAGTGTAGAATACCCCTCACACACCACCAGGCCCCTTGGTGTCATGCTTCATCATCGGGGTCTTCGCACCCCTCTACGGGATGCGGCGTGCTGCGACTTACGACTACGTAGGAGCACTTGAAGTGAGCTATGTGTTGGTGAGTGTGGGGGGGGGGGGGTTGTGTGAGTAGTGAAGTGGTGAGAGGTGAAAGTTAAAAAAAAACCTGGCTCACAGGGTAAAAATAAAATGTATTAAGCCCTCGGCTGGTATTGTTAAAAGGGTGCAGGGTGAGGTTGTTACTGTATTTTAATGTACATCAACCTCAAAAAGTGCGTCGACATGACATGTTTCGGAGTGTGGAAACTCCTTCTTCAGGACGAGGGAGTGCACAAACCTCCTCACCTTACTCACATGTAGTGTAGATGTTAAAGTGTTAGTTACAAAAATAAAATCTACATAGCAGGGTGGTAGCGGTGAGGGGGCTGGAAGCCACCAGACGGGCGGCCTGGTCTAACTACCAGAGTAGTACTGGGTGAGCTACAAAGGAAGGAACTGTCCAAATGGTGGGTTGCAGTTAGTTACAGGACCCACTGAACGAGGTACAGTGGGTTACAGTCCACACTACATTGAGGGGTACAGTGGTTCACAGGAAACTGCAGTAGACGGTAAAGTGGGTCACAGGAGGCACTGCAGCGTGGGGTACAGGTACACTGCAGTTGGGAGCACAGTGGGGTACAGGACACACTGCAGTTGGGGGCACAGTGGGGTACAGGACACACTACAGTAGCGGGTACAGTGGGTTACAGGATACACTACAGCAGGGGGTACAGTGGGTTACAGGAGACACTACAGCAGGAGGTACAGTGGGTTACATGATACACTGCAGAAGGGGTATAGTGGGTTACAGGATACACTGCAGCAGGGGGTACAGTGGGTTACTGGACACACTGCAATAGGGGGTACAGTGGGATACAGGAGACACTGCAGCAGGGGGTACAGTGGGTTACTGACACACTTCATTAGGGGGTAAATACCTAGCATGTTACGCAGTTTGGTGCTTACTTTCCCTACATGTTAAAGAACAGTAGATATTTCAGCACCCAGGCTCATGTGCTGCATAGCTAAATACAAATAAGGTCCCAAAGGGGAGACCGATTGCATTGCAAATGCTTTTTAATAAATATGGCTCTGTGCTATTTTCTCTCCATTGTGCATCTTTGATTGCTGTGATGCATTGTACTAAAAATAAATCTGACCCGAAATAAAAATTTTGGGGGTTCCTGTGTTTTATTAGAGTATACCTAAATGGGTGTTGTCCCTGTTTTTTATGACTACATGCCCATGCAGGAAAGTTCTACTTCTCCTATAGGTCAAGACATCCCTTAGGCTGGACACAACACAGGATCATTTCTGAGGTGTTCCCAAGGCACAAAGGGTCTACACATCACTGTTGAGGAGTTCACCCCCCCCCCCCAACCCCCCCAACGCACAAAACACCTTCAAGTAACAGCTAAAAAGCCCATCTTGCTCCACAACCTGAAACCTTTGAAATTGTATTCCATTGCCATACTAAACCAGGTAGTTCCCATTCCGATACAACTACGACACAGTCTGCAAACTCTGTATATAACTACTTATTGCGTCTCACTAATTGTTTTACCTATTTGATCATTCTCGGGAATTATAAGGCCTGGAAATCGAGAACTTTGAATGGGTCAGATGTATGAACACATTTTCCCATAGACACAGAATGGGTAAAACTGTTTGATACATCTATATCCTCTTATGTCGCTAAGTGGAAACAGTCGGCTAACTCGCAAAAGGATTTATGAGTATGAGATCTAATACTACTGTAGGAGTTCTCTTTTATGTACTCATACATACCTTTGTGAAACAACCCCAAAAACCTCCCTCTCCTTATTAGTAAAAGTGTAACCAGTGCACAGCCTTTTCAATGTTACTGATTGTATAGGAATACTCCATGAATATTCCCGTTTTGTTCCCATTTTAGATGTTTTGCGGTTAATTTACAAAGGCATTTAAGAGAATGTAAAATAATACTATGGGAGTGCTACTTTACACTTACCAAAATGCCCCTGTGAGTAGGCCCAAATATTTTCATCTATCAACATACTCATGGTATACACTTGCAATAGAGAGTACACTTCATTTTCATAATAAGTCTGCAGCTTCCAGTTCTCATACAAGCTCTCTTGAGGGTTTTCTCTTCAGAACATAATGACATTCTCTTCTCAGTGCCCTGTAAGAGCTCTTCCTAGTTGCAGGACCTCAATTCTGATCAGCGATTTATTTCTTAAATAAAATAAATCAATGCATCTGATGTAACTCTGTAGGCATCTTCCGATTTTCTCCAGACCATTTTTTTCAAAATCAGACCAATGGACCTCAATAACAGGTAATGGTTACCATGTCCATTTGCACCTTCTTCTTAACAGGGTGCCCTCTACATGTCTCCCTGCTTCACCTTTGTCTCCTTACCAATGTTATGCTTGGTTATGTTCATTCTCACTCCTCACATATGCATGCCCTCAAGCACACACACACGAGCACACATGCGTGCATGCCACAACACACACACCACTGACACAAATGATTCTACTATCATGGAAAAATGTATATTGGTTCTGTTGTAAATAACATCACATTATTTGATGGCAGGTTTTTGGACACAACAGCATGGATCCTAGTGATGGATATACAACTGAAAACGTACACCAGACGTTCATCAAAACTTTGCAGGGGGATTCGCTTGGGTCACTCATCGAAAACATGATGGAGAACCTTCAGCTTGTCATGCTGCAATCCAACACACTTAAAGTTGCTTCCAGGCAGTGGCAAGCTGATGGGCTCTATGCATTTTCCTACAGAGTGATGTTTGAATCTGGTTACTTGACCCTCTTTGGCAAAGAGCTCAATTCTCAAGGTGATAAGAATGCTGCAAGGCTGGAAGCACAGAGGGCACTTATCCAGAACGCTCTTGAAAATTTCAAGGAATTTGATAAAATATTTCCAGCACTCGTCGCCGGGCTGCCAATCAATATTTTCAAGGCATCCCATCGTGCTCGGGAAAAGCTGGCCGAAGGCCTGCTCCATGAGAACCTGAGGAAAAGGGACAACATGTCAGATCTGATATCACTCCGAATGTTCTTGAACGACACTCTCTCCACATTTGATGATATGGGAAAAGCAAAAACGCACCTGTCATTGCTGTGGGCTTCTCTAGCTAACACACTGCCCGCCACTTTCTGGAGTCTTCTCTACACTATAAGGTAAGCAGTTATCCTCCTACTGAGTCAAGGTATTACAAATGACAGAAACATTTATATTGATCTCTGCTCATATTTTTTTTCCAAAGATGTGGCTGCTTCATGTAGTGTCAATGCATGTCTGATTTGTCATCAGATGATCTTTACCACTATTAAGCCAGTTTACAAAAATAGCATAAGCACTGTTTATTCAATTTTTTTCAAAGAAAATGTATGTGTTTAGAAATGTGATACATTTTAAAAAGGTCACAAGAGTACATAAGAGTCAATTTAAGGTAAGAAGTGGCATCGATCTTGGCACGAGTCATGCATTAATATTGACATAGTAAAGGGGGCTCATTCATCCATCTAGTGCTCTATCCACTAGGATCTAGGATAGGTGATTAACTTGAAACTGGGGAAAGAAAAAATGGGGGAGGGACAGAGGGTGGGATCGAGGGGCAAAGTGGGCCATGGTCTTTGGAGTCCTATGTGAGGCTAGGATTGGTATCCAACATACTAGTGTTAGAGCAGAAAATGTTAGACGATATTAACTTTACACAGATGCTAAAATATATTTTGACAATAACATAGAGAATGCTTAACAAAAACAAAACCGTAGGAAAATGTGCATTTCTTAAAAGTGTAAAAACAAACGTGCAGCATATTAGTCGATAGAAAGCTCCCATATTCATTGGGCTAACATGACTAGACCTCATTTTTTTCTATTTCTTCCTTTCTTTCCAATTAATAAAATAATGCCATTTAGACCTGCTGATTTATTCCAATATTTAGCTGTAACACATGTCATAGTCAGAAAATGTGCTGTTTCAAGAAAATGCATCTCTTTTTTTCCTCACACTATATGAATTCATCGTATTAGATAATGCATTTGCTATGTGTTGCTGCATTCTTTATGGCAAATCATAACTACTGCTGTGATTAATTTTCTTCTAACTTGGATTGAGGGTTGCTACTGCAATTGTCGGGGAATTCGGCCGAGTTTCCAGAACTGCTCTTAATGAGGAGTTAGCTCTCTTGCGACCAGCAGCTTGATCCACTGATTCCTTGATGTTTTCCACAGGAAACTATGGGTTTCATGTTAGGTTAGGTCCTTTAGATTAAGATAGGGACTATTTCTTTATGGAACAAACTGTTATTTTTCATGCTGCCTCTAACCATATTTTCCTTGCTATTTCTGTGTCTGGTTATATTTGAGTATTCTGAATAAAAGACGCAACTATTACTAATCTCTTAATGAGAAGTAAAGCTTTGAAAACTTTACCAAACCTTTAATTATTGACTGAACCCTATACTGCTGTAAGTTGATGTATTTTGATTTGTGCTCCATTCTAACACAGTGGCAAAGATCTGTTGACCAAGAGACAGAGCTGAGTTGGTGATCTGTCATAAGTTAAAGGGTTAAACTGTTTATAAATTCCCACACTACCAAATCTAGCAACAGAGGAATGGTTTACACCCAGAATGGAGCTATAAAATAGTTAATCCAAACCTTTACTTAAAAATCTCAGATTCCTGAATCCAGTGTCCACAATTTGAGGATCTGACAAGGGGGTATTCAAAGGCTGTTGCGGTTTTGAAGGTGCAAGTAGTAATGGGGCAAATGATTTGTGGTTGTGCTTTTCGTTTGGATTAACATTTTGAATTGGCTGAGTGGGTGAGAGAAAATGTTGATAAGTTGTTGAAGAATTGATTGAAGATTTTAGGCTGGTCGTAGTCAAAAGATCCCAAGATATTACAAATGAATTTGGAAAATTTGTTTGCAGGATTGAGGAGTGGTGTGTGAGGTACCATCACCTACATCAGTGACATAGAGTTATTAAGTTTTGTTGTATCTGATTAACATTGATTGGTGTTAGTTGAACCCAATTGCACAAACGGTGGAAACTACATTGATTTGGGTGATATCAAGCTGGTCGAGATGTCACTTGAAATGTGAAGTGCATTCTTGGATTATTGTATTACTTATTTCCTTAGTGGAGCAAACAAGAAGGTGTTTTAAAAGTCGATAATTACAGTTGTACGAGTATGAAGAAAATTGCAATGGAGGTCGGCCTGTGAGGAGTGTGTGACACAGTGTTTCTCGCATGATTGGTCGGTTGGTGTGTTTTTGCTCTACTATTGGTTGGTAACGTTGCAGTGTCACGCTGGGATTGGATCTTTAAAAATTAATACAGTATTTTGATTTGTTATTAAGAATTGTTAAAAATAATAGCTGGAATTTAATTGGTCTAATAGGAAATTAATGTATATGGAAAAAAAATAGAACATTTGGTTCAATTGTGATTGTTTCAAATTCATTTGTCATTATGAAATGCTTCAGGGAAATTAAGAATTTGGTTAGAGGGGAGGTACCAATTCCGGTACACAAAGAGGAAGTGGCACCTCCTGAGGGTGCATCTGCTTATATTATGACTATTGAGCATGGTTTGGACATGTGCTTTGCTTTGTCATTGGAGTAGAACCACAGAGAAGGAATGTGCATTTAGTTTTCCTGGATATGGGACATTTAACTCTAGAAATCTTGACCATTTGAATGGAAAATTGTACGAAATAAAGCAGTCATCCAGACCACTTCAGTATGAAACATTTAATATTTGGGAAAGAACTGATAAAGCGTAATAGACGAAAACATGCCAGAGGAGGACTAATAGGGCAGTGAAAAACGATACGAATGCCCGATAGGATGAAGGGCAGAGTATATGGAGGAAAACTATTTTGGAAATAACTTCAAGACCCCCACCACATGCGATACCTGCAGGGCAAGGTGAATCAGGCGCTTGTGCTAGTTCAACAGTGCCTACATCTCTAGCACATCCAGGTTCAACCCCAATTGAATAACTCTAATAAATATTGCACATTACCTCACCCGTAATAGCTCCACCACAGGTTACTCTTCCAACTGTGACTACCACAGCTGCAGTGATCAGTGTAGCACCAGTTTTTGTTATTAATGCTCAATCTATAACCAGGGTAGATAGCAGGTGCTCTTCCACTTGTGGAGACAAAGACCTAAGCTCAACTAGTTGCTGGAAATGTACCCACTTAAGGATTTGTCCAGACTTCGCAGAACTCACATATAGTTGTTTGGAAGTCACCACTAACGGTGCAAGCACTAATAGATGGAGGGATGCTAGCACTTACAGCCCCAGTAGCACCAGAAGAAATAGTTGCAATTGAGGTCGGATATATATCAGCTTGTATTGATGAAACAGAGGACCAAGTAAGGCAGAGAGTGCAGGGACACCTTAGAAATCAGAAGTTGAGAACTAGAAGCCCTTAAACATCTCGCAATTGAAGGTTGAACTAGAAGAAATAATACGGGATGTTTGGAATTTGAACACAGAGAAGAGTTCCAAAGGAAAGAATTAATGCACTTGTGCAAAGAGCTTTTGAGAAGCGCAGCCTTAGACCATGACACAACTAGCTAAAAAATATGAAAAAGATCTTAACAAAAAATGTTATAGGGTGCAATTGGATGATCAAGCTTTCGAGAATGTGAGTATTACAGGACTGTGTTAGCATATTATGGAATTGGTCAAGTGTATTTGCAAGTGGAGTGAGAATAACAAATTGGAAACCAAATGGGCTAAGAAACATGAGAAGAAAACAAGAGAAGCAACTCTTACAGGGAAGCAAGATGAAGGAAGTGAAGAAGAGGTGACAGTTGCTGTAGGAAGGCATGTACATGTTCCTTAAAGTTGAGGTTATCCTGCAGCATTCACAAACAACTATCTGAAATTGAGAGATAAGCGGTATGCACAAATTGAGCGGTTTACAAACATTTCAATAGTATTATGGACAGATGTAAATACGTTCTTTGACATTGTGGTATGTGCTGATTATGGGCAGAATGTAAGACTGTGGTACAGTGTCCTAGAGTCCTAGAGAGGAAGCAGCGTGAGTGGCTGGGACAAATGCACCGTCTCCTACGGTGATGAGGCAGTATTAACTTTTTGAAAGGTAGAGTACCCCCGAAAGATATGGATTGGTTTCAAATTAAAAGATCCACACAGTCACCAATGGAGACTGTACATGAGTACTATGAGAGATTGTTGCAAGTGTTTCAACAACACAGTGAACGTGAATATCCTGAGGAAAGGATATGAGGGTTTTCGTATCTCAGTTTGTTTTAGGATTGAAGCCGGAGATCTGTTTGCACATAAATCAAAGTGTGTTGGCAAAATAAATCACTTAATGAAATTCTGAGATATGCAAAATACTGCAGCGATAAATTAGACAGGTATAAAAGGATAAAAGAGAAATTCATTTTGGCACAAATGAAGCTGGCTCATTAAGGTTTTCACCACCGTTCATTTTAAGGGAATCAAGGAAACATGCAAGGAGTTGCTGTCTTACAGCCTGGTTTTGTTAGAAATCAAGGAGGAGTGAATGTGTCACCCGGCAGAGGTAATCCTATGGATAAAGGATTTGGATCAGAGATTGCTGCTACGAAAAGGTTACTGCCTGTCACATCTGTCATAGAATTGGACATTTGAAGAGGGTACTTTGATATAATCCTGATAATGCAGGGGGGAAAGTATAAGTGTAACGAGATATGCAGACAGAAAATGTGCCCGCATAGCAAATGCCAATGCTGGGGCAGGCTCCAATGATCCCTGCTACACCTGCACAAATGGGAAATCCCAGGTGAGAGCTAAATCAAATGCAAAAAATGAATACCAATCCATTTCAGAATGCTATGCCACATTTTCAGAAACCAAACCAGAATGCATTACAACAATTCCCTTTATTTGAAAAGGATGGTTCCGGTTCAGATAATTTCCAATGACAGTGCCTGGCAGAGGAGGAAGAATGCGTACTTGACGCAGTCTTAAACGTAGACCAGGGCGGACCCTATGTAGACACTGAATTCTATGACCATCCCATATCATTTCTCATTGATACAGGTGCTACCCAGACCACTGTTAGAACAGTGCAAGTCCCAGACCTACCTCTCTCGGGGAATACTATCCAAGTTCAGGGATTTACCAATAAAGAAGTCATCAACCCAGTTTCAGAGAAAGTCTCAGGAAAAATAGGCTAATTTAGGGAAAAACACCAATTTGTTGTTTGTGATTCGAGCACTGTGGATTTATTAGGGATAGATAGCTGTACAAGTAATTTGCACCATTTACTGTACACCAGATGTTGTGGCTTTCCAGACCCATGATGAAGATGTAGATTTTAAGATGAACAGACGGCAGACTGAAACAGGAATGTTCCCTTTGATGACCCTGAACGAATTACCAGAGGATTTGAGAGAAACAGTGAATACAGAAGTATGGGGTTTTACAGGGAAAGACAATGAACTTATTAAAGGTGTAGAACCAGTCCGAGTCACTGTGAAGTCAAATTTTATTTATCCTAGAATGCCACCATATCATTTGACACCAGAAATAATTGCAGTAATAAAGATAGTGATGAATGACATGTTACAGAAAGGGATTTTGAGAAAATTGATTGGAAGTCCATGTAATTTTCGAATCATGGGCTTACAGAAGACCAAAGGTAAGTTTAGAATAGTGCAGAATTTGAGGAAGGCGAACAGAATTGTAGTGCCTGGTTGTCCCATGGAACCAAATCCAGCTACTATACTGTTGCAAATTCCATGTACTACAGAATGGTTTACAGTTATTGACCTGTGTCAGACTTTCTTCTCAGTTCCATTGCACTAAGAAAGCCAGTTTATTTATTATTTTTTTTTTCCAACAGAAGGTATGAATGGCGTTGTGTCCTACAAGGGTATACAGAAAGTTCATCCCTCTTTAACCAGATTTTGAAAAGATACCTGGAGACTCTGCAAATGCCATACAATTCCATTATTATTCAATATATAGATGATTTGCTTGTAGTATCAGAAACAAGAGATGCATGTAAACATGACACCACTGGGCTTTTGAATCACATGGCTGAAAATGAACACAAAGGGGCGTATTTACAAGAAATGATGCATCGCTGCGCCAAGGCAACGATGCGTCAACAAAACATACTCCTCAGGTTGACAGAATCTTACACCATGGAAGTGTTGTATTCACAATACGGCGCACCATGGCATAAGGGTCTAGTCTACGTCAAAAAACAGATGTTTCCCGTGAGCTGCGTTGTAAGGAAATCTCATGCTACTGCTGCAAAATTGACGTTGGGCTGATTAGCTTCCCGTAAAGAAACGCAAACAGTCTTAGTGTCACTTGTGAGCACCTAAACCAGGAAAAAAAGTTTAAGAAAGGCTTCACTTTTTTTATAAATAAATGGCAACACTTGCCAGAAGCAATAACGGAGGAAAGAGCAGAGAGCAGAGCCCAGGGCAACATTCCCAGCAACCCTAGTACTTGCCAGGATGTCCAGAGAGACTCCAAGGGGAAGAGGAAGTGAAACTTCGGTGAGGTGGAGAATGACATCCTGATTAAGCCTGGGCAGAGTTCACAGAGTCTCGCTACGCAAAATTCTGCGTAGTGACAAAAAAACTCCACCAAGCTACATGAAGTTCAGCCAGCGGCAGAGTGCGTTACTTCGCGCCGTTCAGACTGATTTTTACCGCTGGATGTTTGTCCCAGGCTGTAAAATCAGTGCAAATGGAAACACGTGCAGCGCAAGAGGACGCAGGTTCTTTCTTCCATTCAAGTAGAAGTTTCCTCAACGCGAGAGGTAGCAATCATCCGCAACTGCCAGCATTGAGAACTTTCTCAGGGAAGCAGTCTAGAGTTGGATTTTCCTTGCTTATGCTTGCCAACTTACGTTGGTGAGCACAAGCGGGGATAAAACTCTGTGACTTCTGAGGAGCATGGAGTGCGAAAAACTCCACAAAGTGAGTGGAGGTCACCCCCCATTATTAATTCTGATCACTGAGGTGACAGAGCACCAACATCAGCTCTTCGTCACCTCAAAATTTCCATTAGAGTGGAAAGAGGCCATATGGCAGTCCATTGTGTAGAAGTTTAACAGTGTGGGACAAGCAAAGAGGCAGTCACTAACTGCAAAAAGTGCTGTGCAAGCGCAAGACAATGGAGAAACTGGGTAACAACTTCAAGGCAGCAATGCAGACCAAAGGAGGAGGCCTGGCACCCCAAGAGTGGCTGGATCCCTTGGAGGAGTGGGTAGCAGCTGCCATTCCATCTGAGTTGGTGGCACGAATCCCAGTACACAACAGGCTGGCTATGATGAACCACAGGATCTACAGGATCTACAGGGTAAGTCACAACAAGGACCAATGTGGTCATCTAGGTTATGTCATAAGGTGCAGGCAGCCCTGTCCAGGGCTGCCAAGTTTCCCAGGTACATGCATGATGCGCTGCTCCAGTTCGGGTTTTTTTCATTGAAATCTGGGACTTGTAGTCTTGTTTATTGCATTATAAAAGAAAAAGAAAATACCCAAAGTGGAGTGCACAACATGCATGAACCTGGGAAACTTGGCAGCTATGTATGTCCCGGTACTCCACTGCACTGTCTGCAGGCCAAAGAGTAGTATGTTGGCTCATCTATTGTTAAACATGAAATAACTGTAAATCTCACTGCCCAGTTACAGGTTGTACAGCTCAGTTACACATTGGGTGATAGAAGAGACATCCCAGGGCATACAGCCAGGTTGATGTGAAATGAAATGAAATTAAGAATTTGTATAGCACTGCATATACTCAGAGGTGTCTAGGCACTTAAATGAGCTTACAAGCAAAGGTGCGCTGTATAGCCAGGTTTTTAAGCACTTCCTGAATTTAAGCAGATTTGATTCTATTTTTTAGGGAAATAGGCAGGGAATTCCAGAGTCTGGCAGTGGTGTAGGCAAAGCTTTTTCCTCCCCATTTTACTCTGCGCACTTTGGGAATGACCAGATTGCCACTGTCTGATGATCTAAGTGATCTAGCTGGAATTTAGGGTTTAAAAAACTGCGACAGTTGCCACGGACCAAGGCTGTGTCTGGCTTTAAACGCAATACATAGCGCTTTGAAATGAATACATTTGCTGATGGGCAACCAGTGTAGCTCTGTGAGAGCCCTGGAGACTGAGTGATAGCGAGTGAGCCCAAACAGGATTCTAGCTGCAGCATTTTGAGTCGTCTGAAGTTTGTGTAAGCTGCGCTTACTCGCACTGGTAAAAAGTGCGTTGCAGTAGTCCAGCCTGGATGCAATTAGCCTTGTGACCACTGTTTTTCTTAGCTCAAAACTGAAGAACGTTTTTCAAAATTTTGAGAATGAAAAAGCAAGCCGCTGTATTGTGATTGATTTGGGTTTGGAAGGACAGCTTAGTGTCGTAGAAAACGCCAAGATTTTTTACTTTGTTTGCAGGTGTCCGAAGGGGACCCATATGAATCAGCTACAAGCTGTCTGACCAAATTAGAGATGGGTTTCCAATCAATCAATCAATCAATCAGGGGAATCTTAAGCGCGCTACTCACCCATGAGAGTCTCAAGGTGCTGGGGTGGGGTGGGATGAGCAGCTCCGTTCAGTCGAAGAGCCAGGTTTTGAGCTTCTTCCTGAAGATGTTCAAGGAGGGGGCGCGTCTGAATTTGAGCCGTAGCTCGTTCCAGGTCTTGGCTGCGATGTAGGAGAAGGTTGTTCCAACTGTTCTGGCTGTGCGGATGCACAGGATTTCGGCAAGGTTGGGGGATTGGAGGTTTCTCTTGGGTACGCGGAGGGAGATTCTCTCCTTGAGGTATTGGAGTCCGGTATTGTGGATGCATTTGTAGGCGTGGGTGAGTATCTTGAAAGTGACTGTCTTCTCAACGGGGAGCCAGTGGAGGTTCCGTAGTTGTTGGGTCAAGGATGAGTCTGGCTGGGGTGTTCTGTATGGTCTGGAGCTTGCGGATCAGAAACTAGTTGATTCCGGCGTATAGCATGTGGCTCATGCAGTCTTTGAAGCGGGACGCAGTGTCAGTGGATGAGCTGTTGATTGACACTATTGTCTATGTGTCATCTGCATAAGTATCCAGCGTCAAACCGTAGATTCTTTTTAGCTTAGCCAGGGGAGTGACATACAGGTTCACAAGCGTGGGGCTCAACGATGAACCCTGTGGGACTCCACATGGGAGTGAGAAAGCCGGGAAAACGAATGCGTTTGTGATCTATTAGTCATGAAGGAACCGAGCAGGAGGAGAGCCTTATCCCTGATTCCCAGTGAAGCGAGGCGCTCAACCAACACATTTTGCTTGACCGTGTCAAACGTGGCTGAGAGATCTAACAGGATAAGGGCAGCGCTCCCCCCTCTGTCAAGCGGTTGCCTAAGCTTTTCCATGACTGTAATTAGTGCTAGTTTGGTGCTGTGAGAGGCCCGAAAACCATATTGAGAATGGTCCAGGTTGTCACCATCCAAAAGAAAAGTGGACAGTTCCTCATTTAGAAACCTAATCTTAGCTGGGAACGGCAGCCTAGAGATGGGTCTATAGCTGGAGGGGTCCTTAGGATCCAGACTGGGTTTCTTAAAAAGTGGCAGAATGGAGGCTTTCTTCTATTCCATGGGGAAGCGCCCTGAGGAGATCATGAGGTTTAATATAGGCCAGAGGGCAGAGGCTATGATCTCAGGGACTAAATGAAAAATTTACAGTGGGCAAGTTTCGAGGTGAGACCCTGATTTTACTAAGGGAGTTAGTTTAGCAATCTGGTCAAGAATGATAAGCGGAAAGGCTGAGAGTGTAGGAGTGGAGGAGCTATCCGCGTTTGAGTGAGATCCAGGATTATCACCGAGTTCTTGTGGGGCATCCCAGATTGGTTCGATTGGGGCACAAATGCATCAAAGACTTGTTTAAACTTTTGTTTGAAAGAGTCTGCAAGCTTATTGCAGAATTGCTGGCTACTTTCATGATCTTGTAATTCTGGGATATTGGGGAGTGGAGAATAGTCTTTTAGAGCAGCCCTTGGCTGTTTCTATTTTTTCTTTGAAGTAGTCTGATGATTTTGCCTTCAGCATACGGTTTTTATATGTTTGGATGGCTAGTCTAAAGTCTGATTTGGTCTGAACATCACTATCTAGCCTCCATTCCCTTTCTAGTCTTCTGCATATTTGTTTTTGTGTTTTCAATGACTCTGAGGGAGATTGTGTTACTGATCTCAGAGTGGTTGGTGGAGGCAACTGCTGACCTGCGGAGACTACCCAGTAGTGATAACTCCTCACTGCCTCGTCAAGATCTGCAGGGGCAGGCTGAAGAGAAAGGGTAAGCACCTTGTTTAGCTCTTCTACCTTTACCTTGTTCCAAGATTGAAAGCTGAAAACGTTCTTTGATGAAATAGTGGGTCTTTAAGGTGGCAGAGCAATTTCAAACATAATTGCTTTGTGTTCAGACCTCATAAGTGGCAATACTCTGTTCCATACTAGAGTAGGATGATCCGAAAAGATCCCATCCCAACAATGCCCGGCCGAGTGTGTGGCCTCCTTGACCAACTGACTGAGTCCTGCACTGGCCTTGTGATTGATAAGGGCTTGGGTATCCCTGTCAACACTATTTTCATGGTGGAAGTTGAAATCACCCAGAATAGAGAAGTTGGACTGTTCTGCCTTTTACTCCAGCAGCTGACCTATTATATTTAAAAAGCGAAATTTAGCTTTAGGTGGAAGATAAGTAATGTGCCATTAAAAGTGTTCTGGCTATCAAGCCTGATTTTAAAAATAGCTGATTCGCACTCTGTGTAGTCTGCGATTGGTTTGAACCATATATTGAAACCATTTCTGGCTATAAGCACTATGCCTGCTCCTCTTTTCCCAACTCTGTCTTTCCTGTGGATTTTATAACCCTCGGAAGAGCCTCTAAGAGATCCGTTTCGGAGCAGTGATCGGCCCAGGTTTCTGTGACGAAGGCTGTATCAATTAAATGCTCCTTCAAAAAGTCATGGAATGCCAATGCATTTTTGGCAAGAGATCTTGTGTTAAGGAGTGCACAACAAGTTTTATTCTGTCTCTGTTCTGGAGTTCTTTGTGTGAAACTCCATTGTCTCGCTAGTGATAGTGGAAGAAAGTGAACCACCATGGAGCAATGGGGGCAGTGTTTTTTAGCTGGAATCGATTAACGATCAAAGAGAGCACCCAGGCAGAGATTGCCTGTGGGTCTGTGACGTAGCAAGGCTTCCTTTGAATATGGCATCTAAAACTACCAGAGTCATCTGGTTTGAAACTGGACTCGTGACTGGTGCTGTGCGTGGTCTGTGCGCGGATGTGCGCAGACGGGCTTGCCTTTGGCGCACCCGCTGCCCACGTCTGCTGCAGCATGCGACTAAAATAGGGAAAGAGCCAAGGAGGCTGGTCCGCCAACTTCCATGATCGCAAGTGTGTGCTGAGGGTAAGTCCCGCCCTCCGCTCAAATGGCACCAACAGCCGCAGGGGAACAGGGAATGGACTGAAGTTGGAGAGTTAGGAGTCAAGCGGAACAGGTGAGTTTAAAATAAACAGTGTGCAAGAGATAAAATCAGTAGTCTGTGCTACAAAACAATCCTGCCATTCGTGAGGGTTAAGAACACTTTGAAAACTGTGTCAGCCCTATAGCTTGCCTCTACTTGTGCTTTCCTCCACCGTCGCTGCCTGCTTATACTCTGCATCCACTGCAGCATGCGACTAAAATAGGCAGAGAGCCGTCGAGGCTGGTCTGCCAACTTCCATGACCGGAAGTGTGTGCTGAGGCTAAGTCCCGCCCTCCGCTCAAACAGCACCAACATGCAGCGGCGGAACAGGGCATGGACTGAAGTTGGAGAGTTAGGAGTCAAGCAGGACAGGTGAGTTTGAAATAGACAGCATGCAAGAGATAAAATCAGTAGTCTGTGCTACAAAACGATCCTATCATTCGTAAGGGTTAAGAGCACTTTAAAAATTGTGTCAACCCTAAAGCTTGCCTCTACTTGCGCTTTCCTCTGCCGTCGCTGCCTACTTATGCTGTGCTGAGTTGCGTGGAAGGGCTTGGACAGGAATGGGCCATAAATGGGAATGTAGAGCCTTATTACACTTTCCTAGCACTGATACAGTCCATTCAGCCTACCAGCAACACAGCCACTCTTTCGCAATGGTGCATGTGTGCCCGCATCACAAGGAAATACATTTATGTGCAGGTGGGAATACATTTTGGCACTCTGTCACATATTTATCTCATGGTTCCGGCATGCTCGGTGATGGATGGTGACAACAACCATATACAAGGATTACAAACCCGGAGACTCTGGGATTGCATGCAATCCATGGGTGAAAGGATGGGAATGGGTCTCCACCCCCTGGACCAGTTTCCATTCAGAAATGTTACGCAGTGATGCACAAGACAATGACTTGCATGACCTTTGTTGCTATCCCTCACAGAGCAGTGCAGATTGGCCCTTGCCTGGCTTTGGATTTCACTGATGTAAATCTTTGTCATGGATGGGGACAACAGTGATAATGAAATATAGGTGTGAGTGCTCTGGAGTGGTTGACTATAGGATATTGAGATACAAGGCTCCTACTTGACAGGAACGTAACACTTTCAAAATTTGGATGGTCATGGCACAGGATTCTCACTGATGCTGATGGTGCAATCTCTAGTCCACGATGCATGCCTTGGCGTTACCTCCAAAATACTGAGGACAGCAAGGCAGCAAACACACCATTACTACATTCTAAAACAAAGTTTTTCATGTATGTAGCAAAGGTTGTTCACATGCAACACCCATGTAATTTGTTACTGAGTCAGTTAATGAGATTCACTTGAACCTGGCATGGTCCAAAACTTGTCGGGCATCCCCAGTAGAGCCAGAGCAAGGATGTATGAAATGATATCACCTTGGCTCATCTGTTTCCATGTGTCCTGCCTTCTTCTGCTCACTTTGACCATGTAGAACTATTCCATGAATGGTTTATGTGAAGGGAAGTATTTACAGAACTGAAATGCAAGTTGACAGCAGATTGGGGGAGGTATAGGGCTTTTCTACAAGCCCAAGTTGGCATCAATCAGTGTGCATGATTCATCCTTATTATCCATAGGAAGCCATCAAGACTACACCCTGCAATGCACACATTACACAGAGTGAGTCTAGGTAGCTCGTTGGGGTATAACGTCCTTTCATCCATAGCCATGAGTCCAGGATGAGCCACACAGGTTGAGTTTGCGTGGCCTAATGGAAATTGTTGAGCGGCATGTGCCACCAGATGGTCCAAGAGTGGTGTGACACTGGGTCACCAGCCTGTGGTACCTAGGGTCATATCTGTATAAATTGCTATTCTAGAATGTACTGTGGTTGCAGTATGCCCACTCAGGGTGTGACCGACAGTGTCTGGTTCAAACATTGGACAGTGTAAGTGGCATGCAGGGGGCAAAAGGACGGTCTACATTTACTAAGTATATGTGGTTGCATCGATAACCTATGTTTATACGTGCATACCAACAGTTACGAGAGACCCTGCACACACACCCATCATATCATGTTGTGCTTCATAAACATTGGCTGTATGGCCTTGTGTCTTGAATGATATGGCATATTCACATTGCAAATACACATTTTTTTTTAACCACAAGCTTAGCCTATGATTTGGTGATCGTGATGTCAGGTTGTCTAGCCACAGCTGGTCAGGTTTAGTTTAATCATTAATATGTTTGCCAATGGCACCTATCACAATATATTTCTATATTGTGTCGTTACTTGAAATATGGATGTGGGTATGCATTCATACAGTGCCATGTGTGCCAGTTAGACCTCAAAGGAAACAATACCATGTTTACATGTACACAGGTTTCTTCCCAAAGTTGCCTTCACCAGGACACAATAACTTTTGCTACACATTTGCAACCATGACAGCGAGGATTAGTTTCTAGTAAACTATACATGCTTACCAACCAACTTTACAAGAAAACTATACTGATATCTTCAAACATCATGTACACGGTCTATACATACATTGTGCAAACTGTGATTATTTGTTTCATACATATGGTGACAGAGCTATCTATACTGCATAGAAAATGGTGGCCTGACCAAGAGCTCCCTCCAAGGCAAGAATTTTTGTTTTTGTTATATTGTTAGAAATGGGGTTCTTTAGTTGGCAATTGTTTGCATCTTTGTCTAAAAAAATAGGGAGCCTTCCTTTCAGTCAGGATGAGGGGGATACGCTACTGAAATAACCCCTGCTCACCCCATTGGTAGCATGGCACGAGCAGCCAGGCTTATCTCAGAGGCAGTTTGTAAAGCATTTGGACATGACCAACAGTAATACAGTGAGGACACTACAAAAGGACACCACACCAGTTTACAAAAATAACCAATACTTTATCTGTGCAAACAAGACAAAAAACGATAAAAATCCATCATACAGTTCTCATAAATCGCAATACTGTAAATCATCCAGCACCCCTAGTTTATCAGAATCCTTTTGCTCAACCCCTCTTATTGTCTAACCGATTTGCACCCTTATCCTTTTTGGATCATAATGACTGACTTTTGTCAGGACATTCCGGACAGACAGGGAAAAGTGTGCCTGTTCTCAGCATGCTTACTTGGAACATAGCAGGTATTAAGACTAAAGTAGGTAATGCAACATGGCTAAACTTTATATCCAAGTATGATATCATTGCTTTGCAGGAAACCTGGGAAACAAATAATAGTTTTTCTCTTGATGGCTACAGTTATTTTTGTATTCCTGCTGTGGCTAGCACAGCAGGAAGAGCGAAGGGAGGCCTGTTAAGCCTCTTTAAACTTGACATCAAAGGTAGCCTTAAGAAATGTGACTCAGGATCTGAGCAATGTCTTATTGTCGAATTGTCTCGTGTGGAATCTCCCAACATTTTGTTTATTAATTTTTATAATTCCAACGCTGCTGACTGTACATCTCATAGTCTAGGTAGATTGGATGATTTTCTGTCAGTCTATAGCGAAGATGTTAATGCATTTGAAATCATCTTCTTAGGGGATTTTAACATACACCCTTGCTCACTTATGTGTGTTTGCGATGACACAGAATCCCCTCCTAATTGTGCATTGGTTCATCTTGAGCATAATAAACAGGGGGGATGTCTAGAGAACTTCCTCGCAAGATGGAACTTATACGAATCAAGTTGTGGGGAGGGGGGGGGTTAGGGCCCCTACTTTTAAGGGCTCAGACAATGGCTCTATTATCGATTACATTTTTATTTCTGCATGTTTTTTATTCAAAGTTTTAATGTATAGAACTGTGGTATCTGCCTTCAGTGATCATAACCCAGTTTCCATGGACCTAGTAGCGTCTGAACTTATAGGGCGAAACCATGGTCCTTGCTATGAAGAAAGAAAACTTAAAGTTAAGGACCAGGGACGGAGACTGAAATGGGACAGTATAATTCCAGAACCCTTTGTTCAAGAAGTCCTTTTAGAGGCTGAGGAGGAGGTCGGAGTGTGTTTATCCGGTGACACTAATGATGGGGAAGTGATCCTCGCATTTAGTAGCATATGTAGCAAGATAAACGACAGGCTCTCTGTGATTAGTAAACCCAAGTTGAAACCTCTTAAAAGATGGTTTGATCACAGATGCTCAAAAGCACATTCGGCATTGCTCATTGCTTTAAAAACCGTTCCAAAAGATCGCGACCTCATCAGTAATAGTAGAGCATTATATAAAAAGGCCATTACAGAAAGGAAAAAACAGCTTAAAGATGAAGCCTGGACACAACTCACTGATCCAGCCACATTAAAAAATAGTGGAGAATTCTGGAGGATTGTCAATCAACCCCTACTCACGGGGGAGGATAACTCCCCCCTAGAAACTAATATCCCTGATGAGGGTTGGATTAAACACTTCAGAGACATCTACTCAGATGCTGAAAACAGGGCACAGGAAGCAAATATCATCCCAATAGGGAATCGTTTGCACTTTGAAGTTGAGGAAGTATTATCTGCTATTAATTGTACCCTGAATAAAAAGGCACCGGGACCAGATGGGGTTCCTGCTGATGCCTTTAAATGCTTCCCTAACTTCTGGTCAAGATTGCTTTGCAGGGTCTTTAATGCTTTAAACCGTGACAATATCCCCAAGTCATGGAAAACATCAATAATTATTCCTGTTTTTAAAAAAGGAAATAGGCAGGATCCTGCATGCTATAGGCCAATTTCACTGATAGATTCCTCAGTTAAGATTCTAGGGAGAGTCATATTAGTGAAATTGAACGAATGGGCCACTGAGAACAACATCTTGAGTAATGTGCAATATGGGTTTAGACCCAAAAGAAGTACCCTGGATCAGTGTCTTAATCTCCACCTGCTGATCGAGAAATACACCAGGGCTAAGGATGGGTCCATGTACCTCGGGTTCATGGACCTCTCCTCTGCGTTTGATATGGTCAACAGAACTAAGCTCTGGCTAAAATTACTTGACATGGGCCTGGACAGATCCATAGTTAATTTATTGGCTGACCTTCATTCTGGCCTTACCACTAAAATCAGAGTATCCACGAATGGAAGGTGCACAGATGCTTTTGCGTCTGAAAAGGGAGTCAGACAGGGTTGTATACTGGCACCACTGTTGTTCACGTTATATGTGAACGCCTTGGAGCCTGCCCTCAGGGGTGTTACAAGCGACATCCCACGTGCAGGGGAACAGGGAATACCAGTTCTCCTTTACGCGGATGACGCGGTTCTTCTTGCACAAACTGGGGTGGGGCTTCAACGACTCCTGGATGCTTTTGAATCCTTTATGGGCTCACTTGACCTGAAAATAAACGCGAAAAAATCACAGGTTATGCTTATGGGCTTGGCCTCAAGGAAACCTTTTCATAAAACTTTTTTCTGTGGGCAGGAAAAGCTTGCACGCGTCTCCTCTTTTCCCTACCTGGGGATCACCTTTGATGAGAAAGGTAGTTGGGGTCCTCATGTTAAAAGCAGAGTAGCCATGCTGGCCAGGACATCTGCTGCCCTCCATGGGTTTTCCAAAAAACTGGGGGGAAGGCCAATTGCAGCTGTCAGTAAAATATACAAAGCTAAATGCATCTCAGTTGCATCATATGGTGGCTCATTGTGGGGTCATAGGGGAGTGGAACCCATACAGACAATGGAAAATAAATTTTTTAGATCTGTTTTGGGTGTCCCACAGTCAACCCCATCCTATATCGTTCATATGGAATTGGGGGAAGGCTACATCTCAGATCTGATTAGAATCGCACCTTTAATCGCCTGGCTTAGGATGTGGCTTAATACAGAAATTCCTCTAAATCACATCATAATGAGGGACTGTTTGACCCTAGATAACGTACACAGGATTAGGTGGTTGATGTATATTAAGGATAGTTTTGCGAGGTTGGGGAGGCCTGAACTTTACTCTGTTATTGACTCTATAACATCCAAAGACATTGTTTGCACCAAAGTGGCAATGAAGGAGCTCCTATCCCTGGAGAGGGAAGAAACTGAACTGAAGAAACCCTGTGTCAGGGCCAGTTTATTGTTGGCTATACCCAACGGTCCTGACAGTTACCTCAATGTGGTGACCCATCCCTACCACAGGTTTATTTTAACCCGTTTTCGATTTAATTTGATACATTTTAACTTGGGTTTTTACCTTGTTTGGAGTACCCCTGAAAAGGCACCGCCCTGTTCTTGCGATCATTTCTCTGAGCAAAGTACTATGCACTTTATTATGTTCTGTAGTTATTACAATGAAGCTCGGAGATTGTTTCTCGTACCTATACTCAAGGAAGCAGGATTTATCTTAGTCAGACCTGCTCTTATTTATTTACAAATGTTACAAACTCCCAGGATTATGTTTCATGTGGCTAGCTTCCTGGTGAGAGCAGGAATATCAGACTTAAAACCGTGTCTACCTCCCTTTGTAGTATTGACCAGCACACCAGTTAGTCTGTCTGCTGGTGACCTTTGGGTCGGCATCTGTAGAAAGCACTGTAATAGGGCTAGTAGTTGCCCATTCTAAACATTCTATTGGGGACATCCTTAGTAATTTTTAAACCTTCTTTGCACTTTAGCACCTTGCACTTTAGCACTTTGCACTTTGTATAAATTTTATTGTTATAAAATGTATTATGGTGCATGTTGGTTTTTTAACATGTTAATCCTAAAATTGTTTTTAACTGTTTTAAATGTATTTGTTGTCTGTAACTTTGCGTATATATTTGCCATTGTCTTTGTATGATATTAAGTTATCGCAATAAAGTATTTTGACTGACTGACTGACTGACTAATGCATCCACTGCTGAGGTCTGCATTCAACCTCATGGTCACAGGTTTAAATCCTGTCGGCTCCACTCAGCCTTTCATCCATCTGAGGTTGATAAAATGAGCACCATTGAGTTGGGTAACAATAAACATCTTTTATTCAGCGCCTTGAGACCCATGGGTGATAAGTGCGCTTTACAAATACACGTGTTATGTTATGTTAGGTTAAAAACAGTTCCTTGAAGTCAATAGCCCAGTCCAGGGCTATCACGGCGTCGTGAACAACAAATCCAAACAGTTCTGGCTGACCGCGGCATTGCAGGCCAGCTACAGCATCGGGAAGACCAGCAAAACAGTACTTTTAGAAACGCAGGGCGTCGGCAACCTCTCGTTGAGTTCCAAAGAGCTGGTGTCTGCAGCCGTTGGTTCCGGAGGATGGTGCAGGAGTCTTCGGGTCCTTGAAGTCACACGTATTGCAGATCAAACTCCTTGTGGTTGAAGTCGGGAGTGCCAGTGTCGGCAGCCATCAGGGCTGCGTTGCGAAGTGCAGCGTTAGGGCGTGCAGTGCTCCCAGGTTGCAGTGCAGGCAGTGGCTCGGTGGGGGTCATCTAGTGGCGCCAGTGAGACCAGGGTTGTGGTGCAAAGTGACGCAGTGCTGGTAGATCTTGGTGCAAGTAGCGGCTTCATTGTTGCGGAAGCGCTGTTGGTGTCTGACACCGGCAGGCCAAGCCTATGGTGAAGGATAAGGGCGGTGCCTCATGTAAGTTATGGGTGGTGCCCTCGAACCACGGTGCAAGCAGCGTTGTTGATGTTGGCGTGGTGTGTCGTGTGTGAGGTGCGGCGGTGTCCTCTGTGGTGCCTTCAGGAAGCTTTTTCTTCTGTTCCAGCACAAAACACACAGTTTCCAGTGGTGGTAGCAGATTAACTTGAAGCCTTTGCTGTCCCTGAAACTTCTCGAACAGGGGGCAAGCTCTAACTCAAGCCCTTGGAGAAACTCACCCAAAGAAGTTGCAGAAAGTTCAGTCCAGTCCTTCCTCTGCTTAATACTGAAGTAGCTACTGCAGGCCAACACTGCAAAGCACACAGCAAAGTGATAGCTCCTCCTCATAGCTTCTCCAGCTCTTCTTCTTGGCAGGTTCCTTGATCCTCAAGAGTTCTAAAGTTCTGGGGTCTTGGCTCCAATATTTATACTAATTTTCTCTTTTTTCTCTTGGGCAGAGAGTGTCTGTGCTTAATTTGGTCCTCTCTGGCCCAGCTTCCCAGCAGGAGGTGGAGACAGCATTGTCCAAGGCAGACCAGGCCCATTCAGGTGCCAGGAAATATCCTTTAAGTACTCCAAATGAAGCCCAGGTCTGATCAGCCCAGCGGTGACTCATCCAGGAAAGGCCGGACACATCTCGACCCCCCCAGTGGGTGTCTGAGGAGAATGCACATCCCTAGCCCCTGTCAGTCCAAAGCCAGCCAGTCAATCCACAACCCAGCAGAGACACACAGGATGTCTAAGCAAGAACATACCAACTTTCTAAAAGTGGTATTTTCAAGCACAGAACATAAAAATCATCTGTACTGAAAGATCAATTTCCACATTCTGAGTTCAGGCATACTAAACTTCAATTCACCATCTTGTCCCCATGGGAAGACTTCTTCCAAACACATATGGTGGAAGCAAACTCAGGTACGGAACTGGAGAGGCTTTGGCAGAGGATTATTATTCATAGAAGAACCGACATACAGCTGTTGTCAAAGACGAGTTCAGGGTGATCTAACCGCAGAAAACAAATTCAAGCAAAATTAGAGAAGTTATTGAAGGTTGTTCACAAAAGGTTTGCTGGGTGTTGGTTTTTAACCGGGCAGTCTCCTCTATTCCCCTCCAGCCAGACGAAAACATACATATTTGTGAGTAAAATGGAAATGGCAGCTACAGAAACAATGCACATGTGATGACGCTCCTTTGAATTAAAGGAACTTTTCAATATAGCCTGCATTGCTTTGCCTGTAGGTGTCCCAGCAAGTCAACATCGGAGCATTGTTAAATGTGAGGGAGTACGACCGTTACATCTTTATTCATTGGCCCCTTGCTGTCTTTAATCACACTGCTTCCACACTAACAGAAGCTTATCTCCCAGCAGTGCACCTTAGCCATAATTTAGGAGACTGGCTTTCCATATGCATACAGAAATAAACAATATTACAGGACGAAAACAAGGTATTTTGTTTCTGTTCTGTAAAAACTGCAAAGAGCTAAGAAAAAAAGTTAATTGCATAGCAGTCAGCATGAAGTTGATACTGAGGAGACCCGGTGACCGACATAATGTTATAAGGGCGTGATCGCTGGCACTGCACCTGCCTGATGGGGGCATGATGCCTGCCAAGATAGCTGTCTAATAGGGTAGACATTTTGGCAGAGAAGCTGTCTGCAAGGAGTACCACAATCTGCATAATTCTTATAAGAGCATGATTACAAGCGCAAAACCTTTTTATTGGTGTGACTACTGCCTAGCAATGCATGATCAAAATCACTGTCCGCCAAGACAGCTAAGTGGACCACTGCCTCAACTGTGGGGATCTGCATGTATCCAAATGTTACAGGTTCGAATCCCCGTGGATCCAACTCAGTAAGGATAAAATTAGTTGGGTAACATTTATTGCCAGCTAGCACAACAGGGACATAATAGACATCAGAAACTGTGCTATTAAGGACTATTATAGGACTAAGATCACCCACATTCCAGAATTTCATGGGCCCCCAACATGTCCCTTATCCACTGTGTAATAAATATTATTGTGAGCCATGATCAACAGAATATAAACTGCATTGTCTCCTTAGATTTCCCAGATAAAAGCTGTAATATAAGGACATTACCCACATATTAACTAGGCTATTTTGTTATTGCAGAGGACATCATTCTGAGTGGCCTTTTAATGTTCATAGGGAAGGTAATGGGAATCGCCAGCCCCATTGGAATTACAAGATCCCCTTTAACTTCGCAAATCTCTCATCAAAAGCAGGTGGAGTCCCAGGGTGAAATAGCAGGATGTTATGATGAAGAACTAGTGGACTAGGGACGGATTGTACAGATACAGACGGTAATTCCTCCTTTTAAGACAGGGGTCTTCAAAGTGTGGGGTGCGACCTCCAGGGGGGCCGTGGAGTGATGGAAAGGGGGTCGCGCATTCCTGGTCACACTTCTGCCCAGGCCCATAGGACTACAAGGATGCAGCACCCCTCCTCCCCGTAGTGTGTCTCATCTTGAGCTTTAACCACCGACCCATTGCCTTGCCCTTGCAGCCAATGACAATACCTAAGCAACTACCAACCATAACACTTGTACAAGTGTGACTATTTCAAGTCTCCAAAGCTATAAGAATGGCATGGATGTCAGGAGTTTATCGTTTTTAATGTATATTGAATTAATAAACAGCTGTTCTGCTCATCTCTAAATTACACAGACAGAGCCACCATGTGGCAGACAGTCATAGTGCCAGTGTGCACAATTAGGTGCCAGTGCGGAGCACCGGAAACCACCTGCTCAAATTAAGCACTGATGTTGAGGTAACAGGGGAGAGGGACATTGGTTCAAGAAGGTGTGGAAGAACAAAGGAGAGATGTGAAAGATGAATGGGGAACTGGAGAGGTGTAAGCTATAAATTGACAACAATTTGAATGGAGAGACTTAAAGTGAATGAGAAATGCAGATGGGCACTGAAGGTGACGGGGCCAGAGGGGCCATGAGATAAATGTGAGCGACTGTTAGAGATGAGAGCAGTGAAAAGATAGATGGGCAAGAGGTGATTATGGGTGAAGTGAGAAGTTGAATGGGGAGGGTTCAGAAGTTGTAAAAAGGAGTGAAAGAAAATGGCCTGCAAAGTGAGAGAGGAATCCAGGATTGGGAGAAGAGAGGAGAGAGGGATGGAAGGGAGGAGTGAGAGGAAAGCGCCATGGGTAAATTGCCTAACTCTGCACAAGACCCCTAGGGTTTTAAGGGACCCCTGCTGCTCCCGACCAGGGCCAGGTGAGCTTCTAATGTGGCAGCAAGTATTCCTGCCGAGTGGAAGGCACATCACAAAGGTTGACTAAACATCTTTCTGATAATTTTTGCTCTATTTTGGTTATAAACTGGTACTGATGGGGTGAAATCTTTCCTCAGTGTTACCGTGTGCAGAAAATGTCAAAATGATGAAGCAATTATATCCACAAATAACGTGGCATCACATAACATTATTTACATTTTCTTCCCACACAATTTAGTCAAGACTGCCGTGTAATTTGGTCCTCACCTGCATCATAATTCCAGTAGCCCTGCCTACAGGTTTAGAAATGTTTGTCAGGAGGGGGTCCTTACGACACATAGTAGGAGTAAACCAGATTTCTATATTGTTTTATATGCTTGCATATTTACATTGTTTTAGCACTTTGGTGGAACTTTTCATCTTGTTCACTGTGCTAATACTTGTAATAACTTTTGTTTGCTTCTGCCTATTTATAATTGCAGCACATATATTTTATGCAAGAAACACATTTGTTCTATAAAACTTCCTTGTATATTTCTCTGAGAGAAAGAGAACACAAGTGACTGAGCAAAAGTGTTCTAGATCTAATAACACGACTACTGGGGGGTCAGGGTTGTCATGGTCAGTGGTTGCCATGTGCTTATGGTGGCACGGTGAGCTCGCTTGGCTATAGGTCGACATATCCTGAGGGGGTGCATGGAGTCAGTTTTGCATCATCCCAATGGGTATGCTGTCCATAAACATGCAGTTCCTACCGTAGAGTGGAAACTGCATGGCAACACAAAACCCACCTGTGAATTCCTTGCCAGAGTCTGCCACTATGTCTTGGAATGCATCAGTGAATGGTACCTTGGCTGGATTGGCCATGCTTTTTGTGATTTCTATTGGTCAATTGTTTCATATTCTGAATCTGATGCTGTGTCTACACATTTACACTAAGATTGTACTAATAGGAGTAAAGCCATTGTTTGGATCTGAGTGCAACACTCCAACATGGTAGGCTACATCACTGCTTGTTCTATTGGCATCTTAGCCTAGTGAGGCAAGTGGGGCCACATTGTTACTAGGTAGACACTCTTGCACTGTCAAAGTACAGTATTTAGCATGTATATGTATGATAGGTCTCCTATTAATATATTATGTGTTTTCAGATTTGTATGTTGCCTATGTAGACTGTGGGGGTTGGACTGTGTTCCCAAATACACACTATGTGGATCACCTCAAAGTCATCAGACTATGAGTTAACTCTACTATGCGATACAAAAGGGGATGATGGACGGAGCGTTTGAGCAAATCAAACACTCACCCCCCAGTCAACTGATCTGGGTTTAATCCATCACCATTCTTTAGCTCACTCAGCCACCCCAGTTCAGACATGGCCATATGCAACTCAGTCTGACCATGTGCCTCATGGGAACAGTCCAGCCCGAACTGCCAAGCCATGAATTCCCTGGACCGGAAACAAGCATCCTGGGACCCGTTTTGGATTCATAATCCTCATCAGCCAGGCTTTCTTGAATCCAGTGGGCAAGTGAGCAAGGGACTCACGTGTGAGCATACCCTGCCAACTTAGGGCGAACAAAGCGATACAAAAGGGGATGATGGACGGAGCGTTTGAGCAAATCAAACACTCACCCCCAGTCAACTGATCTGGGTTTAATCCATCACCATTCTTTAGCTCACTCAGCCACCCCCGTTCAGACATGGCCATATGCAAATCAGTCTGACCCTGTGCCTCATGGGAACAGTCCAGCCCGAACTGCCAAGCATGTCTTCCCTGGACCGGAAACAAGCATCCTGGGACCGGTTTCGGATGTTTGTTTCCGGTCCAGGGAAGACATGGCTTGGCAGTTTGGGCTGGGCTGTTCCCATGAGGCACAGGGTCAGACTGATTTGCATATGGCCATGTCTGAACTGGGGTGGCTGAGTGAGCTAAAGAATGGTGATGGATTAAACCCAGATCAGTTGGCTGGGGGTGAGTGTTTGATTGGCTCAAACGCTCCGTCCATCATCCCCTTTCGTATCGCTTAACTCTACTATGCTCCACAAGTATGAACTCTTACAAATGGATAATTGTACTAGACACACACATAGTCATATCACACTAGCTACTTTAGCACACCATGTTGATTATGGTTGGCAATGGAGGACTCATTGGTACAGGTTTTTGCCTTGCACAGTATTTTGGATGTGCCTGATGTTGTTTAGCGTTGTTTGTTACACATAGCTAAATACCTTTTTTTTGTGGCAATTACTAGCAGATGTGATGTGAGAGTTTAGATGTTTACTGTGACTATGAAGTAAAATTAAGTACAAACTGTTAGTGCTCATATATTTATTTTCATATATGTACACTGTATTCATTTAGTCATTAGTTTAGTACATCCTCACAGTCACTCATGTCTCATCAAAACTTTCTTTTTAAATATGTTCTCTCCTCCATGTTGCTGCAAGTGACGGGACATCTTGATGTCACTTGATGTTCCTCCACTTCGCCCTCATCATTATCCTCCTGCACTTCATTCTCCTCATTGACATCACCCCATGGAACAGTGGGCAGATATTGTGCAAAACCAGCACACCATTATTACTTTACATACCATTGGTAGCGAGTACAGCAAATTGCCCCAGACATGGCCAGACCCCTAAAGCGGGACTTTAGGACTCCAAACATTCGCTCTACTATGGACCGGGTTCTGCTTAGGGCATGATTTAAGCTCCGCTGGGCTTCCATTCGGGGGTGTTTATAAGGTGTCATCACCCATGACGGGAAACATCCTTTACAACGGGGTGTTTACACCCCGCGACCTTTACGACGCAGCCATTACAACGTAAGTCATTACTACGACTTGCGCTGGAGGGCGCTCTTGTTAAAGGAATAGTTTGATTTTCTATTTCAACACCTTCCCTACTGTTACGTGGGCTGGAGTTGGAATAGAAAATTAAACTATTCCACAATCCAGCGCCCTCCAACGCAAGTTGAGCGTGTTGTACTGACGTACATCCCCCTTACTGCAGACCATATCCTTGGTCAACTGCAAAGACAGCAAAGAGTAACATTAGTAAATGGTGATGACAGGTGTGACCCCACATTCATATACATTCTGTTATGTGTTCTGAATGACTCATACACTTTGCCAACAGTATGAGACGTGCACATGACATTGTTTGGCAAACACTCAATTCGAATAATGATATGACTGACACTTTACTACACATAAAAGTGTACTGTCCTCTGTGAAACACTTACTATTTGTCATACTTGTGAGTGTCAATGGCATTAAGGTGGTGATTTTTCAAGGTGTTAGCCATTGAGGAAACAATTCTCTCACACCCCTCTATTGTGTCTGTTTTTGCCTACTATTGCCATTTTTGAACTGATACATATCTGAGCAGGTGTTGTTTTGTACTTCATTCACTCATATTTGGCTGTGAGAGTTGGAGTCACTGTTGTTCAATAGCTACATTCATGGGGACAGTAGAGAGTGGATCTCAATATCGGGCATGATAGTGTACAAATGGTAGCGCACTGTGTCCACGGTGTTGACAGTACGCAAGGGGTTTCAGATATATGGCCTCTTGCGTTGTACAGTGCAGCTGGTAAACTAATCACATAACAGTGGACAGTTTAGGACATATTTTCCACATTATTCAGTGTCCATGGTTTGTAGATTGTGCTGGAATACAATGTGCAGCATTGTTCCAAGACAGCCACATTATTAACAAGGTGGTTGTGTGGCTGCCTGTCATGTGAGATGTACTTTGCGCATGTGGGTGTAGTTTTCTGCTTAGTCTGTACCCTTGGAGGACTGATAGATAGGTTTGTGTGGCATGAACAAGTGATCATATAGGATGAGAGCTGTGTATACAATGACTCATGTAATTTTGCATGGCACATCTTGAGAGGCAAAAATAGGACTAAAGTTCTCTGTTTCACAGGTCTTAGATACATCACATGCCTCCTGACCAAGGGAGTTGCCTGTGGACACAAAAACAGCAGAAAGGGAATCACTTCCTTCAACATGGTACTATGACACAGCATTATACATAGTGAACCATTACTGAGGTTGTTTCATCCGTTTGGATGCACACAGGGCCTCATTTACCAGTTATTGCCATAGGGCAGAACAGAACGTCACTTGACTGTGCAGCCCTGAATAAAAAAGAAGGGCAGGAACCTGCCATATTAAGAAGATATGGCGTATCCGTGGTCTGTCCGCATACGCACCATCACATATTGGTGACTAGCTCCAACACACACACCCTTGCATCATGGTGCACATGTGTCAGCATTGTGTGCTCAATGCATTTTAGGCTTTAAGGGACACCATCGGCACACAATAAAATAATAATGGATGTGTTTTCCTTGTTCTATATGTACTGCGGAATGCAGCACACATAAAAAGAGAAAATGACGAGGAGAGATGTAGTTATTTCTCCTTGTTACTCCTCCCATTTGGAGGCACACAATTTAGACACAATCCCTGGTTTACAGATCTTTTGCTATCTGTAATGTGTAAATACTCATTGGTGTTGCATGGGAAAAGTGCAAGGCTCATGGAACACATCCTTGATGTAGGGTGAGGCAATACTACACTTTAGTTGTCCATTTGCACTGGCTTGCCTTACTACATATCTATGAGGCTATGCAAGTGCACGCTAACTGACTTTGCATTGCCTCATAGATATGGGTGAGAGACCTGCTCCACCAGAGCATCATGGACATTGATGCGCCAGCAGCGCAGTCCACTTGTACATATGGCCCACAGTGGCATAGCAGAACTTAACAAGTGTGACTTGTAGGGTTGAGCAGCAAATGTGCCATGTAGTGTGGTGCAAGTATGAAGTCCCACACCTGTTACATATGGACAGTCTTATTCAGCTCAACCCTAATATGGCTATGTTATCACAGACTATTGACTATCATGTGTTCAGTCATGAGCTTGAGAAGTACTTACCAACCAGTAGGCCATTCCCATATCACTCCATTCTGGAAGTGCTCATTGATGATGAAACGTCTGACAATGTAGGCATCATGAGCACTCCCAGGGTACTTTGCCAGGACATTGATGAACAGCCCGGAATGGTCCACTATTGCCTGCACATGTATTGGAATAGGTGTGCTTTATCCTGCAGTACCAGCGGGAAGTACCAGCTGGGGGCACAAGTTGAACATGTGTGCGATCCCTTGTGCCTAGCACATGTGAAAATCCTGCAATGGCAAAGAAGCCTTGATTGTTTTCCTGTTGTTGTGGGTTGAAATGTTCCAGATGCCAGCATATGTAGTACAACCAGTAGCTTGGCCTGTGGTGGGATGTTGTTGCAGCGCTGAGAAGTTGGCTGCAGCGTTGGTGCAATCTGGTAAGGGAGGTGAACAATGGACTCCCTGCTGAGCTTGTAATGGGTAATGACCTCCTCCTCTCTGCACTCAATGAGGGTAATCCTTTGTCGGTATAGGTGCACCCTTCTCTTGCGCTGCCTAAGTGGTGACGGTTGTTGTGCTCTTCTTGGTGCTCCAAGCTGCAGCAGGAGTAGGTCTATGGTGTAGTACAACTTGCCCGAGTCCTTTGGCTATGTTCTGCCTATGTACCAGTGCAAATGCCTCATTTTTATGTCTGATTCGCTGAGGCGTAAGAATGTTGACCTTTTTTGAACTCTAGGCATCTTTTTCCAATGCTCCGTCATTTTTCCACATCCTTGTTAATAAGGCTGCCTTAGTTCTGCGTGACCTTTTAAGGGGGAATGCCTACCTTACATATCATTGATGTTATCTGACGCAGCCAGATCAAGCACATGAAAGAGAATTACGCAGGAGAGATAAAAGTGGCGTATTTTTCCACATTCGTCACTTTGTAAATATTGAGAATAGAATGCCCCACCACTACGTCCAAACAAATGTCACAGCGGTGGTGTAAGTTCCTTGTAAATATGCCTCAAATTGTCTACAGGAAAACTACAGTACTGTCAAAAAGAAATTCAGTATCTGGGACACATTATTGTGAAAGGTGTAGAAAGGCGTCCCCTGAGAAAGTGGTAGCAATCTTGCAGATGAATCCACCACAGTCTTTAAAAGGACGTCAGGATGTTTTGGGGAATGGCTGGCTACTGCAGTCAGTGGATACCAAACTTTTCCTTGTTGGCAAAACCTCTACTGAGGATAACTCACAGAGATGTGTCTGATCCAATTCCATGGGACAACAAATGTACAAAAGTATTCCTAGAACTGAAAGACAAGTTCTATTGTGCCCCGGCACTAGGAATTCCTGATTATACAAAATAATTGAATTTTTTTATTGTGAGAGGGATTGGGGCTGCTCTCAGTTTTGACAAAAGAGCATGGAAGGGCTCGAATGCCAATTGACTATTTCTCACACTTGACCCTGTCTTCCTGGTTGCCTTAAAATAGTCGCCGCAGTAAGTACTAGTGTGAGAAAGAGTGAGAACATGGTGATGGATTACCCTTTAACTGTCATGGTCCCACACTCTGTGGAACTACTGTTAATAAGTGCCAAAAAACAGTATTTGACCCATATCAGGCTGACCCACTATAAGCAGAACATGTTATCTTCTGCCAATATCATTCTGAAACGGTGTACTATCCTAATCCCTTCAAAACTGTTACCTGTAAATGATGATGATGATGATAACAAATGTGATGAGGTTGAACATGATTGCCTAGATGTCACAGAACAATGCACCAAACCCGCCCATACATAAAGGATGAACCCCTAACTGAACCTGGCCATGCATTGTTTGTAGATGGTTCATGTCTGTGAGAGAATAATGACATGCTAAAAACAGCATATGATGTGTGCACCATAAATGATGTTGTCAAAGCTTCATGGCTTCAGAGAAATGTGTCTGCCCAAGTAGCTGAATTGATTGCTCTTACTGCACAAAGGAGAGTCACCATACTCACTGACAGCCATTATGGGTTTGGTGTCGTCCATGATTTTGGGAAATTGTGGTCCCAGAGGGGTTTCCTTACCTCTGCAGGTACTCCGATAAAGAATGGGGTGCATGTCAAAGACCTATTGGAAGCTCTACTAAATTTCTGTAGTAAAGTGTGTCGCTCATCAAAATGGAAGCAGATATGTTGCCATGGGCAACCAGTATGCTGATTCTGTTGCCAGGTACTGCGCACTACTAGCCTGTGCTTGGGATGAGTTAAAACATATGCAAGGAAATGTGTCAGCAAACCAGTTGGGTAAAAGCAGGATGCCAGAAAGATGTAAATGACATTTGGGTGTCAGCTGATGGGGGATTTGTATTACCAGATAGCTTGTTGTTTTAAATGTAATGGTATTACCATGGGCATACATTTTTAGGATGGGATTCAATGGTGAGACTGTTCTGGCAAAGTTGGTACAACCCCAGTTTCCGTATGCTGGTAGAAGAGATTTGCCATAGATGTAACCTGACAACAACTAAATGCAGGCAAGAGAACACGTTACCTTAACACATAAAGGGAGATCAGGTGGTCCTTTTAACAGGCTGTAGATGGATTTTCTTGACACGCCGCCTTTATAACGGGCCTAGATACATCTTGGTGATTGTCTTGGTAGTGGACTGCTCCCTTCCCTGCACAGCTCCACCTGGTAGCTGCTGTCCCCGTAGCTGCTGCTGACCCTCTTGTCAGTAGTTGAGGCACTCTTCCACCCGCAGGCTCCCACTTGCACATCCTTCCTGATGGTCCAGTGGTAGAGCGTCCCTGCTCTGCAGCTGCGCGGCCCTCTGTCTCTCTGCTCTGTCTTCTTTCTTTCTGTCTTTCTCTCTCTTTCTCCATTCCACTGTCCTATGCCACTTTTTGCCTTTTGCCACTTTTTAGGCATTTATTTTCTCTGCTTTTTTCCCCACTGCTGTGATCCCCCATGGCCCGCCAACTTCCTGCCTCCGCGTTTCCCGCCTCCCAACTGCCCAGCCCTTCCCTGCACACTACTCAATGGTGGCCGCTGTTGCTGGCATGCCGAAGGTGATCCAAAGATGCGCCCATTTTCACGCATTTTGCGATGCAGGGCGCCCTACGAAATTCGTTTTATTTATTAAATTGTTTACTTACCTCCAATCATCCATATTCCATTTTTTAGCACCCCCCACCCTGCCCCTCCCCCGCCCCGCCTTCCTGCTCCGCCGTAACTCCCTCCAGGGCCGCGCCCGCAAATGACATCTGTATTTTTCAGGAAACGTGGTGTTTAGATACCGCCCATAGGAGTAGGTACACGTCTTTTAGTGTTAATAAAGTTTGCTCTGCAATGGGGATACCCTTGGGGGGGACTATGCATATGGATTAAAACATCACTCCAATGCAGAATTTCCCAAGTTCCTGTAGAGTCTCTCGATATATTGACAGTGACATTGGTGCTCCCATCTGGGCTGATACTTAGAATATTTAATGTCTGCAATAGAGTAGAGGATAGTAAACAGGAAACGACTGCCATTGGTGTCCTGGAGCAAGTCCTTCTGGAGAGCCCAGATAAGGACAGGCTCTTGGTGGCAGGGGATCTCAATGCTACCTTTTAACCACTTGTTGTTCCCCCCTCAGATCTAATCTAAGAGCGGGACATCCATTGAGGCATTCCTGTACTGGATCTACCTACAGTTAAGTGGACAGTAAAGGCAAGCCAGATATTGGCCATGATGCTAAACTGTGACCTTAGAGCTACTAATGGTAGGTGTCACTCTGATCAACAAGGTAACCAGAAATTTAATAGAGTGGGACATAGAAGCAGAATTAATTACTTCCTGGCAGAAGTGAAGCTTTGGCCAGCAATTGAGGACATGGGCGTAGTTCAGCGTCTAGACAGTGACCACAATGCCTTATGCCTGAAGCTTTGTGTTGAGTGACCCAGTGAAGATATTTGCTGGTAGCAATGACACAGGTTTACTATCATATACCAACAATTTAAAGTCAAATAGATGGAAATGGGTGATGAAAAACCCGGCAGCATTAGAAACTATATCACAAAGTACAATCAGTACTTAACCAGCTGTCTCTTACCTCTAGAATTGAGAATTTTGCAACAGATCATGAGAAATGAGTGGAGCATGCCTGAGATGTTCTGGGAAAACACAGTCACAGGGGGGGAAATGTGCTCAACTCTGTCAAGAGTGAGCTTATTATGGCTATTAAGTCTAAAATCCAGCTTAAAATAGCCAAGCATAGGAAGTTGTACCAGAATGTGATATCTGAAGCAAAGAAAGAGTGTGAGTGTTTCCTTTGGTCTGAATGGCTTGTAGAAATTTCTAAGAATGACAGTAGGTCTTTCTGGAAGACAGCAGCGGGCTGCCTCAACGGTTATCAATCGACCCTTGATTTTTGTATCCAGCCACAAGACTCATTTCAAACAGCTCTATTCTCATTAATGTGATAGCAAGATGAGAGAAGAGGCTTCTTGATCTAGCTTATTTCGAAAGCTGTCGATTTGTCTTTTACCCTTACGGATTCACTGCTATCTATAAACTCTTTAATTCCTGGTTGTTGCCCAATGATTTATTTAGGGCAAACCCAGAAATCTGGGGGCCATACATTAACTTGCTTTCAAATGCAATCTTGTCGGGCATGGAGATTCCATCTTCCTGGAAACTAGCCGAAATTATTACCATTTATCAAAAAAGGGACAGGGCTAATCCAGCCTACTAAGTCTGATCGATTCTCTGCAAAAAGAAATTTGCAAACAGGTACTGGCTCGTGTAAAGGAGTGGATCAGGGATGCACATATATTTACAGATTGGCAGGCAGGCTTTAGACAAAATGTGAGTACACTGAATCAGATTTTTTTCAATTTCTTTGTATGTATTGGCGAGAGGTGATCGTAGGCAAGGGTAAATTTTATGTTGCCTTTGTCGATCTTCGTGCAGCTTTTGATTTAGCGCCCGAGCGAGACTATGGAAGGTCCTTAAAGAGATGGGTTTGCCGGCCCCTTTGCTGGATATTATTGTGATATATTTTGAGAACAAGGGTACCCCATAAAGCGAACCTGGGGTGAGAATGTACTTTTAGAAAAACAATGGTTCAGGGATGGCCTAATAAGGTCCTAAAGAGAGTATAACGTATGATTAATTAACGCTGGGGAGCTAGAGATGTAGGTTCATATACAATCTTTTATTTAATTTCTTTTTTTGTATTAACAATTTTCATAATGTTTTCAGGTGCTCAAATGAGTGACAAGGTGCAGAACGTGACACAAGTGAACATAGTGAAAAAACGAAATGTCACACAACAACAAGGCTAAAAACCACAGAGATATATACAATGAAGTGGGGGTATTTCCTTGGATAGGTCGACGGCGTTTCGATCTATATGAATTTAGATCATCATCAGGACTGATGAGCCTCCTGAAGCTGCAAAGAGGTTATCGAAATTAAAATTAGCAAGTGAGCCTACAGAATCATTTTCTTAGCTTAGTGATTCTTGTGCTCCCAGTGGCATGATTCATTTCCATGCACATTTTGATTTAAATTAGATGAGGGGGCGCTTTGCAGTTTCACCCAATGTGTGCTGCGCATATTTATTTATCTTAAAAAGAGGGGGTAGCATGTGGATGTATGCGATGTCCTTATCGTCGTACGGATGACTTACGTTGTACTTGTGAGCAATTGAACTGGTCAGAAAAATTTGTTTCTGAATAACCGAAATATCCGGTAATTTGCCGGAGAAAATTTCTAAAGGGGACAGAGAACCGGTGTCATTTCAAACATACGTTTTGGGGTTTAGAGCAGTGTACATGTGGATAGTTATTAGTTATTGCAGAGCTCTAATGGTCATAGTAATGGCTTTTCACAATGGTACATTCTAGCCTTGGACCAACGTTAGCTTGACAAGATGTAATCGCTATGGCATATGGAGTGTCAGTGACTAGGCTCAATAGCGCTGCTGATAATCATATTAGCGGCTAGTTTTCAATAGACTAGTGTAGTCATGAGGCAAGGCATCACCGGTACAGCGTTAAATTGCCGGTGATCAGGCTCAGTTAGCTATGATAAACTATATTTGCCAAAGGAGGAATCAAGATTAATAGCAGAGTACACGTTGAATTAATGCTGGACTTACTGAATCCGAAGGAGTATTTGTTTCCGAAGTTAAAGTGGCTGATCAATTGGGTTGGTCAGGAGTTAAAGTGGCTGATCAATTTGGGTTAAAATGAGGGTCCTTCTGGAACCTACGGGGCAATATTTAAGCATTTACATAAGGAGCTAGCAGTTTAAAGAGCCTTTGGAAAAGTGAAAAAACCCACAGAACGCAATACCCTCCTGGAATACCGCAGCGCACACCCAATGGCCCTTAGGGACGGCCTTCCCTACGGTTAGTTCCTGAGGATCAGAAGGAATTATAAATATAAAAACAATTTCTTTACAGAGGCCGAAATCCTATGCAAAAAATTAACATCCAGAGGCTACCCGAGAAAACTTGTAAGAAGGGCTATGAAAAGAGCGTGGTATACACATAGAGAACACCTGCTTGTACCCCATCCCAAAAAAGCCTTATCTAAATCACTTGCATAGGATTCGATCAGTCTTGAAAGTGTTATCCTGTTGAGGTTTGGCTAGCATATTAACAGATTTAAACAGTTCCTTTGTGGAGTTGCCCACCTCCTTTATTTTAGTTGTAAAACACTGTTTTTTTGCCGCAGTGATTGCCTCCTTATATTGTGAAATAGTAAGGTTGTATATAGATTTCTTTTGATTATATGATCTTGTCTCCAGAGGCGTTAGGTTCTTCTGTAACTAGCCTTTAAGCATTTGAGCTCTGGGGTATACCAAGGTGACGATTTCTTGACTCTTTTGACCATCACTAGTTTCTTGGTTGCAACCCGATCAGCTGCTGACAATAGTCAGTCATTAAACTGCAGGGCAGCTACGTTGTTGTCTATTTCTGGGATAGCGGGGAAGTGATTGAGGGCCGACTCAAAGTCGTCGCCCTTGGGTTTGTCCCAACACCTGATTAATGCCTAGGATGATTTAGCCTGTGCGTGAAGATGTAACTGCATGACTTTAAGGTTAAAATATATAGCCTTATGGTCTGTCCATGGCAGGGCTAACAGGCTGGTCAGGATGATGTCAGGGTTGCTTGTAAAAATCCCATCTAACGTGTGTCCTGCCTGATGAGTGAGTTCAGTTATAAGTTGGTTTAGACTGAAAGCCTTGAGATTGTTAGCAGTCTAGTAGTATCTATGTTGTTTTTAGATTCTAGATGGTAATTGAAGTCCCCGAGAAATGTGAGGGAGTGAGGGTCAGTGTATGACTCCAGAAGCGTCAAGAGGGCTTGGGAAATAGCCACTTTGGTGCCAGGTGGGCGGTAAATTAGTATCCCCTGAAATGTCTGGAGGCTATTTAACGTTATGCAGAAGTGTAGTGCTTCTGCAGGCAGAGCAGAGATCGTCTCCACACTTACTTTAAAATGATCGCAATAACTAATCGCTATGCCCCCCCCCCCTTTTACTCTATCCTGTGAGAAGAAGGCATAACCTGCTGGCAGAGCAATGTTCCAGTCTAGCACTGATGTAATGTCTGTCCAGGTTTCGGTCACAAAAATTAGATCTGGTGTTGAGAGTTGGATTAAAACTTCCAGCTCATGTTTGTGTTTGATTACAGAATGGGCATTTAGCACAAGGCACTTGGCATACACCATAGATGTTGCCTTAGAGTCCTTAATAGTCCTGTGCGTGTCCTTATCCCTGCAGCCATTTTCACCGTTTCTACCAGTAGCAAGCTCTTTTACATCCCACCCTTTCCCTGGTTTGTTTATGGACACAGGGACCAAAAAGGATTTGGGATTGATTCTAAACGAACAGTTAGTGCAACGAGCCTCTGTCCCACCAAGATTTTGAGGGAGCATATTGTGAGATGCACACATGCTTTCTCGTAATTCAAGCAGTTTTTGCCTACCGTATATATGGGGTCCAATTTGGCCAGGGGTTCTGGCGCTAGTTGTGCTCTGGGAGCCAACGGGCGCAGACGGGCTTGCCTTTGGCGCGCCTTCAGCCGCCAGCGGCGCACCCGCTACGCGGTCGCTCCAGTGTGCTAGATATAGTGGTGGTAGGCAGAACGACTAAATCCCAGTGCAGTGTGGTCCCGTCTAAATTCCGGGTACTGCAGGTTCGAACGCTGAACTGCTAATGGATACTTGGGAGGATTCAGGTTGGAGGTGAGATGAACAAATTTAAATGCGCAGGAGTTATATATGCCATATCTAAATAGTAGACTTGGATTAGGCGCAGTTTGGAGGAGGTCGTCAAGGTCTTAGGGGCAATGAGAGCGTCCCGCCAGTCTGCATCCTCCGAGAGGCCCAGCCAACCCTCCCAGCGGGCACGCAGTGAGTCTAGGGTCGCGGGGCCATTGTTCACTAGGGAGCTGTAGATCCGCGACACCCCTCCTTTACCTAGGTTCCCCATCATACCTTGGGCCTCGAAGGGACTGAATTCGGGGAGGGAGGTGGGTGACGTAATGCGCGCATTGAGGGCGTGGCGAAGCTGCAGGTATTTGTAAAACTGTGAGGCGTGAAGGGAGTAGCACTGCTGCAAATCTGCCAAGGCCCTGATATGGTTCCCAACCCAAACGTCTCCAAGAAGAGAGATTCCAATTCGGTTCCATTGATGAATGTCCCGAAGAGTTGAAGTCTTATGCATGCCACAGGGGTGTGTGTTGGGTAAGCTTCTCATCCCATTTCGTATGGCATAGGGCAGTGTGCCAAGCCAATAGGACTACCCTAGTGATAGGGGGAAGGACTTGTGGTGTGGGGGCCCCGTACAAGTAGGCTTAGAGCTGTGGAAAATCCATAGACCGGAGCTCAACCAGGTACTCCGGGTCAGACCAGCCGCCGGTGAACCAATCATAAACATCAATAAGTCTTGTGACAAGATAGTAAATGTGAAGATTGGTCACACCCATGCCACCATAAAAAAAGAGGTGTCCAACATTGAGCCAGGGCCATATGCGGCCTCCCGCCTCTCCACAAAAACCGGGTGAGCAGACCATCAATCTTGCTGAACCAACTCCCCGGCAGTTGAAAAGATATCTTTTGAAGAATATACAGGAAGCGGGGGAGAACCATCATTTTAAAGAGCCACTTCTGCCTAGGGGATTGATAGGAAGGGAGTGCCAGCGCTTGAGGTCTGCCTTGGCCTTGGTAACCAGGGGTGTAAAGTTTAAGGCCCATTCAAGCTCTGGCAGCATGGTTACCCAGACTCCTAAGTATTTGAAGGATTGTCTACGTAGGAGAATAGTTGTCTGCCGGTCTGAACAGGCTTGTGACGGGTGGAGGGGAACCAAAGTGGATTTCGCCAGGTTGATCCGCTGGCGGAGATTCGCTCAAAGGTGTAAAGGACTTCCAAGCAACGTGGGCCAGAGTCCTGGGAATTAGCTAATAAAAGGAGGACGTCGTCCGCATAAAGGGAGACTTTTTCTTCAAGGTAGGGGTCCTAGGCCCATTCCCGGATGCGGGGTCATTGCGTATAAGGGAGGCCAGGGGCTCCATTGCTAGTGCATATAAGAATGGCGAGAGGGGACAGCCTTGGCGGGTGCCCCTCTGGATGGAGAACGCCTCCGAGAGCACGCCATTAGTGAGGACCCGTGCTGTAGGGCTAGAATACAGAACACGGATGAAGCGCCTAAATGCGAGGTCAAATCCCATCGCTTCTAACACATCCTCCAGGTAGCTCCAATCAACCGTATGAAAAAGGCCTTTTCAAAGTTGATAAAAAGCAGGGCCAAGTACAGGGTGAGATGATGAAGGATGCGCGAGGGCGAGGTGAAGACGGAGTATGCAATGCTGGGTACCACGGCAGGCAGGAAGCCACATTGGTCTGGGTGAACCAAGTTGTGCAAGAAGAGGCGGAGGCACTGGGCCAGGGCAGTAGGAAAGATTTTCACCTCTGTATTGATGGATGATGGAAATGGGGTGGTAGTCCGCACAGGAGAGGGAGGGCGGTTGTGTCTTAGGAATAACCACACTAGTGGCCACGTTGGTTCTTGGGGTGAAGACCTCGTTTCCACCACATGTTGGAACAGATTGACTTTGGGATATGAAACCAGAGTATGGAGTAGCTTCCCGTTTCCCGTTCACCTCAGCCGTATACATGCACCACTGAGGAACGCCATAACATTTTAGCTGATTCTAGAGAGATCTGACAGATCTCCTCACGGAGCAACGCGAGCTGTCAGGCGGAACGAGCACTTTCTGCAGAGGCTTGAGATGATCCAACAGTGGAGCTTGGGCCTCGAGCTGTAGCAGGCAGATGGTCTGGGCCGTTCGCTTTGCCTGGACCAAGCCTCTAGCTACGCCCAGTATAGTAGTCTTGCCAGCCTCCCACAGTGTAGCCGGGGAGGGAACCGATCACTTGTTGATCAATAAGTAGTGCTTCAGCTCTTGCCCGAGGGACTCAACGAATTCCAAGTCAATACGTAAGTGGGTATGGTGAGCTGCCGAGGTGTGAGTGTACTGCTCTCTGCGGGGGTTTCAGACCCTCCAGGCATTGCAGAGACCCAGGGCAGATGACCAATAAGAAAGGTGCTCAGCAGAGGCAAGGCGGGATGCGGAGGGAACACCTATCATGTGACAAGAAGGCTGCATGACAGCATTAAAGTCGCCCCCAATGACCGTCAGACCCTGAGGGAAAGTCGAAATTAACAGTGTGAGGCATTGGAGGGCAGAGGGCATTGTGGAAGGGGGATGTATGCACAAAGGAGATTGAGAAGATAACCCTTGAGCCTACCAGTTAAGGCCACGTACCGCCCCTGTGTGTCACCCTCCACCTGTATCAAATTAAAGTGGAGATCTCTACGGATCAGAATGGCCACTCCTCGGGAGCCCCGTGCTAAACCAGAATGCCAGATCCTATCGAACCCATATCGGACAAGGAAGGTGCATTGAGTTCCTAGGAGCTGCGTTTCGTGTCGGAAGAAAATATCGGGCGCTTGGCATTGGGCACTGCGAAAAACTGCGGTTTGTTTTATATGATCTAGTAAGCCATTGATATTCCATGACAGAATGTGGAGGGGTCTATTAAGAGTTGACATCTTATGACTGGGTGGTGTATATGTGGACCAGCGCAAAGGGTCCCGGGTCCCAGGGAAGGTGACATCTCAGAGTCTGGGTGCAAGGATAGGGCTTGTGTAGTGCGATAGGTCTCTTGTCATCGGTAGTGGCGTATGTGCGCAGTGAGCTGTCATAGAAGATGAAAAACAGTGGCCTGAACGAGGCCAAAAACAATAAACAATCAGGAGACAACGGTTCTATCACCCCAGCACCCAACACAGCCACCCTACACTTCTGAAATTCAAGCATCTGTCGCCCTGAAAAGGAAAATCAACAAGAAACAATGATACAGACACATTTGAGTGCTAAGCGGAAACAATTAGCAGAGCATAGTCGTGGTGGTGTTGTTAACAGCTGCAAACAAACTTAAGAAACAGTTTGTGGTCCCAATTCCGCGGGGCTTCAGGGATCAGACTCGTCATCCTCCCCGGATCCCCGAAGTGCAGGACTCCTAGACAAGTTAGAGTCAGACATAGAAGGGTGCAATGTCTCGGAGGGGTCAAGGACCCGGATCAGATCAATCAGAGAACTGGTCCGGCTGTAGGCCCCAGAGACCCGAATCAATTCAGAGGTAAAGAGCATTTGGGAAACAGCTTCCGGCGATCGTGAGGCCCCATGGCGCCGGTCACCCTTCTTGTGGGACCGAGTGCGGTGCCGCTGCAGCTTGTGAAGGGGTGGTTGAGGTTGCATAGACTCCCGCTGAACAGGAGGGGGGGCAGGACGAGTCCCGAGGGGGCGCTCCTGCGTGAGCCAAGTCCAGGCCGCTTGAGGGGTGTCGAAAAAGAGTGTTTTGTCCTGAAAAACAACTCTGAGCCGGGCTGGAAAGAGGAGACCATAATGAAGAGCCAGATTACAGAGATTCTGTTTGACATCATATGTTCGTCGTTGGGCCTGCACCTCTCTATGTCCGGGTAAAGCATAATTGTGCTGTTTTAATAAGTCACTGGGCCCTGCATCCAGTTGGTGAGTTTTGCAGGTTCCCATGCCCACCACAATCTGGCTATGTTGCTCTTTGCTACCCCGGATGGCAGTGCTAGCAATGTTTTTGTGTGAGATGGCCATCTGATTTCGCCCGTGATGCCCAATAAATGCCAACGAGCGTCCAAGGGTATTTGTGTACCTAGCACTTCAGACATCACTCCAGTAATGCAAGTCCAATATCATTGTATTGTGGGGCATTCCCAAACAATGTGGAAGAAAGGGCCTGTCTCGCCGTATCCCTTGATGCAGTGATCCGAGTCTGACCAGCCGAGTCTATGATGTAGCGTCCATGGGGTGTAGGATCTGTTCAGGACTCTCAACTGAACCAGTCTGAATCTTTCCCATATGGCAATTTCTCTGGGACTCTGAATTGCTTCCTGCCAGTCATCGTCCTCTATTAATCCCAGTTCAGTCTCCCAGTCGGCTCTGAGGGAGATGAGGGGATCTGGGAGGTTGTTCGTGATTTTCCGGTAAGTTAGGGATGTTGCTTTTTCGAGCATGGGGTTAAGTAATAGCTGGTCATCTAGGGGAGAGCACTCAGGTATGGATTCTCCTTCTGGTATATAGCGGCCTATGGCATGTCTGAATTGTATGTGGGAAAAGTGCTCCGTATCAGCCAGTTGACATTCAGTCTTACGTTCTTCAAAGGTTAGCATTTTCCCACTCCGCCATATATCTCCAATAGAGTCTAAGCCCATCAGGCTCCCTTAACACAATCCCTGCAGGCGCCCTACGATGCCCAGTCCATCGTTATCCCAGAGTGGTGTCTGCTGAGTCAGCCTTGAGTCCTATCTCAGTAGCTTATTGCCGGTTCGCCAGGCTCTTATGACCCCGTGTGTGTGCAGTGGTAATTAACTCCCCTGTTGTTTCTGGGATAGTGCTGCTAAGTGTCCTCCACTACCCATTGCATGTCTGTCAATCCTGTATGCCGGTTCTGTCTGTGGTTCAAAGACCCATCCATGAATATTAATCAGTTGAGATGCTAGGTAATAGCTTTGAATGTCCGGGACCGCCAGCCCGCCCTCATACACTCCGCACTGTAGATTTCACAGAGCTAATCGAGGTCTGCCTCGCTCCCATAGGAGATTGCGTTGTTCCCCTTCAATAACTCTAAGGATGGAATCTGGGATTCTTTACGGGGATTTTGTAGGACATAGAACAAGGGTGGCAGAGCCATCATATTGAATATTGTTGTTCTTCCCACTAGTGAGATAAGTAAGTTCCACCAGTGTTTAGTATCTCCACGTAGCCTCACCAATTGTGGGTTTATGCTAAGGCTTAGGAATTCCTCAGCTGTTTTCGTGATACAAATGCCTAGGTATTTGAATCCATCCTGGTGCGCTAGGGTTGCACAATAAGTAATGAGTGGTGGGAGTGTGCCCACAAGAGTGAAAATAAGGGATTTATCCCAATTTAACTGATACTCAGAGTAGGTGCCAAAGGTCCGGAGTATGTTTGTTAGTCTATGAAACATTTGATTGGGTTTTGTGCACATAGAGCAGCGCATTGTCTGTGTGCAGCCATAAACGCTCTTCCCACCCCCAGCTGATGTCTATTCCCCATATTAGGAGGTCCTGCAGGATCCATGCCGCTAATGGCTTCAGCGCCAGCGCGAAGAGTATAGGGGATAGTGGGCATCCATGTCGCGTGCCCCGGCGAATGTTCTCAATACCGACCCATTAACGCGCACCAGGGCTTTCGGACTCTGGTACCGAAGTTGAACCTAGACACAGAAACGTGGTCTGAGGCCTAGTTTGAGCAATACAGCGTTCAAATAGGGCCATTCGATACTTTTGAATGCCATACTGGCGTCCAATGACATGACGGCAGCCGGTATGTGTGGTTGTGTCACCGTGGCATGGATGACTCTGTATAGTCGTCTGAGATTGAGTCGGGTACTTCTGTGTGGTATAAACCCAGATTGAACCAGGTGTATTAGAATTGAAATTCTGGGTATAAGTTGGGTAGACAGTAGTTTAGCAAGTACCTTAGTTTTATAGTTAAGGAGGGATATAGGCCGTTATGAACCACACGCATATGCAGGTTTGCCTTTTTTCTGGATGACTATAATCGTAGCCATCCTCAAGTCCTCAGGTAAGTTCCCCTCCTCCAGCCTTGCCTGGAGCATATCGAGCATAGGTTGTGTTACCTTTGTCACTTAATTTAAAGAGTTATGCAGGTAGCCCATTTGGCCCGCCGCCTTCCCGGATTGTAAGTCATTTATGGCCCCTTCCACCTCTTCTTTTGTTAAGTCGCCATCTATCTCGTCCCTGTCCTCAACAGTGAAGGCCGGGAGGGAAATGTCTTTAAGAAATTCTAAACTGTCATCCCTTGTTTTGTCCATTTTTGATTGGTAGAGCGACTCATAGTAAGATGCAAATACCTCTGCTATTTCCGCTCCCGATCCCCGCCTTGTACCATCAGCTGTATGGATCTCAGCAACCCAGTTCCGCTCTCTATCCCTCCATTTCAGCCATGCAATGAGTTTGTTGGCCTTGTCCCCCAAGTCATACAGTCGCCTCTGTGTAGCTACTGCATGGAGGTTGGCCGTTTCCTCCTCTAAATCCGGAGTTCCTTTTGTTTAAGACGTATTGAGTGTTGTAGTTCACAGTTATATACATCGCCACCTTGGTGTGTTGTTCTATTTGCGCTATTTCCTAGCTCTAGCGTGTTGCACTAAAAGCACCTCTCTTTCTGGATACCCCCTATTGTGGCCTGTAAGTATCCCCTCGCCACTACTTTGTATGCTGCCCATTGAGAGGAGTGTGAGTCCACCCACCCAGAATTGTCATCGAAGTATTGTTACGTGCGCTCTCTAAATTTGTCTTGGAAGTCTCTGTACTGAAAGTGCCCGGATGCTATGCACGGGGTGTGGTGTAAGTCCCGATCGTGCCCTGGAGAAGAAACTCTACTGGGGAGTGAAGAAGTACCATACAAAGAGATTAAATGCATTAACATTGACGCCCGCACACAGACAGAAACGCAGTAAAAAGACAGGAACGGGACTGGTAGTAGATACATTTGGAGCACTCACTCCCCCTGTAGGTATTATCTTGAATGACAAAAAGATTAGAAAGCTAGCGACAGTTGCCAACAAGAGAGCAACAAGTATATCTGGAGGTTTGCTTCTTATTAGTACAGAATGAGTTGTTATATGGTTAATGGTTTTACATGACAGATTCTGATTAAACATTACTTACAGGAGTCTGCAGGATGCTCAAACTAACTCACTGCTGTATATACATACCTGATGAAAGTAAGGAAATAGAAAGTTTTGCAAAGAAAATGTCAGGCTTAGAACCTGAGGTACGTGAATTGGAAATACTAACACTAAGACTGTTTGAAAATGTTGGGGATTTCTACAGTTGGAAACTGGTCTTTCACAGCAAGGGGATATTGAAGGCCATACTAATGTCAATAAAATAGTGGGGCTTTGTCTAATATTTCTACATGCACTCTTATGGAGCTGTAAATACATATTACTCAAAAGAAAGAAAAGGTAGGAGAAGAAATGGTATGAGAAAGATTTGGTATTAGGGAGTATTATGAATGACAGTTACATGAAATCTAGAGGCCAGAAAAGGAAAAGACAAGAATCAACTGATGACGAACCTGCCCATTAAGATAAGCTGACATTTGAGACATATTTATGTAATGATTTAGAAAATCATCAGCAGGAGGGATTTGACAGAGCAGAAAGCTTTGGATGATATTAACCTTACACAGATGCTAAAATATATTTTGACAATATTGTAGAGAATGATTAACAAAAACAAAACCGTAGGAAAATGTGCATTTCTTAAATGTGTAAAAACAAATGTGCTGCTTATTAGTCGCCAGAAAGCTCTCACTTTCATTGTGCTTACATGACTAGGTCTCATATTTTATTCTTTTTCTCTTTCCCTTGCCCTTTAATAAAATAATGCCTTTTAGAATTGATGATTTATCCCAATATTTAGCTGTAATACGTGTCATAGCCAGAAAATGTGCTGTTTCAAGAAAATGCATTTCTGTCTTTCATCACATCATATGATTTCGTCGCATTAGGTCAATGTTTCCCATGATCTAACCAGGACACGCTGGTTATTAATGTTTCATTTCATAGAGTAGTCCATTGTTACGCAGTGAGACATTGAACAGCTAACAGAGTTGGTTTTGTAAAGGTTCTCATTAGAACCTTCCGGGATGTATCTTTTTGTAATAAGCTGTAGCCACATTCAAATAACATGTCATCAGTACTGCTCTTAAAGTGAAGTTTGCTCTCTGGCAGCTAGTAGCTTGATGCTCCAAATCCTTGCTCTTTTCCACAGAAAACTCTTTTTGGGTTTCATGTTAGATTGGGTTAGGTCCTTTAGATTAAGATTGGGACTATTTCTTTATGGAACACGCTGTTATTTTTCATGCGGCCTCTAACCACATTTTCATTGATATTTCTGTAACTGGTTATATCTGACTAATCTGAAGAAATTACAAAATTATTGCTAATCTTTTAATGAGAAATAAAACTTTTAAAACTTTACCAAACCTCTCATCATTGACAGAAAGCTGATGAATTTTGAGTTGAGCTTCTTTCTTACAGGGTGCAAAAAGAATTGATAGAATGCAGAACAATGTCATACATCCATTGTGTGTCTTTTCCATTCTAACATTGTGGCAAAGATCTGTTGACCGAGAGAAGGAGTTGGCGCGGAGCTGGAGATCTCTGTCATAAGTTGAAGAGTTAAACTGTTTATACATTTCTGCAGCATCAGTAGCCCACTGTGCAAGTAATCGAGCAGTTGGGGGGGAGTTAGGCTTACGTTCCTGGTGCCTCCGATGATGTACAAAGGGAGTGACTTAAGATAGTAGAAGGTGATGCGAAGGGAATTGTATGGTAGGTGGTATATTGGGGCAAAGCGGTTTCAGATATGTTTTCCTTTGAGGATTTTAAGAGTATGTCACATGACCCAGCCATTGGGTGCAGACAATTGCCTCTGGCCTCCTCTCTGTGCAACGCATTGTTTTCGCCCTCGGTCCCACGCCATAGGGTGTGTTCCATGCCATAAAGTGGAGAGATGTTTTGGCCTTCCAGTTAGTGGGGACTGCAAACTTTGCATTACGGAGTGCAAGTTTAGTTAGAAGTCTGGCCACTTTATCTTACTTGGATCATTTGTAGGTGTATTGGGCTGTAGTTGTCTAGTCATGTAGGAGAGGTCTCTAACTGTAGTAATTGTGTCAATTAGGTGGGACGAGAATGGACCCAATGCTGGACAGGCCCAAAACATTTGTAGAAAATCCACTGGGTCCGTAGAGTAGGGGCAAGCTGCTTTCACCAGCTGAAAATATGTATTAATGGTGACAGGCTAGAGATAAATCCTGTGAGTAATGAAGCACTATATCTGCTTGAATTTTGCATTCAGACATATTGAATGGGAAAGGCAGGGCCTTTGATACATTCCTCCTATAAAACACTACACGCCTATTTCTCCCATTTGTCATATAGGGGCAAAAGGGAAAGGACTATGTGGTGCCTTAGGAATTGGCCTTTTTGGGGGTTGTATCGGGAAGTCAATTCATCAAATGGTATTAAGTATCTCTCATCAAATAGGTTGCCCAGGGTTCCAAAATTTGGAGCATGCCACTGGGTTTGAGTCTGCTGTCTAAAGGTACCTGAGAGCCCTGAGATGCCCTGAAGAGGGATAACTAGAGCATATAGTTGTGTCTGCTGTCTGAGACAGAGTGTACACCCATAAAAGCTGAGTGGAACTCTGAGAAGTTGAGGGTGAGGTAGTTATCACCGGGAGTGTGAGACCAGTAGAACATTAAGTGCTCGTGTTACAGTGCATGTTTCATCCAGAGTGCCACCTGCTCAAGCATTGTTATTGGGTAGCAAGGCAATACAGTTTGAAATGGGGTGTTGCAAGACCTCTTGCATCATCTGATAGGTGAAGCTTAGCTAAGGTCTCAAGTTGCTTGCCAGTATGCTGTTTGAGCTACCCTAGGAGTTTATCTGAGGTCCAAAAGGACACTACGGGAAGAATAGCTGGGAGATCAAAAACACAAAATAATTAGCGGATTAACAATACCATTTGAACAACAATTTGTCCTATTAGGGACAGAAGAAGAGCCCTCCACAATGTCACTTAGAATTTGATGGCCTTTACTGTTCGGGTAAGATTGCCATCTAGAAGGTCTTGCTCAGTGTAGTAAATGTAATACTCAGGCACCGAAGGAAACACTTTCCAATGGAGTGGGTCCCCCAATGATCTCTGCTGATTCTTGGGGGTTATGCAGTACAAAATGAAATTTACATGATTGTCAGTTAACACACAAGCCGTAAGTCTTCAAAGACTTGGATTATATCAGCTATACTACCCTTAAATTCTCTGAGATATATGATAAGATAATCAGCATATAAGAAGGTAGAGTAAATCCCAACCATTACAGTAGTGATACTCAAAGTACGGCTCAGCGGCAACGTGCGCCCTCGTCACCTTTACATGCAGTTCCTGGTCAAAAGCAGCACTGGGCTGCTATATACTTGAATGAGCATGAACATTCAGAAAGCCGTTAAATGGACAATCATTCATTTACAGGTTAACTTTGACGGAAGACAGTAACTAAGGTGTTCTGCACCAGATAACTTTAGGAAACCCTTCATTTTTAAGTACATCTTGCAACAAAAATTTAAAAACATGTTAAAATCTCTTCAAAAAGTGTATTTCATTCACATACAGAAGCATAGTATACTATATCGCAAAGAATAAAAAAGACTGGCTTACTGTTTTCTTTTTTATGTACATGGATTGTATATTGTTTTTAAATTGTGGAGGTTAATCCCTCTTTTTATTTTGATTAGAATAAAAACATCATATTTTTTTAAACAATTTTATTTTGTTGGGTTGCTTTACTGTGCTCTACTGACATACCTTTGTTTATAATTACTTTTTGTGTAATATTGTGGGTGTATATAAGGTTGTAGACAGTGCCTAACAATACAAACCATAGTTGGGCCAGGGTCATTGGATGTCCGTGTAGGGACGTTTTATTCTTTGCAATATTTCACCCTGTCCCGATTAGATTCTAGGGTATCTCCCTTTTTGTTGTGACTAGTATACTATATCACCTTAGTATATTATATTGTATCAGTGCATTGAGAAGTATTTTCTGAAAAAGTGATAGTTACAAACATGAATTTAGCAACATTAATTTCCCCATACTGGCAGCAATGCAAATAGTGAACTAAGAAGTAAGTCACTTGTTATGAGCATTTTTTGTGTGTCCTGGGTTGCTATTATACACAGACAACGTTATAGTTTAATAAGTTGGGCAAAAGAGAAGGTTTTGCACACAGCACACACCCTGAAATCATGTATTTCACAGTCCTCATAAGTGATGATATAGAAAAATAAGAGGCAAAATGAAATAAATATTGTGTAGAGTCACACAACTTGGTCAAATGTGGCAGTAGGGATTGATCCCCTTTGTTTCCCCTATGCAAAACATATAACTCCCCCCCCCCCCCACGACTGCCATCCCGCTAGCATCAGTGTGGCCCCGTCGGTTACACTACAGACCAAACTTTTTGGCCCCTTGGAAAACGTTTGCAAGTACCCATGAATCAGGGGAATTCCCCAGGTCGTTTCACTAGCCCTCAACTATATAACCAATGTCTCTATAGCTCTATAGCTAGGTCAAAAACCATGGGGGGACAGGCGGCAACCCTGCCTAGTCACCCTGCTACTTTCAAAGGAAGGATATATGAATTTTCTCACTTCAATATACACTGAGGGGTTCTTTGACAGCACTCAAATAAAATGAAGAGTGCAGGACTCAAAGCCAAAAAGCCTAAGAACCTTGAAAAGTTAATCCTATCTCAAGGAGTGAAAGTTTTCTTGTGACCAGGACAAGGGAGACGCTTCTAAGAGCTGAAAGAGACATTGGAGGTTTAAAGAAGTGCTCCTAAGCAGGTACATCTTAAGGATTTTGGGGGCCCTGGCCCAAACATATTTTGGGGTCCCCTGTTCAGAACAGCTTTGAATTTATGATCCAATTTGAGCCCCTGTTTCCCACTCAGTTTCCGTTTCATCAGCTGCGTTAGCGATCTAGTTTGCATCATAGGCATTAGCCTATATATTCCCGATGTAAACGGATGCGAGCAGCTGACAGAGGTAGGATTTAGTGTTTCCTGCCCTGCTACTGGGTTTTTAGTACTTTTTAAACTGTATATGTGTGGCTGAATTACTCTGTGTTTATTAACAATTTGTCATACCTACGCACACTTGCACTTTACTTGATTCTGCTTGCCTACACCCTCCTTAGCTGTTCCGATAAGCATCTCGCTTTTTCTCCATTCCTGGTCCGCCGCAGCTGATATGCCGATTGTGCAGAGGGCTGGGGCTACTATCGGGCTCCTCACTTCCCTCCACGCAGGTTCCGCTTCCTCAGCTGCGTTAGCAATCCAGTTTGCATTAAATGCATTAGCCTATATATTCCCGATGCAAACGGATGCGCGCAGCTGAGAGCAGTTGGATTTAGTGTCTCCTGCCCTGCTATTAGGTTTTTAATACTTTTTAAATTGTGTATGTGTGGCTGAATTACTTTGTTCATTTTAACAATTTCTCCTACCTACACGCACTGGCACTTTACTTGATTCTGTTTGCTTACACCTCCTTAGCTGCTCTGATTCGCATCTTGCTTTTCCTCCAGTCCAGGTCCGCCGAGGCTGATACGCTGATTGTGTGGAGGGGTGGGGCTCCTATCAGGCTCCTCACTTTCGTCCACGCAGTATCTGCTTCCTCAGCTGTGTTAGTGACCCTGTTTGCATTATTGGCATTAGCCTATATTTTCCCGATGCCAATGTATGCTTGCAGCGGGCGTGACGCCTATGTGCCAAAGGCAAGCCCGTCTGCACCCATCAGCATCTCGGAGGTGTCCGGCGCTTGCCATATTGCCTGGTTCCTCTCCGGTGAATTTCTTAAACTATATTACAATAGGGAAAAACTGCTTAGCCCTAGGCGGCTACCATACCATTATGTCAGTGTACAGCGGCTGATCCGCGCCTGGAGGTAGACTTTCGATGCATTAAGGGCAACTGGTCTCTCCTCCAGCCCAGGAAATTCGCACCCAAGATCCACCCAAGCAACAATAAGTATAAAAGCAATAAGAAAACAGAGAACTTAAAGGTCATCCTTTTGAATTGTTGATCTATGCAAAAGCATGAACCACACATTATGACCTACTTTTAGACGAACAGCCTGATCTTATATTTCTCACTGAGACCTGGCTGTCTGAAGCTTCCAACCCTACTATCACCTCGGCAATCCCTACGGGTTATAAAATACTTATCCTGGACTGACCGAGTGGGAAGGGGGGCCCTGTCGCCATTATTTACAATAAAAACTAGACTGCTCTCCCATCACAATGGAAAACATTGAGGGCGCAGAGTCCTAAGACTTTCGCTGTACCTTATCCTCCCATCATAGAATAGCTGTTTTTCTGTTTTATACATCTCCCTGTGCAATTGGAAATTTTATCACTATGCTTATACAGCCACCACCTTCCTGGCCTTAAAATATAACAACTGCCTTATTCTGGGAGATTTCAATATACATATGGACGATGGAAAAGACCCTCAACCAAGTTCCTTGTTGGAGACGCTGCAGGTCTGCAACATGTTTCCATCTATTTCTTCGGCCACCCATGAGAAGGGCCATACTCTAGACCAAATCTTTCACAACTTTGAAATATCAGTAAGCCTACCTCATCCCATTACCTGGTCTGCCCACCTCCTATTAAAATTCATCAGTCCCAACTCTGCCACAACCCCTCAGGCTAACACAGGGCAGAGGGTCCATAATTACAGGACGTTTCATAAAGTATCTATCCCGAAGTTAGGAGATGCCCTCGGTCGTTCCTCACCGTCGCTGTCTGGCTGCCCCTACTCGGACGCCCTCTAAATAGATTCATGACTCCGAACCAACATTGGTGCAGTGGTACCGGTTGTTTCCTGCTCCTCAAAGAGGTCAGCCCCAACAGCTCCATGGTTTAACGATTCCCTCAGATCTACCAAAAGAAATTGTAGACAAATGGAACGGAAATGGCTTAACTCCTATCTACCGGAGGACAGAAAGGTGTATAAAGACACCGTAAAAGCTCATTTCATTCTCGTGAAGGCAGCCAAGAAAAACTTCTTTCAAACCAAGATAGAAAATGCCCAAAATAGTAGTAAGAAAGTCTTTAGCATAGTTAAATCTTTTTCTGCCCCGAAAGCCGGCACAAAGTATAGGCCATGCACAGAAGAATGGTCTAAGCAAATAGCTCAATTCTTCCACAAAAAGATCTCTGTGATCAAACAATCCTTCATTAACATCTCTGACCTTCTTCCTTAGTTCTAATAGCAAATTTCACCTCTTGCATCCTCCATCTTTACTAGCTTTCCCCGAGTTTCAGCTTGAAGAGTCACTGGCCCTTGTCCAAAACATTAAGTCTGGCTCTCCTACCGGCCCATGTCCAGCGAATATCCTAAACCTACTAGCTCCCACCATAAACCCCATGGTAAATCAGCTCATTAATGTTTCCCTCTCCTCAGGCAACATGCCGAAATTATGGAAGAATGCTAAGATTCTTCCACTGATAAAAAAGGCTAACGCCAATCTGAAGGACCCTGCCAACTACAGGCCAAACTCCCTTCTTCCGCTCATCTCCAAAGTATTAGAGAAGCATGTAAACAGGCCCTCCAAAAACACATTGAAGATGGGAAGCTCCTTCATGAGTCCCAATCCAGTTTCAGGGCTAACTACAGTATGAAGTCCACTAAGCTGTACCAGGGAGGCAAGGCTGTTCTGATACTGCCCGATCTGTCGGTGACCTTCGATACGGACCCACATGAGAGGATCCTGGAGAGACTTGCTAACATCGTCCTGGGAGGGACCATCTTAACGTGTATGTCATCTTTCTTGCCAAATAGATCTCAGGACATCTGGCTCCTCCCTTTCTCATCCCCAGTTCCGGCTATGAATGTAGGTGTCCCTCAGGGCTCCATTCTCAGTCCTACCCCTTTTAATAAATATCTATCCCCCCTTGCATTTCTGGTAGAGAAAGAGGGCACCAAAAAAGTTTCCCATGCTGATGACACTCAGCTGATTTTTACATATGAAAAAGGAACTGACTTGACAATGATTAGGTCTTGACTCACAAAGGTTTTTAACTGGTTTAAGATCAATCAGCTGCAGTGCAATCCTGACAAAAATGAAGTTGTTTTCTTTGGTAATCCAGAAACGCCTGACTGGAGCTCTTGGTGGGCAAAAGATCTGCCGCCCTACCCGTAGTAAAGGGGAAAGTAAAAAACTCAGGAATTGTCATAGACAAGACACTCTCCATGCACTTTCAAATCCAAAATCTAATTGCAGCTTGCTTGTGCATATTCCAGATGCTAAAAAAGTTCCTGCCACTGGTAACGCTTGAGAGCAGAAAGATTGTGGTGCAGGCTCTTGTGACATCAAAGCTTGACTATGTCAACAGCTTGTACCTCGGTCTTCCCAATTCCCTTATCCAGCACCTACAAGTGGTACAAAACATGGCGGCCAGAGCCATCCTGAGACCTACACCCAGATATAGTATAACCCCTATTCTTATGTCTCTACACTGGCTCCATATAAAAGAATGGATGGACTTCAAAGCGATGACCATCTTCTTTACAGCTTTCCACAGCTTAGGAGCCGACTACCCAAATAAGCTTGTTAATCGCTACACAACATCTAGACCCCTAAGATCTTCCAGTGCCAACCTGGCCATCATGCCTAAAATATGCTGTGCTTGCACTAGAGGCAAATCGCTCGGCTTTCTAGGTGCAAAATTGTGGAATAGACTCCCTGAGTCTCTGAGACTAAACACAGACCTACTCTACAGACCTACTCTCTTTCAGGAAGAACTTAAAAACCCGGCTTTTTAATAACTGATGGGTCTTTTACGCACGTGTTCCGACTGCTGTCACACACAAGGACACTCTAGTCTGACTAGCTGCATGCTTAATTAAATACACAATTTCATTTTATTTCATTTCATTAGGTCCCTGACAGTGCAAAGGAACACTCATCCAAATTCTAAGGGCCTTATTTATGAGGCCTTGCTTCACTTTTATGCCGCTGGTGCGTCACTTTTGTGACGCACTGGCAGCATAAAAAATGTGCCTTGTTGAGCCCTATTTACAAAGTGACGCTTCTAGGCTGATGCGTCACTTTGTGGCGCATTGAAATCTATGAGAACTCAGTGCCCCACTTCTAGGATGCCATTGCGTCAATATCTTACACCTGCCTCACTGCCGGTGTAAGACTGATGCAGGCCCTTTCACATGGGGCTTGCCCCATGTGAAAGGACACATAACTGGGGTTGCGTCTATTTTCAGACACACCACAGCAATGCATTATTTTTGCACTTACAGATACATCAGAAATACTGACATATCTGTAACTCCTTGCAACATGATGTGTCGTACAGTAAATATGACACATCATGTTGCAAGCAAGGCACACTAAGAAATGACGCATCCCTGTTTTCACACAGCGATGCATCACTTCTCATAAATAAGGCCCTAAATGTCTTTACATCAAATATTCAGGGATAGTTATGTGTGTTTTCAATATTGTAACACAGCAGCAGCTCACCATGTTACTGCAAATAATCTCTGTGACGCCCTCCCATTTCCTATTTGTTAAGCCTTGTTTTGATCTAAAAGAAACTTTTTTATGTATATTGCATGAAACATAAACACAACATTTCTCTGCAAAATGGCTGTATTAGACTCTCACACATAAGGAACATAAAAAAGAAACTAAAGGAAAACAGTATTTAAAACAATCTGTTTAAGAAATATTCAAGGTCATGGGGGCAAAACTCTGGAGAAGGCTGGGGCCCTGGGCCAGAGCCCACTTTGCCCATGCATTAAAACGTCTCTGCTCCTAAGGGGTAAAAACCCATTTTGATTGGGTGGATTAATGGTGGAAGAATATGATATGATATGATATGATATGAATAGGTTTTTATAGAGCGCAACTTACACTCCATGGAGCATCTTGGCGCTAGACATCACTGTCCCGGAAGAGGATGCTGTCAAAAATTGATCAGGGAAGGGGGAAAACTGGGTCGATAGTTAGAGCGTAGGGTTAGATTAACGCTAGGCAGAGTGAGTCTGTGGCCTTGAAGATCCATGTTTTAAGCGTTTTACGAAACAGTATTTCGGAATGGATCAGGCGCATTTGGGGTGGGAGCTTGTTCCAGGCTTTAGCTCCTAGCACTCCGAGGGATTTTCCACCTTTTGTGGTTAGTCTGAATTTGGGGACTGCAAGTAGGTTTAGGTTGGATGATCTGAGTGACCGGGAAGGAGTGTATCTTCCAAACCTTTGGGACAGGTATGTAGGTCCCGACTGGTAGTAGGCTCTGAACGTGATGAGTAAGATTTTAAATAGAACTCTTTTGTGGATGGGTAGCCAGTGCAGGGTTTTAAGTGCTGTTGAAGCAGATGATTTCCTGGGTAATCTTAGCACCAGGCGGGCGGCCGCGTTCTGAACCATCTGCAGCTTGTGCAGAACAGCTCTGTTTGAGCCTGCATAGATGCTGTTGCAGTAATCTAATCGTAATCTAATTGGGATGTGATGAGTGATAAGTAGGATACTGGAGGGCAAGTCCTTTCCGAGTATTTTATTGTCTGAGTTCAATATAGCTATAAGTCTGTAGGAGGACGAATATTTAGAGGAGCGCTGCTGCTTAAGGAAAGGAACTAACAGTGCCTCCCTAAGGATTGTGGTAAGTCTGCCATTTAAGTCCACTTCGTAGAGTGCTGCCAGTTTAGGGGAAAGTGAGCCGAAGAAGATCTGGCAAACATTATTTTGGAGACAGTCTGTTCCTGGCATATTAGATGCCACAAGTTCCCGAATAGCTAATTGTTTGGGTCGTGATTGGGACATCTATGTCCTCCCTTTCAAGGGATGTCACCTGTTGCAAGGATAGATCCTGGAGGAAGTCTTGAATGCGGGAGAATACATCTATTGGGATCTCAATGTATGATTGACTGTGATAGTTCTTAAAGCTTAAGTGGATTTCCCACTGTGTGGATGGCAGAGCATCAGACGGGAGTTCAAACACTGTGATCATGGTCTATGATGTTTCACTAGTAGTCAGCCAGGCCAATAACCGTCATGCCTTGCCCCCTTCAGAAATGAATTGGGAGTAGTGTAGGCATCTTAGTCACTGTAATAAGGAGGCTTCCCAAAAGTGATCAGTTTGGAAGTCTGGGAAAGTAATTTTTTTGAATTCTAGGTCTTTGGTGGTTTCTTCAGTGCTTATGAGATCTTAATTTAGTGTCTGCAAAATGTATACAATGGCACAGAATTACTACCTAAAATGCATCCCACTCTGTGAAGCGAGAGGCGGTGGAACCCTCGTTAACTTCAAAGTAATCTTATATTTGGGAGGTGAGAGACTCCTGGTATGGGAGGTCCTCTTGAATGCACCACTTTTGTATGGAAGGAAGGGTATCACACCATTGGAAAGATGTAATTAGAGGGCTATGATCTCAGATGGTTTGGTCAAGGCAGTCTGAGGCAGAGAATTTGAGGCATAGGTGCGATGAGCATAATATCCAGCAAACACAGAGGTAAATTGGGGTGGAGTTGTAAGAGTATATCCTGACACCTGGATAGTGTTGCCTCCACTAAGGGTGAGCGCAAAATCTGTTCCACTCGCGGATTTCGCGGATTTTCAGTAAATCCGCGATCTGCGAACTCCCGCGAATTTACTGAAAATCCGCGAAATCCACGAGCGGCGGATTTGGGGGGCAAAAGTTCAAGCCTGTTGAACTTGTAACTATTTTAGGATGGTGCCGGCAAGCTGCCAGCGCCATCCTAAAATAGTTACTAAGTTAGCTTCAACAGGAAGCACTGATAGATAAAATAAAGCAGGTGCTCGAGCACCTGCTTTATTTTATCTATTAGATTAATTCGCCCATGCTTAGCCTCCACACATCTACCAAGGATCAATTATTTATCCAGTCAGTAAGAGGGCAGGCATTGCCTTCAGTGGGGGCCGGAGGCAACTATGGGTAGGATCTGCCTATGGTGGTATTGAATATCACATAGAAATCCCCACCAAGCACACATGGGAGATGGGCCCATGGTCCAAGTGAGCTGAAAAGGCATGCTAAGAAAGCTGAATTGTCAGTGTTTGGTGCATATATATTGCCCAACACTAGGGAAGCCCATCCAATGTGTCATCAATTGCTGTACCCTTACATAGGAGCTTAAAGTCCTTGATGCATTAATTAAGGATATGGCTTTCCGCCAATATAGCCCACCTACATAGTTCAAGGCAAGCTAATATCTATAAGAGGGGTGAGAAAAATATGTGGTAAACTATTGCTTGTAACAATATAATCCACTATTAGAAACTCAACAAACTGTTTTCTCATACATCTTAATGAACAAGCCACTGAATAGGAAATCTCTGGTGCTGAAACCTGTTCCCTCACACCACTATACGTGGCATGTCAGCAAAAGTATGAGCCATGAGATTAGATATCCATTTTTCCTTTATTCCAATTATTGAAATATTTTGTTTTAGAAACCCAGATGCCCTGAGAGCTGCCACAGAGGAGGTACAACGAGTGTTAGAGAACGCAGGCCAAAATGCCAGCTTGGATGGAAAACATATCTCACTGACACGTGAACAACTCGAGAATATGCCTGTATTAGGTAAGCGTGTCCTTATCTGAAAGCTTTATGTTCATGATAAAATGCCAATATGATGAAGCCCTCCTCTTTAAATGGGAAGGCAATCTATCACAGCAGCTGCGCCTGATCAAAATTCAAACACTGTTGCTGCTCTACTCACACATTTGTGCCACTTCCCCTACAGGACAGACTGCAGTTATCTCACTTTTACCTGAACTAGTGGTGAACTGTGACTCACTTGGTTAACAATCATGAACATGCAATTTTAAAAAGTGCTGGTGTTATCTAAAATCCTACAACATAAAGAAATTGATGAGTATTAATATAGTATGAATATTTGTAGACATCTTGTCTGAGTTAACCCTACATTTCACGTGAGGAAAACTTGTCTAAGAGGGCCCTAGAGGTATCTGGTTAGTGCTAACAGCTGTTGAATTATACTACCCGGGAGTGGAGGGGTTCTCGTCTTATAAATAAAGATGGCGATGATATATGCTTGAGAAATCTAAGTGCCTAGGGTGGGGAAAGAGCCACTTTCATCAGTTCTGGTCTGCTTGCTTTTTACTGCCAATCTCAGCCGGTTGAAACAGGTAGTCGTGGCACAGAATCAGTGAGCTGGCTCTTCCTAGTTTACAGTATGAACATTGCAATCTAACTTTTCATGTCACCTTTTGTTTCTTTAGACAGTATAATAAAGGAGGCCATGAGGCTCTCCAGTGCTTCCATGAACATAAGAGTTGCCACAGAGGATTTCACTTTTCACGTGAACGGCAATGACTCATACAACATCCGCAAAGGTGACTGGGTAGCTCTTTTCCCTCAAATGGTGCATCTGGACCCTGGAGTCTATGAGGAACCACTGGTAAGTAGCCATCAGAATATCAGATGCCCATCTCTTGAGCGCTAGCTTTCCTACCATGCAGCCCACGTACATAAGCTTCCAAACCCAACATACGCATCCAGATTCATCTCTCTGTGCCCTTTCTTTCTTCTAGACCTTCAAATACGACCGCTTCCTGGATGAGAATGGGAGAGAGAAGACCACTTTCTACTACAAGGGGCGCAAGCTGAAGTATTACCTCATGCCTTTTGGTTCAGGATTAGGAAAGTGCCCTGGGAGGTTCTTCGCTGTCCATGAGATCAAGCTGTTTTTGTGTTTGTTGATCTCTTATTTTGAGATGGAACTCATTGACCAGAATGGGAAGTTACCTCAGTTGGACCAATCCCGAGCAGGCCTTGGTATTTTGCAGCCTATCCATGATGTTGAATTCAGATACAGACTCAAATCACTGTGAGCCGGTCTTCTGAGGGATGTCTATGAAAAACCTCTTAGTTGATATAAAGTAGCAGTTCCCAGTTGGGAAATGTACATGTATTATCTTCCTGTTTCATGCATAAACTTAACTTCTAAACATTTATTTTCAAATGCATCAAGTGAGGGATGTTTCCATTTGACAACAATGATGTATTTATATGGTGAGCCAACACAAAGGCAGGTTACGCTTTTTTAACATGGATGAGCAGAAAAGCATTTTTATGTATGTACATATTGCATTAACACAATGTAAATGTATGTGTATCGTCTATCTTGTATTGGTTAGAAATGTCATGCGTCTATGGCAACTTTACCGCAGTAACTGTAATAATATGACAATTTCCACCTCCAAATGCAAGAACTACAATGTGATGGATGGAATTCTTGAGCTAATCTCTGCAATTGGCAATTGCTCAGGCCTCATCCCAATCCTTTGTTTTTCACCTACCTTGCCACCTCAGTTTGGACCCATCCATATGCAAAATAGTCTTGACTATACTCTTCAAAGGAAACAGACCAGAATGAACTGCCATTCCAGGTTCTCTCTGAACAGGAACACAACCAGCTCAGGACCAGCTTTGCCCTTGTTGTGGCTCTTAAGCCAGATATAGCTTAGCTCAAGTGGCACCGTGAACCGGGTCCCATGTCGGCGCAGGCCCAGCACACTTAGGGTGTCAATTGCAAAAATAGCACAGTGATGGATGGAATGCTTGAATTATTCTTAGCCACTGGCAATCCCTCAGGGTCACATCCCAATCCATCATTTTTCGCCCACCATGCCACCAAAGTGTCGAGCAAGCCATATGCAAATCAGTCTTGACACTGCTTCTTATGAGAACATTCCAGCACCTACAGGCACTGAATGAGTGTCAGCAGCGAGAATGAGAGTGGGATCCACATGCAGTTTTTCAACTTCCATATTTCAAGTAAGACTCTTTCATACCACATTCTATGTTATCTAAGTGAGACCTATTTTGTGAAGAAATCAATCATAAATGCAAAAGTTTTTAGGGTGTAACTATTCCACATTGTTTTGCGACATGTAAAACATGAAAGAGCAATAGTATTCTAGCCTTGTAGACAATAGGGTAATCACAACAAGGTGGTAATAGTGCCTCAATCTTTCTGTTTAATTTGGCTAGTAAGTAGGAGGTTTCAGTTGCAAAAACTTTAGGCCCGTTTGACAGAGCTGTACAAATGTAAAGCTTGACAAACTTTTCTCGAGAAAGAGGAGATGTGATTTTATAGAGGAAGGATACTAAAATGTAAGTTTACCATTTTAATTCCAATTTGGAAGCAATAGTAGAGGCCATAAAAAAGACACACTGGATAGATCAAGAGCAACGGTGAAATGAAGACACAAACCACTGACTTATGTATGGTTTTTAATTTTTTCTGGTGTATAGTAAATACATTCAGCACCATTGGAGAAATTACATATATAACCTCACGGATCCTCCTGATTCGGGTGGATTCAGGTGAATCAGCAGATTCCGACTATATATTTTTTTAAATATACACCCACTCACAGATCCACACACCTACTCACACACTCACTCACATGCTCACACACCCACAGAACCACTCACACACCCATTCAGTCACTCACACACCCAAGCACAGACCCTCAATACCACTCACACGCCCACTCACAGACCCACACAGCTTTCCCACACCCAACCACTCACACACACACACTTAAACACCCACACAATCACTGACACAGCCAATCACATATCCACAGCCAATCACATATCCATATAGCCACTGACACACCCATCCAACCACTGACACAGCCAATCACATATCCATATCGCCACTCACACACCAATATAGCTACTCACACACCCACTCACAGACCCTTAAAACCACTCATACACCCACACAGCCCCTCATGGACCTATTCACACACCTACACAGCCACTCCCATACCCACTCACAGACCCACACACCCATTCACACCCCCACACAACCCAAGGTTGCAGGGAGGTTATGGTTAGGAAAAGCTTTTGAAAAACCATAGAAATTCACTGGGAAAAAAACAAAGGTTATGGGGCCATTATAGTTAGGAACTAAAATGTTTAAAAACCTTAGAAATTAACTGGAAAAAAACAAAGCACATTTTCTGAAGTACAATCTAGCTTTCTCCCAATTTCGGTGTACTTCCGATCAGCTGTTTGGGATGTAGTTGGGTCTAAAATCCCTATAAGAAATTGCATGGGGAAAATGCATTTTGGGACCACCCTTTTTCTTGGCCCCCACTTGATGGATCACCCCGAAATGTTACAGACAGCAACTGAAGTGACTAGCAAACTTGTTTTGAATATTTTGTGAAATTCGTCAAAGGTGGCAACGTTATTAGCAAAACAAAAAGCTTTCTTCCTATGGAAACTAGGTCCTAACACCTGGTGGCAAGTCTGCCCATCCCGTACATACCCCCCCTCTTTGTTTTTTTTTTCATTTGCATACTCTGTACTGCCTGTATCTGCTGATATGCATACCTATATTTTAATTAAAAAAATTGGAAATTAAAAAAAAAAAAGGAAACTAGGTCCTAACTATAACTACCTACATACATAAATATGTGTACACTTATAAATATACACATATCTAAAAGACATAGAAAAAACTCTCCTTAGGCTGTTGTATACATGTAAAAATGTGTACAGAATTCTCTAATATTTATTTTAACTAATCAAGGCTTTGCACCACAAAGCCGCTAAAACCCTTCTAGTGCCTTGTCTTGATGGTAAGCAGAGCCATCAGTACAGAAATGTAGTCTTTAGAAGTTGACATGACGGATTGTTGCATCCTCTGCAAATACTGCAAAATGCTTCTAACAGAGTGTGAGCCTGCATGGTTGTTACAATTTTCTGAGTGATTTTAACTTGACCCTTGTGTCGTTAATAGACATGGGAGGCCCAGTGATTTACACCTGGTGTACTTCAGCAGATTGCCCATGACATGGGCAGTTCACTGAAGCATGCATGGTGGACAGGGTCTACTCTTTCACATTCTCACATGGAATATTCTACACATTAGCAACATTATAATTGTGGTGTTCCATAATTGTCAAATGAAAGATCGTTACTCAACTGTATCCCCACCGTTTAGTTGATTTATTTTTGTATTGTAAATGAATTAACAATCATTATGCATAACTTTATTTATAGTCTTTAAACTATTTTGCAATTGTAAATACATTTTGTTTATGTTTACAGTCTCTGGGAGTCATTTCTCTCATGTACTACTATGTAATGCTACCATTAACCAGCTGGGTAGATGACCATAGAATGACGGATATATTTCTACTTCCATAACTTAAATTTCCAAGGTCTCATCATCATATCAGGAACTTATACATAGACCCGCATTTAATCTTTCAACTTGACTTCTCAGTTTTGAAAGAACACTGATAAATCAATTGCATCCCATTAGAACCTACAGGGTGGGTGACCTTCACTCACCTGCATGCTCTGCTCCTCGCCAGTTCCAGAAAATGACAAGTTTAACTGATGCTATATTGATGAGGACATTGGCGTCTGAACAGGTAACTACCAACATTTACAATCACGGCTGGACTAACAACCAAAAACAGCCATGGCAAATGTTGTCATTCCGGCAGTGATAATGGACAGAGAAATCATGGGTGCCTGAACATTGTAAGCCAGGTTTGGAGGATGCTTCCCCAAGATTTGATTTTTTTTATGTCCTTTCTATTTTTTCCCTTTCTATTTACCAACACTGTCTTCAGTCCAGAACATTTCACTTATACATTGTTGATTCCAGGTGTATGAGTCTAATTAGTTCCATGGAATCAAACATGACTACAAAACCCAGAATACAGTTGGTTAACACACAAAAGTCATAAATAAGTATAGTGTGGTGCTTGACCCTACCACTGGGGAAAGTCCATGTCCAATGGTATTTGTTCCCCCAGGCTATCCAATTCTTTATTTGCACTGCTGCAATTTGCACTTTAAAGGATAAATATGTTAATGTTTGATACGTGGCTTATATTATTATTTTAGTTCACACTATTTAGCTTATTCTGAGATGTGGTAGACCATCTTACAATTCACTTCATCTACCTCTCAGGTCGCTTTAATTCTTTGGGGGATTTTTGCTGCTGTTCTCTCTGTACTGGCTGTGTCAGTTGGGCTGTTTTTTATCTCAAGCCCAATCTAGCATAGTGGACGCCCTCTTAAGAGGAGTTCAACCCCACCCTCCACTATGGTCTAGTTTCAGAGATAGATGAAAGCGAGGTTGTGCTGTGGTCTCCCTGTATTTACATTTTCTCCCCCGAGTTATCCAATCTTTAATTACACTGCGGCACTCAGCTCTTTGTAAGCTAAATATTTTAATGTTTGACATGTGGTTTCATATTTTTTACTTTAGCTATGACTTTTTTGCTTATTTTCAGATGCATTAGACCATCCTCTACTTAACTTCACTTCCTCTCTCTCTGGGGTAGCCTTACTTCTTAGGGGGATTTTACCTGCTGCTTTCCCGGTACTGGCTTGGTTGAGCTGTTTTTGTCCCAAGCCCAGTCAAGCAGAGTGGAAGCCAACTCAGGAGGAGTTCAATCATATTATCTTCCCAATGCTAAAATCTGTTAACTGGAACTTCGTATGTCTTTGAGATGCGCAGTGCTTCTATAAATCAAGGCGTGATTCTCCTGTAAAAACTTTAATCATATGCTAATATGTTTGAATGTTGTCTGTTATTGTACTCTGGAGTTCACGCCCCCACCTGCTTCTTAAAGTAAAAACATTTTAAATTGAACATTGTAAAACATTTTATATAAATGAAGAAATTTGAAATTGGAGGCTAAATATTAAGTTGGCATTTAACTCTTGATTCCATGGATATTGATTCACCAAAATGCCAGGTGTTGCATAAGTGAAATCACACGCTCTTCAACCTTATTGACATCAAAGGAAGAGACATCATATGACCTTTCACCCTGAATCTTCCCAGGAACTAATGTTACTTGACCTTCACCCAGATGATATCACAATAATTAACATCACTGAATAATAGCTGTGTCTTTAATATAAAATACAAGTTTCTCTTTTGGATCCTCCTATATTATGGTGCTTACAGTACCTTTGAAAGCGGTGGGGTGTACGTAATACTTTTCACATAAATCTGCTAAAAAGCTGTGGGCTGTGAAATGTCTAAGTCCTTTCATGCTATGCCAATCCTTTGAAACCTGATGTACACCGTAGTTGACTCCCTTTTTTAATATTAAATCAATTTTTATTGGCAAGCATAAAGCAAGACAGAACAGGACACTGGCGCCTACAACCCTGCGGGCTGGGTAACATCTGATCAGAACAAGGCAACTGAGCAACGAATGAGAGCATATCAACTGAATTTTAACACAGCATGTTGCCTACAACCCAGAGAGGGCTGGTCAAAGCATGGGTAGCCATATGGTCCAGTGTGCTGCCAGGCAAGCGGCCAATGGTAGGCGACAGCCTGCGAGAGGTCGAATATTCATAGTGGTACTGCTTTTCATAAGAGGCAAAATCAATAAAAAGATAAAGTTAACTGCCCTCCCCCCCCCCACCCAGTGAGCAAAAACAAAAAAAAGGAAAAGTCCGATCTGCATGTAGTGTAGGGTGCGGAACTCCCAGAAGTCCAACGGGTTTATGAGTCTAACGGGGAGCCTCCATATTAGGCAGGGATTTTTTCCTCTGGATCAGTTTCAGGAGTCGGGGATAGCTAGGGCAGGCCTGTTCCTGAAATTCAGTGGAGAGAATGGCTATGAATGGGGCCCAAATCTTGGCATAGTCTGCGTAGTTCCCTAAGGCAGCCATCAAGAGTCTCTCCATACCTAAAAGATACCAGAGTTGATGCAACCATTGTGTATGGTCCGGGATCCTATCAGATTTCCACCCCGCCAGAATCACTCGGTGCGCGGCATTTAGTGCGAGCGCAATCTGTCTCCCTCTAATAGAGCGCAAGGGGAAGGTCAGCACATTGGGCAGGCCAAGAAGAGTGTAAGCCGGAGCCTGGAAATGGTGGTGTGGAAGGCCTTGTCAATGTCGTCCAATATTCTCTCCCAGTAACGTGTGAGCTTTGGGCAGTGCCATCATAGGTAGAGGAGGGTACCAGGGCTACCACACCCCGTCAGCAGAGACCGTCGCAACCAGGGTGCCACTTAGCGAGTATAGTACCAATAAGATGCAATTTTAAAAGCAATTTCCGCATGGCCCATGGAGTGTGCTGTGTGGTGTGACCTATAAAAAATATCATCCCATTCCTTATCGGATAGTGTGCGCCCCAGTTCCGTCTCCCAGCGCCTCTGCCCCGCTATACAAACTTTCTGGATGCCTAAAGCGAGAAAGGAGTATATTTCAGAAATAAGCCCATGATCATCTTTATTACGAGTGAGACATTTCTCAAACGGTCGCATTAGTCGGTCTGCCAAGGAGCGTGTTGTGGCCCCCGAGATCCAATGCATCATCAGGGAGTGGCGGAAGAGATCAGAGCTTTGGAGGCCGTATTCCTCCTGCAGGTCCTTAAAGGGGATGAGACCCTGGATATCGAATAGATGCCCTAGGTGCTTGCAACCTCCCTCGACTCCCTTTTTTAAAGGGTTTACTGTGGGTGCCCCCTTATGCCAAAGTCAACCTCCATTTTGCCATTGGTACCTCCTATAAGCCATGGATCCCCCCCTTATGTCAACAATCAACAACCACATTTGATATGATGTACTGGAATTTAGCTAACAATGTTATTCATGTACTGTGGATGACCCTTATGTCAAAATGTACCTCTAGTATGCAATGGAGACCATTTGGTCATGTTTGTACCCCTCCTATATGCCACAGCTGTCATCCTTTATGCCAAATAACACCTCCAGTGTGCTAGCTTGTTCATTTTGCCATGGTATCGCATACCAATAAGTATCTCTAGTATGCCTACACCAACCTTGTGCCATGGATTTCCCATATATCAAGTCTTATCTCTAGTATGCCAGGAACTTCTTTGTTGAGAATTTCCTTTAGTATGCCAACACCAATATTTTGCAAGGGTGAAAAGCAGACTTACAAGCATAGCACATGCTCACTTACAGACATTTAATCTAATGTATTGCCACTCCTATCACCCACTGCTGCATTCACTCACACCGCTCACACACACACACAGGCTTGCACACAAACACTCCCTCTCTCATACAAACACAGTCTCACCCACAAACATGCACACAACATTAATTTAAACACAGTTTTTACTTATCTGATGCTCCAGTTTTAATTACACTAAAGGCAAATAGTATACAATTATTCACTGTCAGCTTACTTCAAAATAAGCTGAAAATAACGAGGGCAAAGCCACCCCTGTCTTCTTGCCACTGATTTTGCCAACTATGTGACCAGGGGTCACAAAGGTATTGCCAGTGGTCACAAGGAGCAAGCCAGGGGTCATAGATGCATCTCCTGGCGACCCTTGAAAGACGTCTAAGCTTGATTCGTGGGAGCAGCGCAAGTACAGCAACGGAATCTAGAATGGACAATTCTAGCCTCAGTTAAAGAATTGCTGTGTTTTATTTATTTACTAAACTTTGCATCAACAAATGTTTGGGGCCAGGTGTATCAAGAGCATTTTGCGATTCTCAAATACCAATTTTTACCGAATTGCTATTTGGGAATTCGCAAAATGCTATGTATGTAGGAATCGCCAAAGATTTTGCGAATCATTAATATTACCTAATAGCGATTAGGTAAATAGCTAATCGCTATTAGGTAATATGACTCCATTCGTTCCTAAGGGGCCGAAAGGCCCATAGGTGCGTGGTTTTGAATTAGCTAAATTGTGATTACCTAAATGATAATTGAAAATTAGCTTCTGCAATGCCAAGGGTGCCCTGGGGCCTAAGGCTCCCCTGAAGCACCCCCAAAATTTGAATTGTGCACATGTAAAGCACGCACATGCCTTAGGGGCATTTGTGCGCAACATGGCACTTTGAAAAATGCTTTTTTATTTGAATTTTTCAAAATGGCACATGGTTACCATCAACTTGAAGTTGAAGTTTGCATTTAGGAAAGGCTTCTTACATGTGCATTAGGGATTCCCAAATTGCGATTCCATATTTGCATTCGCAATTTAGGTAATCGCAAAAAATTGTGATTACCTGACTTGCGAATACAAATCCTTTCATAAGTAACAAAAGGCCTCTTTGCATTTGCAATCGGCTGAATTTTGCAAACTGCACCATTTGCAAACGCTAAATACTTTCACACATCTGGCCCTTGAAGTCCTAAAATCATAATCTTTGCTTTCAGGAACAAACAGAGTTGTAAAAAGTGTTCTTTTTATTTTTCAAAATAGCAGTTGTTAGAAATGGGATCTCTGGTTGGCTAAGGTTGCGCCAAGCCAGGCAGAGACCACCACTCTAGTCAGGGCAAGGGAGTTACAGGCCAAGATAACCCCTGCTCACCCCCTTGGTAGCTTGGCAGTGGCACGAGCAGTCAGGCTTATCCCGGTGGCATAAAGAGATGGAGCAAAAAGCTTCCAGCAAAGAGGTCTTCAGAAAGGAAGGGGCAATGCAGGGACCAGGGGCCAGCACACAGGACCCTCCAGCAGTGAGGCATCCCCCATGGCGGTCCCGCCTGGGCCCCACCAGCAGCAAGCCCCCCTCTACCAGGAACAGAACAGGAACTGCACAATTTCATAGGTACACAACCCCTACATTTATATTACATTTTCCCTTTGTGACACAGCACAGGGCTGGGGGAAAACCAGATGCAACTGGTTTGGAGGAGCTTTGGAGCACTTTGTTGTGCTCAGCTCCTCTCTCCATTGTCAGGTGGGGGCTAGGTGCTCGGGGCGGAGCTAACATTGTTGAGGGAAGGCACAGCCCTATTCAGGTCCCAGGTGCAACTCCTCCCTACCATCTACATGCAGATCTTCCTAATCACCACTGGGCAGACTCGTCCTGGCTCCTGGAGCCAACCACACCATCAGCCCCTGTCAATCACAAGCCAGACATGCAATTCACATCAGGTCGGCAGATACACAGCACACAGAAATGCCAACTTCTAAAAGTGTAAAAGGCAGGTGTTCCTTAATCAATCAATCAATCGGATATGTGGAGCATGACTGCATCACCCAGGAGGGTCTCAAGGCGCTGAGAGAATGATCTGCCAGTTCTTCTATTGGTTGAACACCCAGGTCTTGAGGTCCTTCCTGAACTGCTGGAGCGATGGTGAGGCTCTGAGGTTCGGGAAAGGTTGTTCCAGGTCTTAGCCGCCAGGTGGGAGAAGTAGCACCATCTGCTGTTGTTCTAGCAGATGCGACGTGTAGCTGCTAGGAAGAAGGATTTGGGGCAAAGTTTCTTGTAGGGAGGTGGAAGTTTATTTAAGGGTTGAGGTACTTTGGTTCTTCATTGTGTAGTGCCATGTAAGTAAGGGAGAGTTGCTTGAGCTGGCATCTCCTCGCGACTAGTAGCCAGTGGAGTTTAGAGGGGTCCAGAAGGTTGTGGCTCTCCAGATGTCTGGTGAGCTGGATGTAGATGGTCTGGTCGATGAGCTTGGCAGGGAATTGGAGCAGGGAGATAGGTTGGTAGTTCTTGGGTTCCCCTGGATCTCCAGATAGCTTCTTCAGCAGTGGTGTCACGTTGCCATTTTTACATTTCTGGGGGAAGTGTCCCTTGGTAATTGAGGACTTGAGGACCTTGGTAAGTACTTTGCAGATGGGCTGATTGCCAAGGTTGAAAGTATGATGTGGGCAGGGGTCGTCTTGGGCTCCAGAGTGGATGGATCTCACAATGGGCGGTGTTTCCTTCACAGGGAGGGTGCTTCACGAGGTAAGCTGGTGTGGGTGCATGTCAGTCGGCGTGAGGCAGTTGATGCTGTCCTCGGTGGGGGGTTGGCATGCGAAGTCTTGGTAGATGGTATTGATCTTGTTGTGAAAAAAGCAATGGTGCCACAGAGAGCTATATCTTTCTGGAAAGTGGACAACATTCCGAATCCCGCAAGGGGTAGTTTCTATATATCACTCATGATTTTCCAGAAGAAACAAATTGTTAAAATCAAACATAATGTTAAAACTAAGCAAAAAAGTAAATAGTGACAAAGTTTTTATCTGTAATTTTTTCCCTGATAGCCCAGTTACAAAAGTAATATACCATTATGTCCGTCCGACCCTTCAGGTCACAGGGATATATAGTGTTTGTTGGTTGTCGAAAAATACGTGCTAACCAGAGCCAACAACTGAGCATGCCTTTTCCTCACATATCTGTTAGCTAAAGTGTCAGAATCTGAAGGGACCCACAAAATTTCTACCACCCAGGATACCCACACTTCTGTCAATAAAAACAGAATCCTGCATTTGTGTTGGTGGGCTAATCATCAGCGAGTGGAAAGGCATTTGATATTTGATATTTGATATTTATGGAATTTTGTAAAGCGCGACTATCGCTCCGGGAGGAGCATCTTGGCGCTGAGCAAGCAGAAGATAGTGGAAACGAAGAAGTAAGATAGATCATATAGCTGCTAGGACTGAGGTGTCAGATTGCTGGAACACCCAGGTTTTCAGAAGTTTCCTGAAATGAGATTCAGTTTCAACTTGCCTGAGATTAACAGGGAGGCTGTTCCAGGCTCTGGCAGCCAGGAAGGAAAAGGTTTTTCCCCCCTTGGTTTTTAACTTGAATCTTGGAATTGTAACAAGATTGGTTCCTGAGGATCTTAAACAGCGTGAGGGATTGTAGTAAGTGAAACGCTTGGAGAAGTAGAGGGGACCAGTTTTCCTGGTAGCTTTGTATACAGTCAGTAAAAGTTTGAACAAGATTCTTTTGTGGAGTGGTAGCCAATGAAGGACGTTGAGGGCTGCTGAGGCAGAGGACCTTCTGGGAAGTCTGAGCACAAGTCTGGCAGCGGCGTGTTGGATGCTTTGAAGTTTTCTAAGGGTGGACTTCTTCACTCCTGCCATCAATCCATTACAATAATCGAGTCGGGAGAGAATTAAAGCGACCACGACTGATTTTCTAGCTGTAATGGGGAGGAAGTCGAAGAATTTCTTCAATGATCTAATAAGACTGAAACAGCATCCAGCAGTGATACGAACATGATCATCAAAAGAAAGGGATGTATCAAATTGAATACCAAGGTTGCGTGCCGAAGAGACAGCGCTCGGAGGGGCTTCTGAATTTTTAGGCCACCAGTCTTTTGGACAGAAGGAAACATCTTTTCCTAGAGGTATTATTTCAGTCTTTGCACTGTTGCATCTGAGATGATTTTTGTTCAGCCACAAAAAGACTTCTGAGAGGCAATTCTGGAATCTAAGTTCTGCATCAGGACATTTCCTATCAATAGTGACGACCAATTGAGTGTCGTCAGCGTACGATGTGGCGAGGATTCCATGGGATTCGATCACTGCAAGGAGAGGGGCCATGTAGATATTGAAAAAAAAAAAATCTGATGCAATGTGGAGAAATCAATTCTTTATCATGACAAATTACCCATTTTTTGTGATATGGGCAGCTTCAGAATTCGGGTCCGGACTTGGCTTGGCTTGGCTTGGAAACTTACCAAACTCAGACATTTCTAAAACCTAGACACAAAAGGGGAGTCCAGGCTGCTGTGATTTGCATGAATCCTGCTACATTTTCCTACCAAGAATGTCCTGTAAACCTCAAACTATGGCTACAGTCATATATTTTTCTCATGTTTCTAGGAGGGAAAGTTTGGGGATCCAAAAAAACTCCTACCACCTACCGTTGCTTCACTTCCCTCTTATAAAAACGATACCCTACTTTTGTTGGTGGGCCAATCACTTGAGATCGGAACGAATAAAAATGTTCACATATGTAGTCAATCTGGTCTTTTGTATGGCCCCTCATTATGTCCATTTCCGTTATGGGTGATAGGCCCAGCCCTTCTGTCTTTTTTTACCTGTCCCTGGTGTCAGGTGGGCTTTCTACCCACCCAGGGAGGGCAGATTACGGCTCAACAACCCTATCTCCCCCCTGGAGTGGTAGAAAGACTATTGCATGGGGAGCCCTTTCCATGTCACTGGGGGCTGCTCCCCCCTAAAAAACTGTAGAACAGAGAAGGTTTTGGATCCAACGTCTGCCCAGCCTGGATCTCAACAACAAGGGAAAACAGAACAGGGTGGCTGGACAGGAGAATTGACAAAAACAAATTCCAGCCACGTAGTCAATATATACCACGTGACCACCGGGAGAGAATCCCAAAGCAAATTTATTTTCTTTTTTAACTCAAATTATTTAAGGATTCAGGACACGGATGCAAACAAAACAACTGTTATGACAGTGAATTCATGATGACAATATCTACAAATATACAAATATTACAAATATACAACACTTACAACGATGAATCAAGCAAGATAAATGCGTAAGACACACCAAAACAATACAAAATTCAGTGAACAACATAAATTGTAGTTATATACAGTGCAAAAACTTTCAAGTGTAAAGCAAGTATGTAACCAGTCCATCAGACTGTGAAACCATGGGACAGGCGGGAGAGATGGAATGAAATGCCTGCCTGTCAACCAGGCCTGTGGTTAGTTGTTTACAGCGGGTTGCACAGCTAGGATCCAAAGAAATCGGTAAAGTTCTATCCTAGGGGCACCCTTGGGGGTTTACCACAGGGTGGAAATGTCGACGCGTTTCGAACCAGCTTTATTACAGGTTCTCTTCAGGACAAGGACTGGGGACCGTGATTCTGTAAAAGATATACAGAGTGGGTGTCATATGTATATGTCAGTATAATGTACCAAATTACTCTGACTCCAGGGAACAAGGAAAAAGAGATTACCTGCACAAAGGCATAAGAATGGCCGTGCTGTCGGTAAAACTCAACCGGATGGGGTTTCTGCAACAACAAGTGAGAAGGAGCTTAGCGCGGTGGCACACCAGGGGGGGCTGGAGAAATACACAAATAGTTAAGGGCCATAGTGTAAGCTGTATTTGCTTCCTACCTGTACTTCAACCGGGAGTTGGGCTGGAGTTGAAGTGCCCGCGAGGCGGTGCACGATCGGTGTTTGAGGACGGCTCACATGTTGAAGCGTCTATATTTTGGAACTAGGGGACCATAAAAAACACAGTGCCCCGGGTTATTATCGCTGAGACAAGTCTGCGCTCCCACTGGCTACAGTCCCATACCCATGGAGAAAAGCCTACCTGACGTCCCAACCAACAGAGAGAGGTCTACTCCGCGCCAGCAAGGGGTTAATTACTTGTACTGGGACCTGCAACAAGGAAAGCGCGAGCTTGAATTAGTAGCTGGCTCGAGCGTGGCACGCCGGCAAAAGTAGGACAAGACGCGTCCCGAGGGCGCGTGGCACTTACTCTGAAAGGGAAATGAATCCGGAGTTTCAAACGGCGTTTCCAGCGAAAATGCAAACAGAGAGTAAAGCGCTAAATATTACATGAAGCTCGAAATGATATCACTGTTGTGTTATGCAAATGCATCTAATGTTATAATTTACACTCTTATAATTGCTCTGTTCGTAATACTGTGGCGGGACATTACCGCACTTTTTGTAATATTTTTCATGCCCACAAACGTTGACATCCACCCCCATGCATAGCCCCAACTACATTTACCAGCATCCTTTGGGAGCGCCCCCCGTAGCCACACCTACCAGCCTCCGTACCGGGCGGGTACTTTAGTAACGCGCTTGTGCGCGGCGCTTTACTCTCTGTTTGCATTTTCGCTGGAAACGCCGTTTGAAACTCCGGATTCATTTCCCTTTCAGAGTAAGTGCCACGCGCCCTCGGGACGCGTCTTGTCCTACTTTTGCCGGCGTGCCACGCTCGAGCCAGCTACTAATTCAAGCTCGCGCTTTCCTTGTTGCAGGTCCCAGTACAAGTAATTAACCCCTTGCTGGCGCGGAGTAGACCTCTCTCTGTTGGTTGGGACGTCAGGTAGGCTTTTCTCCATGGGTATGGGACTGTAGCCAGTGGGAGCGCAGACTTGTCTCAGCGATAATAACCCGGGGCACTGTGTTTTTTATGGTCCCCTAGTTCCAAAATATAGACGCTTCAACATGTGAGCCGTCCTCAAACACCGATCGTGCACCGCCTCGCAGGCACTTCAACTCCAGCCCAACTCCCGGTTGAAGTACAGGTAGGAAGCAAATACAGCTTACACTATGGCCCTTAACTATTTGTGTATTTCTCCAGCCCCCCCTGGTGTGCCACCGCGCTAAGCTCCTTCTCACTTGTTGTTGCAGAAACCCCATCCGGTTGAGTTTTACCGACAGCACGGCCATTCTTATGCCTTTGTGCAGGTAATCTCTTTTTCCTTGTTCCCTGGAGTCAGAGTAATTTGGTACATTATACTGACATATACATATGACACCCACTCTGTATATCTTTTACAGAATCACGGTCCCCAGTCCTTGTCCTGAAGAGAACCTGTAATAAAGCTGGTTCGAAACGCGTCGACATTTCCACCCTGTGGTAAACCCCCAAGGGTGCCCCTAGAATAGAACTTTACCGATTTCTTTGGATCCTAGCTGTGCAACCCGCTGTAAACAACTAACCACAGGCCTGGTTGACAGGCAGGCATTTCATTCCATCTCTCCCGCCTGTCCCATGGTTTCACAGTCTGATGGACTGGTTACATACTTGCTTTACACTTGAAAGTTTTTGCACTGTATATAACTACAATTTATGTTGTTCACTGAATTTTGTATTGTTTTGGTGTGTCTTACGCATTTATTTTGCTTGATTCATCGTTGTAAGTGTTGTATATTTGTAAAATTTGTATATTTGTAGATATTGTCATCATGAATTCACTGTCATAACAGTTGTTTTGTTTGCATCCGTGTCCTGAATCCTTAAATAATTTGAGTTAAAAAAGAAAATAAATTTGCTTTGGGATTCTCTCCCGGTGGTCACGTGGTATATATTGACTACGTGGCTGGAATTTGTTTTTGTCAATTCTCCTGTCCAGCCACCCTGTTCTGTTTTCCCCCCTAAAAAAAGCATTTCCTACTGTCTAGTGGGTGGATTACTAATTGGGGCGAGTGGTCCTGGGGTGATCCTCAAGCAGGGATCTACTAGAGAGAGGATTTCATCCCCTTTCCAGTGCTACCTCTACCATTTCGACTGGTGCTTGGGAGAAAGTTTATGCCCCGCGCAACAATCAAAGTGTAACCAGCCGGCACGCAATGGCTCTATCTGCTTTCACTTTCCACAGAAAAACCGACAACTATATAAAATTTACTTGCAACCCAAGTACTACATGAAACGTTGTCAGCAAAAAATTCAAACTATTCCTCACGCATACACAATCATAAAACCAATGATGGATAAAAAACAAAGTAGGCAGTTATTTGGGCGATCCCATTCTTTACGCTGCTTGTACGGGGTGTGATTATTGTAGGGAGTGGGAAATCTTCTATTTTGAAAGATCTTAGTAAGCTTTGTAAGGAGTCCTCAGTTGAGGTGACAGAGAATCTTCCTTTTGGAGTAACTAATGGACGCGGAAGAGGATCAGAATGTAGTGGACCATACCTGCTCCAGTATGCTGTTGCTCTTCAAGACAGTTTCACACCGTTAATTTTCATAAGTTATGAACAGCATCAATGCCATATGCAATCGCTTTAGAAAACAGATATGTACAGTTTACAGAATAGGCACTAATGTGTTAAGTGATGACCTAAAAATGGCTACATTAATTGGTAAGGCCCGTAATTCAAGTGGAACAGTGACGAGCCTGAACACATACATCAAGCCCTGATATAGGGTTAATAAATGTAAGACATGACATATTAGCAGATAAGCCCAAGCAAAACAAATAGATTGCGCCTTTAGAAGCACATGTGTGAAGGAGAACAACTCAGAGAGCGGTGGAGGGGGAAGATAAGTGCATGAGGGAGACAGCTGGAAAACACGTGCAGTCTCATAGAGTGTTTAAGAAAATAGTAATTCCTGAAACGTAAGCAGTGTTATGACACAAGTAATGAATGAGCTATACTCCAGAGCAGTGACAAACACAAGAAGATGAAGGAAAGCCAACACATGCTAACAAATAAAAAGCAGGAAAATGAGAGTGAAGATAAAGTCAATATGTGGGTTCCAAGCCAGACCACCGGCACTGTCTGGTAGGCAAGACCTAATGAGCAGAATTTACCACAACTTCAATGTTACAGAGGTACACATTCACTGACATTTAAACTAGAACTGTACATAATTTTGATCATGCATAAGGTACGTTGTGTACCCATAGCTCATGTAATTTTCTGTTTTCCATGCACGTAAAGCACCCATGTAGCTTTCCCTTACTGGCGAGTGCGTTTGAACAGAAATGTTACTTCTCAGCTTAAAGAAAATAGGCAGTGGGCGTTCACAAGTGAAAGGTATGCAAGAACATTTATACTGGTGAATATATACTAAAATGGCAATCTCACGGTGTAAAGCATTGCAAACTTCCTAATTTTCACACAAAACGATTCCCTCGAATTAAATAATAATTTGTCATGAGAATTGCACCTTTAAAAAGCATGTAATGCATTTAAAAATGTGCTACTTATCTGTATGTGGAGTAGCATTTAAAAGAGGAAAATTATTCCTTGAAGGGACTATGTATATGTGGAGGAAGGTTCTAGTTCTGGATTGTTAATGTTTTATGTTAATATGTGTTCTTTAAAGTGCTGTATGGAGAAGTATAAAGTTAATGCATAACGGTAGCATAAAAAGATGAATGCATAATGATAGCCTACGGTCTGGTACTGAAATCGCACATGCAACATGAGAATATAGGTACAGGCCTTTGCCTACAACTATCTTAATCTGTTATCCAGGCATCTTCATAAGGTCTACAATGAAAGTAGACTTACAAGGATACCGAGATATGCCCAGAGGGTCGGCCTTTTTTGAAAGGGGACAAAATGGCAGCCTCTCTAAGTTAGTATTAAATAGTCAGAGTGTAGCCACTGTTTACTATATTGAACACCTAGATGTAGAGTTCAGTACACCAGTTTCAATGTGTAGAGGGAGCTCATTGGTATATAGTAAAAAGTAGGAACTTATTCATGCCCATGCATGACCACTTTTTTCCCTATGCCGTTCATGCGCAGTACCAAGACATAGGAGTGTTTAATCTTTATTCCTCTGTTCTATCTGATTTGTTATTAGATCATTACATAAAATAGCTAGGTGCACCTCTGAATGAGCCACAAAGATGGATGTCTGAGACCTAAAGTAGCATTGACACAGAGATGTATAGGACCTAAAAAGAGATGTGAGAAGAAACTCGGTTGGCAGAGTAAGCAGCAGATATTCTGATGCTAGAAATCTGGTAAAGTCAAATGCAGAACAAATTGAACTTGTTGGAGTAAGAGCAGATCCTGGTACCATCTTCAAAGGAGATGGATTTCCCAAAAAGACTCAAAAACAATCCTGCTGAGATTTTTGTGAAATCAGACATGGTGTATATAATTATTACTATGATTGTGTGGCTGGTGTACTGACTTTAAAACCATCACCCAGACTGAGAAAGGGTTCACAGTGACCATACATTTCACAAAATGCTGCCGCTATCATGCCGACATGGTACTATATCAAGAAAACTGTTAGTGACTGCTTGGGGATGCAGCCTGTGACACATCAGTACATAAATGATTAAACTCAGGAAGATGCCAGTTCTAGTATTTCCTGTTTGAAAATAATGATACCGTATGCTTCTAGTGTGCTAGCAGTCACAATGTAACCAGGATACCAAAGAGATGATTAGCTGGGTGCGTGCTCCATTCACAGCATGTCTACTGAGAATAACAGTATCCAATTTATGAACTTCAATTCCTTGATCTCAAAAGATTAGCCACAGAAAAGCTCAGACTCCTGGACCTCAGTAAGGGTTTGCAGTTAAAACAGGTGATAATCGTCTGGTTTAGGCTCCATTTACCGAAACTCAGGAACACATTTATCAAAATTTTGCGTCACCCTTGTGCCATGCAGGGTAACACAAGGGCAATGCAAAATCTCAAGGTGATTTACCAAGCCTACCTTGCATGGCCTTGCACTGCTTGGAAATCTGAAGTAATGCAAGGCGTGCAAGTCCCTGCCTTGTGTTTCTCTGCCCCAGAGAGGTTTTCCATGGCTGAAGCTTGGGTGTTTCCATGGTGTGAGGCTGCCTGCATTGGCGCAAGCCAGCCAAAAGTTCACCAGCACAAGGGAGAAGGCAGGAATGAGCCATATCTTGATATAAATGGTGCATTTCTGCCCTCTCCCTTTCTTGGAGCAAAGCCAAGTGTCTTGCTTAGTTGTGTGGCATGAAAAAATGATAAATATGGCCCTTGGTGTCTGACGTTCAATAGGCGTGTCCAACTTGTGTCGAGGGAGTGTCATTTTATGCCAGACTTTAAAGAAATCCACAGATGATACATTTACACAGAATAAATCTGAACCAAACGTATTTTTATATTGTCAGTGATTATCCTGAATATCTGCTATGGATCTGGTCTTTACAGACCTACGTTTGCCCCCGCTCACCTTTGTTTAACCTTTAAGTAATTAGCTAATATCTTGCCAGCTTTATTTTTGCCTCCATAAAACTTTGAACTGTATTTTAATAGGTATAGTGATGCATCGTCAGACGACTTTTTATTAAATTGCAACTTAGAGTTAATAAGGGCTGTTAGACAATCTTTTGAACGTGCAGTGTAATAGGAATGCTCTAACTTCTTGATATCTTGAAGAAGATCTCTAGCACGTATGCAGGCATTTCTACTCTGTTTGGCGACGAAACCAATGATAAAATCTCTTGCCGAAGCTTTGTAAGCATCCCAAATAGTTGAAAACAGCATGTGTTTAGAATGATTTAATTCAAACTATTCATGAGAGAACGTAGCGAAGGAAGCAGGAAACTCAGGGTTTAAAAGGAGAGCACTGTTAAAACGCCAGCTTTTAGGAGCTGAGGACTTAGGGAGAACATCAATTTCAATCAAAACAGAAGCATGATCAGAGATTAAAATAGGGCCTATTTCTGCATGTGTGAGTGTTTGAGATATATTATGGGAGACAAAAATATAGTTGAGTCTGGTTTGGGTGTGATGGGTAGGTGAGTTAAAAGTAAATTCTCTGGATGTTGGATTACACAAGCACCAAGTGTCCAGGAGCTTATGCTGAGTGATGATGTGAACAAAAGATTTTTGTTGTTTATTAGGCACAAAGGGGATTTAGAATTTCTATTGATAAAAGGATCAAAAACATGGTTACAGTCACCAGCTAAAATAAATTTATCTTCTATGGATTGTGTAATTTGTTTGGCCAATGTAGAGCCTGCGCTCACCTTCAACTTCCAAATACCGTAGATTTGAAGCAAAGTCATTGTCAAACCCATTGCCTTGACGAGGAGCCTTATGCAGGGACCATCCAGTAAAACACATAGGAACCTTTTTAAAACATCTTTGAGTAACATACTGAACATATTACTTATCTGTAATCTTTATTCCCCCTTGAGTCATTGAGTTGCTGTGTTAAAAATTAAGTGTGCTTTGCCCTCCCATGACTATGTAACAGAAGCATAATTCTCTCAGAGCTATGAACATTTGGGTCCTGATTCATAAATGGCCTCTGCATTCAAGTGTGGAGATTGCCCCAGACTCAGGGGCCTCTGCCACGAGTGAGGAGGTCCTTTGTGAATCAGCCCCTCAAATTGTACCTCACTGTGAGTAATTGGGACTCAGCTGTACGAAACGGTTTACACCGCTCATATGAAAAGATATGTGCGTATTATGCCCATGTGTGTTTTCACAAGCATTTCCTGTGCCAGGGCTCACTTATGCAACAGCACTGGCATTCAAGTGGTGGCAGAGAGCCTTTAAATATGCCAACAAGTACATTATATAATGAGAATGAATCATGATGACATAGCCCGTGCCAAAAGGCCTGTACAATATCAGTAAGTTGGAAAAGATTATTCAATTCCTCAGGCCATGTTAGAAATATTCTATTGTTTGCTTTTGTAGCAGTTTTTCAACAGATTTTCATAAAACGAGCTACAATGTTGTAACTATCCTGATAGTGCTTTTATTTACTTCTCTTTCATTACTGATAATTGGGAAGAGATAAACCCTTTAAGTCTGGTGACCCTGGAATCACAATTTAAAATCCAAACTTATGGTGAAGTCGGATTTTAATTTCTAATTCAGAAAATGCCCCTTTTAGAAAGTTGGTATTTTCTTGCTTTAGCTAGTTGCTGCCTGCTACCTGTCTGGAGAGAGTGATAGCTTTGTGTATTTCCCCTAGATAGCCACACACAATGGAAGCTTAGGTGTGACTTGATGGGCCACCTGCCTGGATGGGAGGAAGAAGCTGGAGCTAGCCTCACTTAAACTTGAATAGGCTGTGTCTTGTTCCCACTCAAAGAGCTGCATACCCCCCACCTCTGTAGTGAGTCTGGAGCTAGGGCAGGTAGGGAGGACCTCTGTACTCTTTAAAGATCTGTCTTTGAAGTCTCCCTCACTTCGAAGGCACCACTGGGTATAAGTACTGGGCCTCAGACATCACCACGTCAGTACACTTCTGGACCGGTGGATGCTCTGCTAGGAAGAAGGACTGTTGTGTTGCTGAACGACTGCCACTATGCTGAACTGCTGCTTTGCTGGACTCCTGCTTTGCTGTGTTGACCTGCTGGCTGCTGCCTTCCTGCCTGGGTAAGAAGAACAGGACATTACCACGTGTCCCGAGACCCCAAAGTGATTCCAAGGGCTAGCTGTTTGGCCGCCTGATCTGAAGTCTAATTGAAATAAAAGACTTCCAACCAACCTGCTTCTGCGCCTAGACTCTGCCATTTGTGAGTCTGCTCTGCAAAGTAATGCCTCCCCAGTTCTGGACTCATGAAAACAGGCCTAAGTTGTATCTCCAGCAGAACAGAAGCATTCTCTGCCTAATGATGCATCCCCAAGCAGAACTGTTGCATCTCATCAGCTGAGTGGCCCATCTTCAAGCAGAACTGACGCATTGCAGTTGTTGCATGTATTAGATCTGTCAGAAAAGACTCACATTACCACAGCCTCCTGCATCTGGAACCGCCTTGGGAACCGCCTGTGAGCGATGCTGTACCCGATGCAAGCTCCACGCATCCCTCTCCGATGGCAGTCTCGACTATGGATCTCCGCATCGCAGTTTCAGCTCTCATCAGAACTGACGCATTGCCTCTGCTGAACTTCGCATCCTCGACACCAGACTTCGTATTGTCAGCCTCTTTGACAGGATCCTCAATGACAATGCAGCATGACCTCTTATAGCAGCTTCACTGCATCACGGAACCAACACATCTTCAACGTGGTTCCAATCAAGCTGTCCGCAACCAGGATTAAGGTACTTGGGTCCGCAGGCCTAACTGGGGCCCTGTATCTGGTCAGTGTTCCATCGCAGTCTGCCTGAACTTTTGACTTTGTCCTGGTCCAGCACAACTAGATCTCGCAAATAGCGCGTTTTGCTTCTAGGCACAATTTTTACCCCAAAAAAATCTGATTCAATATTTCAAGTTCTACTTATTGGATTTTTGGCGTTTTGGTCTTGCCTTATTTAATAAACTAAGCTCTATTATTCTAACCTGGTGTGGAATCATTTTAAAAGGTGTTTTTCACTGACTTACTGTTTGAAGTGTTGCACAAATACTTTGCACATTGCCTTAAAAGTTAAGCCTGACGGCTCTGTTCCAAGCTACCAGAAGATGAACAGAGCAGTGGCAGTTTCTCTGTGGGAATGATAAGACATCGCCCCCCCATTTATTTGTTCCCCCGGCCCCTGTAATAAAAAGGTTAAATGACGTACCTACATTTATTTCTATTCCCGTCCACGACGCTTTAATTGCAGCCGCAGGCAGAGCACACATTGTAGGCAGATGCCTAGCCTTTTTAAATCATGAGTGGGCGGGGGTGGGGCATCAACATAGACAGCATAGGGGTTCTGAAGTGAGTGTTAGTTTGCATGACCGGTTGGACGGGTGTCTTCCTACAACCAACCCTAAATATACACTTGAGGCTTCATCCACCAGCACAACGTTAGTGAGCTGGGGATTAAAGCTGCAGCCTTGCCGGCCTCCTAAGGAGGGTTGATTTTGCCTACTCCAGCCAATCCTGACACAGGTAGGGAGCAGCGTCTGGATTGTCTGAAGAAAGGCGAGTAGGCAAAGTCTTGGAGGTATCATTGGGGTGGGAGGTTTGGCCAATCACAGTATGGCTTCATAAACCGTGCAGTGAATGGTCATTTTATATCCCTTCCTGTATTTCCTCTGTCACTGCTGTTCCTGCCTCATCCTGCCCAGGGAGCAGAAAAGATGATGGTGAGGCGCTGCCTTACCATGAATAATTTACACTTTGAGCTCTCCACGTCACATGGTCCTGGCCCCAAGTTACCCATGAGGGGACTTGGTAAGCGCTGCCTCAGCATGTTACTTTTTTTCCTGTGTATTTTCACTATGTTGGAGAGTTACGATTATCCTCTAGAACTGTGCAGAGTCGCGGAATCAGCTCAACGTCCTGTGATTCTGAGCCAATCACTTAGTCTCACCTTGCATCCATGCAGGTTGGGAATAGCAGTGAGGCAGGCAGTGAGGCAGGTACTGATGCCCCAGTGAGGCAGGCAGTGAGGCAAGCAGTGAGGCAGGCAGTGAGGCTGGCAATGAGGCAAGCAGTGAGGCAGGCAGCGAGGCAGGCAGCGAGGCAGGCAGCGAGGCAGGCAGCGAGGCTGGCAGTGAGGCAGGCAATGAGGCAGGTAGTGATGCAGCCAGTGAGGCAAAAGTAAGAGAAATTAAAGTGCTTATATTGAGTGCAGTGCATGTTGGGGGCGGTGAAGTGACAGAGATGTGAGGAAAGGCATTCGTGGAAAAGTGAAAAGAGGATGCTGAAGAGGAAAGAGAAGGGGTTGAAGATGTGCAGATGGACAAGATATGCATATAAAAAGAGGATACATATCTAACATAAAGCACACATAATTGAAGGCCAAAACTCCTTCCACAGGCCTCAATGCTATTTAATTCACAGACTCACTATTTCAGAATTTAAACATTTGCGGTGTGAATTATTTATAAGAAATCATTATTGTTACACATTTATCTTAAACAGCTAGCACCCAGTGACAAAGCCAATCATACTGACAGGCTTTTGGCGTATGTCAGTTGCTGTGCCATTTATTTGGATAAAATGACATCTCAGAGAGAAACCAGAAATACTGGTCTGTTGGCACACTATGGGAATCACAGAAATGTGTTTAGCATGTTCCTTTATAGGGAGCACCCATTTTTTTCATCTCACTTAAAGACCTGTCTGCACATATTTCTATATGACAGGTTAGAGCCAGCAACTGTGGGTGCTTCCCGAAGTCTGGTTAGAGCATATTTTTCCAAAGTTAATGCTGCATGCAGTGCAATACACTGGGCAAGCATACATTTTAAAGGGCTAAAGTTGCCAAGCAGAACAATTTAAATATTACAGTAACTGTTGAACAAATTAATGCAAGAAGATACAGGGCAGTTTTTAATGTGTTTAATATTTCGAAACTATACATTCCCACTGCCTTGGTTTATCGCTGCATTCATTTGCTTTAAAATGCACCATTTTCCAATCTTTTTTAAATTTAATTCTCAGGAGAGGGACTCTCCCTAGACTCCAGATTTGTCCATTGAACTTGTTCACATCGCTAACTAGTGTTTTCTGTTGGAAAGGGTAGAGCCAAAGCAATTTTGCTTAGTACCCTAGCCCTCTTCAGAAGTCAGACTTGCTTGGCAACCCAGAAATTCTCTGAAACAGTGTATGAGTTTTCTTTTATGAATGCCTAGAAGAACTGAATTTTTAGTCCATTTATCACAGAAATAGTGCTGAAAATCGCACCAAATAAAATGGCAATTTAAAAAAATGTCTTTAAGGGATGAGAACCCCCCGAACCCTCGTTATAATTGACTGTAGAGACAGAGCCAAATGCCACCAAACAGCAAATGGTTGCTGGTGCAGCTTTTCTGGAACGAGTATGGCACCTGGGGGAGGTAGAGGAAGGGGCTGGCAAGGGAACATGTTGATTTTACAACAAAAACGATTTGTTTTTATTATAGATATTTGAAATAAGTGATCACCAGAGCATGTCATATAAAGAGAAACAAATGCTGGGTCGGGGGATAGAAGACTGTGCAGCCTCACCTTCACCATTGTGCGTGGGTGCAGCAGTCGGTTTACCTTTCCATAGGAATTTTTCATCTTGTGGTGACAAGGGCGGATAAACACAAAGAAGGTGAAGTCGCCCATGATGCTTCATGCTGTGGTTCATGAAACAATACAATAAAGAACCTTGGGAAACCTGGAGGAACAGAGCAAGGATCGTGCTCATTGCTTTTGGCACGAAAGTGACTCCTCTTGGCATACTTCTGCAAGACGTCTCCACATGCCTACAAAAATCAACCTGACATTGTGTAATTGTAACTGGTGTTAATGTAAAGTGCTTCGATACCCTGCCAGTCTTCCTCCACTACTGTAGTGCCCATCTTCAAATTTTCTCCACAGATGGGGAGGGATTAGAATACCTTGCCTCACCATTTTCAAATGGCACCAGCTGCCACTGGAACACAGGTTAATTTAGGGTAGCCTGCCTCTAACCCTGACTAGGAATGTGGTTTCTGCCCGCCTAAGGCCCATACTTCAGTGAACCAACAGTATGGTTTCCATAGGAAGCTTGTTATCAACAACACAGCTTTCAATACCTGGTTCTCAATGGCTTTCACATCAAAGCAGTGAGAAAACATGATTTGATTTATCATAGCTCTGATGTTAGATCAGCAATCGCCCAGGGGGCAGATTTATTAATAAGGCAAGCAATGCAACAAGACAACTTGCTGTGCTGTGTTTAGTGATAAGGAGAAAGCAGAAATGTCCAATATCTACTAAGATATAATGGATTCCTGCTCTCTCCCTTTGCAGCTGCACTGAGCACTGCCTAGTGTCAATGCAGGCACCTTTGCCTCATGGAGCACGGGTGCCTACGTTATTAAGATATTTCTCCTCGTTATGCCTCTGTTGGGAAGGCATATTGTTTTAACACAATCCAAGATTTGCGAACCTTAGTATGTCAAAATCCATGGGAGGATACATGGGAAAGCCCACGCTCCACCAAGGGAATGCCTTCCCAACTTGGAATACCTCAAGGCATGGATTTGCGCTACCTTGCATTACTTTGGATTTACTAAACCAGGCAGGGTCATGCAAGGTGGCTTAGTAAATCCCACTAAAGGTCTTCTGTTGCCTTGCGTCACCTTGGGTGGTGCAAGAGCAAACCAAGCACTTTGTAAATATGGGCCTTCATTTCTCAAGCCCTTGTTCGATGACAATGACCCATCTCCTCTACTAGAGCCAAGAGGGAGACAAAAATTGAGGTGGTGCTCCTGTGCCCCATCACCATCTCCTTTGTGAGCTATGGGTCTCTACAGACGCTGACCGGGAAATACAGTCTGCGCCGACAAGATGCTCTCACAGTGCCACAGCTACAGCAGCACAGGCTCTCCATTCTCAATGAGAGCAGGGGATGCAATTTCAGTTACAAGTGGGAGTAAAGGAGCAGAGGATGGAATGAGATTGTAGCAGAATGCCATATATTAATTTGATTTGTTTAATGTTGGGGATGGTGGAGGAGGGAATTACTAAGGGTGCTGACAAAAGGTGACAAGTTGTTAGGTTCTGATGTGTTTTTTTTTAATATTAGAACAGAGTAGGAGATGCTGGGAGTGATGGGGTGTGGCAGCTGGATTCCAGGTTATACTCCAGAGAAGGAAATATACTGACAATAGACAGGACACCAAGGGTCTGATTTAGAGTTTGGTGGATGAGTTATTCCATCACAAATGTGACAGATATCCCGTCCGCCTTATTACAAGTGCATTATATCCTGTGACACTTATAACAAGGTAGACATAATGTCCATCACATTTGTGACTGATAACATGTCTGCAAAACTCTAAGGCAGACCCCAGCTTTTTTCTTTGGTTCACTGGATGTAGCCAGAAGGAGAAGGGGCAAAATGGCCGGCAACCAAAGGTATATTACTTTTTAAATACAACTGGGGGAATGGGACCTGCAGGATTTGAAGCCATGTTGTGCATGGATCCCACATTTCCCCTGTACACCCTGCATAATTGATTGTTTTGGAGGGAAATAGAGTATATAAAATTGTCCTTGGGTAGATGTCAATAATGTTGAGTTTTCCATCCCAGGTTCCAAGTGATATCATAGACAACTCAAGTTTTGATATTGCTGTCTATTTAACATAACTTGAAACCACTTTTGAAACCATAACTGATATCTACCCAAAACCCAGACTCAGGTGAGAACTTTCTTTTCTGGTGCTGAAAGGGTATTAAAGTAGCTTTGTCAAGGGATATGGCACCATTCTAATTCTCCTGACAGAACTGTCAGAAGGCCTTTGACATCCTGAAAGAGTCACTGTGTCAAGGTGCCTGGTTTCAGAAGGGAGTTTGCTGTCCAAAGAGAAACTTGGGGCAGTATGTCACAGCTCATTACCTGACTACCCCTCTAGGTGGACACACCAGCTCTGCACAAGGGGAGAACAGCTTTCTCATCTCCGAATTTTAGGAGTAAACATCTCTGGGGATTGTTTTCAGTAAGGCAAAACAAAACTTCTGCACAAGTGTGTAGGGTCACCTCAGCAAACCTTTACCCAAATGGTTAGTGAGGGGCCATGAGTCAAGATAGATGATGGGTGAGAACAGGGGTACTATCCTCGGGTTTAGGGTGTGCACACGTTTTGTCACGGACCACTTCTAGTCCTCTTAATCCATAATATGCATTTCCACTGAAAAATTCTTCATAGACAATATCCTTTATGTCATTTTTATTTTTGTATTTCTAATGATGCTTTCTCATTGAATACGTCATTTTCCAAACATTAGCAGGTTTCAAAGGTGCAACATAACACTTTGACCCAATGCATTTCGGGTAACGATGTACCCTTCGTCGGGGGTCTCTACGGAAGGAAATGAAGAAAACATAATGAGCCCCCAAGCTACGTTCTGGGTAAATACATGACCTACAACAAATCACGAATGTTATCACTTGAAATAAACGAGTTACTCGATACATGTCTGATAATTACATTGAGAGTTTAGAGGTTTAAAGATTGCAAAAATTCAGAAACAACTGTAATTTAAATTCAACATAATGCGCTTAAAACAAACAAAGATTCCTCTCGTATTTCTATGGCGCTGGTCGCCCGTACTCACAGTGAAAATGTAGCGTTCCCGCTTCCTGCTCCTTCATCCAATCCCTGCCGAGTTTAGATCACTATACGCTAACGCCCCTTTATAACTGCTCTAATAGGTTAGTAACACGATCACGTGATCGCTACATGCAAACTCACAACATTACGTCTATGTGAAGAAAACTGAAGAATAACTACATTTGGCTAGTGTTTGATAAGCTTAAGTCTAAATTAAGCGTTACCGGCCGTTTATACTTAATTACAAAACCTACTCGAGGTTTTTTTAAATGTGAACCTTTGTCGGGACCCAAAATAGATTAATGCAAGTCTTTGATAACTAAACATGTGCTCACTTGTAGGACGTGTTAAAATCTAACTATGAAACGCTGTGTATAATACTTATGCTCGTGCTGATATGCCTAGGGGTAAAAGCGGTCGGCCATTTTGGAACGGTCAATGAAGTTCACTGTGACTACACGAGTTCTAAGTAAGAAAGAGGTTACCTTCTCTCACATGATAAATCATACAAATATGAAAAAACAGTTCTTAATATAACGTAAAGCAAAAAATGTTATGCAACTTCATGAAATTTAGCACAATGTCCTCCGCCCTGTCAGGGCAAATCCTGTCTCATGAATCCAAAGTCTATAGAAAACATGTAAGTTCCAACCTGTCATTAAGCCCATCTGGCTGAAGGCTTCCCATCTTTTTAATCCAAAAGTATTCGGATCTCAATCTCATTTTATGTGTATCAACATCTGGGCGGCTTTTGATCACTTCCAATATGGTGAACCGTAACTGGGCGATGTTATGTCCTGACTCTGTCCAGTGGGCTGCCACTGTGGATTTTATATTCTTTAACCGGATGTTACTCTTGTGTTCGGTAATCCTTACCTTAACCTTGCGTTCCGTCTGCCCCACATATAACTTGCCACATGGGCACTTTATGCCATATATAACTCCTTTGGTATCGCATGTGCTTGAATGCTTTAATTGTATCGCTTGACCCGTCCTAGGATGTGTGAAAGATGATCCTGTTATCACATTGTTGCAATGTGTGCAATTTTCGCATTTACGCATTCCTTTATATGTGGGTTCATTGGGTTCTTTTTTCTTGAGTTTGAGCAATTCTTTAAGATTCTTGGATCTATTGTATGCAAATGTTATTTGGTTGGCAAATAAAGGTTGTAGATCTGGTTCTTGGGTAATGATGGCCCAATGTTTTCTCATGATATTTGTGATTTTAGCCGATTGCATGGAGTATTTTAAAACACATACTGTGAGTTTCTGATCCTTTTTATCTTTTTTGGTCAGTAAAGATTCTCTTGGTAAAGCCATGACTTTATTTTTTGATTCTTCCAGAAGTTGGTTAGGGTACCCTCTTTTCTCGAATTTCATGATCTGTCTATCAATAGTTTCAGAAGCTTCCTTGGTGTCTGATGTAATTCTTTTGTACCGAATGAATTGAGACATCGGGAGATGTTGTTTCAAAGCCTGGTGATGAAAACTTAGGTAATGCAACCCACTGTTGCGATCTGTTTCTTTAATGTAAACACTGGTGTGTATTTGACCCTGTTTGATGGCGACTTTGACATCCAGAAAGGATAGTTCTTGATGATCTATCACATGTGTGAACTTGATCCTGGTGTGTACCGTGTTCAATTTCTCTATGTTTGCTGTAAGTTCTTCTTTTTTCCCTTTCCACATGATGAATATGTCATCAATGAATCTCTTAAAGACAAGCAATCCTTTTTGCCAATCCGGGTTGTTCAGGATGTGTTCATTTTCGAACTTTGACATAAAGATGTTCGCGTAGGAAGGTGCCCCAGCAAAGCCCATGCTGGTTCCACTGCACTGTGCATAGTATTCTTCGTTCCATTCCAGATAACTATGGAATAATGCAAAATGTAGAATTTCCATCAAAAAGATTTTTTCTGAACCTTTCACTTCGTTCTTCAATAAGCACCACTCCATTGCCTCAATTCCCTCATCGTGGGGGATCGAGGTATATAGTGCAGTGACGTCAATTGAACTCAGCCAAATTTCTTCATTTTCAGGAATCTTGACTTCCGTGAGCACATTTAAAAAGGCAGTAGTGTCTTTAAGGTGGGTGCACCAGTTTTGAACTAGTGGTTGTAAAAACCAGTCCAGATATTGTCCAATGGGTTCGGATAACGACCCACAGGCTGATACTATCGGCCTGAACGGCGGATTCGTTGGGTGCTTGTGCACCTTAGGCAACATGTAAAACTGTGGTCTCCTTGGGTACTTTATATTCAGAAATTGATAAGTTTTGTTGGTAATCCAATTCATGTCCAAAGCCTTATCTAGTATCTCTTTCAATGTGATGGCAAAAGTCTCTGTTGGGTCTTGTTCCAGTTTATGATAGATGGTAGTGTCTTGAAGATGTTGTTTCACACTCTCATTATAAAAAGATGAGTTCATTACAACTAGGGCTCCCCCTTTGTCTGCTTTTTGAATCGTTATATCGGTCATCTTTTTCAATGAATTCAATGTGTTCCATTCCTTCTTTGAAAAATTGCTTTTGGTGCCATTTCTGTAGTTTATATTTTTGATTTCAGTAGATACCACACGCTCATATGCATCTATAGTTTTGTGGGAGATGGGAGCACAGAATGTGCTTTTCACCTTAAATTCCTTTTCCTTTTCCCATTCTGTGCTCCCATCTCCCACAAAACTATAGATGCATATGAGCGTGTGGTATCTACTGAAATCAAAAATATAAACTACAGAAATGGCACCAAAAGCAATTTTTCAAAGAAGGAATGGAACACATTGAATTCATTGAAAAAGATGACCGATATAACGATTCAAAAAGCAGACAAAGGGGGAGCCCTAGTTGTAATGAACTCATCTTTTTATAATGAGAGTGTGAAACAACATCTTCAAGACACTACCATCTATCATAAACTGGAACAAGACCCAACAGAGACTTTTGCCATCACATTGAAAGAGATACTAGATAAGGCTTTGGACATGAATTGGATTACCAACAAAACTTATCAATTTCTGAATATAAAGTACCCAAGGAGACCACAGTTTTACATGTTGCCTAAGGTGCACAAGCACCCAACGAATCCGCCGTTCAGGCCGATAGTATCAGCCTGTGGGTCGTTATCCGAACCCATTGGACAATATCTGGACTGGTTTTTACAACCACTAGTTCAAAACTGGTGCACCCACCTTAAAGACACTACTGCCTTTTTAAATGTGCTCACGGAAGTCAAGATTCCTGAAAATGAAGAAATTTGGCTGAGTTCAATTGACGTCACTGCACTATATACCTCGATCCCCCACAATGAGGGAATTGAGGCAATGGAGTGGTGCTTATTGAAGAACGAAGTGAAAGGTTCAGAAAAAATCTTTTTGATGGAAATTCTACATTTTGCATTATTCCATAGTTATCTGGAATGGAACGAAGAATACTATGCACAGTGCAGTGGAACCAGCATGGGCTTTGCTGGGGCACCTTCCTACGCGAACATCTTTATGTCAAAGTTCGAAAATGAACACATCCTGAACAACCCGGATTGGCAAAAAGGATTGCTTGTCTTTAAGAGATTCATTGATGACATATTCATCATGTGGAAAGGGAAAAAAGAAGAACTTACAGCAAACATAGAGAAATTGAACACGGTACACACCAGGATCAAGTTCACACATGTGATAGATCATCAAGAACTATCCTTTCTGGATGTCAAAGTCGCCATCAAACAGGGTCAAATACACACCAGTGTTTACATTAAAGAAACAGATCGCAACAGTGGGTTGCATTACCTAAGTTTTCATCACCAGGCTTTGAAACAACATCTCCCGATGTCTCAATTCATTCGGTACAAAAGAATTACATCAGACACCAAGGAAGCTTCTGAAACTATTGATAGACAGATCATGAAATTCGAGAAAAGAGGGTACCCTAACCAACTTCTGGAAGAATCAAAAAATAAAGTCATGGCTTTACCAAGAGAATCTTTACTGACCAAAAAAGATAAAAAGGATCAGAAACTCACAGTATGTGTTTTAAAATACTCCATGCAATCGGCTAAAATCACAAATATCATGAGAAAACATTGGGCCATCATTACCCAAGAACCAGATCTACAACCTTTATTTGCCAACCAAATAACATTTGCATACAATAGATCCAAGAATCTTAAAGAATTGCTCAAACTCAAGAAAAAAGAACCCAATGAACCCACATATAAAGGAATGCGTAAATGCGAAAATTGCACACATTGCAACAATGTGATAACAGGATCATCTTTCACACATCCTAGGACGGGTCAAGCGATACAATTAAAGCATTCAAGCACATGCGATACCAAAGGAGTTATATATGGCATAAAGTGCCCATGTGGCAAGTTATATGTGGGGCAGACGGAACGCAAGGTTAAGGTAAGGATTACCGAACACAAGAGTAACATCCGGTTAAAGAATATAAAATCCACAGTGGCAGCCCACTGGACAGAGTCAGGACATAACATCGCCCAGTTACGGTTCACCATATTGGAAGTGATCAAAAGCCGCCCAGATGTTGATACACATAAAATGAGATTGAGATCCGAATACTTTTGGATTAAAAAGATGGGAAGCCTTCAGCCAGATGGGCTTAATGACAGGTTGGAACTTACATGTTTTCTATAGACTTTGGATTCATGAGACAGGATTTGCCCTGACAGGGCGGAGGACATTGTGCTAAATTTCATGAAGTTGCATAACATTTTTTGCTTTACGTTATATTAAGAACTGTTTTTTCATATTTGTATTATTTATCATGTGAGAGAAGGTAACCTCTTTCTTACTTAGAACTCGTGTAGTCACAGTGAACTTCATTGACCGTTCCAAAATGGCCGACCGCTTTTACCCCTAGGCATATCAGCACGAGCATAAGTATTATACACAGCGTTTCATAGTTAGATTTTAACACGTCCTACAAGTGAGCACATGTTTAGTTATCAAAGACTTGCATTAATCTATTTTGGGTCCCGACAAAGGTTCACATTTAAAAAAACCTCGAGTAGGTTTTGTAATTAAGTATAAACGGCCGGTAACGCTTAATTTAGACTTAAGCTTATCAAACACTAGCCAAATGTAGTTATTCTTCAGTTTTCTTCACATAGACGTAATGTTGTGAGTTTGCATGTAGCGATCACGTGATCGTGTTACTAACCTATTAGAGCAGTTATAAAGGGGCGTTAGCGTATAGTGATCTAAACTCGGCAGGGATTGGATGAAGGAGCAGGAAGCGGGAACGCTACATTTTCACTGTGAGTACGGGCGACCAGCGCCATAGAAATACGAGAGGAATCTTTGTTTGTTTTAAGCGCATTATGTTGAATTTAAATTACAGTTGTTTCTGAATTTTTGCAATCTTTAAACCTCTAAACTCTCAATGTAATTATCAGACATGTATCGAGTAACTCGTTTATTTCAAGTGATAACATTCGTGATTTGTTGTAGGTCATGTATTTACCCAGAACGTAGCTTGGGGGCTCATTATGTTTTCTTCATTTCCTTCCGTAGAGACCCCCGACGAAGGGTACATCGTTACCCGAAATGCATTGGGTCAAAGTGTTATGTTGCACCTTTGAAACCTGCTAATGTTTGGAAAATGACGTATTCAATGAGAAAGCATCATTAGAAATACAAAAATAAAAATGACATAAAGGATATTGTCTATGAAGAATTTTTCAGTGGAAATGCATATTATGGATTAAGAGGACTAGAAGTGGTCCGTGACAAAACGTGTGCACACCCTAAACCCGAGGATAGTACCCCTGTTCTCACCCATCATCTATCAATTGGATAGTGTTCTTAGACAAAACACTTTTAAGGTTGTGGCACCAAATGAACTAGTAAAAGAAGCAAGATATACAAAAACAGAAGTGAGTGCAACTGTTGATTAATACAAGTATATCTCAAGGGCCATGAGTCAACCCACGCATTAGCTAGTTCCAGGCATAAATTAGGTGTCCCAAGGCTTCCTCTTCAGCACACTTTCTGGACCTGTTGAAGAACAGAAGAGGACTGGACCCGCTGTCTGTGACCTGAGAGGAGCTCTGAAGGACTGAGGCTGCTGCGTCTTGACCCAAGACAAAGTAGTGGGTTTTCAAGGGCCAGTTGGATGACCTCTTGTGTGGCTACAGTGGTACAAAAAGCTACACAAGGCCTTTTCTTAAAGTTCTCATCTCCCCAGTACCAATAGGACCTGACGTGGACTCTGATGGTGGTCTGTGCTTGACACCCAAATGTTGTTTCTGAGGTCTGAGACCCTTGGCTGTGTCTACATGAACTTCTTCTACCACTCCTGAAAAACATGGTGACATTTTTGGACTTTCAGAACTACAGAGGAAGTTCTGAAACCACACAAACCACCCCAGCCTATCTACCCAAGCAGCCACTGGACTAAAAATTAGGTTTCTCGCACTCAAAGCTTCTCTGTAATGGCAAATCCGATTGAGCAGGCCCTCTGTGAGAATGTATCCAGCCTTGTGGAACTCAACATGAGAAATAGCCACAGCCTTGCCCCCTGAAGGATTCCAAGCCCCTAAAAAGAGACATAGTCCCAGATTTACTAACATTTTGCATGAAGGTTGCATCACTTTTTAAATTTAGCCCCAATGCAAAAATGTATTTTGGAATTTTCTAAGCCACGCAAAGCCCGATTTGCTTGGCTTTGCGTGGCTTATTAAAAAAAAAAGGAGTACAGCTCAGTGCATAACACAGCTTTGTTTTACTTTGAGTTGGGAAGTGTTCTCATGCATTCACCCATTCATTATGATGCGAACACAAATTAATTTAGTCAGTAAACCTAGGTTTGCACTAAAATGGTGCATCTACCCGAAAGAGGTATGACAAGGAAACTATCTTAATTTCTTCTTGTTAGTTCCTCTTTCCCCATTCTGCATCACATGTAGTAAGAGGAATATGCCTCTAATTATTATTTATCTTTAAGAAAGTACCCCTTCCTACACAAAAACAATCCTGGCCATAATGCTGGCACACTTGTGACATGGTTCAAGGGTGCCTCAATTGGCGCTAAGCACCCACAAGTGTATTTGCGCTAGCAGAGAGCTGAACTGTGCTATATCTTTGTACACGTGGTGCAATTCAGGGCTCTCCCTTTGTAGTGCAGCGGCTTCCCTTGCCGCGCTGCATTGCAAGAAATGTTAGTAAATATGCTCCTAAGGCAGAAGATTACCCCTTTGCTGCTGGCCTCCCCCAGCCCCGTGCTAAGCCTTTTTTGGCTATTTGGGGTACTTCGTGCTTAGGCCACTGTGACTTTTTGTCCACATACGGTATCCATGTCAAATTTATAACCTTTTTCCCAACACCCCGAGGATTCTAAAGGCACCCACGGTTTGTGGATTCCCTTGGAGGGGACTCAAAAATCAGCCAAAACAGTTGAAATATGAAAATAATGCAGTTGGGTTGAAAAACACAGCTATTTGTGTCAAAGTTTTTACATGTAACTTCTAAGTATGACAGACTTTTTAAAGCAAAATGCCTTTACATCCGCTGGACCTTTCAAGTTGTGGGGATACATAGGACTTGTAGGTTCACCAAGAACCAGAGGAACCTAGAGCCAATAACTGAGCTTCGTCTTGCAATGGTTTTTCATTGTGTACTGGCTATATAGTAAATCTTTTGGTAAAATATAAAGAGTGAAAAAAAGGTACAAAGAAAATCAACATATTGCCAAAATGGTAATGAAATGTAGAGTTCATAAGCAGTGGTTATTTGCACATCTCTGAAATTGTGGGTACCCATATAAGGATGTGAATTAGAGGTCATTTTTCAAAATGACCTATTCTTTTTACAAATTGTCTTACATTTGGAAGGTAGAACTGCAAAGAAAGTCGATTGGTAATAACACTTGTCCTACTATTCTGTGTTGCCCTAAGCCTCCCGATAAAAATTCTACCTCACTTGTGTGGGTAGGCATAGTGCCAGCTACAGGACATGGCCCAAAACGCAACGTGGGCACATCACATTCTTCCAGTGAAAATTGACACTTTTATTGCAATGTACCTAGCTGTGGATTTTGAATCCTAGCTCAGCCGGCACCTAGGGAAACATAGCAAACCTATACATCATGTGGCTCTCACTAGGCTATGTTACCCAGAATCCTTTGCAAATCTCAAAATTTGTCAAAAAAACACATTTCTGTGAGGGAAAGTTCTGGAATCTGCGTGGGTCCACAAACCTCCACCCACGGAGCAGTCCCCAAAGTCTCTTAATAAAAATGATACCTCACTTGTGTGGGTAGGCCTAGTGCCCACAACAGGAAACAGCTCAAAACGCAACGCGGACACACCACATTTTCATAGTGAAAACGGACCCGTTTTTGCAAAGTGATTAGCTGGGTATTTCTAACCCTACCTCAGCCGGCACCTAGGGAAACATAGCTAACCTATGCATTTTCTAAACCTAGACACCTAGGGGAATCTCGGATGGGGTGATTTGTGTGACTCTCAAAAGGTTCCATTACCCAGAATCCCTTGCAAACCTCAAACTTTATAAAAAAGAAAACACCTTTTCTGCACATTTCTATGATGGAAAGTTATGGCATCTGCGTGGATCCACAACATTCCACCCACCCCACATTTCTCAAAGTCTCCTTTTGAAAATGGTACCTCCCTTGTGTGGGTAGGCCCAGTTCCCGCGACAGGAAACAGGCCACAATCACATTTTTCCAGTGAAAACTGACCTTTTTTTTGCAAATTGGCTACCAGTGGATTTTGAACCCTAGTTCAGCCGGCACCTACGGAAACCTAGCCAACCTACAAAATACTTTTAAACTAGACACCCCGGGGAATCCAGGATGGGGTGACTTTTGTGGCTTACCCCAGGTTATGTTACTCAGAATCCCTTGCAAACTACAAACTTTGTTAAAAAAACATTTTCCTCACATTTCTGTGATGGAAAGTTCTGGAATCTGCGCAGTTCCACAAAATTCTAACCACCCCCCATTTCCCAAAGTCTTCCAATACAGTTGGTACCTCACTTGTGTGGGTAGGTCTATTGCCAGCAACAGGAAACAGCACTCAACTCAACGTGGACACATCAGATTTTTCCAGTGAATACTGACCTTTTTTCAAATTGTCTACCAGTGGATTTTGAATTCTAGGTCAGCCGGCACCCAGGGAAACCTAGCAAACCTATACATTTTATGAAAATTGACACCAAAGGGAATCAAGGAGGGGGTGCCTTGTGTAGCTCTCATCTGGTTCTGTTATCAGAGATCTCTTGCAAACCACAAACATTTTCCTCACATTTCTGTGATGGAAAGTTCTGGAATCTGCGCAGATCCACACAATTTCACCCACACCACATTCCCCAAAGTCTCCCAATAAAAATTGTACCTCACTTGTGTGGGCAGGCCTAGTGCCCTCGACAGGAAATTGGCCAAAACGCAACATGGAGACACCACATTTTTACTGTGAAAACTGACCCTTTTTTGCAAAGTGCCTAGCTGTGGATTTTTATCCCTAGCTCTGCCTGCACCTAGGGAAACCTAGCAAAGCTATACATTTTTTTAAACTAAACACCCAGGGGAATCCAGGATAGGGTGACTTGTGTGGCTCTCACCAGGTTCTGTTACAGAGAATCCCTTGCATACCACATACATTGTAAAAAAAACAAATTTTCCTCACATTTCTGTGGTGGAAAGTTTTGGAATCTGTGTGAATTCACACAATTTCACCCACCCCGCATTCTAAAAACTCTCCCAATAAAAATGGCACCTCACTTGTGTGGGTTGGCCAAGGGCCTGTGGCAGAGAAGGGCCCAAAACGTATTGTGGGGACATCAAAATGACATTTCACAAAACGATCTGGTTTTGGGAGTGGGGTCACTTAATTTTTTGGCCCCAGACTCGGTGGCCATCTAGGGAAACCAACCAAACCCACACATTTCTGAAAACTAGTCACCCGGGGGAGTCTAGTGAGGTATGGCTTGCAGTACCCCCCCCCCCTAAAGTTTTCCGACCTAGAATCCCATGCAAACCTCATATTTAGCTGGAAAAATCACATTTTCCGAATGATCAAGATCAGGATCAATGAACATAAGAGCAATATAAGAACCAAACAGCTCAAATCCACGATTACCTGCCATTTCTTGGAAGCCAAACATAACATCAGTCAATTGAAATTCTTAATTCTTGAGGTAGTTGACGAATTGGAGGGAAGGGACAACCGCAATCATTTATTACAGCATGAGAATTTCTGGATCCAACATCTTGACGCACTCAAACCAAATGGAATGAACGACAGGATGGAATCCTAATGTTATCTATAACAGACTGGTTTTTTGATTGCATTGCACTTTGTCACTTTAGCCCGTTTCTGTTATCCATAATTGGCTGACTCTTGAACTTTTCCATTGATTCTATTATCCATCATGACTGTCATTCTAGCCCGTTGGTTGTGGAACATCTTCCCCCATCGAAAGTATATACACCGCAGTTATTAATGTTAATCGTATGTTGAACATTGTTATAGCTTGGCTCGTTTAAGAAACTCGTTAGAGCGAATATTATTTCTAATAGGTTAAGATCGCTTGTTATGTTACACCACAATGTTTTTATTTCCATTTTTCTTTTTGGTATTGAACTACTTATTCACAGGTTAAAATGGAAGCCACCTTTTCCTTTACACTGATACATCTCTTTAAAACATCGTCCGTCTTTTACTTTTATTTTTTGTTTCGAACTTGCTATATTTCCGGAATGTTCACCAGACCGGAACACTCGCCGGAACAGGGATCTTCCACCTTCACTCGAGCACGCTAACTCTACTGGAGTAAGTATTCTTTCAGACAACTTGAATGCACCGAGGTCGTTATATTTCTCTTGTGTAACCCAGGGCGTAGTCCGCGTAGTAGCTCTACGCGTAGCTATGCGAAGTGCACTTCGCACTACACACTCTATGCGTAGCTACGTGAACTGCGTAGTGCGGTAGGGAACTTGCTGTTCGCATTGATTGCACAGTACCGGGTGCTTGTCCGCACTGTGCAATCATTGCAAACGGCATCTTGAACAGTGCAAGCGGTCATTTTCTGCCGCTCTAGTAGGTTTGCATTCGAGCAGCAGCTTTCTCAACGCGGACTGGTAGTTTCTCATCGCGAGCGGTCGCGAGCATACGGGACCACTCACAATGAGAAACCTGACCTCCCCCGCGTTGAGAATCTCGCCGGGAGGTTTATTTTCTCGTCGCGATCGGCAACTTGATGTTGCTGATCACAAACTAGGAAAAATCTCGCCGGGATGGTGATTTTGCTCGCTCGCGGGCGCCATCTTGACATTGAGGACCACGAGCGAGCAAAAAATGCCCGCTACGCTACGTGCTTTTGCACTGTGCTATGTGCAATTTACGTAGCGCGTAGTTGAGCTAACTACGCACACTCCGCGAGCAGAGCGTAGTGTTCCGCCCAGGGTTACTGGAGATGCACAAACACACATTGCAACACAACACATATTATATGTGAATGCCCATCGATACAATCCTTCTGCTCCAATGTGGGCCAGGTCCTGAGTGCCTCTGTGCCCTGCACCTATCACTCACCCCCTCAGCCATTCTTCTACATGACCTACAGCATTCACCAGAGCTATAAAAGCCATGATGCCATCTCTTCCACATGGCACTGGCCACAGCTAAAATATGTATTCTATGACAATGGAGGTCACCAACACCACCATCACAGGAGGCCTGGTTAGTGGCTATGATCCACATTGCCTCACATGATCTGATCTGTTTCTACAGATGTGGTCACCCTTCCTGCGCACAGAAGAAGATGATGGGGGATGCCATATACCAGGGGGCTTGGACCTTCGCCCTCCGACCTGCCACACCCCCCACCTCCACCCCTTCCACAGTAATAACAGTAACAACAATGACAGTAATAGGCAAAAGATACATAGACCGCAATGAATAGCACCACTCTATACAATAATTCCACCCCCGTGGTTAAGCCGGCTCACACATTCTCACGTGCCCTCCTCCCTTTCACACTCTACGCAGACCATTCAGCCAAAACTCACCTCTATCTATCCGCCCCCGCCTTCCCTCTGTCGCCCTGTCACTACTAGGATCACTTCTAATGCTTGCCCTGCCCCCCTCCTCGTATACCTACAAATGTTATCACCCTCCTCCTTATAAGCCCCTGACCTCATCCTATGCCCCCCTCCCTATCCTCTTCTCCCCCAACCTCATTCCCCCCTGGCCACTCAGATATGCAGATACTTAGCTTTGCAGACCCTCAGTAAAAGGGTCTTCTCTTTCACCCTGATGTCTGCGGAGGAAATCACTGACAACACCAGATAGTATTACACACCCTATCCCCTCCCCCATCCACTGCAACAACATACTACGCCATCAATGATAGTGGACATGGCAGACAAGGATGCTCTCCATCAACAGCCACACCTCTCTCCTACTTACACACCCCACCACACACCCTGCCCACACATTTCCACCCTCACACGAACATATACAGCTCCAAATGTCCCACCACAAACCCCACTCCCCTGCTACACTAAACACGAGCTTGTTCCCCCAGGAATACACTCAGCCCCGTCCCCTAGACCTCAGACAGATGCCATCCAGGAAATGCCCTAAGGTGATCATGGGAGAGAGGATCTGTTCTCAGAGGCACGGACAGCGGACACCTGGTAACCCATCAACTACAAAGCGATGCTGAGACACCCGGACCACACAACCTCCCCTCCATGGATATTAATGCTGCCTGTGATAGTATGTAGATTAGCAACAACCTAGGGGCACCCAGCTGAACCCCCACACATTCGCGCTTCCCCCTCTTTGTTTAGGCAGGTACCTTTTCCCCTGTCCTTCCCTCCTTCCCAAGCCCCTCTCCCTTCCCCTAACCTCTATCTTTTCTAGTTAATTAGACGCACATATTATCCATGTTATTATTGTATATGGTTATTGTACCTGAGTAGAGGATGATGACTTTCCATGCTGTGTATTCTTGTTATTCCTTAATAAAGAATTGCAACAAAAAAAACTGGTGTCATTCTAAAGCTTTAGAGCCTTTGTTAACAAACTTGGTCCAGATTTTGTCTTTTGCACAAGATTGTTTCCAATGGATCGCAGAACTGAGACAATTAAACTCTAAAGCCTATAGACAATCGTGGGTTTCCATTTCTGATCAGATGGTCTAGTCAATCATCTTTCTAAGGGTTTTCGCAATATGAGGTCACATTGTGCTCTTGTGGCTCCTTCTTGCGACCTGCCTGTGGTTCTTAATGCATTGAAGGATGCACCTTTTAAGCCTTTGGAGTCCGTATATTTTAGTTTTTTTATTCCTAAATCCTTTTTAGGTCTCGCCTGAGCTAGCAGCTCTGTCAAGACATTTAGTAAGTGAGTTTTCAAAGTGCTACCTACATGGTTTGCTGGCCTAAAGCTTGCGTGCCCGATGTCGTGCACGAGCACAACAGCTGCTCACACTCCCTCCTTTGTTGTCAGCTGTAATGAGGCTCCTTGCACTCCCCCCTGCTGCTCACATTCCCCCCTCCCTTTTCCTCCAGCCCTTCTCGTAACCTTTGCTTTCAATCACCCCTCCTTTCTCACCCAGCCATGTTTTCGTCAGTTGCATTTGCTTGTACACTTCTTAAAACTCGCTGTTACTTATGGGGCTCTGCTCGCACTCCCTTTTCCCTTCTCCCCCAGGCCTTCTCTGCATACTACGCAGGAAACAGACAAGAGGCGTCACTGGGCCTAAAGACAGACAGAGCCATCCTCCTTAAGTGTTGTTTCCCCTGGGAGGCGAGTCATTTTACGCTTAACTCCAAACATACAAAAGGTTGTACTTTTTTTTAATAAATACTACCTTAAACAGTAATGTTTGCGGGGTAAAATTGGAACGTCACTATGGTGGGCTCATCTCAGTATTTCACACTATTAGCATTATGTTAGGGATTTTAGCCGATGTAAGTTTTTTTTTTGTTTTCAAAAAATACTTTATTTGTTAGTCACACACAACCTAAAGGAGTTTTTGTATTATTTTGTTTACACTACATTTGTACCAAATGTAAAGTTTACACACTACACTAGATGATTGTCTCTCTTCCTTCTCTCTCTTTTCTCTCTCTAATTTTCGCAGTACTTATATAACTTTCCATTATGTACTTTGAATGGAGATTAAAATTGCTCTCACACCTTTGTTTAATTTACTAGCAAAATTCATGATTTTACTCCCTTTCTCCTTCTTGGTCTCTTTGTCTCACACTCTACACTTTTCTATATGAACATCTTTTATTTATAATGTTAAACACTCTCAGAAATGGCCTCTTTTCTTTATTTTACACTCTTTATTTTCGTTGCACACTTTCACACTTTATCTTTGGCACACACCACCAGCCGTCAGTGCACGCTTTCAACAGGCACACACACCACCAGCCATCAGTGCACGATTTCACCAGGCATACACACCACTAGCCGTCAGTGCACGCTTCCACTAGGCATACACATCACCAGCCATCACCACCAGTCATCAGTGCATGCTTCCACCATGCACACACACCAATAGCCATCAGTGCACGTTTTCATGAGGCATACACACCATCAGCCATCAGTGCACGCTTCCACCAGGCATACACACCACCAGCCATCAGTGCACGCTTCCACCAGGTACACACACCACCAGCCTTCAGTGCATGCTTTCACCAGGCATACACACCACCAGCCATCAGTGCGCGCTTCCACCAGGCACACACACCACCAGTTGTCAATGCATGCTTCCACCAGGCACACACACCACCAGCCGTCAGTGCACACTTTCACCATGCATACACACCACCAGCCGGCAATGCAGACTTTCACCTGGGATACACACCACCAGCCGCCAGTGCACGCTTCCACCAGGCATACACAACACCAGCCATCAGTGCACGCTTCCACCACCAGGCACACACACCACCAGTTGTCAGTGCACGCTTTCACCAGGCACACACACACCAGCCATCACCACTAGCCATCAGTGCATGCTTCCAACAGGTACACACCACCGGCCGTTAGTGCATGCTTTCACCAGGCACACACACACCACCAGCCGTCAGTGCACCTTTTCAACAGGCACACTCCACCAGCCGTCAGTGCAAGCTTTCACCAGGCATACACACCACCAGCCATCAGTGCACGCTTCCACCAGGCACACACACCACCAGTTGTCAGTGCATGCTTTCACCAGGCACACACACACCACCAGCCATCAGTGCATACTTCCACCACCAGGACAGACTGAGGAAAAAAAGCCACAAGCAGATATGGGTCAGTGTCAAGTAGTTCAAACAATAGTTCACTCCTACTTTCAGCACACTTATAGTCTCCAAGATCCTAGTTAAAACAAATATCTATTATCACAAAATGCTGCTGAATTTCTGAGCTGAGCCCACAACTGGCACCAATGTTGCACCTGGTTTTCACAGTTTGGGAGCAAGAAGTGGAAACGTACAAAAAATCAGTCAACAAGACTGTACCAGGTGAGCATATTGCGAAAACAATTCTCTAGACGAAAATACAGATGAAATACAGATGGAGTACCAATCACAACAAGCATTGGCATAGCCAAAAGGTCTCGCTTTTGGGACCTTATAAGTATTTAGTTGTGCAGTACAATATCCTTGGTGCAACGACATCAACTGTTGCATGGCTATCCAGGGTAGATAAACAAGAGGTAAGTTAGCACTTTCGGTGGAGTATCAAAGAGTCTCCGAAGGAGATTTGTCAGGCCGCCGCATGGGCGGCTCCTTCTACGTTTATTAGGCACCACAGAATAGCTCAAGGCGGGGAATATAAATACATATTTAGTTCCAAGGTACTTTCTTCTATGATGTAGAATTATTGGATGATTTTCTGTGTTAAAAAAAAAATGTTTACTGCATGGATTGCTCAAGTCATCCTGTGTTTGAGTTTGGGTACATCTTACATAGCAATGAATCAAGCAAGGGAGTGAAAAGGAGGTAATGTCTTCAACTGCTAACTAAGTCCTTCTCCCTTGCTTGATTCATTATACCTTCTCAAGCACCCATTCAGTCCAGGCTGACTTAAGATTTTTTCTGTGGCTTGGTTAGAATCGGAAATATGGAGGGTGAAGGTGGGGGCTTCTTACGTGGTGTTTTCTTATTATGGGATTGGTGAGTCCGGGAGGAGGCAGGCATGCCTCACATGGTAATAGTTCAAGCTAGCGAGAATGACTTCGAGAAATGCAATTACCGGTATGTAATTGAAGACATTAACATTCCTAAGCAGTATACATTAGCCCATGCATTTCCTCAATTCCAACCTTTCTTTTATATGACACAATTGACAGCACATTCTCTTTTCTGTTGTTCTTGCGGCTTACAGCCATTCTGGTACTAGGTATTGCACTGCAATCCGTTCAACGGTCTGGTTCAACGCCTTGATCCTTTTCATGTTCTAGTGCTGCCGTGTATTCCATTCCATGCTCTGGTTTTACACTGCTATACCTTGCATGTTTTGGCTACATATTGCAATCGTTTCTAGGTTCTACACTGTAATTCATGTCGCGTTCTGGTTCTAAATCGCAATGCGCTCCATGTTCTGGTTCTACGCTGCTTTCAATAAGACGACAGGAGGATGTTACTATCAGTACTAGTATTTTATATAGAGCCCAGTTCATGTTCTGATCTACATTGTAAACCATTGAAAGCGCCAGTTCACGCTGTGATCTACTTCATTGTTTAGTTCTGCTCTGTAATCTACTCCAGGGGCTGATTCTGCATTAGGATCTACTTCATGTTCTGGTTCTACACTGTAGTCTTGTCCTTGTGTCACACTTTAATGCATTCCATATTTTGGTTCCACGTCGTAACTCATTTCATGCTCTGGTTCTACGCTGTTTTCCATTCCTATCTCTACACTGAAAGCCTTTGCAACTTCCGCTTCTACACTGTGATCAATGTCATGTGCTTGTCCTACACTCTTGTCCATTCCGAGTTAATTGGGGCCAGTTATAGCGCGGGGACACACTAGTTAGTGTAACCAGACGCTCTATAAATGTAATAATAATGATAAAATAATAATTCCATGTTCAATTGTGTAATGTATTTCATGCTCTATACTATAACCATTTGCTTATTCTGGTTCTATTCGGTGATTCGGTTCTTTTTCTGATTCTTCCATGCAATCGAGTCCACGTTCTGCTTCTACCCTGCAATCTACTTCATGTTCTGTACTGTAATCCATTTCACGTCCCGGTTCTTCTCTGTGATCCATTTAAGTGTTTTTCCCTGTTCCGCATTGTAATCCATTTCATGTTCTAAATTGTAATCTGCTCCATTATCTGGTTCTAGGCTGTGATCCATTTTATGCAGTGGCTTTACACAGTTCTCCGTTCCAAGTTGCATGTTCTACACTGTAAAACAACTCCTGGTCTGCACTGTAATCTAATTCAACTGCTAATTGACACTTGTCCGCACATCTGCAATTAGATCGGTGACGCCGCCTTTAAGGCAGTCCGGCGATCACTTTCAAAGGCTTCCTTGGCTGACGGAGTCTTGCTCGGTTTGTTAGCTTAAGGGAGTTGTTAGGTGGAATTTTTTTTTTGGGGGGGGGTTTGCGGGGGTGTAGTGGAGCGTACAGAAGTCATTTAAAGTCATACCATTCTTCTAATTTAATTTTACTCTGTTTTAACCACTAACGCTATATTCATAGCATTCACTAAGCCTTTGTGTGTCACCTGTAGCGCCAAGTGGGTAAGCGGTCTCGATCAATGAGGCGCTGCCTTGTAGACCTTGACGTTATCAATTATTACAGCTCTCTGATTACTTTGGAATGCCTGTGGACCCGACTCAAGGCCGCACTGGCCGCGCGCCAACTTTTACCTCCCGAGCATTTGCACAGAGTGTCATCAGGCAGCACCAGCACATCACACAACATGCACGCGGTTAATTAACAGCTCGGTATGCTAATCCGGGGCCCGCCCACAGACTCATCCCTCGCATTGGGTATATAAACAGTAAGGATCAGCTGGGCACCTTGCAGTTGTCTGAACCCTGCTCAGCGCCCGTGTCAGCTGCTTCATACCATAGCAGACGAGTGCCATCCTGTGAGAGATGCTGACCGTATCCTTAATATTCGCACTGGTGGTGGCGCTGTGCTGTTGTGTCTGGCTAATTCTAGGCACGCGCAGAAGGTAAGAATAATTCCGTGGTTCAGATGCTGAGTGTGCAGTAGAGTGCTGTGTCATAGAGTACAGTGGCTGAGAGTGGAGGGGCATAGAGTGGAGTGGTGTAGAGTAGAGTGGCGTGGGATGAAGTAGGGTGGAGTGGGTTGGAGTGGATTGAGGTAGTGGGGTGGATTGGAGTATTTTGGGATGGACTGGATCGGGGTAGAGTGGGTTTAATTTACTTTAGTGGGGTGGATTAAAGTGGGTGAACTGGACGAGATGGATTGGTTTAGAGTGGGGTGTATTGAAATGGGATGAGGTGGATTGGAGTGGGGTGGATTAGATTGGTTTGGGGTGGGTGGATTGGATTGGAGTGATAGGACTGGGGTTTGGTGGATTGGGGTTGGGTGGGGTGGGGTTGATTGGATTGGAGTAGGGTGGATTGTAGTTGGATGTATTGGACTGGAGTGGAGTGGGGGAATTGGATTGGAGTGGGTTGACTGGAGTGGAATGGATTGGAGTGGGGTGGATTTCATTGGAGTGGAGTGGATTGGAGTGTGGCGGGCTGGATGGATTGTATTAAGTGCAGTGTACTGTACTGGGGTGGGTGGATTTCATTGAGGTAATGTGGGGTGGATTGGAGTAGAGTGGGATAGTTTGGACAGCGGTTGAGCGCCGTGGTTTGGAGTGGGATGGACTGGATTAGATTGGAGTGGGGTGGATTGGATTCGGCTGAAGCGGGTGGATTGGTTTGGATTGGAGTAGGCTGGAATGGAGTGGGGTGACTGGAGTGTGGTGGACTGGAGTGGGATGGATTGGAGTTGGGTGGGGTGAATTGCATTGAGATGGGGTGGATTGGCTTCAGGTGGGATGAATTGGAGTGGGGTGAAATGGATTGAAGAGGTAGATTGGATTGGAGATGGGTAGACTGGAGTGGGGTGGACTGGAGTGGGGTGGACTGGAGTGGGGTGGAATTGAGTGAGATGGAATCGAGTGCAGTTGAATACAGTGGGGTTAATTAGAGTGGGGTGGGTTGGATTAGGGTAGGGTAGGGTGAACTGGACTTGGGTTGTATGGACTGAGAAGGATTGGATTGGGGTGGGGTTGGGTGGATTGGAATGGGGTAGGTTGGATTTGGCTGGATTGGGGAGGATTGGATTGGTGTGTGATTAATTGGATTGGAGTGGAGTGGATTGGATTGTAGTGGGTTGGATTTGAGTGGTGCAGATTGAAGTGAGCGTATTGTTTTGGATGGGAGTATTGCAGACTGGAGTGGGGCAGACTGGATTGGATTGAGGTTTGGGGCAGATTGGAATGAGACACATTGTTTTGGATAGTAGCGGGCTGAATGAGGTTGGGCTCATTATTTTGGATTGGTGTGGGGCAGATTGCTTTGGAATGGATTGGGGCAGATTGTTTTGGATTGGATTTAGTCGATTGTTTTGGATTGGAGTGGGTCAGATTGTTTTGGATTGGAGTGGAGCAGATTGGAAGGGGGCGGATTGCTTTGAAATGGAATGTGAGGCAGATCATAAAAGTAGTTCCGTTCCCAAAGTGTGCTATAAACAACCCCTCATTGCTACCAAGTGCCCTCAGGAGTAGCAGAAATATTGTGGGGTTCAATGCCACAGCCACACCTGGGTCCCAACACAGGAACCTAGAAACAAGCGAGGCCACTGACGGCATGGCTATCAATAATGAAGTCAGTGTATTGATGTCAAGGAATACACGTATGAGTGGCATACTGAATGCCAATTTAGACTGCCTTTCACTACTAAACTATGGTGATGCAGGCATTTACCATACTTGCATTACATTCTGTGGCACCTGTGCTGCTCCACTACCTGCTGTTGGGAATTGTAGTGTTGGATGCAGCATAGACAGAATTGATATATACAAATTGATCAGTAACGGATCCTGGAGGGAGTGCTGTTAGGTGGTGAGGTGGGGTGGGGGTAGTAAACTCTGACATACGGCTGAACAGAGGTAGGTACATACATAAATTAAACAAATTACATTGTGTGCACTGCATCACCATTTGGCATTGCAGCGTGCGCAATGCAATTCGTTTTATTTATTTATTTATGAACTTTCCACCGTTCGGCCGTATGCCGGAGTTTACTACCCCCCTCCCTACCCATCCCCTGCCCAGCCCACCGCCCACCGCCCGCAGCACTCCCTCCAGGAGCCGCTACTGAGTGTGAATAGTGGGAGACATTAACATGAATTGTCCTTCTTGTGAGCTTCTCCCAGTGTGTGTTAGAAGTGCATAAGAATCTTCACTTGGCTGTGATGGGAATCAAAGAAAAAGAGTACATTATTTTCTTAACTTCTTTCTCACAAAATGTTTATTACTTTTACACAATAATTCTGAAATACCACATATCTCCATTCATACCTTCAAATGGCTCTCCACCGCTCTCAGTCTAGCTAAAATTATTATTTGAAATTTTGGGAGAACTAATGTTATATCAGCACTTCATTCCTGGCTTGCAGATATGTTTGATGTGTCTCACTTTGAGAAAATTATTTTTAAACTAAGTGAGAATCTACATCAGTTTGATAATACATGGGGACCCTTCATAGGTGTACAATGATTGTGTCTGTTTTTTGTACCTTAGTGCATATGGATTTCAATAATTATATTATTCATTATTTGCATACCATTTCTCTTTCTTGTAATAATTTAAAATGTGATGTATCAACAGATCATCTTTGTACGTTACTGCTGTACTTGTATTGTTTTTCCTTATGCTATTTTCCTTTCTGTTTTGTGTTATTCCTGTTTATATTACATATTGTTGTTTTGGCATTTTACATTTTTGTGCAGATAATTGATTAATGATCAATGTTTGCCCAATATTGTTAAAAATGTAATAAAGAATTGAAATACAAAAATAAATTTAGAAACCAAACTGTGTATTCACACGGGAGTAGGAAGACAGCCCAACCCTGGAGTCTCTGAGCCTGGTCTCAGAGACATAACATTGTACAGTAAGTGTTTTAGGTGAATCGCAACTCAACGAGTAATCAATCTGAGTCATTTGAAAACTATAAATAAGATTTGTTTTGTATGTTTCAGGCGCCCAGAAGAGCCCCCCGTGGAGAATGGGGTCATTCCATATCTGGGGTGCGCGCTGCAGTTCGGTTCCAACCCACTCGAGTTCCTCCGGACCCGCCAGAAGAAGTTCGGTCAAATCTTCACCTGCAAGCTGGCAGGGAAGTTCGTTCACTTCCTGACGGATCCTTTCTCCTACCATTCAGTGATCCGCCAGGGGAAACACTTCGACTGGAAGAAGTTTCATTTCTCGACCTCTGCAAAGGTACAGTAGCACTTTCTTATTTTGTTATTGTTTTATTTTTTTACAGAGTTTTATACAGCGGGAACTTGACCCGATTCGGGTATCAGAGAGCTTTACATAGCACCAGTTGCATTACATGAGGACATACTTGAGTGTCACACGTCATTGTCATCATGGAACAGAAAAGCAAGAGGCAGGCAGATGCTCCAACAGGAGCTCAGCGTCTGTTCGTGCTTCCTGAAAGTTGCCATATGTCCATGCTTCCCCTAAAAAGGATTGGGGAGGCATGGAAAGACGAGCAGGTATTCGAGGACAAGATAATTGACTTTTCTAACTCCTGCCCTTGAAGATTTGGGGAAAGTATACTTTCTCAGGTCTTGTAGTCTGGAGAAGCATGGAGCGTTGAAAATACAGCCCTGTCAGTGTGTATGAGTAAAATGCGCGTACAATGGCATAACACAAATGAAGGGAACCCTCCACAGAGTCTCCCCCTGCGCAGGAGGGGCTGCAGGGCCTGCGGTGGGCACCATGTACACATGCTATAGCAGCTACAGGGCATGGAGCGGCATGTTGCTTTAATGGCATAGGCTGTCAGCCCTTCGATCTTGCAGGCTCTGCAACTCATCATTGGTGTAGCAATCCAAATCTGGTGGCATATGAATCTTGATGCAGATCATGATGATTCATACGTCTAATTGCCTGCCAGTTAAAACTGATTACCAACGAATAAGGTGCTTCATATTAAAGTGACAGAAAACAGTTGAGGCTAGTGCTTAATTTGCGCTGGTGTTTGGCGGCACTTATTTATGACACCATCATATATTTGATAGTCTACCACAAGGCGGTGCTGTCAGTCTATTTTTTTTTAAAGCATGTGATCAAAGTGTTTAACAATTCAATATCAGATTACAAAAATATTAATACCAGAGTGGTCAGGCCATTCTTTTAGATTTAGATCATCTAGATTTGTCCAAATTGACACCTTGGCAGGACTGTGAGGTTGAGCAGATGTTGGTGCTGATATTTTGCAGTGCTGGCCGGGGCCCTTAGTGGTGCAACTTCAGTGGCCATCTTATAAATATCTTGGGCTTTGCCACTTATTATTTTAAAAATAAAGCACTGTTTCAGACAGATCTCTTTTATCTTTAGGAGAGTTCTTTGTACACAACACATACGTTATGTGCAACAAAATAGCATGTAGGAGCATTGTTAAAATTATTGTTTTTTTTGGCAAATGTTTTTTATAAGAGGTGTCAGGTGAGGACATTGGCAGCTAAGGAAGCTTTGTCATAGTGCTGGTCTAATCAGGCGGACTGGAAGGTAATTCGCAAAGTTCAGAAATGATCGTTTAATCAGGGCCGGACTGGCCATAGCGGGCACCGGGCGTTTCCCCGGTAGGCCGCTAGGGAGGGGGCGGGTTTCGGGCGCCCGGGGGCCGGTTTTGTTGCCGGGGGTCGGCAATCTCTGCCCCCTGTAACATAATCGTCCGAAACCGGCCCTTGCAAACTGCTCGGCTGCACTTCCCCTCACCGGAGGGGGTGGGGGGGGCAGCTGAGCAGTTTTCCAGGGCCGGTTTCTGTTCCCAGTCCGGCCCTGCGTTTAATCCTTGGTCTCTCCACAGAGACTTATTCAACAGAGTTGAGAAAAGGAGGAAAACCTTCCCCGAGACTCTTTCGAAATGCAGATTGGTTAAAAGCAATGAACGCAATAAATTAGTGCTTCATAAAACATGCAGTAAAATAAATGCATTTCAATGAAAGTTTCTTAAATGACGTACAAAAGGCAGAAAGTGTTTATTTACAAGATTTCTTTATTCACCTGTTTTTAATGCATTGCATATCAGTTCCCTGCCTTAATTTCCTGCTAATATAGAATCCAGACTTCACCTTGTTCTTGACGAGTCGTAGCACGCCCCTTCCCGCAGCGGGCGGGAAGACCCCGATGATGAAGCATGACACCAAGGGCCCTTTTGGTGTGTGAGGGGTATTTTAACAAATACTGTGTATGCCTGTCATACCTTGGCTGACAGGAAACCTCTTAGAGGTGGATCTTGTTGTTTATTTATGCTGTATATACAAGGACATAAAAAGCCACACAGGGATCTTTTCGTGTCCTTGTAAATATGGGGCACCAAAATGTGCTGCTGGTGCATCACAAGAAGTGACGTACCGACAACGCAAGGGACTTTTAAAAAAGCCCTCAGGTGTTGAGTCAACTACCTGATACTGGCAGCTGTTCACGGTCAAGCACAAAGTTTTAAAAATAGGTGGATTGGCTAGTCTGCCACTCTGGCATTTCCCCAGGATGGGACACAGTAAGGGCTGCCATGGCCCAACCACGAAAGTCCCACAACCCCATTCTAGCCACTGTCTCCTGCAGTTGGACTGATTTTGTTCACAGTCCAGGCATGGAGGCTGTCTTAATTGTTTCTTACAAATAAATCTGCTTTCAAAAAAAGGTATTATAAATAGCATGGTGCAACATTGGTGTGAAGCATGAGCCCTGAAGCACTCAGGGCTGGTGCTTTCTTCAGTTAACATTTGGCTAACGGGAAATGAACACTTTGAAAAATGCCCAGGCAACCCACGCTCCTCCCTGCTGCTACCACTCAGCAAGCCCCGTCCCGTCCTGACCCTCAGTTCAGGAAGGATGAATGAAAAATAAATGGTAAAATATTAAATTTACCATTTTATTTTTCATCTCTGGAGCTGTCTTTTGGGAGTATTTTAGTTGGCAGGGCGAAGCTCCTCTGCTCCCACAGAGGAGTCGCCCCTGCCAATGGACCTCCACAATAGATAATGGCTACCGTGTCCACTTGCCACCCTGTTCTTAACAGGGAACCCTCTACATGTCTCCCTGCTTCATTTTGGCCTCCTTACCACTGCTATGTCTAGTTATGTTCATTCACAACCCACACAGGTGCATGCACACAAGCACACCCACATGCCACAACAAACTCACTACTTTAAAACTGAGATATGAGGTTTAGTGATTAGCTCTAATACAAACTATTCTACCATCATGGAAAATATTTGTATGGGTTCTGTTGTAAATAACATTGCATTGTTAAGTATTCACAGTGAGTATAAAAATAGCTGCAATATTTATTTTATGATAATTTTTTATGACAGGCTTTTGGACACAACAGCATGGATCCTAGTGATGGATATACCACTGAAAATTTACACCAGACGTTCATCAAAACATTGCAGGGGGATTCGCTTGGGTCACTCATCGAAAACATGATGGAGAACCTTCAGCTTGTCATGTTGCAATCAAACACACTTAAAGTTGCTTCCAGGGAGTGGCAAGCTGATGGGCTCTATGCCTTTTGCTACAGAGTGATGTTTGAATCTGGTTACTTGACCCTCTTTGGCAAAGAGCTCAATTCTCAAGGTGATAAGAATGCTGCAAGGCTGGAAGCACAGAGGGCACTTATCCTCAATGCTCTAGAAAATTTTAAGGAATTTGATAAAATATTTCCAGCACTCGTCGCCGGTCTCCCAATCCATGTTTTCAAGACAGCCTACAGTGCACGTGAAAAGCTGGCCAAAGGCCTGCTCCATGAGAACCTGAGGAAAAGGGACAACATGTCAGATCTGATATCACTCCGAATGTTCTTGAACGACACTCTCTCCACATTTGATGATATGGGAAAAGCAAAAACGCATCTGGCATTACTGTGGGCTTCTCAAGCTAACACGCTGCCCGCCACTTTCTGGAGTCTCCTCTACACTATAAGGTAAGCAACTATCTTCCAAATTAGACAAGATGTGGCAAATTGTAACAACATTTACATTGCTCCCTGTTCATATTATTCTTCCAAAAATGTGGCCATTTTATTTCTAATGTCAATTGATGTCTGATTTTCCATCAGATGATCTTTACCAATGATAAAAATCAATTTACAAAAATAGCATAATCATTGCTTGATTTTGTACCCTTTAATATTAGTCCTTGATGCCTTTACATAAGGATACGGCTTTCCTTTACTGAAGCCCACCTACATAGTTCAGGTGCAAGTTAATATCTGTAAGAGGGTTCAGCAAAACATGTGGTAACCCATTGATGTAACAATGTATGCCACTATTAGAAACTCCACAAACTATTTTCTCATACTTTCATGAAAAGAGCCACTCAGTAGGAAATTCCTGGTGCAGAAAACTGTTCCCTCACACCACTGTAAGTGGCACGTCAGCAAAAATATGAGCCACGAGATTTGGATATACATGTTTCCTTTATTCCAACGATTGAATTCTTTTATTTTAGAAACCCAGATGCTTTGAGAGCTGCCACAGATGAGGTACATCGAGTGTTAGAGAACGCAGGCCAAAAAGTCAGCTTGGATGGAAAACATATCTCACTAACACGTGAACAACTGGAAAATATGCCCGTATTAGGTAAGCATGCCCTTATCTGAAAGCTTTATGTTTATGATAAAATAACTGTATGATGAAGCCCCCTTCTTTAAAGGGGAATGTGATCTATCACAGCAACTGCACCTGGGCAAAATTCAAACAGTGTTGCTGCTCTACTCACACATTTCTGGCACTTCTCTATGGGGTAGACTGCAGTCATCTCACTTTTGCCTGAACTAGTGGTGAACTCTGACTCATATGTTAACAATCAGGAACATGCACTTTTAAAAAGTGCTGGTGTACTGTATTATCCTACCACATAAAGAAATTGATGAGTTTTAATATAGCTTGAAAATTTGTAGACAACTTGTCTAAGTTAACACTGCCTTCCAGGGGAGGAGCATTGGTCTTAGAGAGCCCTACAGGTATTTGTTTAGTGCTAACAGCTCTTGATTCATACTATCCCATTAGAGGAGGAGTTCTTGTCTTACAAAGAAAAATGGCAATGATATGTGTTTAAATTAATTCACAGTGCCTAGGGTGGTTAAGTTAGGTCAGTAGCGGCCAGTGTTTGGGACGAGTCGTATAGGAGGTGGGCCTAGGGGTCGCAAAGGGAGGGGAGCAAATGAAAAAAACAAAAAAACATTTAATTAGTGTACCTTCATCCGGCCGCTTCGCGCGTCCCACTCCTCTGCTCCTCTTCTTCAGGCACAGGCTCCCAGAATGCCCTGCGGCCAATCCTGAAACTGCTCTCAAATGACAGCCGCTTCAGGATTGCCTTGAACACCCTTGATTAGCACTCCAGGACAGACTGGGAGTCTGTGCCTGCTCTCTCCAACCCAGCAATGCAGTGGGGGTTGGAGAGCTTCACCGCCCATGAAAGTTTGGTCGACCTGAGACAGCCAGCCAAACGATCATGCCCAGTGAGGAGAGTGCACTACCACTCTCCTCAGCGCTGTCACCTCCCAGACCCTGCCCCCAAGACTCAGCAGGAAAGGAGAAATAAAACAAGTATTGTTTTAATTTTCCTGCCATCTTTTGGGGGGGCAACACTCCCCCGCCATAGAGGAGGAGTCACCACTGAGTCAACTCATATTTTATTAGCATAGTTACTTAAAACCATTGCATAAGAAACATAGCATTAAAAGTCTTTTAACATGATAACATTTTGTGTGGGCAGATGGGAGTCCATTGAAATGAGCATGTTGAGTTTTTTAAATTTGTCTTGGTATAAAATTATTTGTGACTGGGAGAAAAGCCCTCAGTGATGAGATGAACCCCTACATCAGGGATCAATTTAAAATTAAAGTGCTGTAAGACCATACATAAAAAGTCAAATATTGCTTGAACTGGAATGATATCTACAAAGTGCTTTGAGTCAGCTATTGGTTTGTTTTGTGCTGAGAGCCCCTACCTCAACAAGCCGGCATTTTTCGGCCATCAGTAACAGGAATTGTACTAGTCGGCAGTTCAACTGTGGATCTTCTGGTGCAAAACAGTTGCTAGAGTGGGGAAAAAGTCATTTTCTTAAGTTAAGGTCTGCTTACTTTTTACTGTCAATTCAAACCGATGCTAAAGCACACTGAAACAGGTAGTCGTGGCACAGAACCAGTGAGCCGGCTCTTGTTAGTTTGCACTATGAAGATTGCACTCTTCATTACAGTGTCACCTTTTGTTTCTTTAGACAGTATAATAAAGGAGGCCATGAGGCTCTCCAGTGCTTCCATGAACATAAGAGTTGCCAAAGAGGATTTTGCTTTACACTTGGACGGCAACGAGTCGTACAACATCCGCAAAGACGACATCATAGCTCTTTACCCGCAAATGGTGCATCTAGACCCTGAAGTCTATGAGGACCCATTGGTAAGTAGCCATTAAAATATCAGATGCCCATCTCTGGAGCTTTAGCTTGCCTACAATGACAGCGTCATACATAGGCCCCAACACTAATATCGAAACTCATATCTCTGTGCCTTTTCTTCCCTATAGACCTTCAAATACGACCGATTCCTGGATGAGAACGGGAGAGAGAAGACCACTTTCTACTACAAGGGGCGCAAGCTGAAGTACTACTACATGCCTTTTGGTTCAGGAGTAACAAAGTGCCCTGGAAGGTTCTTCGCTGTCCATGAGATCAAGCAGTTTTTGTGTTTGTTGGTCTCCTATTTTGAGATGGAACTCGTTGACAAGAACGTGAAGTTGCCCCTGTTGGACCAATCACGAGCAGGCCTTGGTATTTTGCAGCCTACCCATGACGTTGAATTCAAATACAGACTCAAATCACTTTGAGCAGGTCTTCTGACGGATGTGTATGAAAAAAACGTAGGGGATATTAAGTCGCATGTCACAGTTGTGAAATGTACATATAATATTTTCCCGTTTTATGCCTCAACTTATCTTCTAAACAGTTGTTTTCAAATGCATCAAGTGAGTGATATTTCCATATGACAAGGATGTATTTATATGGTGATCTAACACGAAGGCAAGTTACACCATTTTTTGCATGGATGAGCAGAAAGTTTTTTTGTGTTTGTAAAATGTATATCTATGTGAAGTGATTACATCTTGTATTTCTGCTGTGTTGGCTAGAAAGTTGGTGCCTCTATAACTTTATTACTGTAATAGGTGTAATAACATGACTATTTCCACCTACTGGCACTGAATGAGTGTCAGCAGTGAGAATGAGAGTGGGGTCCACTTGCAGTTTTTCAACTTCCACATCATTTCAAGAATGAACTTTTTATACCACAGTCCACATTATTCAAGTGGGACCCATTTGGTAAAACAATCAATTACAAATGTAACCTTTAGGGTATAAAGATTACACATTGTTTTACGACACGTACAACATGAAGACGGGTTAGCATTCTAGCCTTGTAGAAAATTAGGCGATCACAACAGGGCAGTAATAGCACCTCATTTTAATTTTTAAGTTGGCTAGTTAATATGAGGTTTTTTGGGGTAATAACTTTGGCCCTGTTTGACAAAACTGCACAAAAGTAAAGTTTGACAGACTTTTGTCAGAGGAGGGGAGACACGCGATTTTATAGAGGGAGAATTCAAAAATGTAATTTTCCCATTTTGAAGCAGTAGCAGAGGCCATAAAAAGAAAGACTGGACAGATCAACAGTAAGTCTGAATGAAGGCACTAATAATTGACCTTTGTTTGATTTTTAGTGCTTTTTGTGGTTTTAAGTAAATATGTCAAGTATTTTTCAAAATGAAAAATAAAATGTAAAAATATAAATGTGCATAAATGTAAAGATGCACATACCTGAAAATATATAGAAGGAAGTCTCCAAATGCAATCGTATACTTGCCATTTCAGAAATGTATACAAAGTGCTCCAACATTTATTTTACCAAATTAAGAGTTGGGTGGACAAAGTTCCTAAGGCCCTTCTAGGGCCATGTTTTGATGGTAGGCAGAGCCATTATTACAGAAATGGAGCCTTCATCAGCCTGATTAATTGCTGCATCCCCTGAAACCAGTACAACATGCTTCTACCTCAGTCAGAGTATGAACCTGCATGGCCGCATTTAGTAGTTATAATTCCCCGAGGGATCTTAACTTGACGTGGGAGTCTCAAACAGACATGAGAGCTGGCCTCCATTTCATGAGATATTTCCCCTAGGGCCCAATCCACACAATAGTCTGTGCATGTAAGGGGAGCACAAGGACACAGAAACTGATCAGTGAGAGGAAATACCATGATATACAACTGTAATTGTAGCATCGGGTGTATGACAGTGACCAATCCAGGTGGTGGCCATTCCAGGTGCCGACCATACGCTGGTGAGTTTTTGTAATTGGTATTAATAGTTCCTAGGTTGGGACCCATCCTGTAAGTCTTCATAGCTATACTCATGCAAGAAAGTGAAGTACAGGCCTTGTGAAGGGTAGAAAAAAAAGTTACACTCTCATAATTGATTGAGGGGTTACCAAAGGGATTTCCACCATGTGTACTCCAGCGGATTGTCCATCCACTGAAACATGCATGGTGGACAAGGCCCACTCCTTAACACCCACATATCCAATCTTCAACACACTAGCGGCATTAAAAATGTGATGTTGCATACTTGTCCAATGAAAAGTTGTTACTCAATAGTATACCGACATTGTAGTTGATTTATTTTTGTATTGTAAATGGGTTAATAATAACAAGCGCCTTCAGTACTTCATGTAAGACGTTATTTATAGTGTTTTAACTATTTTGTAAATTGTAAATAAATTTTGTATTTAAGTTTTCTGTCTGTCAGCGGTATTTCTCTCATATACTACAATGTTATTCGTTCATTAACCAGTCGGCTGGATGACTGTAGAGTGCTGATGCCTTCTACTTCCATAAATTGAATCAACATGTCCGCTCATCCATTCCATGAGCAAATACAAATACCTGCATGTCTTGACTTGGCTTCTAAGTGGGGGAAGAACACTGACAAATCAATTACATTCCATCTGATCCTACTAGGTGGGTGACCTTCACTCACCCACATGCTCTGCACCTCAATTGTTCCAGGAAGTGGCATGTGTGAATGATGCTAAATTGATGAGGACTTTGGCGTCTGACCAGGTAACTATTAACATTTTCAACCAGTACTTGACTCGTCGGAACCAAAAGCTGCTGTGGCAAATTTTGTCATTCCAGCCCTGATAATGTACAAATCAATCATGAGTGCCTGAACATTGTAAGCCAGATTTGTAGGACTCTCCACAAAGATTTTATTTTCCTTTTGTGTGTCTCTTCTTTCTTTCTTCCTTCTTATCTACAAACACTCACTCCAGTCCTGAAAGTTTCAATTACATATTGTTAATGTCAGGCATATAAGTCTAACCAAGAATTTTTGAAGTTATGCAAACAGCAGTACAGGCAATAGAGGATGCACAAGTGTATTTATTTCTCACATATGTATAGTAGAGATGCTCAACTTCTCGTGACCCCACCACTAAGAAGTCACAAATATAAGAGAAAAGACTTTCTCTCAAAGTAAGGTTCTGAAAAGGAGCATACAATTGAACGTAATACCTTCATTAATTATGCACAAGCATGTAATTAAACATCTTTTATTCCCAAAATATGCAAAATATTATGGGATCCACAAAGTACATGCAAAAATGGAGTGCAAGGAGCCTTGAGATTTCTTATGTTCAATTATTCTTTATTTGTAGTCAAATGCATCAGCCCAGACAACGCATTTCATCCAACATGGACTTCATCAGGGTTGGAATTGCCTTTTTGAAGATCACCAAGATATTTCTCTATTATAACCACCGTGACATCTGTTAGATAAAGACTTTGAAGGAATTAATGCCTTCCATTCATATTGAGATTATCGTATTGATGATCACCCAGAAGCTTAATTTATTGCCAGAATAGTGTCAATGCGCTGGTGATCACCGTTGCATCCGTTCAACAAAATCATAAAAGGATAATTGCCTTAGATCATTGCTAGCATGTCGGGTATGTGAAGCCATCTGTCTATCTGTTGAGCTCTGGCAATACATTTTAATAATTGTATGCTCCTTTTCAGAACCTAACCAAGAATTTAGATGGCTATCACACAAAAGTCCAGAATTGGAAACAGAGCCCATAAATATGTGTAGTGTGATGGCCAGCTCACCACTTGGGAAAAGTCCAGGTCAAATGAAAGGGATCCTAGAGGAGCATTAACATGTATATGTGTCCAGTTTGCAGGATGGACAATAACCAACAAGAGCATCAGACAGAGGGTGGTACATGCGAAAGAAAGCATCCTGGAATGGCAGGATAGAGTACAATATTTATTGATGGCATTTTATATATCGCCAAATATATCACCTTCGACATCACATTCCTCTTGATGTGGTACATGGTATTGTGTCAGGTTAACAAGAGTAGAATTATAGCTCCAGTGTTTTTCTTTGCACTTGTTTTGGGGTTGAAAACCTCCCCGTATCTTCCAATTCCATTTACCTCACTCTGGTCTCAACACTTCCATCACTCCCTAATCTAAAACTATTTCACCCTGTACTCCCTGCCTCCTTTAATCCTAAAAGTCATTGGCTTCTCTGTCTTCTTGCTCTTCATTCCCGTTGTCTCCTGTTGACCATTTAAGTGCTCTTCTTGTTTACCTGCACTTATCAAATGTGGATTAAATAATATTATGGCCCATGCTGCTCCATGGGCTCATCTTAAGGCCTTCCTCTAAGGCGCCCTGGCACCACTTTTGCCTGCTTCTCCTGTAAAAAATTCAAAATATAAATAAATTGTACAGTTTTGGCACTTGAAATATCTCCCTTGTAGTCATTCTCTGATTCATTTGTAATAGTGATCATACTTTTCAACACAGAAGAGAGACAGAGAGATATTGCAGTCGCCAGTAGGTACTTATAGCTAAGACCTTTTTTCTATTCAAAGCATTTTTTCTTTTGCCAATATCTTTTACGTCGTATAACAAATTTCCGTGAGATTTTCAAAACTAATGGTTCACTCAGGTCAGCTCCTGTCTTGAAAGATTCGGGGTGATTCGTCAAGCGGGGCTCGAGAGAAAAGAGGGTTCCAAAACGCATTTCCCCCATGTTACTTCCATAGGAATTTTGGAACAGGCTACAGCCCGATATGCTGAACGGAATTACACCAAATTTAGCAAAAAGGTAGCTCTTGGTTCAGAAAGCGCCTTTTTTTTAAATGGTGTAAATCTGATCATTAGTTGCTGATAATTTCAAAAAAGAAAAATGTTTATATCTGAGCACCGAGGAGGGTTCACGAGCCCTCCCGGGCACGAGCTGCATTCTGATTGGCTGCCAACAACCCACACCAAGAAGTGAAAAAACAAAAAACGAAGCGCGGTCTCCCATGCTTCGTTTTCTATAAGCCCCCGGGTGGGCCAGGTCCCAGGGGCAATATCCAATTAAGCCCCCGCAGCCCCAGGGACCGCCACCTCCCTGTTTTTTTTTTACATGTGTGGTGGGGTTCCTGCCCCCCCACGCTGCCGCGGGGGCCCCCACCTGCCCAGGGCACTGATGTTTATGGGGGAAGGGGCCTCATGGGCCCCCCCAGGCCCTGGGGACCGCCATCTCCCTGGGTTTAAATTAAAGTGTGGAGGGGCTCTTGCCCCTTCCCACACTGCCCTGAGGACCTCATGACACAAGTGGACTTCATCCTCCAAGCAGCATTGCGCCAGGAGGCGCGTTTGAGGTTGGTGTAAAAAAGGGCATGGCCTCAGACCACTCTCAGCAATCCAGCTGTATGGGGCTTACTGGAGGTACCTGGTGGGCTAGTTGGCCCCCAGAGACCCTCAGGAGGCAAGGGGAATTCATCCCCCAACCATGAGCATGCCAAGAGGTGCGTTTGCAGAGTGGTGGACAAAGGGGGCATGTCCTGTGTCCACCTATCAGCAATCCCACTATCTGGGGCATCCTGGAGGTATCAGGTAGGCTCTTTGGCCCCTAAGGACCCAAAGCAGCGAAATGGACTTTAATCTACATCCAAGATAGCACCAGGTAGCCTGGTGGCAGAGTGGTGGGGAAAGGGGGCGTGGCCTGCTATGAGAACTTAGCAGTGCTGCCGTGTGGGACTTATTGGAGATAATAGGAGGGGTAGTTGGCCCCAATGTTGTCCTTGGGGCCAAACTACCCCTTCAGTTACCTCCACTAAGTCCAACACAGTGGTATTGCTAAGATGTCCTAAAGGGCCACACCCCCCCCCTTTCTCCACCACTCCACAAACGCGCCTCCTGGCACAGTACTGGTTGGGGGATGAAGTCCACTTTACTCTTGAGGGACTTTGGGGGCCAAGAAGCCCTCCTGGTACCTCCTTTAAGTCCTACGCAGCAGAATTCCGGGGTGCTGGTTGGAGGATCAGCCCCCTTTCTCCACCACTCTGCAAACGTGACTACCAGTTAAATAAGCATTTGTAATTTAATAGGTCTAGCATTTGAAAGAGTCAGAGCTATTAGTGTTGTAAATGTAAAAGTTTTCTAATAATGTTTTTGGAATGGAGTGGATGTACGTTGTGTGTGGTGGAATTATGTGGGAGCCCGTAATCTTTGTTGAATTGCATCACCTGCACTGCCCTACCTGTCGTGAATCTGCTGGAGGCAAAGGAGACCGTCACCGGACCACTGCAAGGCTGCATCCACACCGGCCCACCGCTGTTGCTGGGGACTTCATCCCCCATTATTCCTCGCGGCGCGCAAGCCGCGCACTGCGTTTGAGGCGCCAGGAGGTGCTTCAAAAAGGGGCGTGCTGCCCGTAATCTTTGTTGAATTGTATCACCCGCACTGCCCTACCTGTCGTAAAGCTGCTGGGGGCAAAGGAGACCATCACCGGACCGCTGCAAGGCCGCACCCACACAGGCCCACCGCTGTTGCGAGGACTACATCCCCCATCTTTCGGCGTTTGAGGCACCAGGAGCGCTTCAAAAAGGGGTCAGGGTTCCTGTTGCGCGGGACGACACTCGGGGGTACCCGGGCCGCGCCCGGGCAAAGCCCGGGCCAAGGGGCAGGCCCGTCTGCGCCCGTCAGAGGCAGGAAGAGGCTGGGCTGGGCCACACCTCTGCGAAGCTTGGAATTCATATCTTGCTACTTTCAACCCCACCGAAGAATTAAGGTACTGTGAAAGAGTGTAGAATACCTGGGTTGTTTGATTTATACAGTTGTTTTAAAAAATGGAAAAACGCAAGGGGGTTGCAGGCACATTAGATGCTTTCTTAGTAAGGGCGGAGTCACTCTTAACTCACAAAATCCAACTGACTGAGCGACGCCTCTCCCTGGACCCCTCTACAATACAGAGACACTTAACAACTGGTATCTCCTCACCTGCTTTTGGGGATTTCGTTCAAGAGATCTTGCCTAACATTGCTACAAGTACCCTGTCTACCCCTTCCCCACTTCCCTCTGAAGTGACACTATACTCTCCAGCAGCTCCAAGTAGAGCTACTACGGCCAGGGCTTCAAAAAACGTGAATACTGATAAAATTGAGTCCCGGTTAGATAAAAGAAAGTGGGGGAACTTAGACAATAAAAATCAAGGGCTAGGGCAGTAATGGCATTTTCTCCCCCTCGAAAACCACCTCAGTTGGCACACAAACCAAGATAACCTTACCTCTACCAGCATTGAGCAATGTTAACACTAAGGAAGTCATGACTGAGTTCTCTGTGGGATTGAATGACCCTGGGTTGGGAGCAGCTCTAATTCGTGTTTGCGATTTGGCAGAATTTTTTCTATATTATGGGATACAATCAGCCTTTTAGAATCTGCAATAAAAACTCTATGCTGTAATATTGTGGGTCCGCAACCAACCAGAATGGAAAGGGAGGATGCAAGGTCAATGGTGGGTAATTGCTTACCAATTGTCCATGAAGGGAAAACCGATAAAACAAATAAGGATATATCCACTCCAAGCAATGAGGGGAAAAATAGCTTGAAGGTACTGTCTGTAGGGCCGAATGTGATAGACTCCCAGGGCCCCACAAAGGGGACATGTAACGACTTTAGACAGGAGTAATGGTGTGAGTGCCCCTATTGGGTGGCCTGAGAGACAAGGAATCTAATGATTTTTCGGTCCCTAATATGAAGATACTGCGTCTCCCCCCGGCATCATGTCGTTATGTTTTGATTTTGGCTGGGGTCCCAGCAATAAGGGTTGGGCAGAAAGAAAATTGGAATGATCTAAGGAACAAAACTGTAGATTGGTTGAATAACCACAAGAATTTCCATCATTCTGATACCAATAAGATCTTAATGGTTCGTAGAGTAGGGTTGATAGGGCAATCTACTAAGAGTATAAGGGGTGATTGCATTGTGGTTAATTTTCGTAGGCCAACGGTGGTTCATTATCTTTTACAATACCGTGATGCAACTTTTGCCCCTAATACTGGGATTAGTGCACTTCCTTTAGGATATTTCTATAAGCCGGAAGGTGGGAACAAAGCCATTAGATTTCCACCAGTTATGCAATGTAACAGGTTTCAAGCGTTGTCAGACTTGGATTCCCAAGACTGACAACTACATAGAGTCTGACAGAGTAAGACACGGTTAACTGACTCTAAAGATCTGAGACCTAAAATGATTGATGATATAAGTGTAGAGATACCTATTAGTACCTTAGCTGCCCCTAATGATTTGGGACCTATACTATTAATAATATGGTCCCAGGGACGCTCACCAGTATTTCCCAAAGGGACCAGATAGGTAACCTAGCCCAGTAGTATTGTGTACATGTGTTGTTGCGCAGCTGTTAAGGCTGGTTTCAACACATGGTCTACGCGCCTGTAATGTGCTAGTACCTTCTGATAGTCCAAATCTATCAATATTTACTCGGGGTAGCGCTAAAAGCTGTATAGATTATATATTGGTATCTATCCCCCTTTGGTCCATGGTACATGATCTAGTAATTGAGGATAGAACAGAGAGTGATCATTACCCTTTATTTTTGACGATTTCAGCCTCTCTCTTTCAGTTAAATTCCCTAATGAGATGTGACATTAGTTATAGTCCAATTGAGACATTATTATTGAACAATCGTGGAGCACTTAGATGGCCCTTGGTTTTGGGAAATGAAAAGACTATTAAAAAGATCTATGATATTTATGTAGAAATAGTCTCTCCGCATATAAATCTACTAATAACAGAGATTCTTAATATGGAAATGCATGACAAATTGGTAGAGAAATTAGAACCAATTCTAAGTAAGGTTCCAAAGGTATCTAAAAAGGGAATATCTGAGTCAGCTATACTAGAGAACCCATGGTATAATAAAGATTTCTGTAACTCAAAAAAAGATCTGATTCAGGCAACAAAGGTTAAGGATATGGTAACCCTGAGGGAAAAAGAATCTATTACAAGAGGGTACTAGCCCAGGCTAGGAAAAATTGGGAAGACAACATCTGGGCTGAGTTAATAACTGCAGATAAAATAAATGATTAAGCTACCTTTTGGCATTTGAGATCTTAGGGTAACAAAAAAGGGAAATGTAACAAGGACCTCTTCCTAGATGCAAACACCTGGGTAACTCACTTTTCACAACTTTATTCAATCTCTACCAATGATATTGGTTACAATTATGAAGACTATGTAACTCACTTAAGTGATGCCTTATTACATTTTAGTATGGCGGAAACAACAGTAGCAATAAACGCAGTAAAAGCAAGGAAGGCACCTGGACCAGAAGATACCAGGTGACTATGGAGACCTGAAAAAGAGGTCTGGGCTCCTTATATTAATCTTCTATGTAATGCAGTTGCATCGGGTGCACTAATTCCTGAAACGTGAAGGGGTGCAGAGAGTGCAACTATTTTTAAAAAGGGTAATCGTCACGACCCGTCACATTATCGAACGATTAGCTTAATTGAGGTTTTACAAAAGATATATGCACGTCAAATTTTAAATAAATTGAGCAATTGGATTTGAGAGTACAGCATTTTATCTAAGTATCAAGCAGGCTTTAGAGCCACAACTAGCACAATTGATCAGGTTTTTAGATTACTCTGTATAATTTGGAAGTATATTACAGTTAAGAAAGCTAGAAAGCTCATTTGTAAGTTGCTTTTGTAGACCTTAAGGCAGCATTTGACCTCATACCCAGAAACCTCCTGTGGAAGTCATTAAGAGATCAGGGTGTCCAAGGGGAAATCCTTGTGCAGATCATTAAACTACACAACGACAACTTTGCTAGGGTCAGATGGGGGCCAAATGGCGAACTTACAGATCGCATACAGGTAAATGTTGGGGTAAGGCAGGGATGCGTGTTGGCCCCTATCTTATTTTCGTTGTATGTTAATGACATCCCTGAATATCTCTTGGGCTGCGAACATGATTCTCCCAAGTTAGGGGGGTGCCAGTACCAGCACTTTTGTTCGCAGATGATACAATTTTAATATCACAAACCCCCAAAAGTCTGCAAAGATTACTAAATACTTTCAAAATGTACTGTGAAACAAAGGGTTTGGAAATAAATTCGACCAAAACAAAATACATGGCAGTTAACACACATACATCCTTTAAAAAAAACGTTACTGTCAAAAATGAGAATATAGAATATGTGTTAAATTTTAACTATTTGGGCAATACCTTAGATTCTAAATTGAACTGTAGACCACAGCAGCTGGAAAAAGCAAAACAATATTAATCCAAAACTCAGTCCCAATAGCAAGAAAGCACGAGAACAGTTTGTCTAAAGCTGTGTCTCTTGCATTTGAGTTATATAAATATAGGGGGCAATATGCATGCCTTTTTTACGGGGCTGAACTGTGGGGTCATATAATAATGAACACTTTTATGGTGCATAAGAACAAATTCTTTAGGAAACTGTTAAGTTTACCAATGAGTACACCACTAATGCCCGTAGTAATGGATTTAAATATCTGCCGCACTGATCAGCATGCAATTTTGCGGCCATTATTAGTTTTGGGTCCCTCTGTGGTCAACAGATGAACTTGTTCATTATAGAGAAGGCCTGGAGGAAATTTTGGGAATTAAAAATGGCACAAGGGGGCGTGGCCAAGATGGCGGTGTGAGCGGACGTGCTCTGCCGAGCTCCCGCCGCCGGCCGCCGTATTCTAGCATTAATATAGCACCTTTCCCGGCCCGAGTGGTTTCCTGGAGTGCCCGGAGCCGACATTACTGCTGCAGTGGCACTAACAGTCGGCGCTGAAGACCGACGGCGCCCAATTCCCGCCGTGCCCACCCAGGATTGCAGCGGCCGTTGGGGCCTGGTGAGAGCGGAGCGGCGAGAGCGAGGCCGTGGTGGGCGGAGCCCGGAGGCCGCCTCTGAGGCACTGCAAGCAGGTGGCTGTGGTGACGGCGGGTCCGACCCGCTCGGCGGTGCGCGAGGCCTTCCGCAACTCCCTAGTGGAGGCTTCTGCGGACCTGCTGTCACTCCCGGACAACGGAGCTGCCCCGGCCCTGAGCGCTACCGAGGCTGCCGGTGACCACCGGCGGAGCGAGCAACAGCGCCTGGAGAGACCGGCTGGCGGTCCGAGGTGAGGTGCAAGGGGTGGACAATCAGCCTCCCAGCGGCTAACGGGACAGACCTGGCGGAGCGGGGACAGCGGGGGAGGAGCAGTGGTAGCGCCGGACCCCTCCCACGTTGCAGGGCGCCTGCATTTACCCTCGGCCCCGGCAGTGATTGGAATTCACAGGTGGTCGCCATTTTGTAGGACTCAGCGCCAAGACTTGGACAGCGTCTTATCCTGGCCCTTCGCTCCCCTCCTCTACAGCCCTGATACTACTGCACTGCGCCCGCAGAGGACAGGTGCGGGGCCATACACCGGTCCACACTGTGAAACAGGCGACGAGCAGCGGAGGCCCGACCTGCCCGGAGGTCAATAGCAGGTGGTTGGAGGCCGAATAGGGATCCCGCGTGGGTGTTGTGACCGAGGGGACCCCTGCGCCTGGAACTTCTTCTGCCCACTCAGTGACTCGCTGCCTCGTGACCACCCGGGCTCCTCGGTGATAGTCCGCCATTTTGTGCTAGGCCGGGTCCTGCCCCTTGCCCTCCCATACGACTCACTAGTCCTTGGGCCGCCTGCGTGCTTGGCACTGTGGGACCTTGGCTCGCTCGAGGTTTTGGGACTCGCAGGCCGCCGTCACTAGTGGCGGCTGTTCGGTGCGCTGGGGAGAGCCTAATGGGGACATGTCCACCGGGAGAACCCAGGAAAGATCGCACCATAAAGGAGCTCTTCACCCCTAGCACGATGGGGAAACGGACGGACGCCACAATGACCGGCCACCGGGTAGGCACCGAGAAGAAGGCCTCAGACTCTCCGTCCTTGGGAAAGACGGATCCCGAGGGCCCTGTCACGCAGTCCTTTTTGGAGTCCCTCTTCACCGGTCTACGCGAGGACATCCACACCCTAAAGAAGGAACTCCAGGAGGAAATAAAGGAGGTACGCCGCGATACCAACGCCATTGGAGAGAGAGTGGCGGATTTGGAGACAAAAAGCGACGAGCGGGATGCGGAGTTGGAGGCACTGCGGCAAGAGTTAGTACGCATCCATGGCCAGCAGGTAGACCTCCAAACTCACGCTGAGGACTTGGAGAACCGCTCCCGGTGGCACAACATCAGGATTAGGGGAGTGAAGCAGTCCCCTGACACGGAAGATCTTTTTCAATTCACTCAGGGACTGTTCAACCACATTCTGGGCCGGCCGGCGGACTCCCCCCTGAGACTGGACAGGGCCAAACGGACGGGCCTGCCTAGAGCTAATGCGGCCCACCCAGCGGACATTCTGGTCTGTGTGCAGGACTTTAGAACAAAAGAAGAGATCCTTAACAAGGCGCGCCAGATGGCACCTGTCACCTTTGGCACACACTCCCCGACTCTGTATCAAGACCTCGCGGCCCTTACCCTGGAGAAGCGACGCACCTTTCGGCCAGTCACGGCGGAATTACGAAAGCGCAATATCTCCTACAGTTGGGGGCACCCCTTCCGCCTAGTGTTCAAGCTAGGCAACAACCTTCACCAACTGCGCTCCCTCAGGGAGGCCTGCAGCCTCTTGGGCATTGAGGAACCGACGGTGGACGAAGGCCCCACGGGGGAAGGTGCTGCCAGTGAGGACACGGCCGGGCGATGGAAGCAGCACCGACGTCGCGGCAGACCGAGGCGCCCCGCAGCGACGGAGATCGAGGAAGGTCAACGAGCGGCATTGGAAACCGTAGCACAGGGCTTGGTGAAACCGGACAACGGCTGACCTCCAGACTGATGGAGTTCTGGCCCAGATGGGTACGATGAGGCCGGGACCGTTTGAGCCGGCGGCGGGAGCGGAGGCTTTGGACTCCACACACTTTCCCAGCTGAACCCTAACATTTCATCTACGACGGTAGATGTGGGAAAGATCTGTTCAACAACACCGTTGCCATTACCTACACACCGAGGATATACCTTACCACGGGTCCAGTGGACTACTAACTGGACCTGGGACTATGTTTGATCGAAATCTCTTCATGGTTGGGACGAAGGGATGGGGGGCGGGCTGGGAGGGGGGAGTTGCGAATGTTTGGGTTGGGGGGAGTTGAGAGGGGGGAGGGAGGGGGGGAGGGCTCTCCTTGTCCAGGGGGTTTTGACCTTACAGATGGGGTCGGCGAACACACCTGCGCTGAGCGAGGTATTTTCCTACAACTCACGCCCGCGGCACAGGAGCTGGGCTTAGCTCTTTCCATACTGCGCCCGCCATGACACGCCGCTTGACTATACTTTCACTTAATGTGTGGGGCCTCAACAACCCAGTCAAGCGCAAGGCGATACTGTCCTTCTTGGAGCACTCGAAAGCTGACATTTGCCTCCTACAAGAGACACACCTCGTATCTAAAGACCAACACAGACTTAAGTCGCGCTCCTTCCCTTGGCAGTTTTTCTCCTCCACTCAGAAAAAGGTGGCCGGGGTAGCAATATTAGTAGCCAAGTCCTTTGATGGGAGGATCATACAGAAAGAGGCTGAGATCAAGAGGCGGCTTCTCCGCCACAGTTTTCAGGTAGCGGGCCAAACATTACTGGTGGGCTCTATTTACGCGCCGAACGAAGGCCAGGAAAGGTTCTTACACACAGCACTAGAGGCGGCCACGGCCACCGCGCACTCACACTTACTACTTGGTGGAGATCTCAACCTGGTGTTCCACAACACAGCAGACTGCTCAGGTCAGAGGCTCGGACAGGTGGGGGCACTTTCGACATCGGGACACACACATATTGCAGATCTAGGCCTCACTGACCTATGGAGACACTCCCATCCACATACGACAGCTTACACATACTATTCAGCGGCCCGCAAGACCTACGCGAGGTTGGACTATTTTTTGTGCTCCTCCCACCTGACGGCACGGGCTAAGGATGTGGAGATACTTCCGGCCTCACTGTCTGACCATTCACCAGTGGTGGCGACTTTTCAAGTGGCGCCCACGCCGACACCGCAGCGACACTGGAGGCTTCGGGACGGGCTTCTGCAGGTCCCAGACACACAAGACAGGCTCAAAGCCGCGATCACTCAATTCTTGACACACAATGCGAATGGAGACACGACTAAAACCACTCAGTGGGCGGCACTCAAGGCGGTCCTCCGCGGTGAAATCATATCAATCGCTGCTGCTAACAATAGGGAAAGAGCGCTGAAGAGAGCCAAACTCACCCAACAGGTGGCTGAACTGGAGCAGATGCACCAGCGCACCGGGGCCGCGTGGGCATGGCGCCAGTTGTGCACCGAAAGGAAGATGCTGGCTGCCCTAGACCAAGATGTGGCTGAATACGCCGCCATGCGCCTCAAGCACGCATACTACACCGGGGGTGACCGCTGTGGGAAACTCTTAGCGAGTAGGATACGGGCACAGACTCAGAGGCAGCAGGTACGCTCCCTCCAATCCGCTCGAGGCACCCAGATCATGGAGGACGCGGCCATAGCGGCAGGCTTCGGTAACTTTTACGCCACCCTCTATGATGCAGACTGCCTCGACCCGAAAGCCGGAATGGACTATCTGCGAGGCGCGGCGCTCCCCGCCCTAAACCAGGCGCAAGCAGACTTCCTGGATCGGCCCATAGGCCTAGAGGAGGTCATTTCGGCGATATCCCGCCTTAAAGTGGGGAAATCCTCGGGACCGGATGGCTATACAGCGGCCTTCTATAAGACATTTTGCCCACAGGTTGCCCCTATCCTGAGTGACCTGTTCAACACCTTTGATCAGCCCGGCGCCATCTCTCCTGATTTGCTCGAGGCGGCCATCTCAGTGATCCCCAAGCCCGGACGTGACCCAACTGACTGTGGCTCCTACCGGCCTATCTCTCTGCTAAACGTAGATCTGAAGCTTTACACCGGCATCCTCGCAAAGTCGCCTATCGCCGTACATGCAGCAATTAGTGGAGCCTGACCAGTCGGGCTTCATCCCACAAAGGCAGACCAGCGACAACACCCGGCGGGTCCTCCACCTCATCGAGGCCGGTTCACGTACGAGACCGGGCTGTATGCTTCTCACTATCGATGCAGAAAAAGCATTTGACAGGGTGCACTGGCCTTACCTTGACCAAGTACTGCGGCACTTCGGGTTCGGAGAAACCCTCCGACACCGCATATTTAATTGTTACCGCCGCCCCAATGCAGCAGTGCGAGTTAATGGCCATACATCTCCGAGATTTGACATTGGCAGAGGCACCTGACAGAGCTGCCCACTCTCCCCCCTCCTGTTCGCACTCTATATGGAGCCGATGGCGCAGAGAGTGCGACACCACAAACTTATCTCCGGCATTCCCTTTGGCGGAGACACGCACAAAATTAGTACGCGGACGATATCCTATTGTCCCTGACCAATCCGATGCAGTCTCTGCGAGCACTCTTTGCGGAACTCCATGCCTTCGCACTGGCGTCGGGCTTCAAAATTAATGAGGCGAAATCGGAGGCCCTGAATATCTCGTTGCTGCCAGAAACCCTGGAAGAGGTCAAAGCGGAGTTCAAAGTGCAGTGGTCTGACACCTCCATCTCCTATCTGGGCGTCCTCCTGACCCCGACGGTGCAAGACACCGCGAAGACCAACTACGAGACGCTCACGAAGAAACTCCGAGACCAGTTACGCCGTTGGAAACCCGCTGTCCTGGCTGGGTCGGATCGTGGCTATTAAAATGACGTTGCTGCCCCAGATTCTATACTTGTTCCAGACGCTTCCCTTGAGGCCACTGACCGGGTGGCTTCAGAAAACCCAATCGGAGTTAACGAGGTTTATCTGGAACGGCCGACGCCCGCTGTTTAAGCACACTATTGCTACTCTGCCCCCTGATCACGGTGGGGTTGGTATACCCGATCTCAAGATATACTTTCAAGCGGCACAACTGCGCACGCTAGTAGAGTGGCATCAACTAGAGTCGGGTAAACACTGGCTCTTTCAGGACCAGGCAGTGGCCGGTCACCCACTGCAGGGTATCCCATTCCTCCCACGATGTCATAGACCCCCCAACCTCTATGCCTCTAAAATCACGAGCACAGTCCTCGAGGTGTGGGACAGGGTGGCCGTGGCTAAAGGACTGACCTCCTTTCCCTCGCCGATGACCCCGATATTCAATAACCCAGACTTCACGCCGGGCCTGGACACTAGGGCATACGCAGCATGGAGAACGACTCCCTGCAGAGATGTGGGACACATGTTTGACCTCAAGGGTATCCTCCCGTTCCACAAAGTGAAAGAGGACTATGGCTTTGCTGAGACGAATCGCCTACAATACCTGCAAGTGCGACACTGGGTTCTTCACCCCTCAATTCAGCCGGGAGCCCAACGACACCTCACGCCTTATGAGAAGTGGCTGCTGACCCGCACATCAGACAAAAAACTAATCTCAGATCTCTACCAACAATTACTCCTCACTAACGTTCACACATACAACGCAGGAAGGGCTAGATGGGAGAGAGACCTAGGGCGACAACTCACATTGAAGGAGTGGAAAGGGGTTTACTACAGAGCCAGACATTCAGCACACCACACGGGTCTCACTGAGACATTAACCAAAATCACCACATACTGGTATCATACACCCGAGAGGTTGCATTGGTGGGATCCCCAGGTTAGCGACCGCTGCTGGAGGGGTTGCGGGGAACTGGGGACACTAGAACACTTGTTGTGGGGCTGTGACAGGCTCCGCTCATACTGGACTCCTATTCTGGATCTAATAGACTCCCACCTGGACACGCAGCTACCTCGATTGCCACCCTACATCATACTGGGCCTCCCTAACGCTCTCATGTACCCCCTGAAATCATGGAGGGGGAAACTGATCGCACTGGCCCTGGGGGCGGCAGTTCACAACATAGTAGCCCACTGGAGGGCAGTCCAAGCCCCGCAACAACTGGGTTGGTTGCATCGTCTCTGGGAAATCCTGGGTATGGAGAAGCTGTCGCTAGCATCAGCAGGGAAAGGAGCGGACTTTGCAGCACTATGGCAGCCCTTCCTCACCCTGCTGACCGGGGAATTCAGGGAAGTGAGCTGCCCCCATAATCTACGGCTGCTGCGCCTTGCAGAAACCCCACTCCCGGAGCCCAAGACACGCACTCACAAGCGCAGAGGCCCAGCACGTGCAGCGCAGACTGGCTAGTAGAGAGTCAGTGATGACCTACTGCCCCATGCTTAACTAATGGACAAGGAGAGGGGGGGGACCCCAGGGGTTGTTTTACGTCCTGAGTTGGGGATTCCTGTTCGTTCTCGCATTTTTATTGGCTCCGCTTGCACCTCTATAGCACCTCTTTTGACGCGGCCGGCCCAGATGGGTTGTAGGCGGCTTGCTGTGTTAACTATGTAGGCCCGGTGGCGGCACGTTGGGTGCCAGCAGTGACTCTGCCCTAGGCCGCCTCCTATCGAGGCCGGCGCTGATGATGTTGAGAGGTGCATTGCGCTTATTTTCTGCTCAATAAAAAGATTTAATACTAAAAATGGCACAAGGCTGCCATGGTTGAATCTCATTCACGATTGGACTTATAAATTAGGACTAAAACAGTTTTGAAGGGCCCCTCTGGGATTGTCTTCGGGATCAAAGAAATTGTTGAAACAGACTTTTTGGGCATTTATTCACGATACTACATCCCATAGTTCAAAAATAGGCACTCTATCCACAAGGTTTCTTTCAATAAAACCAAATGGTAAATTTGAGTCCTTTTTGGATGAAATACAGCCACAGCTCCCTAAATCTCTCTACCTTTAATTCCGCTACTGTATTTTACAGATTAATGCAAATACTATTAAATGGATCCGTAGCGCTGGGGGTGCAAACAACGGTTGTTGTGATATCTGTCACACTGATGCAAAAGAGAATGAATTGAAAGTGTTATTCTTATGCCCAGCCTATACATACTCTAGGAGGAAATGGATTAAGCCCATTTGCCGGTTCTTGGATACTAGATCATGTTATGTTATAGGTAACAGCAATAAGACAACCCTTTCTACCTCATGTCTTGAGGTAAAATGAAAGAGAAAGAAATAGCCTAATGTTTTTGTGGAGAATATATAAATGTATTATTCTAATTTTTATATTAATACTGATTAAGACAATCTTAATGGAATGATTCCAATAATTGGTCCTTTGGTTCTGACCCATCAAAAAGACAATAGATGTCAATTGTACCCATCCTTAAAACAGGAGCATCTAAGAACTATTGTCAGTTTTTCTTCATGCAAATGTTTGATTATTCTCTTTTTGAGCACCATAATTCCACAGCTGCCCCAATATTAGATCATAGAACGGTTACTTTTTTCAACCAAACTGGGAGGGTCACTGGTGACCTAAAGCTACATTTTAAGACTCTCAGACTGGAGGTTATGGGTTTGGGTCATGGCATCTTCAAGGTCATGTGTCTGTTTTATTGCAGAGAGCTTCAAGGTTCAATGAAAGAAATAAAAGGTGATATATTTCAATGATCCAAAGAAAGGTATTGAGAGGGCCTGGGTTTACTACTAGGAAAAGCTTTTAGATGTGTTGGATCTACTTACTAAGATTTTAGAACTCACAAAACAAACCAAGGAGTCTAGGGCTTTAGCCTTGTCTAACTGAAAATAAAATAAATAAAAATAAATAAATAAATAAACTGGGCTCAACAAGCTTTGTGTTTTTCGATTAATGCCAATGTGTTCATTTTGTTGGACAACACAAAGGGGCACATTTACAAGCCCTTTGCGTTGCCGGTGCTTCACTTTTGCCCATTATAAAAGTGACGCATTGGTGGCCCAAAGAGCTTGTAAATAAGCCCCAAAGTCAGGTTGCTTAAAATGGATAATGAATGATGTGAACTTACAAGCCCTGAGACTGGTTATAAAGCTAAGATTTCCATTTTGAGTAACAATTTTACAAAGAAAGTGGGGATATAAGTGAAGGCTTTTCCTCACTATACACTGTACAGTACTCTGTGGAGAGAGTGTTTGGGAAGTGTTTTGATGAAGCCAGTAGATATAGGAACTGTTGAGCCATCTATTACCACTGCAGTAAGTGATTGCAGCAGTACCCATGTTAGTGGCCATTTTCTGCAAAACCAATGACTCTCATTATTTCGCCAAAGAAGAATGGAACAATATTTCCCTTACAACTGAGAACAAAAAAAGAGGCTTTTCTTAAGGTCCACATCACATTTTCTTCTCCTGTTAATAGGTTCCAAAATGTGATGCTGCAAATTCAGCAAACAACTTTAAAGACTCTCTGGATCCTTAAAACCATACAGGGTTTTTCAAGTACAGTTTTCTTTATTTCAAGGTTTTTTTTCTCAAAAACCAATCCATTTATGTGTGGAAGAGTTGTGTCTCATACAGAATATAGTATTCACTGGGGCGCAAGAGAATGAATTGCATGTGTTATTCTTTTGCCCAGCCTATACTCATGTTAGAAGGAAATGGATTAAACCCATTTGCCAACAGTTGAGTATTAGATCATGTTATGAGGCTGGAAGAATATTGCAAACAGACACGAGACAAGCAATAGCATTTAGTGTGCGCAGATATCTCTTTGGTGTAGATCTTATAAGAAGGAAAATAGGTTTGAAACTTTAGGTATTTTTTAAGTACAATTTGTGTCAATGAACCCATATATAGATCTGTACTGTCCCAATATGTAAGATTTTAGATGGTTTCCACAGAACCTTGTATATTTTTGAAAGAGCTATAAATGGTTTATTATAAAAAGTGCCCCCCAGATAAATGTGTGATTTTAAATATCCTTAAAAATCGTGTTTTATTGTAAATATATTGTTAAGCTTATCTTTTGACGGGATTTTATCTATATTTATTGTCTTTTTAAATTCGAAGAAAGGCCTTACATTGGTACATTGATTCCCAAATGAATTGCGTATTTTCGGGCAGAATACCATTTGAAATACTGCTGTATGATTTTTTTTTTACATTGACTATAATCTTTTATGATTTTTTAAATCGAAATAAAGATCTTTGACTTGACTTGACTTGAAAAGCTTCTTTCAATAGCAGTACAAAAAGGGGGAGTTAGACCCAATGGGACAAGGATAGGCAGGGACTTTACAAATCCGAATCAACTAGGGGTAAGCCTATATCTTGGATTTTGCAAGCATACACAACTTTTATAGCTTGAAAGATTAATACCTCTTTTTTATATCAATCCTGGTATTTTTATTTATACCATTTTATTTTGTATTTCAAATTTTCATTATTCATTCATTAACACATCGAAAATCGAGACATTGTCACTTTATAATTACACTTCATAAAAGACATTTCAAATCAACAATTATTCATACTTAGCAAAACAGTGTTAATCCCAAACAGAATTTTTGTGCTTTACAAAAAACAGTATCACAAAAAAATACAACTCAAATTCAAAAAAATAAGTAAACAATAACAACAAGATTTGATTTGGATGCCCTAGTTCCAAAAACTCATCTGATGTCTTCTTTTTGGTGTCCTATTACTTTTTAACCTAAGTAAACATCAATATTATTCAATTGAAAAGAAAGTTATTTTTCTTAATTATGCAAAGGGGATTTAACCACCATTTCTCAACGTCTTAAAGGGTATGCCGACGCGTTTCGAATCCTGGTATTCCTTTACAGGGCTCTCATCAGGGCTTATATTCTTTTAATCTGTAAAAAAGTTGTGACATAAATAAATTCATAAAAGACGTGCTCTCCCTATTTGTTTGTTTTACCACTATCTACTTATTAATATGTAGTTTTTACCTTAATCGTGAGGTTTCTGATTCATAAGAAATCATCATAAGGTACATCAGGGGCCATTGGGTAAAATGATTCTTTCTTATGTCCCTTTTTATTCTAAAGAAGTTAATAAATAATTTTTATGAAACAAGGAACTGACTTCAGTCATAGAATCGATTGAAAATTACAGCCGCAATAACATTGTGGGAAAAGGCTTCTGAATACCTGATTTTAAATGTGTGTGCCCCTCTTATAAACTTCTCCGTTTCAACTCGGGTGCTTCAATTCTGCAGAGAAACGGAGACGGAGGAGTTTTTGTTAACTGCGGTAGTCGCAACAATGTTTCAATACACTGTAACATTTGTAGCTGATATCTACCTTTGAAATCTGTCGATGCTGTGAAGCGCCGCTTTTCAATTCTTGCACTGGCCTCGCACGCTCATATTTATCGGTAACGAGGTGTGCGAGTTAGTTTCCTTCTGGCTTTGAGATAATAACGGTCTTTAAGATTGCTCTCTAGGAGCATTCAAAATACTCTAAGCTTTTAAGGCGGGTACTCACGATTTGTTTTCATTCTGCTCTTCGTGACATGATTCTTTCAATTGTGGCAGCCATTTTACATTTCTAACTTGCTATATAGATGTTAGGCGGTCTTTCCAACCTGAATTGTCCAACCATAGTTGACCTGTTCTTTCAACTGCAGAGATGCATTATGGTAATTAGAGTCCTAGACTCTATTCAGCTCACTCATACTGTTCAAACCTGAAGCTATACTATTAAATTTCATTATTAAGTATGCTTCTTTCTGTGTGAGTGCATTTTCTGTATCTATTTGTTTTTTGGTTGCATTTATTGATGCCAGGATAGTCCGTTGGAAGTCATTTTCAGAGTGAAACTTTTCAATGAAATGCTCAACCATGGGAGCAGTCAACACCTTTTTTTTAATGCGTGACCTGTGTTGCGTAATCCTAATGTTTGCCTGTTGCGATGTTTTACCAATATACATTTTCGGGCAAGAACATAATACTCCATAGATGACATTTTTAGTTTTGCAATTGGTGAACTCAGTGTGTTCCCATTATACCACATTATGAGTAAACTCAGTTCCTTCAATCGTATTGTTACAAGCTATGCAATTTCCACATTTATGGTGGCCCAGTATTGGTTTCATATTCCATTGTGAAAGAAGATCACTTTTGGCTTTTGGTAATGAGATGTCTGCACGTATTAGATGTTGAACTATACTTTGGGTCTTTCTCATTGCAAACAATGGCTTAGGGGAGGGGCAGTCTAGGTTCTCAAGAAGGCGCCTGTTCTGAAGTACAATTTGTTTAAATTTATTTGTGGCAGGACTGAAAGTAGTGACACATACCAATTTGTCAAGTTCCTTCTTTTCTTTGACCTGTAAAAGCCTCTCACGTGGTGTGAATCTTGCTTTCTTCATTGAATGTTTTAAGAGTTTCTTTGAGCAGCCTATTTTTGCCATCTCTTTACAAAACGTTCCTGCATGGCCTTTAAAATCAACCACATCTGTGCGATTCCTCCTAATCCGAAGTAGTTGTCCATATGGGAGGTTTTCTTTTAAACCTTTCAGGTGTGCACTGTTAAAATGCAGGATTGTATTCCTGTCGGTATCTTTCTTATACAATGATGTACATAGCTGATTCGCTTCTATACTGATTTCCACATCAAGAAATGTCATTGTAGTTTTACTTGAATGGGTAGAGAACTTGATATCTCCGTGTCGATTGTTTAACCATTCATAGAATGAATCCAATTCGGTCTGGCTCCTCTGCCACAGGAGCCAGACATCATCAATATACCGTAACCACTGCAAGATTTTTCCTTTGAAGGGGTTATTCTTCTCACAAATCTTTCCTCGAATTGGGCCATGTATAAAACCGCCATTTCCGTCGCATAAGGACAGCCCATGGCAGTACCTTTTACTTGTACAAAGAACTGGTCTTCAAATTTAAAATAGTTTTTTTAGGGCTACCTCTGCCAATTGCACAATAAATGATGTTGGGACTCTATGAGGGCGTTCTCTGCCATTCTAGTAAAACTCCATTACTTCCAGGGCCTCATCTTGGAGAATCTGGGTGTAAAGCGACGTAACATCTAGGGGCCGATTCCGATTCAGTAAAATGCCATCCGAATAGCCGTACGGAGCTTTTTTCCCGTACGATTCTTATGCAGAACCGTACCCGTACGTACGATGCAGTACGATGTGTACCCAAAGCAGTTCTCCGTACGAATCGTACCGAAGACCGTACAACTCACTAATCTGTACGAATTGCATTCGGAACGCGCAGTACGCGAGGTCCGTACGGATCGAAGCTGCATTTTCCGACCCAGCAAGTACGAATCGTATCGACAAGACTCCATACGACTCTTTTTCTACGGGAACTCAAAACGTCTGTAAAAGCGGATTTCGCCTTGAAATGCGTACAAAACAGACCCCCTGTGTAAGGTGCGTACACCCCATGATTGCAGGAGTATGGTGCATCGGGGTACAGTGCGTACACCCCTGGATTTCAGGGGTACAATGCGTATGTCCCCGTGCGTACACCCCAATATCGTAGGTGTACGAAGCGTAGGGGTACGGTTCACACACCCCATGAACGTAGGTATACGGTACGTACACCCCGTGCATACACCCCTTGTTTTTAGGGCTACGGTGCGTATGTGATAGTGTTGCCCTCCATACGAATAGCTCATATGCGACTTTACTGTACGAATCGTGTACTCATTTCCCGGTCCGGATCGTACTTGGCGGGTCATATGGCATTTTTACGAATCGTACGGTTCACTGTGCGGGTCGATGTCGTATAGATTTAACCTTCATTTTCATACGGTTTGCAATGATTCGGACGTATTTTCTCGCAATGGATCGTACTACGCGATTCAGACGGATTCGTACGATTCGGACGGAAACGGCTACAAATTCGAATCGACGTACGGATTCGTATCCCGAATCGGAATCGACCCTCTAATTTCGCCATAATTTGTTTTTGGTCATCAAATGGTAGGCCTTCCACTTTTAGGATAAAGTCTGTCGTATCTCGTAAGTATGATCTCACATCCTTCAAGAAGGGCTTTAAAAAGAAGTCTACGTACTTAGAGATAGGTTCTAAAATTGAATTACAACCCAAGACTATCGGTCTTCCCGGGGACTTTTTCAGATCTTTATGAATATTGGGCAAGAAATACAAAAGGGGAGTCCTTGGGGTCTTTTTAACTAGAAAAGCCTGTTCTTTTGGTCCCATGTAGCCACCATCTATGCCCAATTGGAGAATTTCGGTAATTTTATTTTGTATAGACTGGACTGGATCGTTTTCAACCGGTCGATACCAGGTTTTGTTATTAACTGCATTCTCTCTTCCTTAAGCTATATATCACATGGCCAAACCACTACTGCCCCACCCTTATCGGCCGGCTTGATGACCACTGATGTATCTGCTTTAAGAGTTTGAATCGCTTTCTGCTGTTCAAGACTTATATTTTTATTGACATATTGTTTAGACTTTTCTAATTTAGTGATAGAAGATAACACTATTTGTTAAAACACGTAGATTTGTTTAGGAATGTTTTGTGGAGGGATAAACTTCGATTTAACTCGAAGACCAGTCACTTCTTTATTTGCCATTGGTTAGCGCCTGCGAAAAAGGCTTTAAGTCTAATTTTCCTACAGAACTCTACAGCTTCAAGCTTGAGTTTAGTGAAATCTGTAGCTTTTTGTGGAACAAATTTTAGCCCAATACTTAATACTGTCTCTTCCTCTTTTGATAGTTTCTTTGTGGACAAATTAACTATAGTTGATGGATCTACAACTTGTATAACCAATTGCGTATTCTCATTTCCCATGGCGCCTTGATTCTGGCTTTTTGTTGAACGCCTTTGTCTAAAAAAGACACCTGTTTTTAGAGTTACCTTCTCTAGAGTCTGTCCCTGATGATTCAGATGAAGAAGTATCTGAAAATGTGGAGAAACGATTTTATGATCTTCCTTGGTAGGTGTTAAGGGACCTGCGCGATTCAATAAGAGTATATTAGTCCTCTTTAAGAAATGGGTGTACTGACTCAATTTTAAAGGACTTTCAGCCAGATTCATTATTGTCCCGTTTTGCGAGTCCTTAATAGCGATTATTAAGGAATCGCTATTAAGGACTTGCAAAACGGGATTCATGTAGGAATCGCAAAATAAATTGCGATTCCTAAAGCTTCCTTATTTGCGATTAGCAAATTGCTCATCGCAAATAAGGAATACCTCCCCATTCATTCCTATGGGCTAAAAGCCCATAGGAATGATTGGGGAGTTATTCCTTATCTCCTTTCATAATGTCCAGGTGCCTGACTAAGATTCTTAGACAGAAGGCCTTGGTGACTCTAATATTCCTCTAGTGTAGATCGCTCAAGCATGGTTTGATCTCTCCTCAAAAGGGCCATAGATACTTCTGCATTGCTTCTATTTCAAGTAGAAGTGAAAATCCCATGGTGGAAAGGTATACTAATACTGGGTCTCAGAATTCCCAGCAAGAGAAATTATAGCCCATATGTTAGATCATGCAGAATTATAGATACTACTATACAACTATGAAATATATATTAAAAAATATTTCTTTATTGAAAATCGTCACTTGTAATTAAAAAACACTGTAAACCTGATTACATTGACAATGACATCAAGATCATATACCATTAAAATCATATGTTACATACACAAAGGAAAAAACAATAATTCAACATAGGGGTGATTACAAGAGCATTGATACCTAATATGTGCCAACAAACGCTCAACAGAGAGACAGAACAATTCAATTGCTAATACTAGATACAATCTATTTTTCTCATCTGTAGGATAAGCTATTTCCATGGATTGTGTTGAATGAAGCTTCTATTTCACCCTTATATCTTATAAAATCCCAACAGGAAGAATTGCAGTCTGATCCAATCTGATAATCTACTGTTGATGGCTTTGAAACGCTGGTGTTCTTGTTCTCTGATGCACTTTTACCTTACATCTGTTCACCTCATAAAACCTCCTTGGGCCTTGGTACCATCAAGACTTACAAATATGTTTGGTAAGCTTAGGGTAGGTTCATTTGTGTAAACGAGTCACTATCTCATTCTAGCAAATTCCCCATCAGTTTGAGAGTTCCTTACCTTTGTGTCATCTCAAGGCACATCTTCCAGATTTATTAATGGCCACATACGAGCTATTCTGCTGACCCTGAACATTTTGGGGACAAACTTATATCTGATAATATGCCCACCAAACTCTGTTCTTTCTAAAAAATGAGATTTTGAACTAACTCTGTAATTGTTCAAAAATATGGCATGGCAGTGACTTCCTGTCATTGCAAAACAAGCCTTTCAAATCTGCTTTATTTTTTTCTGCGAGCCCCAAAAGATGGGACTCTCGGAGTTCCCACAAAGCATTATTGTCCTTCAAGGGTGTTCTTTTTCTATTACAGAACAGATGAGGAATGCCTTCACCAGTGTTGAGTATCCTTAGTTTCATTCTCATCCAAAGTTCTGTGTAGTGGCCTTTCAATAATATGCATTAAAGACTACTGATTTAAGAGATGTCCTATCCTCATTTTTGAACCTTCTAAAACTCACATGCTGCTGTTTATTCTCCTGCCTTAGCCAGGTGAGATAAGGCTTTTTATACTCTGAATTTGAATTTGGCTGAAAAACATACAAACACATTTGGAGCTAATTGCACTATAGCCAAGTCTCTTTGGCTTAAAGGATGTAAGAGGACATTCTTCGATCTGCTGATTGGTAGAGAGTATCAACATTTAGAACTTTTTTTTACAAATCTGTAGCTCATGCCTAATTGCTAATAGTGAAAGGGCTTTAGGTAAGCGAAAAATGAAAATGCAGATTTTCCTAGCTAGAATAGTGTAGGAAAGTCCTGATTTTAATAAAGACAATGAGGAAAATATCACCCCCCACCCAGAGCCTATATCTTGCCAGTTGTTTTGTTTCTTTTCCAATACATTTTCAAATATTCTTGATTCCTTCCTCTTCAAATGCTACAACTCCAGGTTGCTCGATGGCATCAGCTCAACAGGTTCCATATGTAGTTCCGTAGTTCGAGGGTCCGTGGTTCCGAACCCGTTCAATGAAGATCGTCGGATATAGATGATTTTGGTATCAGCGGACCGCAAATCACGAGTGCGGTATGTACAAGTGTTTTCGTCATAATCGATCAATGAGAACACTACATATTCAGGGATTTCGTTTGAACCCTCGGGTTCCATTTTGTGTACGGCAGCCATTTTGTGTGGTTGCCCTCACATAGGCCGATGACTGCGGCCGAACGAATCCTTGGGACACGTACACCTTAGCTGACTCTTGCATGACCTGGCCGAACTGACTCCCTTGCCCGAGGCTGACCTCGCTGAGCCAGTTCCTTGTTAAGCAGCTGGTCAGATAAAGATCAAAGAGCAGGGCATTGTTGAGTTTATGGTACATTGCACCCACCCTTCTATCTTGCTTCTCATCTGTTTCTGTTCCTTCCTTTATGGCTTAATCACTGACTTGGGTTGAGGTTTTATGATGGGTTTGTCAGGCCTGATCGAACAGGATATTGGAAGGTGCTTGGTCATTTCTGGTGGGCTGGACAAGGAAAGTGGGATTGTCGTTATGCGCTACTTTTAAAATGTCGCTTCTCCATTGGTCAGTTTGTACGTAATTGATGCTAGCCTGGAATGTGATTTTTGGCATAAAAGACCATGCTCCGCTCATTGAATTTGTGCAGTCTCTAGCGAACCACCCGTGTTGTGCTTCGTAGACCTATGTTCCTGGTTGCAGCCAATAAACTTTGGTCTTTGACGTCATCAAGAAGTGTCCCGTGTCTCTGTTTGCCGAGGCAGGGGAATCCGAAGACATCGGGCGTTATCCCTGGCGCCGCTGGGTTCTAAAACCCGGTTCTTCAGTTGGCGCCCAATGTGGGGCGACTTCAGCGGTACCGGTCCAAGCCCGAAGATCGTGAGGAAATTCTGGAGGAAGGCCTGCCACTTCATCGACCCCTGTATGTCGTCGTGGTCCAAAAGTCTTTGCTGCGAGGTTCCCCGCTTTCCGACGGCTATGAAGGACTGCTGCCCTGACTGTCGCCCTGTCTTGGAGCCATTAGACGATCTGTAGAGCGAGACAATAGACGGGTCTTCTGGTGACGCCATCGACATTTCAGTTAAGTATGAGTGGAGCGTATCCCAGTTCTTAGTTTTGTTTGGGTATCCTTCGGGATCACTTTGATTTGGTACCTGCAGGCCCCAAAGCCGAGGGGCTCGTGTTTTCACGAGGCTATCGTTTTTCAGATTTCCCTTGAAGTTTGAAGCTAGACTAGTGAGCGAAGATACCTGGTCTTAGCAGACTTGGAAAGATATTTGGTTTTGGTTGTACTAGGGATTCCCGATTGGAGCTCTACGTAAAACATGGAGTGGGCCCCATCACGTATAATGACATATGGGTAAAATACACGAGAAAAGACGGTGTCCTACAATGGCCCCGTTATGGTAGTTTTGAAACGGAGATTTTAGACAATCTCGAAGTTAAACTGTTCAAGAAGAAAGCCCGGCCGGCTATGTTTGACTCTTTCCGCCTATGGCGAAAGGAAGCCAAACAGAAAGAAATTAAGTTAGCGAAGAAACATAAACGTGAACGAGGTATGTCGTCAATGGTGCAAGCTCCTATACAGTTTAGGGATAATGAAGAAGAACAAGACAGCGAACAGATGCTTAGGATCCGTAAATTAGCGGTAGATAAGTGCTACCCAGCTTTGCCACATAAACAGCAAGAAGAGAAGAAAGATCTTGTGAAAGATCCTTTAATGTCGCATCTATTGAGTTCGCCACCCCCTTATGCACAGAATGCTCCGGCACCACCGCCACTAGTTGTAGTTGCGCAACCTCCGGTTGCTTTGCCACCTGTGATTCCTCAACAGCCAGCTCCTCTTCCGTTGGCTACTATTCCTTTGGTGCAGCCTTCTCAAGGGCCGCCGACTTTGCTACCTCCTTCATCTGCTACTCCTACGCCTGTCTTGTATACTCCTTCTGTTATTGTTCCGCCTCTGGTTTCCTCTCATTCTGTTCCGTCTCCTCTTCTTTTATCACCTTCTCCTTCTGTTCGACAGAGAATGACGGATGCGGTTACTAGTATTTTTTCTCCTCTGATGGGTTCTTTGGGTATGTCTCCTGTTGTCGAGCGTAGACAATCGCGTAGTCAATTGCCTAATGTTGATGAAAGGACAGTGTTTGATCACATAGCGCGTAAATGGGTTGCGTATCCTACGCTTTATGATCTTGAAGGTATTATGGATGTTTTCCATCAATGGGAAGCACCGAAACAACGGTACGTCTTTGATATGATGTTTTCTTTCATTAGTGAGCAATGGGAAGATGAAGTAGGACAGACTCCGTCTGAGTTGTACCGTGTACGTTCCGAGAAAGGGACTATTGTGGGTCTCGGCATTGAGAAAGCAGTTGGGACATTGTTGTCATTACGTAATGACCGATTTGATTGTTTGAGCCTAATTCGTCAGTTAGGAGAAAAGCGCGTCAATATCCGATGCGTGAGGTTCCCCCAGTTTGGAGACCTGCTGATGTAAATGCTGTTCCACCTATTGTTGCGCACTTTCAGCGTGCTTGGGTACATGTTCCTTGGAAACGTGCTGAAGTTTTAGCTATTGAGCAGTCTTTACCTGATCCGTGCAAAAATCCAGCAGGGTACTATAAGGAGCTAACTCAGACTGTGAGTTCATGTATCATGAATCTAGCTGACATAGACATATTGTTTGGGAATGTTGTTCCACAGCCTATTTGGGGTAAGATTCGTCACACGGATCATGTGCATGAATTAGGTGAGACATGGGTTAATCTTAGAGATGCCGATAATAGACAAGTAGGCGGTGCTAAACCTGAGGATTTGATTGCTGACCTTCCTGGTAGGATTATTACTTATATGAAGACTCTAATGCCCGAAGTGCGTGTTAATTGGGACAAGTTGTCTGCATGCAAGCAGAAGAAAGATGAAACTGTGTCCGACTTTTTCACGCGGTTTGAAGAGACCTTTGTAGACCAAAGTGGTCAGGACATGGCCACCGAAGGTGGTCAGAGATTGTTCGTCGACAAATTTGTTCATTATTTGCTTCCCGAATTGTGCAATAGGTTGAAGGATTCTGAGAGTGCTTGGGCTGTTTCTACGTCAGCGCAGATTTTGGCTACTGCCCAGTACTATGAAAATAGGAATAAGGATGAGATAGAGAAAGCGGATAAGAAGACTAAGGAATTAAAGACTAAAGTTCTTCTACAGCAAGCTTATCCGCCCCGTAATAATCAGCGTGATTATCAGCAACCTCAGCAATATTCGAGAAACTCGCAAAGGTTCGAGTCTTCTCAACAACGTTTTCCGTACGGGCCTAATCAGTGTGCGTATTGTAAAGAAGAGGGCCATTTCAAGAGTAGTTGTCCGGTTCTGTTACAGCGCACGAATGGTGCTTCTGGTGTGAGAGGTCGAGGTGCTCAACAAGCGCCTAGAGGTAGAGGTCGTGGTCAGAATACGCGTTCTTTGCCTCCACAGAATTCTATGAATAGCTTTGATCAGCAGAATGGTGCGTCTGGTAGGACGCCACAGTACTATGCGGATGATTACTACGTCGAAGGTGAGGAAGTGAATGGTAATGATTGTTAGGACAGCCATGGACAAAGAGAGGGAGTTGTTTCATTTCCAGTAGATCAGAGTGGACCTTATGTTGAAGTGATTGCATCAGGTGTGTCGGAGCCTTTTCTGTTGGATACTGGTGCTGCAAAGAGTTCTATTATGCACTCTAAACTCCCTGGCACACCTTTGTCTGGCTTAAAGAATGTTTCAGTAGGTTTTTCTGGCGCCCCGGTTACGAATCCAATTTCTACTCCGTTGCCTCTTTCTGTTGGACCTCGTAGATTCGAAGCACCACTCATTTTGATGACCGGTTGTGGTGAGAACTTGTTGGGATTGGACTTGTTAAAGAGATTGTATGCAACGTTATATTGTTCTCCTTCGGGAGTACATCTTACATTGGGTGAGAGAGTGATCTCTCCGATGTATTTATCTAAAGATCGACTTCCACCTGAATTGTCTTCTCTCCCTGATTCTCTTTGGGCTACTGGTCCAAACGATGTAGGCCTTTTAGAGATTCCGCCATATGTTGTGACGTTGAAAGCGAATGCTAGGTTACCACGCATTCCACAGTACCGTATCTCGAGTGATGGTGAGAGAGCACTTTTGGCGATCATCTACGTTCACATTGAAAAGGGTGTGATTGAGGAAACGAGAGGTAATGTGTGCAATAGTCCTGTTTTGCCTGTTCTGAAGAGAACTGATTCTTCACAGCCACTTGTATATAGGTTTGTGATCGATCTCCACAAGGTGAATAAGAGCGTTGTCCCGCAATTTACTGTTGTACCTGATATCACCGCTTTGTTGACTTTGATCCCGGCTACAGCCACGTGGTTTTCGGTGATTGATTTGAAGAATGCTTTCTTCAGCATCCCGATTGCCGTGGAAAATAGAGACAAATTTGGATTCTCTTTAGGAGGACGAAGTTTCCGCTTTAAGCGCGCTCCTCAAGGCTACTGCGAAAGTCCATCGATCTATAGCCAAGCTTTGAAGACGCAACTTGATTTGTTGGTTTTACCTGATGGTGCTGCTCTTATTCAGTACGTTGACGACTTGTTAGTTGCTGCTGACAATGAAGAGATTTGTAGAGAGGCTACTTTGTCGTTGTTACGCCACTTGTCTGATTTCCATCACAAGGTTTCTCTTTCGAAGTTGCAATATTGTCGACAAGAAGTTGCCTACTTAGGTCACCTCTTATCGAAGGAGGGAAGGAAACTGACCACAGAAAGAATTCAAGCGATTGCGAAAATGAGTGTGCCTACGACACAGAGAGAAGTTCGTGCGTTTTTGGGTATTACGTCGTACTGTAGACAGTGGATCCCTAATTTTTCGTTACTAGCGAAACCTTTGATATCTCTTACTGTTAAGGATACTCCAAATCCTATTCCTTGGACTGACGAATGTCAGAAGAGCTTTTCAGAATTACGTGATGCGTTGTGTTCGACTCCTGTGTTGGGTACTCCCGACTACAGTAAGCCTTTCACATTGTATGTCCATGAGAGAGAGGGATGTGCATTGTCAGTCTTGACTCAACAGTTTTGCGATAAGCAGCGTCCATGTGCTTATTTTCCGTCGACTTTGGATCCTGTAGCTAGAGCTTTGCCGAGTTGTTTGAGAGCTACAGCAGCAGCGGCTGTTTCGATTCAACTGTCTGCTGGTTTGGTTATGGACAATACACTGATTGTGATGGTTCCACATGCAGTGGATACCTTGTTGAATGGTACCAAGACACAGCACTTAACTAGTGCTCGGTTGTCGGGTTACGAATTGACTCTGTTAGCGAGTCATGTGCATATTAAGAGATGCAACACGTTGAATCCAGCCACGTTGTTGCCAATATCAGTTGAGACAGATAATGGCACAGAACAGCATGATTGTTTCCTTAGAACTGAGGAAGAAACGAAAGGGAGGATAGACCTTAGGGATACTCCTCTTCCGGTATGTGATGGTACTTTGTGGGTTGATGGTTCATGCTTCAAGCTGTCGAATGGTGATACGACTGCGGCATATGCTGTTACGACATTGCATACAATTGTTAAAGCTGCACGTATCCCACATAATTCAGCGCAAGCAGCAGAGTTGACTGCATTAACGAGAGCATGTGTGTAGGCGAAAGGTAAACGAGTGAATGTGTACACTGACAGCCAGTATGCGTTTGGTGTTGCTCATAGTTTTGGACGTTTGTGGCGAGAGCGTGGGTTCCTGAATCGCACGGAACTAAAATACAGCATGGACAGTTGGTGAATGAACTTCTTGAATCACTTACTTTGCCATTGCAAGTAGTGATTGTGAAATGCAGTACGCATAAGAAAGTTACGGATGATGTTGGTCGCGGTAATGCGTTTGCAGATGAAGTCGCGAAAGAAACTGCGAGAAATGTGATGAGCCGAATGTATGTTGCAGGTCCGGCGAGATGGGTTCCAGATAGAAGCATGTGTGAGGATACGATTGAGAGTGTGAAATCCATCCAAGCTGAAGCTACAGAGAAAGAGTTGAATGAATGGAGAGAGAGTAAGGGTAGACTGGACTCGAATGGTTGTTGGATTGATTTGTTAGAGCATCAAAGATGGTTGTTACCTGACGCGTATGTGCTTCCAGTGGTTACAATGGCTCATGGAGTGGCACATATCAGCGTGAAAGGGATTTGCAAGTTGTTGGCTCCGGTTTGGCAGAATGCTGGAATTCCCAAATGTGCAGAGAATCTGGTTAAGAACTGTATGGTGTGTTTGATGTACAATCCTGGTAAGGGAAGTCCAACTCCAGCTGGTCATTTTGCTCCTCCAACGTATCCGTTTGAGGCTTTGCAGCTAGATTTCATCCACATGGAGAGGTGCAACAACCTAAAGTATGTGTTAGTGGTTGTTTGCTCTTTTTCTAGATGGGTGGAAGCTTACCCTTTGAAGGACAATACTGCCTTGTCCACAGCGAAAGCCCTTATCAAAGAGTTCTTCCCTAGGTATGGATTGCCGAGAATGATCTGGAGTGACAATGGGAGTGAATTTGTGGGTCAAGTGATGAAGAGAGTGTGTGATGGATTAGGAATAAGGCAGAAGTTCCACGCTGCAAATCACCCTCAATCAGCTGGTTTAGTCGAGTGCTATAATGGCACTCTGAAATTAAAGTTGGCCAAAATCCAAGCGAGCTCTGGTTTACAATGGCCAGATGCTTTTCCTCTAGCTCTTTTGTCCACTAGAATGACTGTGCATTCGCGAATGGGTTTCAATCCGTATGAGGTCGTGTTTGGCCGCCCGGCAAACATTTGGGGTGTGCCAAGACCAACCAAATTTAGTGAGATTGAACATCCTGTGTTGCTCGATTATCTGTATGAATTGACGGCTAAATTGCGTGTTTTACATCAACTGGTTCATGACAGTTTACCACAGGCTTCTGAAGATCCAGGACACGCCATTGAACCTGGTTCCTGGGTGTTTGTGAAGAACTTTCAGCGGAGCAAGAATGAGCAGCCCCGCTGGACAGGACCCTTCCTTGTTTTGTTGTCTACACGTTCCGCAGTACGAGTGCACGGGAAAAAGAATTGGATCCATGGCGTACAATGCAAAAGGGCTCCTTTGCCCTTGCCGTACGATCGGTGGGTCCAGAAGGGACTTCCAGACTCTGAGACTGAGACCGTGTCTCGTTTTCTGCCATTCAGCGATGCCCGTTTGATTGGAACGAACACTGAGAAAGAAAGTGGCGATATTCTTCAAGAAGCTGTGCCTCCTTTGAATCGTTTGAACACTACTGAACCTGAACTCTTGTTCCGCGAACAAACATTGCCTGGTAAAGACCATTATAATTTGCGACTGAGAGTCGCGGGACTAATAAACAGATAACGTTTCTTTAAGATTTTTCTGTTTGCAGGTTAACTCTCCTCCGAGGAACTACTTTGATTTTTGTTTTTCGAACCGCCATCCGGGTTCAGCTGTAGGGTCGCGGTTGCCGAAGTCTTTGGAGTGCAAGCCTGAGACACTAGGTCGAAGGTTCTGGTTGGCCTAAGGGAGTTGCCCTGGGCTGACAGAGGCATTCCTTAGCATAGAACACCCTACCACCGCGAGCAGCATATTTAGTGAAGGATGGAGTTCTTCAAGTTGGAGAGACCTGTTGGGCGGGTCCGCATCATCGCGTAATTGCACTTCAGGAGCGCCATTTTTAAAGTACTCGGTGCCGCTTTCGGCGCGATCAGGTAGGCTTGACGCTCTAGTCGTCAGAAGGACGCTAGGCGTGTATTTAAGCCAGTCATGCTGACGCGCAGCGGTCACGCGCTGCGGGGACGCCAGATTGACGCCGGAGTTACGCCAGAGTTCAGCCCGTCTGCGCCCGTCCGCGCTGAGGACGCGCTGCAGGACGGGCTGGACCCTGGGACTCCTGGTGTTTATGCGCCCCCTTCCCGGGAGGACTTATTTGGCGCCCTTCTATCCCTGAGACCCCCTGCGCTTTGCTGCCATCATCAGCTTAGACCCGAGGTATTGTGTCGTGCCCACTTGTGTCCCTCTTGTAACGTTCCTTTTGCCGGTCCTATTCAGGACCGCAGTCATTCAATCTCTTCTTTGTCGGCCAGTCATACCTCCCAATCCAAACATGGATTTTTGATCAATGCGCGCTCATTGATCAAACATGGGATTGAATTCCACGATTTTGTTAGTTCAAGGAATCCTGACTGGATCTTTGTTACAGAAACGTGGGCTACCGAGTCCTCTGGCCATGATCTGCTTTTGGCCATACCTGAAGGATATACCTTTTTAAGGTTAGACAGAGAACGCTGTAGAGGGGGTGGAATTGCCATTCTTTTTAAATCTACTCTCACATGTACCATAAAACCCTTATCGGTCTCTACGGATCCTTTTGAGGCGCTCTACTTCTGTATTGTGCATACCCCGGCGAGCTCCTTTTCTGGCATACTACTTTATAGGCCCCCTGGGTCTAGAGCTAACTTCTGCTCAGAACTTTTTAGAATTTTGGAACCTTATTTTGGTAGATCCCATCTCACTATTCTGGGCGACATTAATTTTCACTTAGAGGATTTTACTTCGAAAGAGACCTGCTCCCTGCTCAACTCTCTGGAGGCATGTGACTTTGTCCAACGAGTTCTCCTCCCGACTCATAAGGCGGGGCATATCCTTGACGGGATCTTTTCCAACGACCCCAGATTAGGTGTTGGTACTCCGGTCCCGATTACCTGGTCTGACCACTTAGCAGTCCCGCTGGTTCTAGACATCCCCTGCCCCGTTGTCATTGCGGGCTCTGGTAAAAAACAACTCAAAAGGAGCTTCAAAAATTTTACTTCGGAGTCTGTGGCCCCTTTTATTCTCAACGCCCATATTTCAACTCAGCGGAAGGTGGATGAGTCGGCCCAAGAACTCGCTGATGCCATCTCCAGAGCCGCTGACGAATTAGCCCCACCTTCCCTGAAACCTGCAGCTAGACAGAAGCCAACTGCCCCCTGGTTTTCCGTCGATCTGAGGCTTCTTAGACAATCTTGCAGACAGAAGGAACGCAGGTGGCGTAAATCCTGGGATCTCAAGGATAGAGAAGGCTATAAGAGCCTACTACGAGAGTACAAAAAGAGAGTCATTAAGGAGAAACAGGACTACTTTTCCAATTTAACCTGTTCCTTAACATCTTCCAAAGAGCTCTTCAAAATAGTGGACTCTTTGTGCTCTCTCCAGGTCCCTGATCCTGTAGTCGCTTCCCAGGAGCTATGCAATGATATATCAGACTTTTTCTACAAAAAGATAGATGATATCTACATAGCTCTTAAGTCGCAGGGGAACTCGCTTAATGCTGAGGATTTCTCCCAAATTACACGTCTGGAAGCCTGGACTACAGAATCCTCTCACTCCCTTGATCATTTCCCTGCCCTTTCGCTAGAGGATCTGAATAGTCTGTTGGACAAAACTAAATCGTCATCTCCACTTGATCCTGTTCCTCTGAAAGTATTGAAGAACTGCAGAGAGACTATTCTTCCTTCGATGCTGGAAGTCATGAATGGAGCATTGGAGCAGGGCATCTTCCCGTCACTTTGGAAGAAAGCCATTGTAAAGCCGCTGCTGAAAAAGACCACCTTGGACCCTGGAGTACTGAAGAACTTTAGACCCATTTCTCTTCTGCCGGCCCCGGCTAAGATGCTGGAGACCCATTTGAATTTCCATCTTTCAAACTTCCTCGATACCTCTGGTTTCTTGGACGGGTCCCAACATGGCTTCAGAAAGCTGCATAGCACGGAGTCTGCTCTGACGAAAGTCATTGATAACATCCGCAGAAAAGTGGATTTGGGTCTAACCACCGTACTGGTGCTGCTAGATCTTTCAGCAGCATTCGACACCCTGTCTCCCCTTACTTTAACAACTAGGTTAAGGGAGGCAGGGGTAGAAGGACCGGCACTCAGTCTCCTGAGCTCCTTTCTTCAACAACGAGAGCAGTGTGTCATGCTAGGTGAATACCTCTCCCCTGCTAAGTCTTTGCAATGTGGGGTGCCACAGGGGTCGGCATTGAGCCCGACCCTGTTTAACATCTACGTGGCCCCACTTGCAAGACTAGTAAGATCTCAGGGGATGGAGGTAGTGTCGTATGCCGACGACACGCAGATTATGGTATCCCTGACTCACTCTGTGGGTGAAACCGCTTCTAACTTTAGGGCCTGCATGCAACTTGTTGCAGAGTGGATGATTGCCAACTCCCTAAAGTTGAACGGGGACAAGACAGAGGTCCTGGTCTTTGGCAAGGACCAGGGCATATGGTCAGATGATTGGTGGCCTCCTTCTTTAGGTAGCTGCCCAATACCAACACAATCTGCCAGGAACCTAGGCGTCATCTTTGACACCCAGCTCTCCATGGAGCTTCAGGTCAACAGAACGGTGGCTACCTGTTGGGGAGTCATCAAGACCCTGAAAAGAATCGTACACTACCTGTCCCCACAGGCACGGAAACAGGTGGTGATCGCCCTTGTTGGCTCAAGGCTTGATTACTGCAACTCAGTGTACGCCGGGGCCAACAAGGGTCTGCTCCAGCGCTTGCAGGTCATACAAAACGCGGCAGCGCGGTTTGCTCTCGCTCTGCCCTGGCTGGCCTCTATGACCTCAGCGAGGAAGAACCTTCACTGGCTCCCCATCCCCTCAAGGATCACTTTTAAACTCCTCTGCCTTACATATAAGGCTTTAACTGCAGGTTCGACTGATGCCCTTGGATCACTACTCTCTAGATACGTTCCGAGTAGATGTCTCCGATCCAGTGAGCTTAATCAACTGGTTATTCCCAGAGCCAAGAAGGCTAGATGGGGGAGTAAAGCTTTTTCCATACTGGCTCCTCTGATGTGGAATACACTCCCCCTGGAAATCAAAATACTGCCCTCCCTTGACCTCTTTAGGAAGGCATTGAAAACCTGGCTCTTTATCAATGCATACAAGTAGGCTCTGTTTCTATCTGCTCACAGTCATTATTTGGACTAGGCGCCTTGACGCCCACTGGGCATAGCTGCGCAATATAAATAATGTTTCATTCATTCATTCATTCACCTGTTGAAAGAATAAGCTTTAAGAGCAAAGTTTACAAACTAATGACCCAAAAACGATTTTTAATACTGTGTTTATTCATGTTGCTGAGCTTAATGATATTTTTAATTGGTTATGTGACATTCTCGTTTAAAGTGACGCTCATGCCCACTGTGCATCCTATACCTCCTCCTACTATTTCTTCTCATTCTTTTCACCCTCTGCCCGAACATGAAATAGTTAGAAGAATGGAATTTGCTAACAATTCTTTTATTCAACTTTTGCACCAACACCAGAAGGTTATGAACACGACAAATTGTTGGATTTGTGGTCTAATGCCCCATACGACCGATAAAGGTATTCCATTCTTGGTTTTGCCTTTCAGTCTTAATGGTTCTATTTGGACATAAAGAATGATGTACATTTATGCCCATAGTGTCTATCCCCAACGTTCACCGAAAGATAATCCGAAGAATAGTGCTCTGGCCAAGGGTATAGTCGACATGGTCAAAGGAACTAGTTCGTATGAGACTATTCCGAAAGATGAGAGACAACCATACATTGGTTGGAACGTTACTGGATATGGAGTTAGTCTGAGTGTTAACCAGCGAGCAAAAAGTTCTCCACCGATTTGGATAGTGCCCCATCAGGGTCGCTATTGTCTGCAGGGTAATGGCAAGAATCCGAGAGCTCAGTTAGGGAAGAGTGTCTGCACTGAGACATATGTATTTGCGTCTCAGACTTCCCCAGCGTTCTTAGCAGCTAAGGGTACCTATTTCATCTGTTACGACAAAGCGTATACATGGTTGCCCCCTGACTTCTCGGGCACATGTCTTGTTTCTTTCCTGTTGCCTCCCACTTTTTCAGCTGCGGCAGATTACCATAAAATGAGAGTTGCTAGGGGTGTCTTCAGCAAGGAAGATACCGCAGGGCAAGAGTTGGAAGATTTCTTTAAGGGTTTTCTGCCGTTCTGGGGACCTATGGCTAACAGCAGGAGCATTCGCCAGTTGACGAGAGTGGTTGAGTCCACCGTAGTCGAAACTGGTAACTTGACTGCTGAGCTCCAGTCGGATCGACTTATGACACTTCAGAATAGAGTTGCTTTTGATGTCATACTAACAGATAGAGGTGGAGTATGTAAATTGATTCAATCGAGCTGCTGCGTTTTCATTCCAGACAACGCTCCGACAGTCTTCCAGGCCATTTCCAAGCTACATAAGATCTCCGACTCTGTACATATAGACAAGGGAGATTGGTCGTTGATGGGATGGTTTTGGGGATTGATATCCATGTGGGGATGGAAGATTCTGATGGTCATTGGGATGATATTAGCTATCCTTTTCCTGTTCTGTCTCTGTGTACAGTGTGCTCCTGCTATTTGTGGCTTTTGTGCTACTTCGTGTGCGAGGAGACCTGTCCAGAGAGAGGTACTAAGTACTAGGATGATGCTACAGCAACATATCGATGATCTGATGAATATAGACCTAGATTCAGACTGACATGGGTTTGGGTTTATTGCCTATGTAAGGGCATAAGGAGGGTCTGTAGTTCCGTAGTTCGAGGGTCCGTGGTTCGGTGGTTCCGAACCCATTCAATGAAGATCGTCGGATATAGGCGATTTTGGTATCAGCTGACCGCAAATCACGAGTGCGGTATGTACGAGTGTTTTCGTCATAATCGATCAATGAGAACACTACGTATTCAGGAATTTTGTTTGAACCCTCGGGTTCCATTTTGTGTACGGCAGCCATTTTGTGTGGTTGCCCTCACATAGGCCGATGACTGCGGCCGAACGAATCCTTGGGACACGTACACCTTAGCTGGCTCTTGCATGACCTGGCCAAACTGACTCCCTTGCCCGAGGCTGACCTCGCTGAACCAGTTCCTTGTTAAGCAGCTGGTCAGATAAAGATCAAAGAGCAGGACATTGTTGAGTTTATGGTACATTGCACCCACCCTTCTATCTTGCTTCTCATCTGTTTCTGTTCCTTCCTTTATGGCTTAATCACTGACTTGGGTTGGGGTTTTATGATGGGTTTGTCCGGCCTGATCGAACAGGATATTGGAATGTGCTTGGTCATTTCTGGTGGGCTGGGCAACGGAAAGTGGGATTGTCGTTATGCGCTACTTTTAAAATGTCGCTTCTCCATTGGTCAGTTTGTACGTAATTGATGCTAGCCTGGAATGTGATTTTTGGCATAAAAGACCATGCTCCGCTCATTGAATTTGTGCAGTCTCTAGCGAACCACCCGTGTTGTGCTTCGTAGACCTCTGTTCCTGGTTGCAGCCAATAAACTTTGACATCTTGAGTGCAACATTTTGATAGATTTTTTTAAGCTAATTCCTTGTTTGATTTTAAAGTTCTGACTAGCTGCTGCTGAAATTACCCTACAATCTAGGCACAGCTTACTTAATATATGTTATTTTTTTAATGCACAAAGGATAGGTAGTAGTGTTCCCAAAGGGAAACGTCCGCACAACACTCTGAAACACAATCTAGTTATATATACAATTCGTACACATCTGTTTGTGTCAGATTCATTTGAACGAACACTGGAAAGTAGGCCTGTGTTTTTCAAATAGTAAACTTGCAACCATGATAAGTTGTTAAGCGAAAATTAGGCTCATCGCATTTCCTCACACAAGCGGTCCCTGTTCCTGACACAAACAGACGTGTATTCACTTAACGACTAACATATAGCTAGCTTATTAGCTGTGTCGCATTTGACTATCGTGACTATTGAACAGACTTGCTGGCATTCCTCATTCCGTACTTTGATTAACTACCCTGCCATCGAAATATTGATATTATGCTTCATTGCCAAACGACGGTTTATCTCGTTCACTTTGATGTTCAATACATTCTTCACTCCGCCGTGTTCATGCCTTGAAAAAGTCCTTGTGTAGGACGAAACACGTGTTGGTGACCTTTTTTTGCTGGGAATATCTGTTTTATGAAATTGAAAATAAAGAAAAGACTGAAGAAAACAAACTAATTGGACTATACTTTGAATTTTCTTTGGAAATCCCCGTTGAATTTAACCTTGCCATCTGTTTTTTTTTTTGGAATACTCTATTATAAGTAGAGTGTGTTATACTGAGGGTCTTTAACTTTTGCCCGGATTATTAGAATTACGAATTTTTAGGAGTGCTGTAAATAGATTCTCAAAATTTGTTCAAATGTTATTTTTTTAAGTTGTTTGACATTTTCATTCATATAGCTTTATTTCGATCACAAAGATCATAAAAGTACACAGCGCAAGAAAGATGAAATACAAAAAGAAAAAAGATTGGTTTTGAGTGCCATAAATACCATAAAGTAGTTTAAAAACGAGAATAATAAAAGCAGATAAAATATACGGTATGTTATACAATACACTTGCAGCGCTTAATCCACAGTGCATGGCAGTATCTGAAGATACCATAGAACATTACTCTGTGTGTGTCGGTGGTCAAGATTCTGAACACCTCAAGGTAGTGGCCAGGGCCAACCAGTCTACATAGCGGAATTATCCATTTTTTCCTCAAGAATTTATAGTGTGAACAGAAAAAAAATGAGCAATGGATTCTGGGCTGACACTGCACGCAGGGCAAAACTCATCATTAAAAACGTCACAACGGCACTTTATACAAAAGATTTGTGGGTAAGGTCTTGTAGCAAAACTGGAAAAATAATCTGTGTGCCAGAGGGGGGACTATTTCATCTATAGTATCCTCAATGTGGGAGCCAAGTTTAAAATTTAGGAATTCATTAGTCAAGCATCCCTTAGTTTTTGCCACGACCTTTTCTGAGATGGCTTCCCAAAACATCACTTTCAGCCTAGCCTTGGTGTGATGGCCAGACTATCCATCCCTTAATTCAGTTTATGGGCCAACTGTCTCTGAGCAAGGTCCAGGTAGAGGGGTGTCAGAGGGGTACTAGAGGGTAGGTCAACCAGGGATCTAAGAAAACGATTCGATTTTCAATGTTAGACAAATAATTAGTATTACCTTTTCCACAGAGTTCTGCTCCATAGAGAATCCCCCCTAGGACTTTGGTATTATAGATTTCCAGGGCATGAGCTAACTGCCTTAATAGGGTTGCCCTGTGGATTTTAGTAATGTGAACGGTCTGTTGGATTAGATATAGTTTTACTTTCTCGATGTGGGCAGCCCAGTGTATTGTCGGGGTCATGCGAATAACTAGATAATCAAAAGCATCAACTAGCTCAAGTGTGCTACTTTCAACTAACACAGGTCTTTTTGAGGATTTACCATTGCTCTCGTGAAAATCATGTATTTAGTTTCAACCTCATTAAGCACCAGGCCCCACTCGTCACAAAACTTAACAAAATCATTTAAGAGCTGTTGTAGACCCTGCGGCATTTTAGAAATTAGATGGGTGTTGTCGGCAAAAAGAAGAACTGGAACTCTTCTTGAGCCAATTTTTGGGGCATCGCACACATCTCTGTCTAAAAAGTTGATCACCCCATTAATAAAAAGAGTAAAAAGTGTGGGGGCTAACACACATGCCTGTCTCACGCCCTGATGGACTGGGAAGGTGTCTGTAATTTTATTGTTCTCCCCCACCTCACCTGTGCTGTATTTGATTAATGTCAGCTGATTAAAACATCTAAAAGGTTCCTCAGTAAGCCAAATTCATTTAGAACTCGCCATAGGCTAGCTCGCGGGACTAGATCAAACAAAGAACATAGATCAACAAAGGCCATGTAGAGCTTCCCTCCCTTAACTGTCACTTCCTTCCAATAAATACAAAGGAGGCAAAAGGCCTGTTCCAAGGTGCTGTTTTTTGCACGGAAGCCCGCTTGAAAGTCACTCATGATTCGAGCCTCTAGGATCCAATCCTGGATTCTTCCAAGGATTTGCTTACAGAAGATTTTCTGAAGAGAGTCGATAGGGCCTTTGACTTAAATGATCATAGGCAGGCATTTAAAGTGTTTTAAGTTGACATGTAATGGTTTTTATTAACTAATCATGATAAATAAACTTGAACTTGAAACTTGAGTTTAATGTGTCTTCACATCAAGGAAAAGAGGCAGTTAATTCTTGGATACAGCTATAAATAGTCTTAGCTTATGCCTCATTGGCGGGTTCACTTCCCCTCAAGATGTAGTTTGTAAACCAGTGTTTGCTGGAAAGTGTCGTTTTTTGATTAATGCCTGCTATATATTGAATTGAACAAGTTAAGAAAGTTTACTAAAGTCAGTAATTCCATATTGTATTTTAAGGGTGTGCCAACAGAGTGGCTGCTGTGAAGACAATGTTTTGCAAGCTACAATAGATTTCTTCTTCTGGGCTGTGACAACTTTGCAGCTGATATTTCATTGCTTTTATCCAATCGCACTTTCTAATTTCATTATTACTACCCAGGGAATTCAGTCATCACTGATATTGTCGAGTGTATCCTTAGACCAAATACAGGGAGGTGGGGTGATGCTGCTTTTATCGGTGCTTTGAATGAAAATGATTTTTCACCTCTGGTTTCCCCCCTGTTGCAAGCAGCTGAATGAAATCTGATTGGTCTGCACGGGAGCACAAGCAGGAGGTCGCTGCAACTTGCGGGGGGATGGCATGTAGTGATGTGCTCCCCTTTCATCGCCTCTTATGAGGCGTACAATGCTTTCAGAGATGTAACTGGCAACTTGGTTCCTCAAGCAAGCCTGCTGCTTGAGGATCCCCAGCCCACCTGACACCGGGCGCCATGCTAGTGGTTCTTTACAAGTCAAAGCAACTAAGAATAGGTAACTCTGAACTTGCTATTGAAGGTAGTGTAAACAACTATTCAGTCACTGTTGAATGTATCCATGTTTGGTACCTCTTATACAAGTACATGGATATATGAAGTCTATCATTCACGCCAAGGCACAGGTTTGAACACATCGGAAGTTGAGTGATAAGGTGGTCTCTCAACTGTTTTCATGCTCCTACTCCCACATATGTTCATTGATTAGCAGGGGGTAACAAAGTTGATTAGAAACTCAGCAACTGAACTTCAGCACGCCAAACTGGCTCAAGATCGCAGAACATAATGTGCTCTAGATGGACCAGTAAAGGAACAAGGAAGGTTTCTAATAGAAACTGTAGTGTATGGGAATTGTTTGCGCGATATCAGAAAAGGGCGTGATCTTGAGCCTCAGAAGATCTTGGAAGACTAAAGATATACAGTGGCATGGAAGCAACATTACAAAATAATACTGACAACTTCAGAGGATATCCACTTCACAGGGAGTGGTTCATCGGCTCAACAGCATTCCACAATTCTGTTTATAATTATAGGACAGCCCAGGCACTAATTAAAGACAATAGATATGACATGGCACAAGTGGAATCTGAGCCTTCAAACAACATTACAAGTTTAGGGTTCCGCAAAGGGAGAGATAAAAGGATAAGGAAAGAGGCACCAGGAATTGTGATCAACTGGTCACAGTAGACTGGAATTTGGGCGCAATTTATTTCCGACCGTAATGGTGTGATGGTCAGATACAGAAAACCGGTTCGATCTGGTTGTAGGTTTTACCTTTGGATTAAGTTAAAAATATGAAAGTCGAAAATAGTCAGTAGAGCAAGGTGGCAGACTGTACCGGAAGAGGGCTCCATAAGGTCACGTAGTCGTTGAACGTACTCCCGGGTTAAGCCATTGGTATTTGGCAGGAAAGATCAGTGCGAGTGAAATTAACATTTCGTGGCCAGGGAAGTCCTCTCACTGGCGGGATACTTTTGCCGACTTCACAAGGTAAAATTTCAACATTTGAATTTAGGCACTTTTTTGGAGCTCTAAATCTTTTAGCAGCTCAAAGCTGGTCTGTGTTGCTGAAGAGGGCCATCACGAAAAAGGTGCAAACGGAGTAAATCTGAATCTTCACCCAGCGAGAGCACAACTTTGTTGGATCGATTTGGCAGCTTTGTCCCATTTCTCTGGAGGTCTTTAAAGCCAAAATGTTTCTAAGTTCCAGGTTTTCAGGGGTGGTAGGTGAAGTCCAGACAGACGAAATCAATGATTCCAGGACCTAAGGAACAGCACTTGGGGATCAGGACTTACTCCTGCAAAGGTCACCAGAAGGGTCTGGATTAGGTCCACATGGAACTAGTCAGCTGGGAATCTTGAGGAAAGGCCTATTGTCACTTTTTGTGCCCCTGTAGCTTGAACAAGGGTCAGCCTTATGACCATTGGAGTCCACTTCTTTGCCCTGGGTACAATAAGGAGCAGATCCATTCCTTCAATGCTCCAACTGCAGGTTCAGTCCTCTTCTAATCTTTCTGAGGTCCACTAAAATTCTGAGGAGGGTACTGGGGATGTTATCTGCCTGGCATCATTTTGGGGGGTGTAAATTCACGTTTTGCAATATTTCCTGTGTGCCATACTGCAAACAGTCTCACAGTGTCCCTCTCTGTCTAAATCCAAGGTGGTAAAACTCTTCTCTCCATGTGCAGAGCCTATTTTGCTGATCCTAGAGGTCAGGGAAATGAGTATCCCCTCATCTGTGATCACTTAAAATCAACTTGCATTTGCCTGTGACATGGGAGGACCCTTGGAAGTAAATTAAGTTCTTTAGGCACCCCCCAAATCGTCATCCTGCCAAAGTAGCAAAACAACTCCCCACACCCAGGCTTTGCCTCTGCTGTGGGAGCACTTTTCACACCTCATTCAGGGCAAGAGCAGTTAAAGGGCTGCAGCTGAAGGCTAGTGCAAAATGTTAGCCTCGAGAACCTTTAACCAGGGAAGAAACTTTCTTAAAGCACCTTGCTCTTAATATTTATCACAAATACTGTTGTTTTAGTTCATTGGCTACCCTACCACTAGTCCCAGAATACTTTACTTTACCTACTCCCTAGCAATGATTTCTTTTCACAGCAGTCTTTTCACTTTCTCCTCTTAAAACCATACAGTTATTAGTTTAACCCTTTTACATGGGAAATCCTTCAATCAGATTTTGCCTGTTTTTTCTGCCTTTTTTTCAAATGTTTTCCTCAAATTTTATATCTTACTGACTCCTCCCTAGCTGGTCCTGAGGTGCTTCTTTTTTTCTAAAGATTACAATAGACTTTGGTTTGGCTGTTGGGTGATAGTTGGATCTAGTTGCTTTGAGAGTTTGGTGAAAACAGTGGTATCCCAATGCGACAATGTTTGTTGGCACCCCCAATAACCACCTCTGCCATGGATTCCCTTACTACCACCCTTTAACAGTGCCCCTCAAGTCTCGATAACCACACTCTCTCAGATGCATTTAATTAGCTTTATAGCTTCATTCATACCAGTGTAGGGTGTCAGAGCACTTTACATCACAGACACTACACATAGACAATCAATCATAGGGGTGTAAATCAGTGTATAGGAAATGTTACATTAGGAGTCACATGCCATCCATAATAGTAGACAGTATAGTTTAATAGTTCTTGGTCTGGAGAAGCACAAACTCAGAATTTGTAAATTTATTAAATGTAATTCCGTGGTTGGGGGTTCTCTTTAATAATCAGAATTGATTTCAATCCAAATGTACTCTTTTTCCATTATTAGGATATTGAATGACTAGGAAAAAAATCATAACGCTCTAATGTATACTTTGTAGTTTGCATGCAGCTGTTTGGTGATGGCTAATAGCTCACTGTCTATTCTAGGATTATAACTTATAAACTGCAAGTAAGAAAATGATCTTTCAGTCAAAATCAGTAACCCATTGATCTATTTACATTATAAGCACTTTGCGATCTGCATGGTACACATTCTTTTCTGCAGGCATACTAACCCTCTGCTCTACCTTACCATGAGTCACAACTTCAACTAGACAAACCTCTGATTTCTCTATAGAAAGAACATTAATCACCGGAGTTATATTGACATTTTTATTGTTGCCTGAAAATTGCTGGAAGCTAGGATCACAGCATCAAATGCGTTCAAACCATAATATTCTTGCAAAGACGATGCCCCCCTCCCTCCCCAAAGTCAGTGCCCGGTGTGGTTGCACCGGTCGCGCTGCCTGGCCTATCCCGCTGTAGCACCTAAATTCCTGTAGAAGGTGATGATATCTGGCAAGAAAGAAGAGGCTGGCCCAGCTACAGCTCCTCCCTCAAGTGATCGTTATCAGCCTCATTCCTGAGTGTGGGCTCATTGCCTGCTCCCCTCAAACACAAAAGTCTAGCATGCGCGGACACTACAATTTAAACACTGTAAGCTTTTTGTCAAGTGAGGTTTGGCTGTGAAGTATTCAATTCCCACTTCTGCCGTGACCAACCACCTGGTCCATATACATTGTTGCTCTGTCTGAAACTGACAAGCCAGATTTCGGTTTTCAATAGACATGTCAGTAGTCGCACCATTGCTTCCCCTGGCACCCTCCTTGCAGCAGTAGAATGCAAAGAGGGCAGTGTGATGGAGGTTCGATCTTTTGGAGAGACATGTCTTAAAAATTAGGTGATAGTGACTTGCGAAGCAACTTCCACCATCGCACGTGTTTCTGCAGTGCATGAACATGTTCTCAGCCACCATTGTTACTGTTTTTAATACCTATTTTCAATTAGCCAAATTATAAACCCTATTTTCTAACAAAATAGTTTTTTGATGTCCACATGAGCTGTCCTTTTATAACTCCATCATTTATACATATTGACATGTCTTGTTTTTCCCTTTTGCAATGATATGGCGCCCACATCACAACACAGATGCTTCTAAAACATACAAATGGTCGTGTTTGCTCATTGTTATAGACATGATTCAGAAAAGGGGGTGGTGATGAACAGAGTGTCTGAATTAAGCAGACCACTCTTACCCAGTCCAAAGATCAGGGCTTGATCCATCACCGTTTTTTAGCTCACTGCACCATCCCAGCTCAGAACCTGGCTATATGCAAATTAGTCTGTCCCTGTCCCAGTGCATGATGGGAACAGGGCAAACCAAACTACCAAGCCAATTCTTATACTGGGAAAGAAACAAGCTACGGGGACCGGTTTCTGGCATTTCAGCCGTCTTCGGCCCGGCTTGCTTGAATCCTGATGGTGCAATGAGAAAGGGACTCACATCTGAGTATACCCTTCCACGCTTGTGGTGGAAAAAATGATTCAGAAAAGGGGGTGGTGATGAACAGAGTGTCTGAATTAAGCAGACCACTCTTACCTAGTCCAAAGATCAGGGCTTGATCCATCATCGTTTTTTAGCTCACTGCACCATCCCAGCTCAGAACCTGGCTACATGCAAATTAGTCTGTCCCTGTCCGAGTGCATGATGGGAACAGGGCAAACCAAACTACCAAGCCAATTCTTATACTGGAAAGGAAACAAGCTACCGGGGACCTGTTTCTGGCATTTCAGCCGCCGTCGGCCCGGCTTGCTTGAATCCTGATGGTGCAATGAGCAAGGGACTCACATCTGAGTATACCCTTCCACGCTTGTGGTGGACAAAATGATTCAGAAAAGGGGGTGGTGATGAACAGAGTGTCTGAATTAAGCAGACCACTCTTACCCAGTCCAAAGATCAGGGCTTGATCCATCACCGTTTTTTAGCTCACTGCACCATCCCAGTTCAGAACCTGGCTACATGCAAATTAGTCTGTCCCTGTCCCAGTGCATGATGGGAACAGGGCAAACCAAACTACCAAGCCAATTCTTATACTGGGAAGAAAACAAGCTACCGGGGACCGGTTTCTGGCATTTAAGCCGTCGTCGGCCCGGCTTGCTTGAATCCTGATGATGCAATGAGCAAGGGACTCACATCTGAGTATACCCTTCCACGCTTGTGGTGGACAAAATGATTCAGAAAAGGGGGTGGTGATGAACAGAGTGTCTGAATTAAGCAGACCACTCTTACCCAGTCCAAAGATCAGGGCTTGATCCATCACCGTTTTTTAGCTCACTGCACCATCCCAGCTCAGAACCTGGCTACATGCAAATTAGTCTGTCCCTGTCCCTGTGCATGATGGGAACAGGGCAAACCAAACTACCAAGCCAATTCTTATACTGGGAAGGAAACAAGCTACCGGGGACCGGTTTCTGGCATTTCAGCCGTCGTCGGCCCGGCTTGCTTGAATCCTGATGGTGCAATGAGCAAGGGACTCACATCTGAGTATACCCTTCCACGCTTGTGGTGGACAAAATGATTCAGAAAAGGGCGTGGTGATGAACAGAGTGTCTGAATTAAGCAGACCACTCTTACCCAGTCCAAAGATCAGGGCTTGATCCATCACCGTTTTTTAGCTCACTACACCATCCCAGCTCAGAACCTGGCTACATGCAAATTAGTCTGTCCCTGTCCCAGTCTGGTCTGCCCTGTTCCCATGATGCACTGGGCCAGGGACAGACTAATTTGCATGTAGCCAGGTTCTGAGCTGGGATGGTGCAGTGAGCTAAAAAATGGTGATGGATCAAGCCCTGATCTTTGGACTGGGTAAGAGTGGTCTGTTTAATTCAGACACTCTGTTCATCACCACCCCCTTTTCTGAATCGTTTTTGGCCACTATAGGTGTGGCAGGGTATACTCAGACATGAGTCTGTTGCTCACTGCACCATCAGGATTCAAGCAAGTCGGGCCGACGACGGCTGAAATGCCAGAAACCGGTCCCCGGAAGCTTGTCTCCTTTCCAGTGAAGAATTGGCTTGGTAGTCTGGTCAGCCCTGTTCCCATGATGCACTGGGCCAGGGACAGACTAATTTGCATGTAGTCAAGTTCTGAGCTGGGATGGTGCAGTGAGCTAAAAAATGGTGATGGATCAAGCCCTGATCTTTGGACTGGGTAAGAGTGGTCTGCTTAATTCAGACACTCTGTTCATCACCACCCCCTTTTCTGAATCATTGTTATAGACAAGCACTAAATACACAATTTCCATAATTCTAACTTCTCTTTTTTTAATGTCCTATCTGTTTTCCATTATTTGGCTTTATACATTGTTGGGGTAGTGTTAGAAATGGGGGTCTCTAGCTGGTAATGTTTTTCACCTTTGTCCAAATAGTCAGGAATAGGGTTATGCTCCTAAAATAACCCCTGCTCACCCCTTGGTAGCTTGGTACGAGCAGACAGGCTAATCTGAGAGGCATAAAGCATTTGTGAACACATACAATAACACAGTGAAAACACTACAAATGGACACCACACCAGTTTAGAAAAATAAGTATCTTTATCTAAACAAGACCAAATGGCAAAAATCCACCATATAGTATCAAAAAGAAGGTTCTTCAGTGGTAGAAATAGTTCAGTTCAATACAAGTTGTAAATGCAAAACTTTTCCAACAAAGTACCTTAGATGCGCCACACAAAACAAACAAAAGGGGCGCAGGCAAGGCGATTTGTCGGTTCTTTCTTCGGGGTAGGCAGTGCACCTGCTCCTTACTGCAGCGCAGGAGAGGTGATGCGTCTGTATCTTACAGGAGAGGAGGGGTTGCGTGAGCTTCTTACTGCATTCCGGTTACGATGCGACAAGATGGCGCCTCAATGTGTGGCGCCGATTCGGTGCGATGCGACAAAATGACGGCTTGATGCGAAATGACGATCCAGTCGATGCGTGAATGGTTGCAGCCGCACAGCAGATGCTGCAACAATCCTCTTGGCGATGGGCCGGTACTCGGTGTGGATGCGGCGCGCTTCTTCTCCGTGGCTCGGCAATGCATCAGGACTCGTGCGGATGCAACACGCTTCTTCCTCGTTGCGTCAATCTTCCAGCCTCCAACAACAAACAATTTCTAGAGGTCCTAAACAGCAGCAGGCACCTCTTTGCAGGTTGGAATTCCCAGCAACGAAATTCAAGGGAGCTGGTGGTGCAGTCTTTGTGTCCCTGAGACTTCAGATAAGAGGCAATCTCAGTTTCAAGCACTCGGAGATCTTCCTAAAGATGACAAAGCAAAAAGCAAAGTCCTTTTCTACTTTTCTAGGCAACAAGTAACCACTGCAGGCCAACCCCAAACAGCAAATAGCACAGGGGCAGTAATCTTCCTTCAGCTTCTCCGGTTTCTTCTCCTTGGCAATGGTTCCTCTTGATTTCCCAGACGTGATCTAAAGTTCTGGGGTCTGGGTCCCCCTTTTTATACACACAAATCCTTTGTCTTTGAAGGCGGAGAGTGTCTGTACCCAGCCAAAACCAGTTCTGTCCCCACTGGTGCAGCTTCTTGGCAGGAGGTGGAGGCAGCATTGTTGAAAGCAGACCTGGCCCAGGCAGGTGAATGGAAATCTCCTCCCCCTACTCTAAATTCAACCCAGGTCCCATTCAGCCCAGCAGTAACTCATCAGACTGCTGAAGCTGCAGCCCTCTCCCTGCTCCTGTCACTCACAAGCCAGACATGCAATACAAAACCTAGCAGAGGCATACTGGATTGTTGGGCAAGAAAATACCTACTTTCTAAAAGTGGTATTTTCAAACACAGAATGTTAAAATCACCCACACTAAAAGATGCACTTTAACATTCCTAGTTCAGGCATACTAAACTTTATTTTCTGATCTTGTTCCCTAGGTCAGTTATGCTTTTAAGATGTTATAATCAAACTGCCTATCTGGCCTATTGGAGCAAATGGCCTTGCAATAGTGAAAAACGAATTTGGCAGTAATTCACTATCAGGACATGCTACACACATTTCACATACAATGCACCCTGCTGTACCTTGGGCTTACCTTAGGGTTGACTAGAATGCATAAAATGGAAGGTTTAGGGTCTGGCAAGTGTGTGTACTTGCCAAGTCGACATGGCAGTCCCAGGCTGCACACAGGCTCTGCAATGGCAGGCCTGAGCCACATTTTACAAGCTGCTTCTGTGGGTGGCACAATCAGTGCTGCAAGCCCACCAGCAGCATTTGATTTACAGGCCCTGGGCACACATGGTGCATTGTACTAGGGACTGACAAGTAAATCAAATAACCAATCATGGAATCACTAATCCATAACAACTATTCACAATAGGGAGCACTTGCACTTTGGCACTGAACAGCAGTGGCAAAGTGTCCAAAGCATCTAGACCAGCAAAAAAAGATAAGGCAACAGCTAAAAATGGAGGGGAGACCCAGGCCAATGGTGCCAGGTCTAACAGGTAGTTATTACTATATTTCACTGTCTTACTTTTAGACTTTTCCTGTTTTTATACACCTGTGATTGTTTCTATATCACCCTCTAGTTTCGACTTTCAATCGTGCTGTTCTCCCCACTTCCTACTTTTGCATTTAAAAAACATTCATACACAATTCTTTCATGTATTTGTTCTCTCTCTTTTGCTTTCTATTTAACTATTTTTATGATTACGTGATTGTGTATCTCTGCCTGTAGATGTTTTCAAAATTGTGCCCTGTAGATGTTTTCAAAATTGTGCCATTTGTGATTTTGTGTGTGCCTGTCTGCACCTGTGACTGTCTCAGTATCACTTTCTATTTTTGACTTTAAATCTTGTTTTTCCCCTGTTCCTTTCTTTCCCTATGTCTGTCTAACTACTTTATTTCACTTACAATTTATTTCATGTTTTACTCAATCTCTCTATTTTGCTTTCTCTTTATGATTTTGTGACTGTGAATTGCTTATGGAAGATGTTTACAAACTTGTGGCCTTGTGTGTGTCTCCATGTTATGTTATGTTATGATAACTGCTACTTTTATAGCGCATAATCACCAACAGGTCTTTTAGAGCTTTGATAGAGAGGTCCGATAACCACTGCAGGCCCCATGAACTAGTGTGACAGATGATTTAGGTAGTGTCCAACGCCTCCTTAAACGGGAACATTTTGAGGCGTTTCCTGAACAGGAGGAGCGTGCATTCTTTGCGGAAGTCATCCGGTAGTTTATTCCAAAGTTGCGGGAGCAGGACAGAGAGAGCTCTGCCTCCCTTGGATGTCATATTAAATCGAGGAACTGCCAGCAGACAGCTCTCAGCAGACCGGAGTTTCCGGCCCGGCACATAGTTTTGGAGATGCTCTTTAATGTAGGTCGGGCCTGACCGTAAATTGTTTTGTGGGCAATACACAGGCCCTTGAATTTAGCGCTCTGCTTGATGGGGAGCCAGTGAAGCCTGCGCAAGAGAGGGGTCACCTGTGCCCTTCTGGGAAGCCTGAAGATCAGCCTAACTGCATCATTCATAGTCACCTGTAATTTGTAGGTTAGTTTTTCTGGTAGGCCGATGAATAGGGCTTTCCCGGAATCTAGTCTAGATAGGATAGTGGCTGATACTATCACCTGTATAATTGCGGTCGAGAGGAGGGGGCAAGTCTCCGCAGTTGTCTCAGTATGACAGTGCATGTGCCAGTCACGGTCGCTACTTAGTTGGCCATAGAGAGGTTAGCATCTATCTTGATGCCTAAGCTTTTTACGGTTGTGACCGGCGTAGGGGTGGCGCCCAGCTCTTGGGGCCAAAGATGGTCACTCCAGGGGTTTGTCTTCCAGGGTAATGTGAGGATCTCAGTTTTGTCTGGGTTGACCTTCAGTGAGTTGGTCATCATCCAGTTCACTGTATATCTAAGAATATTTTGCATCCATGAGGAGGCCTGCTGGGAGATGTCAATCTGGAGGATGAGCTGCGTGTTATCCGCATAGTTAAAGACTTGACAGTCCATGCACACCAAGGCAGCTATTAGTGGCTGAATGTAAATGTTAAAGAGGAGTGGGGACAGTACTGAACTTTGGGGGACGCCACGCGTGAGGGTGCCCTTGTCAGACACCTGCTCCCCAAGCTGAAACCTCTGCGACTGCCCGGAAAGAAAGGAATCAAGCCACACGTGGGCCATCCCGCAGATGCCCAGATCAGAGATGCGGGCTAGAAGCTGCGCATGATTGACTGTGTCAAATGCTGCTGACAGGTCTAACAGCACCAGGGCGCACCATTTAATATTGTCAGCCATGACTCTGAGTTCGCCGAGTACCGATAGCATTACCAGCTCAGTGCTGTGGTTGGGCCTAAAGCCCGCCTGCCGTACTTAGAGTAGCTGATTATCCTCCCAAAAAAACTAGAGTGTTTTTAGGATATGTTCCTCTATGACTTTCGCCAGTAAGGGGAGCTGGAAAATTGGCCTGTAGCTTTTAAGAGTGGCAGCATCGGCCCCTGGGTTCTTCAGCAGAGGGGTGACCCTGGCTTCCTTCAGGCCAGAGGGAAAGTAGCCTGTTTCCAATGAGTGGTTTAGCAGGGTGAGGATCTGCCTTTCAAGACCAGGAAGGGCCATACAAAAAACTATTGGGGGACAGGGGTCTGCTGGTGAGCCTGATTGTATATGGCTCATCAGGCCTGACAAGGAGGCAGAATCTAAATTAGGGAAGGAGGAGAGCTGGTTAGCACTCGTAGGGGGCATGGGGTGCTGTTCTAGGGGGGACTGATGGGCCGGGGTGCTCTCAATCTCAGCTAGAATGTCCACAACCTTGTGCAGAAAATAGGTCTGGAAGGTGTTGCAATCTACTGGTGAAACTGGGAATCCTTGTGTTGACTTGACTGGCTGAGCTATTTTAGTATTTTAAAAGTCTCTTTCTGTTTATTTGCTGCATCCGTGAGTTTGACTCATAATATTCAGCCTTCCTAGTCATAATGGCCTTTTTATATGAGATAAGCAGGAGTTTGTGGGCAGCTAGATCGGCTTGGCTGTCTGATTTCCGCCACCTTTTCTCGGCTTGGCGGAGGGTTTGCTTTCTTCCCCTCAGTTCTTCATTGAACCAGGTGGCGCCCTTGCCTTTATCTCTAACTTTCTCCCTTCATGCTGGAGCTATCTGATCAATAGCTTTCTTAAGCGTGTCAGTGAGGGAGGCGTACTTGTAGTTCAGGTTGCCTGAACTGGGTGCTTTCACAGGGAGCCTGAGTAGGGTACCAGCCAGGTTGTCTGCCTCGATTCTATTCCAGCTGTGCACAGTTTTCCAACCCAGTGGCGGCTGCAATGGGAGGCTATCCAGCAAGACCCAGCATCTGATCAGCAAGTGATCTGACCAGGTGCAAGTGCTGATATCTGTGTTAGTCGCTGGGAGGTCCAGATAAGGTCGAGTATGTGACCCTTAATGTGGGTTTGAGCATTTACTAGTTGGTAAAGCCCCAAAGAGCACATGGCTAGCTCGAATTGGCCAGCCTGCGACTCTCTGGGAGTTTCGTCCCAGAGATAGTTAAAGTTGCCCACCACTAAGAGTCGTTGGTAGCGTGAGCAGAGATCACTGTCCAATTCGGAGAAAAGTCCGTTAAACCTAGGAGTTGGACGTGGGGGCGGTATGCCACTACTAGTATAATGCAAGTGGATTTACTTGAGATGTTAACACCTAAAGTGTCAGCGTTCTCGAAGTTCTCTGCCAGTATCTTGTCTACCAGCAGACTTTTTTTTTAATACAAGATGGCCACTCAACCCCCCCCTCTGGCATTGTCCTTCCTGTTGTGCCATAAGGCGTCAAATTTCCAGGGTAGTGCTGCAATCAAATCAGGGGTGGCGCTATCTCCTAGCCAGGTTTCTGTGACTGATAGGACATCTATTACTCCGTCCTGGAGTAGCATACAAATTTCAAGGCAGTGTTTTGGCAGCAAACGTGTTTTCAGCAGAGCATCTTTTAGACCTGGTGGTTGTCTGGGCAGAGTGTTAATATGGTGGGCTATAAATGGAGTTATGGCAGGGGTCTTCAATCTGTGGGGCGCGACCCCTAGGGGGGTCGTGGAGTCCAGGGAAGGGGGTCGCAGATTGTCAGTTTGCCTGACTGCCAGGCTGATTGAGGGTGCGCACGGCGGAGGGCTAATTCACACCGAGGGGTGAAAAACAACAAAGCCTCATTAACAAGTAAAAGGTCTTTTAAAGACCTGTGAAATACTGTGGTGCGGCTTTGTGTGTGTCCCTGAAGGTGTTTAAGCCCGGCTCACATACACGAGGAGGGAAAGGGATGGGGGGCAGGGGAGGGTGGCTGGGGGAGGAGGCTGTAGCCCTTCGAGTTCAATGGACTTTGCGCGCCTGGAGCTGTGGGTCCTGCCTGTAAAGCACAAAGCACGAACCCTCATACCTGGTGCCTGTGCAGGAGAAATGTGCCTGAGAGTCGGTTCTTCAGGTGAGATGTTGTTACAGCCTGTCCGCCCCCGTCCCCAGCAGAGAGGGACAGAGATGCCCTCCCATGAGAGAGGAAGAAGGAAGAAGACGCAGAGAGATACTGACCCCCCCCCTCCGCTCCCCCCCCATGAGAGAGGCACAAAAAAGATGGGTGGATGAATGGATGAAAGGGTGGATGGATGAAGGATGGATGTATGGATGGATAGAAGGTTGCATGGATCATGATGGATGGATGTGTAAAAAGGTGGGTGGATGAATGATGGGTGAATGGATGGATGAAAGGGTGGATGGATGGATATGTGAAAAGGTGGGTGGATGAATGATGAGTGGATGGATGGATGAAAGGGTGGATTGATGAAGGATGTATGTATGGATGGAAGGATGAAAGGGAAGATGGATGAAGGATGCATGTATGGATGGATAAAAGGTTGCATTGATGAATGATGGATGGATGTGTGAAAAGGTGGGTGGATAAATGATGGGTGAATGGATGGATGGAAGGGTGAATAGATGAAGGATGGATGTATGGATGGAAAGATGAAAGGGTGGACGGATGAAGGATGGATGTATGGATGGATAAAAGGTTGCTTGGATCATGATGGATAGATGTGTGAAAAGGTGGGTGGATGAATGATGGGTGAATGGATGGATGAAAGGGTGGATGGATGAAGGATGAATGTATGGATGTAAGGATGAAAGGGTGGATGGATGATGGATGGATGGATGGATGGATATGTGAAAAGGTGGGTGGATGACTGATGAGTGGATGGGTGGATGACTGATGAGTGGATGGATGGATGAAAGGGTGGATGGATGGATGGAGGACGGATAGATGGATGGAAGGAAGGATGAAATGGTAGATGGATGAAGGATGGATGTATAGATGGATAAAAGGTTGCATGGATGAATGATGGATGGATGGATGTGTGAAAAGGTGGGTGGATGAATGATGGGTGAATGGATGGATGAAAGTGTGGATAGATAAAGGATGTATGTATGGATGGAAGGAAGGATGAAATGGTAGATGGATGATGGATGGATGTATGGATGGATAAAAGGTTGCATGGATCATGATGAATGGATGGATGTGTGAAAAGGTGGGTGAATGAATGATGGGTGGATGGATGGATGGATGGATGGTTGGTTGAAAGGGTAGGTGGATGAAGGATGGATATATGGATGAAAGAGTGGATGGATGAAGGATGGATGTATTGATGGAAGGATGAAAGGGTGGATGGATGAAGGATGTATGTATGGATGAAAGGATGAAAGGGTGGATGGATGAAGGATGGATGTATGGATGAAAGGGTGGATGGGTGGATGAAGGATGGATGTATGGATGGAAGGATGAAAGGGTGGATGGATGAAGGATGGATGTATGGATGGATAAAATGTTGCATGAATGATGGATGGATGTGTGAAAAGGTGGGTGGATGAATGATGGATGGATGGAAGGGTGGATGGGTAAAGGATGGATGTAAGGATGAAAGGGTGGATGGATGAAAGATGGATGTATAGATGGATGGATGAAAGATGGATGTATAGATGGAAGGATGAAAGGGTGGATTGATGAAGGATGGATGTGTGAAATTGTGGGTGGATGAATGATGGATGGATGGATGTGATGAGGTCTAACAGGCGCATGTATGGTTGTCGATAGTTGTTGATGATGAGGAGTACCAGTTTCTAGAAACTTTTGTTGGGAGGGGGTCCTTAAGCCTAAAAAGGTTTTACAAGGGGGTCTCGGCATCAAAAAGTTTGAAGACCTCTGAGTTATGGTGATATTGTCCTGATTTTTACTTAATAGATTTTCTGCTCTAAGAGTTTCTACTGCCTGCTGGTCGAGGGTGCGGGACTTAGTTTCTAGGGCACGGAGCTCTTCCACTGAATAAGATAAGAATTGGCCAGGGGTCCTGGCCCCTGGTCCCGATCGGGCACAGATGGGCTTGCCTCAGTTAGGCGCGCCTGCTCCAGCATGCGCCTAAATGTGTTCCCTTCCGCCGCCCTCCAATCAGTGCTGCGCTGCACCAGCTGACACCCTCCCTGAGCAGTAGACCGTGTGAGCATAGCGGAAGTGCTAAGGACCAGGGAGGGAGCAATCGGCAGGGGAAATGCGCATCTGAGTCAGGTAAGGATCAAATGCATAGAGTTTGGGATTTTTAGATATTTAAAGTGCAAGTACAAGTGTAGCGTTTAAAATCTAATTAAGAAGATCAGGAGTAAATTAAACGTTGCATTTTAAAAACAGGCAAAAGTTTCATAAAACTGATTTAAAAACGAGCAAACAAAGATTCAAAACGCAATTTGATCAAGAGACACACATTAAAGCCTTGAGGGAGCTGCCTCGTGAGTATTTGTCTGTCTGTGTTGGTGAACACATATATGTGTGCCATAGTGAATAGCGGTGTGCATATGTCTGTTCTTGTGTGTGGATCTGTGAATTCATATATGAATATATCCATGTGTAAGTGAACCAATGGAAGAATACAAATTTGTGTCTCTGTCTATGAGTAAGTGTGAGTCAATAGCTAATGGCACAAATGTGTATATTTGTGTGTTCCTATGTGTATGACTGTACATCTATCAGTATGCAAGTGAGTGTGTGTGTTTGTGTGCATGTGTGTGTGTAAGTTAATGGTGCAGTACGAATACGTCAGCATCTAAGTTTAGGTGTTTGTGCATGGGAGTCAATAGTGTTGTGTGAATTTTGTCTCTGTGAGTGCTTATATGTGCAAGTCTGTGTTTATGAGTTTGTAAGTGTGCGACTGATTCAATGACAGTTTGGAAAGATGTGTTGCAGTGTGTGTCTATGAGTGGGTGTGCATCAAGTACTTTTAGTGGCATCTGAGAGATCTGCTGTGTGCAAAAGTGTGTCCCTGTGTGTGCCCTGTGTGTCAGTCTCTGTCTTGAGTATGGGGGTATGGGGTATGTGTGAGTCAATATTAGCTTTTGTTTCGGTGCACATCTATAAGTATGCAAAGAATGTGAGTCAATGATACAGTGTGAATATGTATCCCTGTGTGTGAGTGTGCAATAATGATTAAGTGAGTGTTTGTTTGAGTCAATGGTGGTGTGCAAATGTGTGTCATTGTGTGTGCCTCTATGGATGAGTCGAAATCTATGAACATGTGGCTGTGTGTAAGAGTCAATGGTACTGTGCAAATGTGAGCCCCTGTGTGTATCTGTGTGATAGTATCCATCTATGCCTATGTAAGTGTGTATATAAATCAATCAAAGTATGTGAGTGCATGCCTCTGTGATTGCCAGTATGTGATTGCCAGTATGTGAGATGTCATGTATGAGCATATCTGTTTTTGTCTCAGTCAATGGTAGTGAGCGAATGTGTGCCCTACAGTGTGCCTCTGTGTGTGGCTTTTGATGAGTACATGACTGTGCATCTGAATCAATGGCAGTGTGTAAATCTGTGTCTGCCTGTGCCTCTGTCTGCGTCTAGTGCATATGAGTGTGTGTTAGAGTAAATGGTAATGCATGAATGTGTGTACCTGTGTACCTTTCTCTGCGATTCTGCATCTAACAGTATGTGAATGTGTCTCTTTGTTAATGAGGATGTGTGAATGTGTGTTCCTGTGTTCTTCTGTGTGGGCCAATGCATCCATGAGTGCATCAGTAGATGTCTGAGTTAATGGCAGTGTGCAAATACGTGTCTCTGTGTGTGCAACATTATGTATGACTCTGAATCTATGGGTACACAAATGTGTTTTTGTGAGTCAAGAGTGGTGTAAGAATATGTGTACCTGTGAATGCCTCTTTTTACTGTGCACATGAGAAGTTTTTGTTTAAATCGCGGTGTGCATATGTCTGACTGTGTGTCTGAGTCTACTTCTATGAGTATGTGACTGTATCTGAGTTAGTTTGTATGTGTCTCTGTGAGTATGCATCTATGTGTATTCAAGTGTGCACATGAGTCAAAGGTGCAGTGTGGATAAGTGTCTCTGTGTGTGAATGCAGCACATATGACTAGGGCCACTGGAATTATGCAGCAGGAGAGGGTCAAATTATGCAGCAAGAAACAACAATTTTGTGCCATAATGCAGCACATTTTCGGACAGTATTACTTTATTGTTTTGACATGTTTTCATTTGTTAACACTGTCTGGGCACTGGTAGGACCTCAGTTTAATACCCAGATATAGCAATAAGCAGCAAAAAGGTGACCAGTCAACCTTTGCAAAGGACCTTCCATTGGGCAGCAACACCTGTTGCTACAATTTAGTAACTTTCATCGTTTGAACTACAAACAAAAACAAATTCAGGTGAGATCTGCAGCTTATGGGGTGTGGCCAAGATGGTGGCTTGAATGGACGTACTTGCCTGTCACTCCGTCCTCGGTGCATCTAAAGCACTGTTGACGAGCCCCATCCACCTCAACTACACCCCCCTAAACAACCCCTGACCAAAGCCGTCTAACCTGGAGCATCGGGAGACCAGTGAGCCCTGACTGGTGCCAGGTGAAGGAGCGGGGTATCCTTGCAAAGCTCTGGCCACGCAGCACACTTTCCCTCACACTGTGACCTTCCCTGCACTGGAGAGTGGGTTGCCGGGGCCCCTTACTGCCCGGTGGCTGGAGCCCAGAGATGCAGCGCCCGAAGATCCAGCAGACTAGCAGACCAGGGCGGGAACCAGATTGAAGATCCGGGCACCTCCGGAAAACCCTCGGCGACTGGTGCAGCGCTGGCGGCCAACTGCTCCTGGCTCTGGGGAGCAAGGCCCCACTGAAGACGTTTACAGCTACCAGGGGCCGGACCCAGAACCTAGCAGCCGTGTGGAGGAGGCTTTTCCTGGATTGAACCAAGAGCACTCCAGTATTTGCGGGATTGATGCCCGGACCCCCGCTCCCTGATGGTGATTTTGGGGCCCTTCTAATACATGGGGCCTGACGGGCAGAAACTTCCAGGGTCTTCTCCGCCTAGCATCTAATCTTCCGCATTCAATTTGGTTGCTGATAAAAGGCTGTGGCCTGGACGTGAAGTGATGACCCAGACAGGCCTTGGGTGAGTAGAGCAGCGCACCTAGCCCCAGTGTGAGCCCGGATTGAAATGGCTTAGGCCTGCTGACCCTATGCTCCTGGTAGAGCTGCGGCCCTCGTCCTGGGGGCTGGTCTGGTGGCTGGGAGGGTCCATATGCCTGGGAGTGAGAACGTTGAGCCTGTGTCTTTAACGAGGGGTCCTGGGACTGCCACTAGATTGAGTAAGGAAGCACATAGTGTTGTGTGATTGCTTGACCCCCCCAACCCCCACCCCCCCCCAGCGACATCTAGGGGATTTAAAGGTTTGTGGATGATAACGTATCCCCCAGTTGAAGGGCCGGGGGATACTGTGACCGATAGGACTTTACAATTGGCCCCGCAAGTGGGAGTGGTCTGGCAGGGCCTGGTCACTGAGCGGGTATAGCGGCGTAGCTGGGCCCCTGCATCAGCTACGATGCAGGTGACTTTTGGATGGTGTTAATTGTGGACGGAAGCACTTGAATTGACTTATTTCTTGGAGCTGGTACTTGGGACCCATTGGCTCTTCCATGGGGTTAGAGCCCTGCCATCCCTGGGCATAGAACCCACCGTTGGGGTAGTCCTCTACGAAATGACTGAACCGCACCCTATGGGATATGCTCCTCAAGACCTCTGAGAAGACCTCCAGTAAGAAATACGGGTTGGCTGAGCCCAAACCTGGGGGCAGTGGTGTAGCTTCCAAAAGCCCTGTCACCCACACATTTTTGGAGTCCCTATATGCCTCCCTATGTGAGAATCTACAAGAGGTAAATAAGGACCTCTCCTCAAATTAAAGAGAGGTATGCAGAGACATGGATGAATTAGGGGAGAGAGTGGTGGTCTTTGAGAACAGAGCCACAGCCAGAGATGAAGAGCTCAAGAGTCTTCAGCAGGAAGTAATCCATCTCCAAGAACAACAGATTGACCCGCAAGTGCATGCGGAGGACCTTGAAAACAGGTCCAGGAGGAATAGCATTTGTATATGGGGTGTCCAGACTGCCTCAGAAGTCTGGATCTGGAGGAGTATGTTCAGGCCTTATTTCATCTGATTTTGAGCTCCCCTGTGGAAGAAGAAATCAAACTCAACAGATGTTATCAAGTAGAACCACCGCCAGCGGCAAAGCAACTTTCAGCTGACATGCTAATCCCTTATTCTAGTGACAGCGATCCAAAACATCAAATGAACGTGGCCGGCACTGTTGGGTTGTAGGCAGCTTGCTGTGTTAAATTTGCGGATAGCGATCCAAATCACTGAATGAACGCGGCCGGCCTGGTTTGGTTTTAGGCACCATGCTGTGTCTTTTAAGTGTGTACTGTTAATAAACAGAATTGATCCGAAAATCTGCAGCTTATGCTGCCGATTACGAATTATATAGAAAATACGGCAGATACATAACTATGCGAAAAACACAGCAGCCGCAAAATTGCAAAAAATACAGTGGCCCTGCCTATGACGACATGAGAAGTGCATGTGAGTCAATGGCAGAGTGTGATTGTCTATGTGTGTGCTTCTGTGAGTGACTCTTTTTATATGAGTAAATGAATGGGTCTGTGTCAGTGGTGTTTGAATGTGGCCCGGTGTGTTATTCTGCTTTCGCGAGTACTTGTGTGTGTGTGCATATGAGTCAATGACGGAGTGGAAATGTGTGTCGTTAGGTGTGTGCTTGTGTGTTCATTTTTTCAACAGCTTTTTAAAGTCACTACTCAAGTTTGATTCACAACTCAACGCAAATGGCAGATATTTGTGCTACCGGAAAATCGGGTTTATGCTCTAGAAATCGTGTATTGTGTCGAGATTCAATTGTGGCTTATTTCTTTTAAATATATTTGATTTTTCCACACCTCTGGGTCCCTCCATCCCTGCATGGGTTCAGGCTTTCATTGTTATGCGGCCCCTTTGAAGTGTATGTTTTTTCCACACTGCAAAAGTTGTGCACCAAATATAGGTCACTATTTTCTATTTTTTTAAAAAATATTTTTATTATTTTCCAACAGCATACACATGTACATTTAACATTTAAGACATTTCGCTGTTAGCTGTGAAATACATAGAAAGCGTTTGGGGGTACATGTCTTTACCGGGCTCTGCCTGAGAAAGTCTAAACATTAGTCCATCTTTTTCGATAATTGGCTATGTCATCATCATCATCATCATTGGCTATGTCATTGGCAGTAGCATCTTGTATGAATATCGTTTAGTAGAAGGTTTTTATACACATACGTATACATATAGCCCTCAGGGAATTTCACTTTTCACTGTGGCATACTCGTGTTTCAATGATATATTTTGTCTGGCACGTGCTTGACATCACATGAAAATATAACATATAAAGTGTAGGCGTACATCTCACTGCCGTTGATCGACCGTTAGCACTATTGGTTGTTCTCTCTGTGTTTTTCTCTGCCCTAACTATGGTGGTTTGTAAGGGTCAAGGAAGCTATCTAAAAATGACCACATCTCTCTGTTGGCCTTTCTCCAGGGTGTGTGTCTTGAAGCCGTTAGTTCAGCCCCTCTTAGGAACGTCACCCAGTTCAGCCATCCTTTAAACGTGGCCTTGGTGGTGTCTTTCCACTTTGCTATTACCGTTTTTGTTGCACTGGTCAAGCGCAAATCTAGAAGGTGTCTGTCTTGTAGTGAGTGCACGTCTGTGTTGAGGTGTGCTGTGACTATGGTGCTAAATTCTTCTTTAAGGGTGCATCCTAGAACGTTGTTGATATAGGCGAATACCTTTTTCCAGAATCTTGTGACTTTACTGCAGTGGAAGACAAGGTGGGCTAGGTCTCCTTGTTCTCTATCACAGTTCCAACATTGGTTGTTCTCCCTGAGGCCTAGTTTAGCTAGTTTAGCTGGAGTCCAATATGCCTGGTGCAACAACCAGAATTTTGTTTGGGCTAATACTGGCGATATTACGTTGCGTGGGGCTGGCCTTCCATATCGAATGTAATTCTTGCTCTGTTAGTTTAGTGCCGGTTTGTTTTTCCCAGTATTCTGTGCTTTTGGCGTTGAGTTTAGTGGATGTTGGGCGGAGGAGTTTATATAGTTGTGATATCTGAGGGCCTGTCTTGTTTATGTTTTCCATGTATTGGAATATTGAGGGGGTCAGTCTGTGTAGTTTTGCAATTGAGATGGTGGCTACTTTGATTGCCAGGAAATTGTATAGTTTGGCGTCAGGGAGGGTGTGCTTTTCTTTGATGCTCTTGAAGGTTAGTGGCGAGCCCTTCTTCTCTAACTGAGCAGGGTGCGAGATGCCTGCTTCTTTCCAGGTGGTTATGTCGAGGGGTCTGCCTCTGTATTTGATTTTGGGATTTGACTAGATTGATACCCATAGGGAGTTTTTGATGATCGTCACTAGTTTTTGGTCTACTTTTAAGAGTGCCTGTTTTGTTATCTTCAATATAGGGTTCCCTTTTAATTATTTTTTGTTGGCTTTTAGAAGGGTGAGAGGGTCGCTGTTGTTGAGGATGGCTTTTTCTAGTGATAACCAGGTCGGGGTGTAAGGTAGATTGCGTATTAACCAGTGCATACCCTGTCTGGCCACTGCGGCTAGCTGGAATGTTCTAGGGTCAGCAACGTTCAGGCAGCCTAGCTCTTTTTTTTGTCTCAATATTGTCAATTTTGTGAGGCTTATTCTGGGTTTCTTGTCCCTCCAAATGAATTTGATAATTTGGTCTATTTTTTGTAGAAGTCATTTGACAACGCCAGGGGCAGCATGCTGGTTAGGTAGTTGACAATAGGGGAGATCATCATCTTGACTGTTTCTGTTCTGCCCCATCAGGTGATGTATTTGGGCGACCATTTCTCTAGCAGCCCATTTATTTTTTCGAGCATGATTTTCTCGTTTTGTTCTAGGGTATTTTTGAGGTTCCTCCCGAATGTGATGCCCAGGTATTTGATGGATGCTGTTTGCCAGGCTAGTCCGGAGTTGCCTAGAACTTCTTTAGTTGTGTGTATGTTTAGTGGCATGCATTCCGATTTCTCCCTGTTGAGTTTATACCCGGAGTGTGAGGCGTAAATGTCTATGGTGTGTGATCGCGGGTATTGATTTGGCGGGGTCTTCTGTTGCTGTAAGTAAGTCGTCTGCGTATGCAGCTAATTTTGCCGTGGTCTTGTTTATTTTTATTTCAGCTATTTCTTCATTAGCTAGGATGTCTCTGATCAATGGTCCTAAGACTAGCAGAAACAACAGTGGGGATAATGGGCAACCTTGTCTGGTCCCTCTTTGTAGGTCGAAGGAGGTCGATGCTGTACCATTGATGGCGATTTGTGCTTTGGGGTTCTTGTATAGGGCCATGACCTTCTTTGTGTATTTGTCTCCCAGGTTATATGCTTACATGCATTGTTCTAGGAAGTACCAGGAGACTCTGTCAAAGGCCTTTTCTGCATCTAACGTGATCGCAACTGCCGGATTGTAAGAGTTCAAGCAGTGCTCAGTGATTTGGCAAAGGAGTCTTGTGTTGTCGCTAGACATTCTTGTTTTCATGTAGCCTACCTGCGTATGACCGATAAGCTGTGGAAGTAGTCTGTAAAGTCTTGTCGCTAGTATTTTGGCGTAAAGTTTGCAACCTAGGTTGATGAGAGAGATTGGCCGGTAGTTTTTTGGCAATTGCGGATCTTTGCCTTCTTTGGGGATGACCATGATATTGGCTTGTGACATTATCTCTGTCACTTCCCCTACTTCACCACAGTGGTTGAAGACTTTTGTTAGGATTGGTGTTAGCTGGTCCTGAAAGGATTTGTAGAAAGGTGCTATGAATCCGTCCGGTCCTGGCGCCTTGTTATCTTTGAGGCTCTTATTGGCTGTTCTAACTTCTAGGGGTTTAATGTCTTGGCCTAATGCTGTTGCTTCGTCTTTCGATATCTTAGGTATTCTAAGCTTTTCAAGGTAGCTCTTTGTTCCTGCGTTGTCTATGTTTACGTCTTTACTGTACAATTGTTTGTAGAACTCTGCGAAGGTGTGTATTATATCCTTGTGGCGCGTGTTGGACTTATTCTTGCTGTCTGTGATTGTTGTGATGAAGTGTTGTCTTTGCTTGCGCTTGAGGTACGATGCTAGAGTTTTGCCAACCTTATTAGCTTCGCATAGGTTTATTTCTTTGTACTTCTTTATCCACAGACCTGCTCGTTCGCTTAAGATTCTGTTACATTCATACTTTTTCTTTGTTAGCTGTCAATATTTTTTTTGGTTTGAGGTGTCTGTTATGTGTTGTGATTCTATTCTTTTGATCTCTTTTTCCAGCTGGGACAATTGGGCTTTCGCCTCTCTTTCTCTTCTTGCCTTGATTTCCATTAGTACCCCTCTGATGGTTGCTTTTATTGCTTCCCACAGTATTTTGGGGTCTATTTCTGGGGATCGTTAGTTTTTATATATTCGTCAATGGCGTTCTGAATTTTGCTCTTGTCCTCTTGTTTGCTGTGTGTTAAGTGTTCGTTGTGTCTTCCTGTGAGTTGCAGGGTAATGCAGGCATGGTCCGATATTGTTCTGGCTGCTACCTCTGTGTGTTCGATCGGGTGTGTTTGTGTTCCTGATATGAGAATGTAGTCTATTCTACTGTATGAGTTATGTGGATTAGAGTAGAAAGTGTAATCTCTGGTGTCAGGGTGTTGTAGTCGCAACCGGTCAGCTAGGTCGAATCTACCGCAGAGGTTTGTTAGAGTCCTGTGTGATGTGGGTGTGCGTGTTTGGGATTTTGATTGTCTGTCCAGTGTTTGATCTAGTGCCATGTTGAAATCTCCCGCCACCACCATCATGGTGTGTGAGCTGTTGGACTCTGGTTCTTTTGTTGCCTCCTCCCAGAATTGTGTGTCGTCGGTGTTTGATGCATATATGTTTGTCACCAGTATTGTCTCTTCCCCTCCCTTGAGTCTCGTGATTAGTAGTCTACCCTCTTTGTCATGCCGTTCGTTCTCTATTTTTATTTTTGATTTGCTGCTGGTCAGTGTATTGACACCTCTCTTCTTACCTACTGCTGGAAAGCAAGCCACCTACTGCTGGCAAGCAAGCCAATAGGTCACTATTTTCAAGAGGGGTAAAAAGAAATACTAAAATGATCCTCACTACCCAATCACATTTGTCAAAAAATGTGAATGTTTTAGCCAGGAGTCAATTACTGATTTGTGATGTTAAAAGGCATATATATGATAAAGTGCTAAAATTTTAAAGCACCGCCTGCACATTTTTTAAATGCTTAAATCTCTAAAACTACTGAATAGATTATGGCCAGGTAGTCGCCGATGTCCCGCGAGTACTTACCATTACCTAATCAATATCAATGTCATAACAATGTCATGTGCCCATTTCTTATTTTTTTGGATTAAGGGTCGTAAGGCCCCTGATCGTATTTATTATTTTTATACAAAAAAACATACTTTCATAACATTTTTGATAGGTAAGGACCGCGTGTCAGCAGCCGCCCAGAAACCCCCTGTGCACATACCACCTCCTTTTTAGTTAGTGGCAACACCCCTTGTAAGGTCCAGGGATGCTAATGTTAAATTTGGTATAAAAAGGATGTTGCAAAGAGACCCGAAGTGTCCCCCCTTATCTTGACCTCACCCGCCCAGCTAAATACAACAATTCAAGACAATAAGATTCATTGAATGCTAAGAAAAAGATCAAAAGGGGGTAACATGTGTTATTTCATTCAATACCTACATCCTTATAATTACTGAAAAGAGAATACTTTGTTATCACTAAATTCCCCATCGCCCAACCTTTGACCCTGAAAGCACATCTTTGCGCACCCTGCTCTAGGGATGGTGAGTGGGGAAAATCTCCCTAGCCTGTGAGGCTCCTGGCAGGGTGATGGCCTGGGAGGGGGCCCACCAATCACCTCCTGGTTGTTTTGGGGGTGATGGGGCATCACCGAGTGAAGAGACAGGGTCCTAATCCGCTCTGAGCAGATACCAAAAGACCTGCTCAGGGCGTGTGGCTTTTTAAACTTTACTGCTTCCAGGTCAGCGATGATTGGGCCATGTGTGCAGTCCCCCTGCTCCTCGCCATATTGTCGGCTTTCCCAATGGGGGAAACCTCTGTTATATGGTCAGGCAGTCGCCAATGTCCCATATGTACTTACCATTACCTAATCAACATCAAAAACATATGTCAAACAAATGTAAATCAATATCATGAGCCCATTTTCTTTATTTCTTTGGGTTAAGGGTCGTAAGATCCCTGGTGGTATTTATTATTTTCATACAAAGAAAACGTACTTTCTGAATATTTTACACAGTAACCACATTATTTACATCTTGTTTACAAGTCAGACCTAACCTTAACAGAGACTCCAATACATGGGAATAACATATCCATAACTGGTCTTTTCCTGTGCAACCAACAAAAAAGATTCCATAACTGTTCCGAGTGAGATCAAGACTGGCTCTGTGCCCTTTATTTTTACACCTTCCCCGTCCCAAAGGAGGGGCACTCTATACTGGTAACTCTCTCACCTCTGAAGTTCTTTGGTGGGGGCCCGGCTGCCCTTAGGATACCTAGAGCGGGTCACCCCCTACACCTAGGTTCACTGTAAGGACCTGGTGCCAGCAACTGCCAAGAAACCTCCTGCGCCCACCACCTCCTTTTAACTTGGTGGCAGCACCCCTTTGAGGGGCCAGGGACGCTTATGCTAAATTTGGTATAAAATAGGATGCCGTAAAAGGACCCAAAGTGTCCCCCCCCAATCTTGACCTCACCCTCCACAGGCCAGCATAGTTTACCAACTATCTGGCCCCCTACTTTACACATGGTGCACGTTGGCCTAGCCAGGCCAGCACATATTCCAGAAACATTGCATTAACTTCTTTTGACAGATGTATCCATCCTGTATTATGAAACGCTCACCCTTGATGCACCCATGAGGTATGACTGAAAAACGAGGTGTCCTGAACAACTTACCCACCTTTCGGTTCAACCATTTCATTGACTCGTTTATAGCTCTGACTGACTTACCAAATCTCCAACTCGACCTTGGGACAATATTGCACCACGCAATTATTGCCTCCAGGAACTTTTTTTCGAGCCAACATATTGCAGAAACAATCAACTCAAACAAGTCTCTCCGACCTAGCTCTGCCAAGTCATTGCCTCCCAGAGCCACACTAATCACCCCTGGAATCGTACGCCTCCCGTGAAACATTTTGTCCAATGCCGATCTCCAGTGGGTCAAGCGTAGCCCCCGCTTGTTCGCAGAAAGTCAGCTGGTATCCATTTTTCTTTGCTCAAGATGCGTAGTCACCTCAGAATAAAAACGTTTTGTGTGCCTCACATAAGACAGGGCCAAAACAAGCACATCTGTAATGCCTCTTGCTCGCTGTAAGCCAGAGTGAATGAAGTATCCAGTAGCTGTCTCCTTTTAACATCTCCTCCACCTAGTTGACAGGAGAATATGGTAAAGCAGTGGTCCCCAAACTTTTTGGACCTGCGGCTCCCTTGACCTATTGGCCATTGGCCGCTGCTTCCTATTATGTTACTTTTCCTTCAGTTGGAGGGGGATGTAAGCCTGGACTCGGAAGTACTTCCATTTTACTCCCTGAAAATATTTGTGATGAAGCCGATAAACATATTATTATTATATTTGTAATAAAATACAAATTAAAGCTGTTGTTTAATAATAAACTTTAATTGATTAAGTGACTGTAAGTGCATTGAAACATTCCTGCGTATTTATGTGTCCCGTGTTAATCTCACTGTGCCTGTGCAATGATCTTCTTTTCCCTCCATCTATTTTGATGCATCTTTCTGTGTGTACCTCTGTGTTTGGGGCAGAAACTTAGCTCAAGCACAACGGAGCTCTGAAGTGTGGACTTACCCTCATCCCTATGTTTTGATTCAGCTCAATGTCCCTGAACATGCTTAGGGGCCCATCACTTTTGTAAAGGCGCTTAGAGGCTCTGCTTTAGCACTCAAGATGCTTAGATGCACCAGCATGGTCCATAAGGAAGTGGTCAGAGATTTGAAAGGCTTGAAGGCACGGCTACTCTGTCCCTGAAGGTGCTTTGATGCATATCCTAGTGAGTCCACGGCTACTCTGTCCCTGAAGGCGCCTTGATGCACATCCTAGTGAGTCCCTGAAGGTGCTCAAATGCACCCTTATCCCTGAAGTCAGAGGTACCCTTCCTCTCTGTGTCACTACCGGCTGTGACAACCACCTTCCCTCTTGCACTACTTCCACGTTTGAGATATCCACTTCCTGTGTGCTCCTTTCAAATGTGAGACTCTCTCTCCAATGGTGCTCTTGCCACCATCAGTGAGGTCCTACACATCTGTGCTGCTACCACGTGTTATACATACACGCTTCAGGGTGGCGCTGTGTGCTTCTTCTGTTCATCCTCTCAAGTGCTCGAGCTCCTATGCATGTGGTGTACCCATGGGCAGCTGAGTTATATTATCAAAGGGCTGGGCAGGATTGGTGGTGCAGAGTGTAAGCCTGCTGGGAGGCAGCCGGCGTCGAGCTGCAGTGTTTGTGTGTGAATGGGACACGGCAATGTGCTTTTCACACTCATTCGTTGCTCATTAGAGCCTGCTGGGAGGCGGCCGCACTACAGATGTGTATGAGTGGGATCTTTTCCAAAACTGAGTTTTAGTGACTACGCAGTCATAAGGCAGAGGCTCTGAGATTATTGTGGCAAACCGGCAAAGTCCAGTTTGACGAGATCTCTCCTCGTGGATCTCAAGTACAACAGGCGTACACAAGTACTGCTACTTGGTGGGCTGTTCTGAGACTTTTGGAACTGCATAAAAATAGGATTACTGCACCATCCCAGCTCAGAACTTGGCTATATGCAAATTAGTCTGATCCTGGCCCAGTGCATCATGGGAACAGGGCAGACCAAACTACCAAGCCAATTCTTATACTGGGAAGGAAACAAGCTACCGGGGACCGGTTTCTGGCATTTCAGCCGTCTTCGGCCCGGCTTGCTTGAATCCTGATGGTGCAATGAGCTAGGGACTCACATCTGAGTATACCCTTCCACGCTTATGGTGGACAAAAATGATTCAGAAAAGGGGGTGGTGATGAACAGAGTGTCTGAATTAAGCAGACCACTCTTAAATAACGGTGATGGATCAAGCCCTGATCTTTGGACTGGGTAAGAGTGGTCTGCTTAATTCAGACACTCTGTTCATCACCACCCCCTTTTCTGAATCGTTTTTGGCCACTATAGGTGTGGCAGGGTATACTCAGACATGAGTCCCTTTCTCACTGCACCATCAGGATTCAAGCAAGCCGGGCCGAAGACGGCTGAAATGCCAGAAACCGGTCCCCGGTAGCTTGTTTCCTTCCCAGTATAAGAATTGGCTTGGTAGTTTGGTCTGCCCTGTTCCCATGATGCACTGGGCCAGGGACAGACTGATTTGCATATAGCCAGGTTCTGAGCTGGGATGGTGCAGTGAGATAAATAACGGTGATGGATCAAGCCCTGATCTTTGGACTGGGTAAGAGTGGTCTGCTTAATTCAGACACTCTGTTCATCACCACCCCCTTTTCTGAATCATTTTTGTCCACCATAAGCGTGGAAGGGTATACTCAGATGTGAGTCCCTAGCTCATTGCACCATCAGGATTCAAGCAAGCCGGGCCAAAGACGGCTGAAATGCCAGAAACCGGTCCCCGGTAGCTTGTTTCCTTCCCAGTATAAGAATTGGCTTGGTAGTTTGGTCTGCCCTGTTCCCATGATGCACTGGGCCAGGGTCAGACTAATTTGCATATAGCCAAGTTCTGAGCTGGGATGGTGCAGTGAGCTAAAAAACGGTGATGGATCAATCCCTGATCTTTGGACTGGGTAAGAGTGGTCTGCTTAATTCAGACACTCTGTTCATCACCACCCCCTTTTCTGAATCATTTTTGTCCACCATAAGCGTGGAAGGGTATACTCAGATGTGAGTCCCTAGCTCATTGCACCATCAGGATTCAAGCAAGCCGGGCCGAAGACGGCTGAAATGCCAGAAACCGGTCCCCGGTAGCTTGTTTCCTTCCCAGTATAAGAATTGGCTTGGTAGTTTGGTCTGCCCTGTTCCCATGATGCACTGGGCCAGGGTCAGACTAATTTGCATATAGCCAAGTTCTGAGCTGGGATGGTGCAGTGAGCTAAAAAACGGTGATGGATCAAGCCCTGATCTTTGGACTGGGTAAGAGTGGTCTGCTTAATTCAGACACTCTGTTCATCACCACCCCCTTTTCTGATTCATGCATAAAAATAGGAACAGGTGTTTTACTTGCCAGATTCTCTTTAGTTTAAATTTAAAATGACAACAATTAGTTTGTGTGACTGTATATATAAAGACGGTGTGGTGTAGAGCTCGGGGGAATCTCACATGATTACCCGATCGTAAATTTCACATTTCCTTTCTTCCGAATCTACTTGTAATGACAATGGACTAGAGTCGCTGCAGAACACGGGCAGCAATAACGCTTTGCATCGCTCCTGATTGCCTCTGACAGAGCCTAAGTGGAAGCTTTTTGAAGAATGTTACGAACTGGGGCTGGTCCAAATCATGTTTCAGAGTAGACACTGACAGGTTTGGAACTCCCCCACAACAGTCCCAAATGGGTTACTTGGCACTGCAAAGACGTAATCTACAAACTTTCCACATTACAAAACTCTTATTCAGAACCTACCTTTCCCAAATTCCTAAGATGTGCGTGGCACCCCTGGCTAGTTCCTATGGCGCACCAGGGTGCTGCGGCGCACAGTTTGGGAACCACCGTGGTAAAGAATAGTAAAATTACACAAGAAGGACATGGGATATTCACAACATGTTAAAAAATAAATGTAAATTGATACTTGTATAGCGCACTACTCACCCGCAAGGGTCTCAAGGCGCTTGTACGAATACCGCTGTGGAACCCATCCTGGCTTTCCCTGTGAGGCGTCCACTCCTGGGCACCCCCAAGGTGGACGCCAGGCATCCTTAGCGTTGTGGGGGCCGTTGTGGAGATTATGCAAGCTATTGCCCAGAGTTGCAGAGTGGGACTCCATGATTGGAATAGGCACTGAGGCGAGAATTATCAGGTCCGTGGAATTTTTGAGCCCAAGACCCACCAGGGAATTGAACCCTGGTCCCTTGCCAGACCTCTGCATCAGGGTCTGCCGCTCTAACCATAGAGCCACACTAAATCTCACATAGTACTTCTAGCAATCTGACTTCCATCTGCCTATCCTTGAAATGCCTGTCCTGCTAATTCCATTCCTGCCGCAGCAGTGACTGCGCCAATAAGAAATGAATGGGTACCATATTCTGCAGGATCCACATCTGCTGACACCAGAGCCCTGCTGAGCACCCTGGTGAATTGAAACTTTGTGAGCGGCATCCCATCCTCATGTTCAAAAAGGGGTCCTACCTTCCCCTGCACCCAGTGGGCCATAAAGTCTTCCAAATTCCACAGCGGACAAAAGTCATTCCCTGGGGCTTCGGTGCACCAATATGTGATCTCTCCTGCCCACCTAATCGGTCTTGGAACGGGTAATGGTGTCCTCCAGGGAGCCACTTGGCCACTGAATGTCTGTTCGCTCGAGACCACCACTCAAATGTTTTTTGTTCTCGCTACCAGCTCGCCCACTCTCAGTGCCCCATAAAATGCCAGCAAGAGCCTGCCCTAAACAGGCGAACTTATTTGGGTGAACGACATACTTTGCTGAAACTGTACATGAGATTTGTCAGTTTCGTTGTGTCTATGGGGTACCTCGATTCTGTCTACACCCTTCTAAGAGCTGCCAGCCCTTTAGTGCCCTGTGCACCAGGAATGCCTTTGTCCCATCCGTGTAACCCAGCATCTTTGCATCTATGCAAAAAAATGTCATTGCCACAATATGCCGCTTGGCGTAGGACCGTATCTCCCTTCCCCTCTCAAATACCCAAGGAATGAGATTACTGACTCGGGTGAAAACCATCCCCCCACCCCTTTTCCTTCCTGAAACCTGCGATGTGTGCAATATGCCCCTTCATAGGCACACCTAAACTCTGTGAACAGTGAGGGGAACTCCTCTGCTTTCTCTTTGGTGAGACTTGAAAACCTGCATTTTAAAACAGGATAAAGCATTCTCTGCATTGTTCAATACACCTGGCACATGCTTCGATTTGAAGTCAATATATTATCTCAAGAAAAGAAGCAAAAGTATTTATTTCAATAATCGCAAGATCATTTTACACTTGGTAGCTTGCTTGTTAATGCATTCTGCTGCATCTGTAAAAAGACCCAACTCCTTATTGGTCTTGGCCCGGCGCGGCCATACCACCGTCCCAATAAAGTCCTTCGAAAATGCTTCCCATATTCTCATGTCCTGGCAGAATCACAGTTCAACCTACTATGATGGTGCCTCAACTTCAGACCAGACAAGGCCCTGCGCTATGGATCTGGAAAATGGGCGGCCCATGGGTATAATGTGGTGTGCAAAATTCAACTGCCCCACAACCATCTGTAACTGATGCAGTGTAACCTTTGGGGCCTCTAGACATTCTTCCAGCACCTTTGTGAAAGCCCTGACCTTGTCCTGCAGGAGCCGTATCAAACGGTACTCCCCCGGGTCTTTTTTTGGGAACTATCCTCAAAGAGGAACAAACTAAATTCTCAAAAGGGATGGAGTCAAAAGAACCTGCAATACGAAATTCTCAAAAGGGATGGAGTCAACTGACCTGCAACCCTCCCCAAATTCCTCTCTTTCATAATCTTGTTTCTGGCAATGCTAGGATTAGCCCTTAACAGTGGTGGCTCGCAGAGGGAGTGCTGCAGGGCAGTGAGGCCGAACAGTGGAGGGGCAGGGTTGGGGGGGTAGTGGAGTCGGACATACGACGACCAATAGTAAAGTAAGTAAATAAATAAATAAAACTATTTACCTTGCGTTCGCTGCATCGCCAACTCGACTATGTAGCGAGCGCAATGTAGATATTTTTATTTATTTATTTACTTTACTGCTGGCCGTCGTATGTCTGACTCCACTACCCAACCACCCTGCCCCTCCACCGCCACACCGCCCTAAAATAACGTGCGGCTTAAATGAAAAATAAATAAATACAAGTTGTTACTCATTGGGAAATGCACTGTAGTATGATATGAAACCTTTATTAGTTAATGCACTGCAGAGGCCTGTGTGTAATCAGAGAGCCACAGAATGAAATCTTGGTTGGTGCAGTGGAGAATAGTGACTTGTGTATTTTTATTGCTCAAGGTCACACCATTTGTAGAAAGCACTGTGAATGTGTAAGTCATTATTTTATACTTGCATTGCGCACTGCACAAGTTAGACTGCTACAAAATGTGCAAATAGTTTTACGATAAAATGGTGCTTCCAAAATGTAGATTTTAGTAATACCAGAGCATACGTAATGCAATTTATTTCCACATAAATGTCCCTTCAACGTCACCTTAGGGGTACTAAGGACTTTGTAGATACAAATATGATTAGAAGCATGCACTTCACAGCCCAGTTGTGAACTCTTTGCAGTACCACTAAAAAAAAACAAATCTTTGTCATCACAAAGCTTGGAATGATTCGATCTATTAAAGCCAGACCCAGATCCCAAGCACCCTTTACACTTGTAGATTAACTCATAGAGCTCCATGGCACAAAGGCTTTTCATAGCACAGGAGACATAATTAATGAAACTTCAGCTGAAGCATTTTGATGATCGAAATTATATTTTTCCAAAATGAAGAGCAAACTTTTTGGATTCCAGTCACAAGTGAAGCTGGGGTATGCCGCCCCTCTTTCCAAGGACTCCACTGCTAATCAGTGCCACAGTGCAAGTGCTCCCTAGTTAAATTGATATACTGATTGGATTCCATGATTGGGTTATTTGATTTATCTGTCAGCCCCTAGTACAGTGCACCATGTGTGCCCAGGGCTTGAAAATCAAATGCACTGGTTGTGCCACCCACAGAAGCAGCTTTTTTTATTTTATTTTTTTATTTAGGAGACTAGCGCAGCGGCTCCTCTAGCAGCGGCCGCGGAGCTCACCGGTGTCAGACGTTCCGCTGTAGCGGCAATTTCGATCCCGGCAGGTGACTCTGGGCAGCCGGTGCAGGGACCCCCGCATTTGTCAGCGGGGGGATTGATTTGGTTTCGAGCCGCCCTGGAGCTCAGGAGAGGTCGTCGAGTACGCAACGCTCTGCCGGGGCGACATGTCTCTATGGTAGCGTCTGTGGAGCAGGCTGACCGACGCGAAGGGGAGATTCTGGAGGAGGAATTGCATCAAGTCAAGCAGAGTCCACAGCACATGCAATACAGCCGGCAGTGCAAAAAAGGTGTCAGAGGTATCTGTGGTAATAGTGGGGAAGGGGCCAGTGGATGCAATTCAGCTACTTTCACTTTTGAAGGGGCATCAGCCAACACGAGGGAAACCACCAGGGGCAGGAGAGGGGGCAGAGGGGGCAAAGGGAGGGGGAAAGGGAAGGTTAAAGGAGGTTTGAGGAAGAAATGTGCTTCCATTATTACTAAAGAAGTAAGTAAATCATCTATTTCCCAAAACCCGGAATCAAAAGATACTCCCCCCGCCTCTGAAGTTGTCACAGCCACTACTATTACTGATGTCGGGGAGCTGGATTGCACAATTAATGGAGTGAGGGGTCCAGGGTTAAAGGGACTAGATGCTGATATTGACGCTGACACTGTTACTATTTCTGCCACTAACACAGCTGGAATAGAGAATAAAAAACTATCAACTTACTTAACAGGTCAGGTTAAGGCAAAGCGTTCATATACCCCTAAAACAGCCAAAATTAAATCAAAGACCTTGGTCTCTACCTCAAAAATAACTCCCTCATTGCGCTCCTACTTTAAAGTGGTCCCCCAAGTGCTGCGGTTAGGGAATAGCCCCCCCCTCCCCCTTGTGGGGCCGGAAGGAAGGTGATACTGTTCTTGAAACTCGGAAGGCTGCTAAAGTGGTGTTAGGTTCCCCTATTGAGGATATGGAGGGTGCAGCGAGTACAAACGCCCTTACAAACGCCCTTACTATTGCTCAAGATGGCCCAGAAGGATTGGCACTACAAAACGAAACCGCAACCACTATGCCCAGTGAAATTAGTAATATGGCTATCCATAATAACATTGATAATAACATTGATAAGGGCATGGAAGCTAATGACGATCAATTGCTCTCCCCTACATTAGGAGAGGTTAGTCAAGTGGGGCTAGTCGATTGTCAGACCCCTATTAATTTGGAGCAGGCTATGCCTTCTGTGTCTTCACTGGTTCTGTTCAACCCCTTAGCCCCACCACTACCGCTTGCTCCTCCGAGCATAGCAGCAGGGCTAAGCCTGCAGTCAATCCTTCAAGAAGCAGGCTCTATAGCTTCTACTAGGAATCAGGAAGATCCTAGCTCTTTACAGGATACCACCCAAGCCTTGAATAGTGATCTGGTGTCCACACTGCAGGCCTCGTTCCAGACAATGTTTACATCTTTGGCGGCAGATATTAAAAAGGGGTTTGAGACTTCCGCATCCAATCAAGCTGATATTCGATGTTACTGTCAATCGCTTGACAGTAAGCTAGTTGTTCTTACTACTAGAACGGAAACACTTGAAGATTCTGTCGCGGAAGTGAATATTAACCTGAGCGCCACAAAAACTGAACTAACAAAACCTCAGACAAGAAAATCAGAGTTTGTCCGATAGGATGGAGACTTTGGAAAATCATGCACGGAGTAACAATTTACGAATTCTGAATATTCCCGAGGAGAAAGAGGGCTCAGACATTAAACAATTCGTGGTCTCCCTGTTAAAGGAAGCGTTAAGACTGGACTTGTCTGAGCAAGAAATAGCTCTGGACATCCAGCGCATTCACAGAGAGCCTTTTCGAAAGAATCCTCAGAGAACTAAACCCAGAAAAGTTTTGGTCAACTTTCTTACCTACTCCCTTAAAGAAACTATTCTGAATATAGCATTGAAACAGAAGGTGGTAAATGCTAAGGGGTTTAACTTCCAGATCAGATCAGACCTGTCTAGGATAACGCTTGATAGGCAGTGGGAGCTGGGTAAGAGGTTGGAAGCGTTCAGGAGTCAGGGGGCCGTAGCCGAGTTGGTCTTCCCTGCGGCACTAAGAGTAATATATAAGAACACAATGCACAACATAAGAACAGTGCAGGCCGCAGATGAATTCCTCTTAAGTATGGGTAGAAGGTCGGAGTCTCCTAAGTAGTTTCGGTCTACTTTTCTATACTATCTGCTTCTCTGTTTATACTGTGTTTATACTAGTTACTTTTCTATTTCCCTTGTCTGATCTCAGTGGAGTTTTTGAGGCTGGCTTAAACTATCTTGTAAAGGGTTTAAGATTCTACTCCTTGTATTGAGTTAAAGAGACTAAATACTCTAAATACAAGATTAAATACAATAATACAATAATATGGGAGGTATATAGTACACAGTGAAATATATATGTGCAAAAAAAAAGGGATGGAAAGGGGGGAAGAAAGAAGAAGGGTAAAAGAAAGGGAAAAAAAAAGGAAAAAAAAGATTTTAAAAAAAAGGGGAAAGAAGAAAGGAACAGAAAAAAATATATAAAAAAAAAGAACTCTTTATCTCCTGTCAAAATGTTTTTCTCAAACTGGGTAATAATATTATATCTACTCACGATTCACTTTTCCACTTTTGATTCTCTTTAGGTCTTTCCTCTAAATTTTGGCACTTTGTCGGTGGTGGCGGGGGTCCATAGCGGGGTGCTATCTCTCTGGTTAATCCAGATAGATAGAGTAGGGGTTTCCCATGGGTGGGGGGTCTGGGGGGGAGGGAGGGGGGGGTGGGGGCGGGGAAAAAGCAAAATTTGTCCTCTTAAATGTCCTTTAAAACAGTTCTTGGAGGGGAAAATCTGAATATGTACAATTCATTATCCATAGATTGGCAGTATTGGCCCTTGGTTCTGGTAATTCAGTTTCAGTATAATGCATAATATACGCATTTTATCCTGGAACACTAATGGTCTCCGCACTACCCCAAGAAGGAACATTATCATGCAATATTTACGAGATTCTGTTGCACAAGTATTAGTGCTCCAGGAGACACACTTGGCAGAGATTGAAATGCAAAATCTGCTGTGTAAGAACAAATGGATAGACTTTGGGGTCATTACTTCACAAACTTCACACATTAGGGGGGTGGCCATTCTTTTTAAAAAATCTATCAAGGCAAGGCTAATTTCCAAACAGGTAGATCCTTACGGTAGATGGGCAATAGCTTCTGTTATTGCTTTGGGCTCAGCATTCACGATAGTAGGGTATTACGGCCCTAACCAGGACGATCCATCTGTTCTAACCACACTTTTTTCACAATTGTACCTATTCCCAGAACCTGTTATCTTGGCAGGCGATTATAACATAGTATTGGACCCAGTATTGGATAAGTCACCCTCTAATAGGGCTAAATCTCTATCCAAAACTAGGATGTATTTACTAAATAACATGAAAGCATTGAATTACATTGATATTTGGAGGAAACTCCATGTGTCTCAAAGGGGGGTGACATTTAAGAATTTTAAATTTCACCACCAGTCTCGGATAGATTTTATATTGATTAGCCATATTTTAGTTAAACAGGTAAAATCAATCTCTCATTTACCTTTTCATCTTTCTGACCACACAGCCATCCTTCTTGAGCTTGACGCTGCTCCTAGGCCTTCTTTAAGAAATTGGTCTTTTGATAGATCAATTCTAGCTTCATCCAATATTGTAGAAGCATTAATACAGGAAACCAAGTCCTTTTGGGAGATTAATCAGGGGACTGCCTTACCCGGGATCACCTGGGATGCTTTTAAAGCCACACTAAGGGGTTATTTAACTAACTTATCCTCACATAAAAATAAGACCTACAGGGATGCAGTAGCCTTGCTTGAATTAGGGATCGCAGGCCTTCAAGAAGAGATTGATCTAAACCCAGGGTCCCCATTAGTGGAGCTGCAAGATAGATTAAAGGTCTTGAAAGGAGATCTCTCCTCAGTTCTAAATGCTCGGGTCTTAGAGAGATGGGAGGCTAGTAAGTTGGCCAACTTTGAATATGGGGAAGGTGCCGGGAAGCTCCTGGCCTGGAAGGCTAAGACAGATAGGGTCCGAAATAATGTTAGTTCCATTTGTAAGGATGGGGTTCTATTCTCTACAGATGAGGAAATCAGTGGAGCTTTTAAAAGTTTCTTCACGGATATATATCAAGAGGATAAGAGGGTACAATCTAGTCAAGCAAGGGACTGGCTAACTGGTATATCTCTTCCGTCCTTAAATTTAGAACAAAGGATTGCCTTAAATCGCCCTTTTACACAGGAGGAAGTAAACCTTGCCATCTCTAAAAGTAAAAAAAATAAAGCTGCAGGTCCCGATGGGCTACCCTCCGAAATATATAACATTTTTGCCCTATAATTCTTCCCATCTAACAGACCTCTTTAACAGTATCCTAGTCGATGGTGCCTTACCTCCTGCATCCTGGGATAGGGCCTCTATAACCTTGATTTTAAAACCCGGTAAACCTACAACTAGCTGTGGGTCATACAGGCCGATCTCAATTCTTAGTACAGATTATAAACTCTTTACATCGGTCCTCGCAAACAGATTGGGGGAAGTTGCAAACAACATTTTACATGTCGACCAAAAGGGATTTGTAAAAGGAAGGCAACTCTATGAAATGACTTACGACCTTATCGGAGCAATAAACATGGCCACATTAGCATCTCTACCTTTAGCAGTTTTTACCCTTGATGCAACAAAAGCTTTCGATAGGGTAAACTGGGTTTATCTAGAGGAAGTGTTGAGAAAGTTTAACTTAGGTGATAACTTTAGGCGAGCTATTAAGTTACTATATAAAAGCCCTTCTGCCTCACTACTGGTTAACGGTGAACTTACTGAGCCATTTAACATCTCGCGAGGAACTCGTCAGGGGTGTCCTCTCTCACCACTTTTGTTTGATTTATATATTGAACCTTTTGCTCAGTTAATTCGGGATAACTCTAATATAAAACCTTTTATTTTTGAAGGATGGGAGAAGAAAGTAGCATTGTATGCGGATGATGTTCTTATTTTTTCATCCGAGCTGAGCTCGTCCTTTCCTACCGTTATATCTATTGCGGAAGAATTCGGGGCTATATCCGGATATGAAGTAAATGCATCCAAAACTGATATCATGGTTTGGAATCATCCTGTACCGACTGTAGGACTACAGCCCAGCTCTACTCTCAGATATCTCGGGTTAAACATCTATACTGACATCAATAAGATTGTCCCCTTAAACTTTGCTGAAGTAGCTAAGGTGGCTCGAAGATCGATGAGATTATGGTCTGCTCTCCCTATTTCCCTAATAGGCAGGTCTAACCTGGTCAAAATGACCATTTTGCCCAAGATCACATACCTATTCAATACAATTCCTCTTTTTTTTTATCCATCCTTGATTGCCAAACTTCAAACTGAAATAAATAGATTCATATGGAACAGTCATACGCCTAGACTATCTTGGAAGAAGATTAGACGTCGTCGAGAAAAAGGAGGCCTTGCAGCACCAGACTTGCAATTTTATGGATGGGCCTTCCAACTCTCACATATCAGGATGCTCTTAAAGGCCCCTAATAATGCTGGCTGCGGGAAACTATTTTCAGCACTTCTAAGGGGGGGAAAAACCGGGCCGACGAATTTTCTATTAAAATTTGGCGACCCTAAGTATTTCAAGAAGGTCAAACTAAAGGTTTTAAGAGACCTGGCTAGAACATGGGCTAGTCTAAGACGAACACTCAAATTGGATTACTATTCTAGTAGGGCCCAACTTTGGGATTCCCCAGGAGCACCGTCTTGGCTCTTAGATAGTTTAGCTCTCCCAATTAGGGCAGCCGGACTTTCATCATGGGGGGATCTATTTGTTGAAGGAACTTTACTCACATGGGAGACGCTGAGTCTAACTATAGGAACTCGTTTTTCACGATTTAAATATCTCCAAATTCAGAGTTGGTCACAGGCCTATAGCCAAGGAAGGGGTAGGTTTAAAATAGGTATCGAGAGTAATTTAGTAACTCACCTGATGGATAAACCACCCTTCAAAAAAGAGATTACATTTTGGTACAATCTTATTCTGGATGAGACTGATGGTGAGTTTCAGTTACCCCTTTCGCTTTGGAAAACCTTTATCTCCGACACCGACGTGGAAGGCCTGTGGATAAAATCATTTAGGATTTTGGGTGAGATTGTTAAACCATCTTGGCTCCGTCGTAACCACTTGTTTACTCTGCATAGGGTGTATTACTCTCCATTGCGTCTATCAAAGTTCCCCAATAATGATCAGGTGGCATGCCCTAGATGTGGCTTGGTAGCAGCATCAGATATCCATATGTTTTTTGAGTGTCCGTTTATATCAATATTTTGGAATGAAATCTGTGCTTCTCTCTCGTTAGCAATAGGCTCGCAAGTTAACCCTAGTCCCATGTTAATTTTCTTTGGTATTATACCAGAGCTCGACGGCATGTGTAAAAAATTGGTCTTCTATAGTTGTTTGCTTGCCAGAAGAGAAATATGCAGACGGTGGAAAGATAAGACACCCCCTCTTTTTACCGATTGGCGTGCAGCAATGCTACAGATGTCTAAATTAGACATGGCTAGAGAAGGTAACCAACACAAGAGAAGATTTTGGCTACTTTTGAATTGGTAATGGGGTTTTTTTGTTTTTTTTCCCCCCATGTCCTATGATTTCGCTGCCTGTTGGGTCGTTTATTCGATCCTCGCCTTTTATACATACCCAACTAGGGCGACATCGGTTACAATCTGGGTTGTATTGAGCAGTACGCTAGTCCAGTTGGTACCATTCTTCGATCATTGAGGTGTTGATGCTTGGCACTGCGGGATACCCCGGCAGGATCCAAGAAAGTCCCCCTCATTAAAAAAATAAATTAAAAAAAAATAAAATAAAAAATAATAATAATTAGAGTTAAAAGAAAAAAAAGTAAAAAAAAAAAAAAAAAAAAACAGAAGCAGCTTATAAAGAGTGTCTCAGGCCTGTCATTGCAAGGCCTATGTGCAGTCTAGCATTGCCATGTCGACTTGGCCAACTGCACTCACTTCCCAGTCCCTACACCTTCCCTTTGCTTCATATTAGACACCTCTATGGTAGGCCCAAGGGTAGCATGCATTGTAAGTATAAGATAGGACATGACCTGATGTGTGTAGCATGTTCTAATAGTGAATTACAGCCATTTTCGTTTTTCACTATTGAAGGCTACCTCTTCTCATAGGCCAGAATGGGCAGATAAGATTATTACATCCTTATAATCCTAACTGACTCAGGGAACACAGTAGAAATTCGAGTTTAGTATGCCTGAACACAGAATAATAAAATACATCTTTTAGTAAAGTTTATTTTAATATTATGTGTTTGCAAACACCACTTTAGAAAGCAGGTATTTGCTTGCCTAACCATTTGAGCATGCCTCTGCTGGGTTGTGTATTCCTTGTCTGGGTTTGTGTGTGACAGGGCTGGGGAATTCCAGGAGACAGGCTGGGGCAGCCCAGTGGTGAATAGAGAGATCTGCATCTAGATGGGAGGGAGGAGTTGCACCTGGGACCTGAATATGGCTGGGCCTTCCCTATACAATGCTGGCTCCACCCCCTGTGGCTTGTCTGATGTCTCTGCCCTGCACTGTGAAAGGAGCGGAGGAATCATGTCAACAGAGTGCTCCAGAGCTGTATCTTCCGTCCCCTGTGATGGCTCCACCTACTGTGGGGCGGCTGATGTCTCTGCCCTGCACAGTGAAAGGAAGAAGAGAGTCATGTAAACAAAGTGCCCAGGAACTGGTTTGAAGTAGGCAGAGGCCTCTCTGCCTTCAGAGAACAAAGGATTTTTGCGTATAAATATTGGGACCCTGATCCCAAGAAATGAGATCACTTCTGGAACAAGAAACCTTTCTGCCAAGGAGAAGAACCAAGGAAGCTGCGTGAGTTTGGACTGCCCCTCTGTCAGTGTGCTGTTTGCTGGGTTGGCCTGCAGTGGTTGCTTCATTGCCAAGGGAAAGGAGAAGGAACTTTGTAAGGACTTTCATCTACAGAATATTCTCTAAGGGCTTGAACTGTGCTTGCCTCCTGCTGAAGTCTCAGGGTCAAAAGACTTCACCTCCAGCTCCCTCCTGAATTTCTGTTACATTCTGCTTGGTGCTTTTATATACTGTATATATTATTTATTTATTTCCTGGAACTGGAACTAGAACTTTGCTCCTGCGTGAGCTTCCCTGGTTCTATGTTCCAGATTCCTGGTTTGACAGTTGTATCCTGCTCTCCTGTCTGTTGGATGCGCTGTGCCCTTCTTTCTTGAATAAACTACATCTTGGATATATTACTGTACCTGCGTTTCTTTACAATTTCCTTGCTGTGAATTCTGACTCCAGTCACTTGCGTGCCTCTGGGAGCTGGAAGCGCGACGCATCGAGAGGAAGCGTGTCGCTGCCGCAGCTGAAATCATCGCAACGTCGGAGAAGCGAGCCTTCGCCGCATCTCCCTGGAAACGCGTGTTCATCGAAGCTGCCTGCAGTCACATCACCTGAGAAGCGTGACGCCATCGAGATAGTCGCCATCGCATCACCGGAGAAGCAGGGCCTGTCGCGGCTCAATGTACAGAGTCGTCGCAAGGCTGCCAGGGCGTCATCGCATCACCATCACATCGCCGCATCAAGGGCGCCATCTTCTCGCATCACAACCAGATCGTCGCATCGCATCAAGGGGCCATCTTGCGCACCGCAACGGGTCCGCAGGCCGAGAATCTACGCATCAACTCCGCACCGGTAAGGCTCACGACGAGTCCCCTACTCTGCGCAAGCATTGAGGAAGGACGCAACTGTTCCCCCGGGTCACGGAACCGACACATCTCTTTTGCGAGCCTTTTGTTCACTTTGCGTTACGCATCCATGTACTTTGTTGAGAACTTTGACGCATTTACCATCAACTTGAACTAAGAGACTTTATTCATCTTTTAAGTAATCTTAAGTGTAGTATTGTGGATTTTTGTCGTTTGTAGTCTTGTGTTATATCTATATAAAGAATACCTATTTTTATAAAACCTGTGTTGTGTCCATCTGTAGTGTTTTCACTGTATTACTGTGTATATTCATAAATGCTTAACACCCTGCCTCTGAGATAAGCCTGTCTGCTCGTGCCAAGCTACCAAGGTGGTGAGCAGGGGTTATTGAGGAGTGTAATCCCCTTTTCCTGACTTAGAAGTAAAGGTCCCTATTTGGGCAAAGGTGATAACCATTGCCAACTAGAGACCCCCAGATCTAACAGTGACCAACCCAACCGCGAAGCCTAAGCCAGCCACTTTCAACTGCAGCCTGGCCCGGATTTCAGGTTTGTTCTATTCGAGAGCTCCGTAGGTCCGACTTCCAGAGTTTGACATGGAGCTCCCTGAAAGTCAAGCCGGCGAACCTGTACAAAATCTGGACTGGTGAAGAGCAGTGAGGCCCTCGGAAGAAAAAGCTCCAGGAAAGTTTCTAAGTGTGAAGGTAAAATTTGACTGGGGCCTCCCGCTTAGTGTATCCAAGCAGGGCTCCATCGCGGTTGGCCTGAAGCTTTGACTTTGTCCTGGTTAAGCACAACCCGATGTCCCAGAAAGATGCAATAGGTTTCTAAGTGCTAGAATGTTTCACATTTTTAAAAATTCATATCTCCGGTTCCCTAAATTATTTTGTCATGTCGGTGTTATTTTAAAGATTACAATATTTTCTATTTCTATAAATTCGTGTGGGATTTTTATTGTGTGTTGTGTCTTAATTATTTACAGAATTTGTGTTTTTAAATGCTTTACATACCTGTCTGCTAAAATAAGCCGTACTGCTCGCAGTCAAGCTACCAAGGGCTGGCGTGGTCTAGAGGTCCAACATGGCGGACGCGCTTTAAGTGAGCTACTGTAGCCCGATCACTTATCCTCCTTATATCGTGCCGAATTGCACACATGGCAAGCTATATTGCCCCCAAAGTGGTCCTGCCATTCTCTGATACCCCCGATGTGGAGGAAAGAGGCCTCACGGAGCCTGGAGATGCACATCTCCGTGGTTGCTGGAGAGGGGCCATAATGTGTTGCCAGAGCGACTGGGACCTGGCACTCACCATCTTGTCTAGACCCCCTGTGGATGAGCCTACCAGCAGTGGACCGTGATTGGGCTGCAGGATACCTCAAGCTGCCTGTTAGGAGGTCACGGCCCACTGAGATCGGAGTGTGGGATAATCTGTTGCCGGCTTGGCGCCGGCAGAGAGAAGCGGTGCGGTGGGTCTCCCTCTCCCTGCGGTGTTGGTGAACTGGGGAAGGAGGAGCTCTGAGGGACGGAGCTCCATCCGTGGGGAGCTCAAAACCGGCACGCTGCCTGGAATCATTCGGTGGCTGCCATTCACAAAAGGCCCGCGGCTGATCTGAGATACGTTATCTCTTGCTCTCAGTGACCAGATTGGGCCCCGACGTCTGCTGCACCACTATCCTGAAGCTGTGGCGAGGAACTCCCATGGACCAAGGCCAGATCACTCCAGGCAGTCAGCGGCCTGGAACCCCAGTACAGCCCATTTGTGTGAGTGGCCTGGAGCGGTGGGGCGCTGTTCGCTAGACCGGGCCACGTCAGTGGCGAGTATCTACTGGCTGTGGGCCAAGTGCTGCCTCGTTCTGGGCCTACTTGTGGCCATTGGCATGCCTTTGTAGCTGCTGGAGCTGACGTTTGAGGCCCCAAAGGTGGTGGCAAGGGGTAGCTGCATCATACATTGCAAAGGTGAGGCACCCAATGGAGGTTCTTCAAAGAGCCAGGTCTTGAGGTCTTTCCTGAACTTGGTCAACGACCTGGATTGCCTGAGTTGGAGGGGTAGGGTGTTCCAGGTCTTGGCAGTAAGGTAGGCGAAGGATCTTCATCTGGTTCTGCAATTGTGGATTCTTGGGACAGAGGCCAGGACAAGTTGGGCGGAGCGAAGTTGTCTGTCACCCATCGTTCTCGTAGGCCACCCAGGTTCCGCTGAGCTTGTCATTGGAGTGCTCTGTACTCTGTACAGCAGTGTGACGGTTTTGACCTTGCCAGTTGTGTTGCATATAACATGCACGTCTTCCTGGGGTGGAGGTTCACTGTGTCAATTTGTCTGAATCGTGGCTCATGCTGACCCATGAATTAGGAAATGGTGAGGAGGGATCTCAAAGGTATAGATGATACTCTGAAAAGTCTGGAATATATAATTTATGAAAAGGCCTCCAGCGTCTGGGGTGCAGGTCCCTCACATTCCCACAACCCCCTCCAGTATTCCTTAGGAAGCAAAACTGATAAGTCTGATAGTAGAAGGTCACATAGGGACATTTTAAAGTGCCTCCCCTGGACCAAGCATATTTTCCAGGATATTGGATGTGTTGTCGTGTGTTTTACGTAGTGGATGGAAGATTGACTGAAACCATGTGATACGGTTGATTTGACCTATCTTGAGGAAGTTGAGATAAAACTTGACTTTGGGACCCAATTTTACACCTACATGAGACCCATTTACGTCAGACCAGGGGCTGTGGTGCGAGTCAACTGCATTCTTTCTTGCAAAATCCCCATCCGAAGGGGCACCTGTTAAGGTTCTCCCTGTTCCCACTTAATATTTGCACTGGCTATAGAACCCCAGGCCGCATGGGTCAGGTGTGATGCTGAGGTGTGGGACTTTGGCTGGGGCCTGGCCATGGAAGACCGAGTGGCGCTTCATGCCGATGATATATTGCTATTTAAGTCCTGTCCTGCTGAAACGGGTACCAGACTCCTCCAGATACTGAGGTTGTTTGGGGAGGCCTCAGGATTACGGGTTAATTGGAGTAAGTCCCTCTTGGTCCCACTAAGAGGGGACCGGCAAGATGAGACATGGCAGTCCCAGATCCTAATACTGCACGTTAGCTTCCTATACCTCAGGGTGCACATCTCCAGGGAGCCACATCTCACCTGGCAACTTAACCTCCAACTTGTTATGTGCCGAACGCGGAAAGAGCTGACATGCTTGAACATTCTTCTTGTTAATATTATGGGCCAAATCGCCCTGTTTAAAATTATGGTCCTCCCTAGACTACTCTATGTTTTGCCAAAATATCCTTCCCTATACCGCGCTCTTGGTTTATTGTACTGAAAGCATGGGACGCAAGTTTATCTGGACCGGTAAGGTTCCCCATGTGGCCTGAGGGAAATGTACTCGAGGGACATATGATGGGGGTTCGAGATGGCTGATGTGCAACTATATAACTGGCAGCTCACCACACTATCTTCCAATTATTATTATAGTATATAAGTACAAGCGTGTATAGAAAAAAGAGTTTTCTATATACATTTGAAGACAAAACCTAAATTACAGAGCACAGCAACAATTTGATTTTACAACCAACCTTGTTGTCAGTTAGTTTTAATGAACACAGCACCTTGCAATATGGACAATAGATTATATGACCATCCAAGTACAGAAACCATAAACATGAACAATCTTGGTTATGGTTATGTTTATGTTGACACGAAGTCTGTATCTCTAAGAACAACTGATCACGTTTTCTCTCTGCATGTTTAACAAGTCCTCACCAAGATCATCAAAGGACGGGAAGAGAATAATCCTCAGTCCGCATGGAACCTGATTCATCTCAATGTATTATTTGAGGATGGTGGCATCCCACCATTTAGATGATTCCTGTTTACGCAACCTATCTAGCGTCTGAAACCTCGCCTTAAGACCCTCCTCCCTATTTGAGTTAGTCGTCATGGTATCATTATTTTTGTTCTGAAACAATTTGTATCTGTCATTTTTAAAGCTGGCCATATCCAAGAAATAGTACTTAAATGTCAACAAAGGGAAACGGAGTGCACAACAGTACCACACAATAATAACAGTTTAAGATCAAATGGCTGTGGTAATCAAGCACAAGTCAGCACCTCCGCACTATCTTCCAATAAGTATTAAATTATATAAGTACAAGCGTGCTCAATGTAAAACACTGTGCCAATGCTGTTGCTCTTCCCGAACAAAAAAGGGATCATATGAACTTAATCAGTACCATTACTAGTTTGCTGTTAAGGTCTTTGTTTACTCAGTTCTTAGGTTTTGCACATTTTTAATTTTTAGAGCACGGTTTTCTGTCTTGTTGTCTGTTCTTTGCTTTAAAATCACAATCTTGGCGGGTTCTTCACCCCCCCCCCTCTTTTTCTCCTCTCTAATTTAGGCAGAGGTGTCTTTCAGAACTTTTGTTCATTTGGAAACTTGATGGTATTTCTATTTTGCACTCGGTGACATACCTTGGTCCTTTCTTGATAGTGTTTATATTCTGTGTAACAGCTTTGGTAAAACACCCTTTTCTTTTTTTTTCCAAACAATATTAAGACGTAACATCATACAATTGACCTATATGATGTCACGTGTCAGCTGTCTGCATCTACGGCTACGCTACATACTTCATGTCAACATAACCAAAATTGTTCATGTTTATACTTTCTGTACTTGGATGGTTATATAATATATTGTACATATTGCAAGGTGCTGTGTTTATTAAAACTAACTTACATCAAGGTCGGTTGTAAAATCAAATTGTTGCTGTGCTCTGTAATTTAGGTTTTGTCTTTAAATGTATAGAGAAAACTCTTTTTTCTATACAGGTTAACACTGGTTAAGTGGCACAGTCTTTTACATTGAGCACGCTTGTACTTATATACTATAATACTTATTGGAAGATAGTGCAGAGGTGCTGACTTGTACTTGATTACCACTGTCATTTGCTCTTAAATTGTTCTTCCAATTAATGACCGGCTGCATGGAGGGTGGGATGATCCAGTCTACAGGAGTGAATTGCCAGTGCTGGGCCTACACAAGGTTATGGGCCTCCTGTATATAAATCCTTTGCCCCCTCTCTCCCAGAGATAATACAAGCTGCTATTAATGCATGGAGAGACATGTTTTGCTGGACTTAGTGGAATCGTGAACTTACACCAGAAACTCTGCTGTGGGAGGGTAGATGGTTGGAGCAATTTTCATCTTTGAAGGGCTTCTAGGGATGGACTCTATAGGAATATCATGAGTGGAGCATGTTTGGGAGAAGGATCATTTGAAATCCTTTCAAGACCTTAGATTTGCATTTCAGATGCCAGCCTCACAGTTTCTTTTGCGATCTACAACTTCACCATGCCAACTCCCCCTAGTAAGCTGAACTGGATAGTGTTCCCGAATACAGCCTCCTAGAATGTAAGATACTTATGGGGCTTCTCGGAGTGGGTGTGATATCCCATATATAAATAATCTGGTTATCCGTTCCCCTACAGTGCTAGATGAGCAGAAGGTTAAGAGGGAGAGCTGGGTTAGAGAGTTTGGCAAAGCCAATTTGAGAGATGCATGTCTCCCCGGATACTGGCGATCTCCTCTAGACTCCGTCTCATTAGTGGCGGTATCTTGGGGGAACTAGAGAGCCCACAGCAAGATGGCCATGTTCTAGTGTTGCTTTGCCGGCCAAGTGCAGGGTTCCTACACATATCCTGTAATGGTAGAGCCATGGGGGCACAGAAGTGGGAGAACAGTCCTAGGAATACAGCAGCACGGAGTATAGCCGTGTGTACCGAGCTGCGACTTAGACTCGATGCAGCGGGAGAAAATGGCACCCATCTGGGCTTGAAGATGGTGAGAGATCTGCTGTGTGTGTGCTGCTCGGAGACTGCCAGAATCCAGAAGAAGCACCAGCATCCCACTGTGAGATAATTGAAGGGTGAGGCGGTGGATGCAGTGGGTGTACAAAAAACGGCGACAGGGGAGTACCGGCAACGAACTTCTTGGCGGGAGCTGTGCAAACTAGCTGCGCAGCAGGTAACAAGCTGGGGGGTGTCTGGGCACCTCTCCGCAAGATGTAGTAAAGTCGAGTGGAAAGGCAGGTTGTTGGCCGGCAGTGCAGGCCGAGACTGCTGGGCAGAGCGTGGCAAGCCTGACCTGGAACGCTTGCTGAAAGGGGCCATGCCAGCTGTGTGGTAGATCATAGTCTGAAGCGCACAGCAAGGTGTAAGCTGCAGGAGGGGTAAGATATCGGCATCAGAAGAATGCTTTCGAACCCTGTTTTTTTTATCTCATTGGTCAACAAGAAGAGAGAAGACCCCACAAGTTCCAGGGAACAGGGTACTGCAGACAAAAAATCTAGGGAGAATCCCTGGAAAAAGTAATTCACTCACTCACACTCAGTTCTCTAGGTACTATTAGTAGTCACTGGTCACAAACTAATTTATATCGTTCACAGACTTTTTATTTAAAAAAACACATATAAATAAAACAGAATTCATTACATATTAAATTTTGTAATACATATAAGAAAACAAGCACTTAGTGCAATGAATAAAAACAATGTTAAAAATTATACATCAATGTATACATGTGCAACAGAGAAGGAAAATACACATTTTAAAGTGGCAACAAATCCTATCAGAGTTAATCACAACATAATCTAAGGAAAAATACATAACACATATGATCACAATCCAAGTCAAAACCCCAAAGGATAAAAAACACCTATTCCTAATATTGATTTCAAGATTCAAAATCCCTTACAATGTTTCTAATACAAATCCCATGTAGTGATATGCCAAATTACAAAGATTTCCTGGGCTTGAATTCTAAACAACAAAAAAGCGTCGACGTGTTTCGGTGTTTCTGCCCTTGGATATTGGCACACCTTCTTCAGGACAATTCGAAGTCGTTTGGGGTTAAAATCATGTATCCTTCCTTGAAATTAAGGTTCTGTTTCTTTTGGGATGGATTAGGACCAAGTTCACGTTATGCTGGATCTCGGATTTTATCTTTAGAGCATACGCGGTCGTAAAGGAGAATTCCCTTGCCCTTACGTCTCATCGGTTCGTATAGTCCTAACAGTTTGGTGAATAAACATCTGGATCCGGGTAGTGTTACCGGTTCTATGGATGAGGCCCCTATGGATCTAAGGGGTGTCCTCTTCCCCGTGGTATTCTTTCCTTTGTTCGTTTCCCATACACCTCTGGATAACGGTAAATGGGCTTGTCGAAGCTATGCCTGATCTTTGAATTGATCTGGTCACAAACGGCCACGGGTACGTCCGCTCCTGCGTTTCTCTCTGTTTTGACTTGGATTGTGATCATATGTGTTATGTATTTTTCCTTAGATTATGTTGTGATTAACTCTGATAGGATTTATTGACACTTTAAAATGTGTATTTTCCTTCTCTGTTGCACATGTATACATTAATGTATAATTTTTAACATTGTTTTTATTCATTGCACTAAGTGCTTGTTTTCTTATATGTATTACAAAATTTAATATGTAATGAATTCTGTTTTATTTATATGTGTTTTTTTAAATGAAAAGTCTGTGAACGATATAAATTAGTTTGTGACCAGTGACTACTAATAGTACCTAGAGAACTGAGTGCGAGTGAGTGAATTACTTTTTCCAGTGATTCTCCCTAGACTTTTTGATCTCATTGGGCCTGGCAATATTAAACGATGCCATATTAATAGTTACTGTGGGCTGTCTCCTGGGAACACTGTGCAAGTTGGGAGCCTGTGAGAAGACATGTTGATGGAGGGTGTGGCAGGCTAGGAATCTGCGGTAGTGGGCCTGCCGACCTGTGCATTATAGTCCACAAAGTTCCGGAACAGAGGGGAGCTCTGCTGACCCACTACTATGGGGAATACAGACAAGCAGCAGGCGCACCTAACCTTTGAAATGTGCAGGCCTGAAAAAACTTAACAACATGCTCTGTCTGACTCAGAGCAGGAGCTACCGGAGAAGGGCGCTTTGGGGTTGGATGAAACTCTTTTGGCAATGCAGTCCAGCTTGCAATCCATCAATGGTAGAATTGACACGCTCAACTTCAGGGTGACTCACATGGTGGCAAAACTCGATAAGCAGGGTGCCAGGCTGGGTGAGGCGGAGTTGCACATATCCACTGCGGAAGATGGTTTGCAGGCCATTTCGACTAAATGCTCAAATATGGAGAAGGTAAGGGCGCTGATACAGGCTACAAATGAGGACCTGGAGGCATGGTCCTGACGCAACAATCTTCGTATTACTGGGCTGCGGGAGTCTACAAATAAAGTCTGGCTGGAGCTTTATGTTGAGAAGATGCTGAAAGAGATTTTCAGACCTGACAACCTGTCCCATGTCCTGATAGTGGAAAGAGTGCATAGATTGTTTGCGCCTGGCCTGTCCCGGGTGCACCGCTGCGGCTGATTTTCACCAGGCTACTAAACTATCAGGACCAGGATGTCATGCTGAGCTTTGCAAGGGAGAAAAGGTTCATCAGCTACCAAGGGAACAATTTTGTCTTCTATCTGGATTTTACAGTTTCTGTCAAAGGAGAGAATTCCTTTCAGTCAAGAAGAAGCTCCAGGAAGAACAGAAAAAGTACACCATGCTATATCCAGCAGGATGTAGAGGTGAAGGGCAAGGCCAGGATTTTTAGCACACCTAAAGCAGCAATGGAATACACTAAGACAATACTGAGATCTCAGAAAGATCAAGCTGAACAGCTAGAGGAAAGTGCTGCTGCTAGGGGCTAGGCCGGCTCACATGCAGTGACAGAGATAACCAATGTGGGATGCCCCTTGTACTAGATGACTCTTGCATTTGGTGAAATTGTAAAAGGTGAACCTCCTACACAGGCAGGATGTTGTTCGACTGTACTCTTTACTGAATGAGGGTCTGTGGAGGCTTGAGTTGTTGGAAACTGCCTGGTACGACGAACTCCAGAGGGTGCACCCCAAGGTATGGTTACAATTTCTAAGCAAGTGGTCCTTATACAGAGTCTACTACGGGGACCACACATAGACTGATATCGAACATTACCCTCCTTTAAAGGACACTTGGCCACCCCCGACCATCGGATCGCATCACGGGCTCTGGCGTTCCCAGAAGGATATACCCCAGTCATTGAAACTGTTTGCATTCAGTATGTCTTTGTTGTATTCGGATGGCTTTGGCAAATTGGGTATGCTGACGTGGGTCGGGGCGTTACTATTTGTCCTTGGAAACAGGAGCATTGCATGCCATACATAACTCAGAGGTCATGATTGCCCAACCTGAGGAGGGATACACCCCACTGGAAGTATAGGATACACACAGAAAATGTCGGAATTTAAGGGCCTAACTAATTTACTAACATGGAATTTAAGTGGTCTGAATACCCATAAAAAAATAAGACAGGTATTAGCATATCTTGACAGGCATGGGGTACATGTAGCATTGTTACAAAAAACACATACACAAATGTCACAGGAGGTAATGTTGGGAATAGATGGGCTGCGGTAAGAGTGTCCTTGTCATATTCTTCATACTCCGGAGGTGTTTTATTGTTGGTAAAGAAAGGAACACCATTGACTCTACTCAATTCAGAGACGGATGAGCAGGGCAGAATCCTGATGATTCATGGGTGCTTGGGAGGTACGAGGGTGGCACTGGTTAATACATATGGACCCAACATGGATGATCCAGAGTTGTATAGTATGGTATGAAGATGCCTGATATCCCTGCCCTCTATGAGAGTAATATGGGGAGGGGATCTAAATGTATATCTGAATCGTTGTGTAATTGTTCAGCTACTATGGAATGGCATGGGAAGCAAGCAGCCAAAACAATTCACGAAATAATGGAGGCGGAAGGGCTGGTGGATATATGGAGGCTATGAACCCCAATTCCAAAGATGGGTTGTGTGTCTCCTCTGTACCTGGCACCTTGTCTTGCCTTGATTATTGGCTTCTGATGAAAGAAATGTGTAACTGGGCTGTAGGGGTAACACTTTTGGCCAGGACAGTGTCTGACCATGCACCTGTCCTTCTGGAACTGGAAATACCTACATACACTAGACCCCTGTTCCAATAGAGGCTGCAGCTCTCATAATTATTAGATCCAGTGTATAAGGATAGCATAGGTATGGCCATTACTCGCTTCGTCCTAGAAAATGAGTGATCAATGGAATGCGTCTGGACACTACGGGAAACGTTTAGAGTTACTATCAGGGGATAGCATATGGGGGTGTGTAGGAATAATGAGAGGGATGGGACACGAGGAAGTGTAGATGTGACCGTAAGTCTTTATTTCTCTTCTGGAGTGAACAGAGGGGAAAAATACAAGTAACTAGGGAGCAGTGTTTTGAGGCTCCTTTCTTGTCCCAGATGAAGATTCTGTGTCCTGTCTTGGGTGTTTCTCAGGGTCGTTGTTACACCATCTTGTGATTCCTGGAGGCCGCACGTCACCCAGGCCAGGAGGTAGCGATAGGGAGAAAAACAACAAAAAATAGGGGGTTTTAGTATTCAATAGGGGAGCTTGGGAATAGGACACCTTACAACGCAAACATTTACAACGCATACCTTTACAGCGCAACATCCATTACAACGCATGATTTTACAACGCATGCCATCACAACGCATTTTTAGAAACTGCATTTAAAACACATTCCACTACAATGCATACTATTACAACGCATACCATTACAATGCATAATACCTTTAGGGCAACAGTAGGGTAAGTGTTGGATAGTGTAGGGGTAAAAATTACTACTCCCACTCCAGTGAGTGCAACAGTAGGGTAAGTGTTGGATAGTGTTGGGGTAAAATGTACTATTCCCACTCCAGTGTAAGGCTAGGGTAAGTGCTGGATAGTGTAGTGGTAAAATTTACTATTCCCACTCCAGTGAGTACAACAGTAGGGTAAGTGTTGGATAGTGTAGGGTTAAAAATTACTATATCCCATTACTTACCTTATAATGCATTGTAATGGCATGCATTGTAGTGGCATGCTTTGCAGTGACATGCGTTGTAATGGCATGTGTTATAGTGACATACGTTGTAATGGCTGTGTTGTAATGGCATGCGATGTAAAGGCAGTTGCATTGTAATGACTGTGTTGTAAATGTAGTGCGTTGTAATGACTGCGTTGTAATGGTTGTTTCCTGAGCTTGGTCACCCATCCACAGTGCTATCGTCCCCAGTCACGGAGTGTGAGAGAGAGGGAGAGTGAGGCTATAATGCGTAGTGAAACATACACTCCTATTGCATGAGTTTATGCTTCACACCCTTGTGCCTCCCCACTACCCCCACCAAAAGGACCCCCTTGAGGGTACTTGCCTCAGGTCACAACCCGACTCCAGGGCCATGGTGTCGGGACCTGGGGTGTCCACTATCTTCCATTGGGCACCAGGCTCTGTCACTATTTATAGGGAACTCGTCGGCTCCTTCCGTCTGGTCCGGATCTCCGTTCGGACTTCAGGAAAGTCCACTGGTCCACCTGTTGTCCTACATGTAGCTTGCTTCCTTCCTCCTTCTGGGGTCCTCTCTCTCTTGTCGTGATCTTTCTCTCTCACTGGTTTACGGCCCGTCTCACGGAGATGATGTCACAATGCCTCCTTCATTCTCCTTTGGTAGGACGAGACGGCTGTCTCTTTCCTGTCGGAGGGAAGTATCGGCACTATCTGGGTTGTACTTCCTGCCCGCAACCAGGTCCATCTCAAATAGTGCAGGCGGGGATACTGAAAGAGCTACAACATAAGCTGCAGAACTTAGAGGGTAAGCTATATGCACTTGAAAGAAGCTATGAACGGCGACCTAGTCATGAGAAATTAGCTCAGATACGAGTGTTAATCACAGATCACAAAGATATAGCTGAACAAGAGTTGACACATACATCAAGGCGGTGTACAGCGAGGGCATTTGGTGAGGGGGCAGACTGGTGGACACGGTGACCTCCAAATTACCACAACCAAAGTCGCAGGTACTGAGAGTATTAATGAGCATTCCGTAAAATGTCACACAGCACCGGAAATCCTTAAGTTATTCGAGAACTTTTATACAGGGCTATACGGGGCGCGAAAAACAACCTCGGACAGTGAGATAGCTAGCTACTTGGATGATGTGGCTTTGGGCTGGTTGTCAGTAGGCCAGTAAGTACCCCAGAGAGATATTTGGCACAGCTAATACAGGAGTATGTGAGATTTGAATGGTACTTGGGCCTAAGCATCAATTGGGATAAATCCACATTACTCCCCCTTACACAAGGTCCAACTCCACATGACCTAGAATTCCTTTTGACTTGGGTTTCTAAGCCTGTCAAGTACAAAGCCAGATGGATTGACAAGGACCTGGAGGTGGTAATCCTTATGAATTATGAGAGGGTGATTGCAAAATTATCAGATGAAGCTGCCTGATGGATACAGCTGCCCCTGTCTCTGGTGGACCGTAATGCGATAATGAAAATGATGATACTGCCCAATTTTTTATCTATGCTCGTAATTATACCCATAATCCTAACTAAGGCAATATTCAGAACATGTATGATAATGCTGGTCTTAGTGGGCAAGAAGCCAAGATGCAGTTGGCAAGTACTAACACAGCTGCACGAAAAGGGTGGCTTTGGGGCCCCAGATAAGCCTCTTTATTATCTATGCGTGCAGGCTCAATTTGCACTGTACTGGTATTTCCCACAGAGATATCTGTTGCGTCTGGCGATAGAGGCTGATAATGCGCACCCTCTCCCACTCACCGCCATGGTGCTGCAGACCCACAAGATGTACAACGTAGGGGTTTCCATGGACGAGGACGGAGAGGACAAGGAAGGAGAGAGAGACCATGGCGAGGAGGAGGCAGCAAAAGCAGGTAAGGGCCTTTTCTTATAATTAAATTCGGGAGGGAAGAGGGGCCGGCTAACTCCACTCCCTCACGGATTCAGAGTTTTGGCTGAACCCCGCATTCCCAATGGAACGCGGAGTAGGCAAAACTCTGTAAGCGGAGGAACAGAGTTACCCGCCGGGCTTAGAAATAATATAAACAAATCCTCTTTGTCTCCATATCGCTCATGGAGGTCCAGCAAACGTAGTTCTTCCGCCTGCCCTATGTGCCCAGATCCAAGGTGAGATTTCTCCACATGGTATGGTCATGCCTGGTGATTCACGCCTATTTGCCTGCCATTCTCAGTACCCTCTCTGCCGTGGTGGGCTTCCAATTGAGTTGAATCCACGCATTACACTGTTGGGTATCATTGGGAATGTTGAAGGGTCCAAGGGATATAGATCTTTTATTGGTCTTGGCACACTCATAGAAAAATGCGACATAGAGCAGAACTGGACAGCCCCCAGATCGCCTGCTGTGACAGCCTGGACCCGAGGCATGAACATGTGTGGCAAATTGGAAGAAGCAACGTATGAAGGGAGGGGCTGCTCTTAGTCGTACATTAAAATATGATAGAAATGGAGGGACTATCATTTTCTGGCTGGTTAAATTAATGTATAGGTGCAATATTGCTTCTTCTGGAAATGGTGGAGTTGTGCTGGCTGTAAAGTTGCTACATACAACTTACCAAAATATTGATACAACTTTATCAAGGAGAAAATTCAGTTTTTCCGGAGCACAGTTGCCATTTGTGGTTAGTGGCAAGTAAACCAACACAATGATTTAATCACAGAATAGACGTGTGTGAGTCTGTGGGTGGTATTGTGTCCATTTCCACCAGTATATCTATGGCATGAATTCAAAGTGGTGATAAGCCCCTTATTCCTCTTTTTAATTGCATCTCACTAAAGCCCCCACCACCCACTGAGAAACGGATGCTCTAGTTACAGCAAAACAGGTTCTCCATCACATATAGACCCACCAATCTTTTCATTGTAGAGGCATGTGCAATGTGGGTCTCAATCTGCACACCCCACAGCAATTACCAAGGGCTAAATATCCGAGAAAACGAAGTCTTAAGAATGTCTTCAAATGGCAATCATTGCTACAGAAAACAATACTTTAAAGACATTGTTGAATGGTCTAAGAAACAGATTTGGTGAGCCAAAACGCATTATCTGCCCAATGAAGAGTTCATCTTGAGTTAATCGCCGCAGGCGCTGTCTTAAACAGTAATCACAAAATTCCAGAGAAACAGATGTTATCTAACTGACACACCAGAGTTATTACGGGATGCCAAAGATGACAGCTCGATGAAGAGAAAAAATTAACCCTGGGCATACTTTGCAAAGTAGCGCTACGCATAGCTACGTGAAGTGCACTTTGCACTAAGCGAGCAACGCGTATCTTTGCAAACTGTGTAGTCCACTGTGCAAGATGATGTTCGCACTGATTGCACAGTGCCGGACGCTTGGCCGCACTGTGCAATCAGTGCAAACTGCATCTTGCACGGTGCAAGCTGTCGTTTTCTGCTGCTCGAGTAGATTTCTACTCGCGCAGCAGCTTTCTCATCGTGGACTAGTAGGTTCTCATCGCGAGCATACGCGACCACTCACAATGAGAAACCTGACCTCCCCGCGTTGAGAAGCTCGCTGGGAGGTTTATTTTTCACGCTCGCTATCGGCAACTTGATGTTGCTGATCGCGAACGAGGAAAAAGTCTCACCGGGATGTCATTTTGCTTGCTTGGGGTTGCCAACTTGACATTGAGGACCGCAAGCAAGCAAAAAATGACCGCTGCAATACGCTACGCTACACTACGCATGTTTGCACTGTGCTATGTGCAATTCGCATATTGCGAAGTAAAGCAAACTTTGCAAACTACACGAGCGTAGCGTAGTGCTTTGCCCAGGCTTAGAAAAAATGTGGTTCTGAGTATCAATTTGTCGGTGAAGGAAATTCTTCACTAATAGGAAGTGTGTCAAGCCACAAGATGTTGTAATAACAGAAGAAGAGCGCTGCATCCTTGTGCCAAGGTCAGCGTGGACTCTTGTAACCTCCATTATGTCAATATCTTCTTCTTGGGCTTTTGTTTTCCAGGACTAAACACTAAGGGCTTGGAATTGCGCAATTGATATCCTTAGAGTCTGTACAATTCAAATTAGGAAAGATAACAGGAGATTATGGACGACCAGTCACCATCAAAAAACGAATTATCCTGACAACCTCCGAGTTTTCTCCCACGGTGTGGATGTCATTGGCATTCTTACAATTCAGAACCATGAGGCTTTTCCAGAACAGGAAGGAAATATGTCAGAAAGTCTGCCCTACATTAGGTGGACCATTTGGGTAAGTTAGACTATCAGCCTTGTGTTTGTGGGTCTAAGACTTCCACTGCCAGAGCCAGCAGAGGCTCCACCTGCAGAAACATAACAGTTCACCCAATTTTAGATAGAGTAGGTGAATGAAAAGTTTGGTGGGCAGGCTAGGTGGTCATCCTCTAAATAACCCGCTAGGAGCTTATATGGAACTAGCAACCCGTCCCGACGTTGTCCGGGAGCAAAAGGCTGCTGCAGTGCCCCCGCCTGCCCCGCAGAAGAGTTGTCTGTGCAAGTCCTGGCCCTGTTCAACTGATTTGGCCCACTTGTGTTATTTTTTTAATTCGTATGTATTGTTTTCCGCGTTTTATGTTTTCTGCAAGATGTGAGGAAAGTGTAGTGTCACCTGTTTAATGTTTTTTTTTCTTTCGAAGGCTCTTTCCGTGTGTTCAATTTTGTATCCCTTCAAAGAAGTTTCCCTTTTGTTTTGTCAATTGTGTGGTGAAGTCCTGGCAGTGCTCGAGTGATTATGGGCAGTTGTGTTATTTTCTTTATTCGTATGTCTTATTGTAAGCGGTTTATCTTGTCCGCAAGATGTGAGGAAACTCTCGTGAATACCCAGTCTATTGCGTTTCTCCGTTAAGAAATGACAGCTTTTTTTGTTCGTGTTTATCCCCCCTGTGACGTCGTTGGTCAATGGCCAATGGTTAAAGACTTTTTTTTTGGTAAGCCGAAGTCGTGTGTGTGTTTTCTTTAGTGCGTTGTGATTGGTGTAGTATGCGATTAATCCTTCCCCCTGTGTGGCGTCATTTGACACTCCTTGTCGATGTAAGGCCCGCCCGGTTTTTAATGCGAAGGCGTCAATGTTGTCTGGGTAACTGCAACAAATGTGTGTATATTTCTTATAGCGCGCACCTCTACTTTTTTTGTATATTGGTGTTACCGCGCTGTATGTGTGAATTTAAATTCATTGAAAGCACATTTCCGCTGTATGTGTTGGGATTTGCAAATGTTTGTTAGAAATTCATTGAAAGCGCATTTCCGCTCTATGTCTGCATATTGTGCGTTCTAAATTCAGTGAAAGCGCATTTCCGCTCTATGTGTGCATATGTAAGTGTGTTGTGAAGTCGCTTGGCCTATGTTTGTTATTTGCACTTGGCACGGCCCTGTAAACGCCCACATTTGTTGTTTGAGACGCCCACAGCCACAACCACGCCCCCAAGGGACTACTTTACCACTTTTGGCGTTTTTGCTTTTTTAATGTATATGGTGTACATATCTATAGCCTATGTCCTTCTGCCACATCTCCCCTTTCAAATGGTGTATTGGGTGTAGTGATTGGTGCATTACCTTTGTAGTTTACCTGGCTCAAAGGTTTCTGTTCTCTCTTTATAATAGTAGTATAGATTGTCGCCAAGGCAGAAAATTCAGAACCCTATTTAAATGTGGGACCCATACCATGACAGACATCTGTGACACCAAGGTCACAGTCACCAGTGGGAACGAGCAAGAAATGCGTCAGTAAAAAGTTATCTGGGATTTAAGCTTACGCTAGGATGATAGCCGAGGGCACCAGTGAAGAACAACAGGAGAATCAACTGAGTTAGCCTAATTTCGGAACAGGAAGAGACAGGGGAAGGGGAGGGTTTTATGGAACATCCTTTAACCCTTTAATGGAAAGGAAACAGCTTTGCAGTGGGGACTGTTGGAGAGTGAATAGACACACTAAATCAAGGAGTAAGTTCTGGGACAAGTAAGGAAGAATCAGAGTAACCAAGATTACTGGTAAGTAATCTGAGCCAGTAAGTAATCCGAGCATTAGAGAATTAGCTTTATTCCTCAGAAAAATCCTGTACTTTGAATACTTTTGACATTTAGGAGTTTGAGTGTGGGGTATGGTAGGGTCTTTACACCATTAATCTACCACCACCTACCCCATCAGAGAACTCTATCAGAGACATGTCAAGATGGAGAAGTAAAGTGATACCTCCTGAAAACTGTATCTCCCAGCAAGTTGAGTGCCGTTATGATTAAGACAGATGTTTATCTGTTTTGATTATTGACCCAGCTGCTTAGTTGAAATTTGGAAAGAGATGCAATGTCCCACTCGGCAGGTACGACCACAAGTCATACTGAGATCTATATCAGAGCATGGTGACAACAGATATTGCCAAAGTGAGCTAGCTGCAGGTACTCTGAATAAATGTGGCATGTAGAAATTCTCCAGCCAAAATTCACTGAAATGTAATTATCTCTTCTTCTTCAGTCCATGTCTCATTACTTACTCCTTGAGTGAGTGTCAATACTGCAAAGCTGTTCTTTCATCAGCCACTTTCTTCTGGGCTTAACATGGAAACAGGAAGGAATAGGGGAAGGGGAGGGTTTTATAGAACATCCCTTAACCCTTTAATGGAAAGGGAAAACAGTGTTGCAGTAGTGACTGTTGGGGAGTGATTGGACACACTATATCAAGGCGTAAGGAATGGGACAAGGAAGTAATCCGAGCATTAGCTGCATTTCTCAGGGAATACCTGTATTTTGAGACCTTTTGACATTAGAGAGTCTGTGGACAATCCAAGCTGTGGAGCAGACGTTATGTAGTTTGCAGAATAGCAGCAGCATGCAGATGGAGCAGGCCTCAGGTGGCATACATATAAGGAATATAATACTCACGACTGAGGCTTCATGGGTTCAGAGGAGTGTCAATGGTGTTTCGTCCGATCAGCGTTTGCAACGATCATGTCACTTATGAACTTTTCATGCCCTTGTTTTGAAATACTTTAATGTTCACTCCACCCACTCTGTTAGCACTCTTCTGACCGGTTTAGCAGGTTTAAATTTCAAAATGATGATAAATACTTAGCAGGAAGTATTGCTCACTCCTTCAAGAGGCTTCCTGCGGTCATTACCGGGTGCTGTAGGTGTCATGTTGCAATCTCTATTTAATGCATGTTAAATATATAATTACGTCCAGGAAGAGACATACATTTTATAGGCCTATATTTGCATATTTACAGTATTACACATTCTGTATATTTTTCCGGGCACGCCCAATGTAAGTTGTGTATTTGTGTATTCCCACACACATAGCTTCTTCCTACTTGTCTTTTTTGGCAATAGGAGGTCTAAACGAGCAGATTCAAAGCTTAAGCAAAATGCATCACTTGGTCTTCTTTTCTCAAAACTTTCTCAGTGGAGATCAGCCCGAACTTTCCTCATTAAGTCAAGCTGGACCACTTCAAGTGTCAAAAGAGCCACTGCCAATGCATGATCGAAGGGGCATTTATGTTTCCAATTAAATGCTGTTGTCAGGTTTGCACCTGACAAGCTTTGGCAAATCAGAAGTTTAGCATGGTTGGTTCTGCCCCCAAACAATAGGGTCTAATATTACTGTCAACATCAAGTTCTTAAATATAATTCATTAGCAGGATTGCTTTTTGAGAGCAAAGTACATTCTGCACTGGAATGACCTCAATGACCCTCAGGTCAACACTTTCAAAGACTTCCTTGCTGGCCAATTACTTACCCAAGCCTGCACACTACCAACTCACACAAAAGGCTCCACGCTGGATTGGATCATTGCTAAGGCAATGGTGTTCAGGTTTAACTCAATAGATCCATGCGACTGGTCAGACCACCATGCCATTACCTTACTAATGCCTGGCATCCACAAGAAAAGGTCAGCGCAACGTGTAAAATCGAAACTCTGGCTCAGAGACACTAAGAGCCTAGAACTTAAGAAGCTGGCTGTATTTTGCGAGAATGACCTCCACCCTCTCCAAATCTATCATAGGTCAACACCCTTACAGAGCACTACAACACAACTAAAACTTCTCTGACAGACCAGAAATGCATACAACAGAAACATCCTCAAAACTAAAAAATAGTTTCTCATTTCGGAACTGGAAAACTCTAAGAACAGACGTCGTAAACTCTTTGAAATGGTTAAACACCAATCAAACAAACTGGCTAAAACTTCCAAAGAAACAACAAAATCCCTAAAGAGTTCTCCTACTTCTTTACAGCCAAAATTAACTCCGTAGGAAAGAAACTTAACTCCACCATCTACATCCCACCCCCTCCTGCCGGGACCCATCTCTCTTCTCATCCCCCCTGGCAACACCCAAGAACCAAGCTCACTGGTCCAACTTTTTTATCTTACGCTTGGCACTTTATTGCATTTTCGACACTGATAGGAGCTGTTTTAAAGTTCCAGGGGGCATTCTTCTGAGATTTTACACAGGGAATTGGATTCTCTCGGTCAGCAGTCTAGCAGTTGGACGCTGCCGCTCACGCCCACGCTATTAAGGGGCCTAGCGATGTAACCAGGCAGCAGCACACTCTGATTAACTACGAGCTGTGTTAAGGCTCAGGGGCATTTTAATCGTTTTTAATTGCTTTTATCTTATGCGTGGCACTTTATTCCATCGTTGACACTGATAGGAGATGTGTTAAAGCTCCGGGGGGCATTCTTCTGCGATTTTGCACAGGGAATTGGATTCTCTCGGTTAGTGGTGAAGTATTTGGATGCTTAAACTCATGCCCACGCCCACGCTATAAAGGCGACTGATTTCAAAAGAACAAAGGTCCTAAGCTTAGAACAATTTCTAGAAGATTAGATAACATATAGACCACAATAGGACAATATGTACAGTTCTTCTTATACCGAGCCGGGCAAAGAGTTTATTTGAGGGATGTTTGACAGGAAGTCAATTCAAATCTTACAATATCATATCAAAACATAATAGTGTTTGAAGTAAGGCACAAGCCTGTGCCGTACTCAACAGGATAGAGAAAAGTTTGTGAAAAGGGGTGCAGAGGAAAGAATAGTTTTCTAGAAGAGTCCCGGATGACGGAGCGTCTGTTCCTAGTGGAAGCAACAACGCTTGCTAGGAACAGACGCTCCGTCATCCGGACTAAAGCGAGAGCGGATCGTGCAATCTCCCGACCGCCGCTACGGAGCCCCTTGAAACCGGGTGAGAATGCCAAGCTAGGCGCCCACTCAACTCCACTTCACAATTTGATGCTGCTACGGGATATCGTATCCCCGTCCAAGACTGTTCCCCCATTATCTCTTCGAACCGGGCACCCCCCACTGGGCAGCCGTTCCAGGACGCTGGACAAATATATTGCCCCTTGAAGTACATCACTAACGTCCCCAATGTACCGCAACATCAAGGTACAGCATTCACTGAAAGCGCCTCTTCAAACCCTCCTCTGGGCTTGATTGTTCTATGTTATTCCAGGCATATATTAAGTCCTGATGATGATCCTTTTATTTTAGAGCATAGGATCGAAACGCCGTCGACACTGTTATGTAGACATACATTCTTATTTATTGTGATTTATTTTTGTATGTTCTACTAAAGGGAATACTGCCAATTTAAATCCTAAAGCAGTACCACTCTTTTGCTCAACTCTTCCTTTGCCTGATGTAAACTATTCTTTCCTCTGCACCCCTTTTCACAAACTTTTCTCTATCCTGTTGAGTACGGCACAGGCTTGTGCCTTACTTCAAACACTATTATGTTTTGATATGATATTGTAAGATTTGAATTGACTTCCTGTCAAACATCCCTCAAATAAACTCTTTGCCCGGCTGGGTATAAGAAGAACTGTACATATTGTCCTATTGTAGTCTATATGTTATCTAATCTTCTAGAAATTGGTCTAAGCTTAGGACCTTTGTTCTTTTGAAATAGTCGATACCTATGGTCCAAAGCCATTAAGTGGGTCCCCCTTGTTTACTTAAAAAATAAAGGCGACTGATGACACGTTCGCGCAGCGGCACACCCTGATTAACTATGAGCTGTTTTAAGGCTCAGTGGGCATTTTAATAGCTTTTACTTGTTTTTATCTTACGCTTGGCACTTTATTGCATCTTTGACGCTGATTGGAGCTGTTAGAGCTCCAGGGGGCATTCTTCTGCGATTTTGCACAGGGAATTGGATTCTCTCGATCAGCGGGCCAGTAGTTGGATGCTGATGCTCACGCCCAAGCTTTAAAGGGACCTGACAACGCGACCGTGCAGCAGCACACTCTGATTAACCATGATCTGTGTTAAGGCTCAGGGGGCATTTTAATAGTTTTTACTTTGCTTTTATCTTATGCTTGGCACTTTATTGCATCTTTGACATTGATAGGAGCTGTGTTGAAGCTCCGGGAGAATTCTTCTGTGATTTTGCACAGGAAATTGTATTCTTTTGGTCAGCGGTCCAGTAGTTGGACGCTGACGCAAACGCCCACGCTATAAAGGGGCCTAATGACGTGACGCGCAGCGGCACACTCTGATTAACTATGAGCTGTGTTAAGGCTCGTGGGCATTTAAATCGTTTTTACTTGTTTTTATCTTACACTTGGCACTTTATTGCATCGTTGACACTGATAGGAGCAGTGTTGAAGCTCCAGGGGGCATTCTTCTGCGATTTTGCACAGGGAAGTGGATTTTCTCGGTCAGCGGTCCAGTAGTTAGAAGCTGACACTCACGTCCATGCCATAAAGAGGCCTGATGATGCGAGGACGCAGCGTACGCATGCTGCGGGCGCACCGCATGTGCGCTAAAAGTGCGCCTAAGGCAAGCCCATCGGCGCCCGTCTGCACCTGACCAGCTCAGGGGCCACAACCCCTGCTGGTTTTTGCACAGATAAGTATGCATACAATCGGACTAGCTCTGAAATCTTAGAGGGATAACTAATAATAAGGTTTACATTCTATTTCTCTCTTTACAATGATTTTCCTTGTTCTCACTGTCCTCTTAAATTCCATGAGTTCTTCAAACCCCAAGCTGTCCGGCCTCCCCAGGAATCCCATGAAATGTTCCTGCTTAATTGCAGATCAATTCCCAAACACTCAGCAGAAATCTTTATACTATTAGAGGAAGAGCGCCCAGACTCTTTCTTCTTAACTGAGACTTAGCCCAATAACGAGGCTGACCCCGATCTTGTTCAGGCCCTCTCCCCTGGGTAACTCATTCAGAGACAAGATCAGGAAATAGGTAAAGGCGGCGGCAATGCATCATATATAAAAACCAAACGTAATCGCTGCATTTCTGTGGGCCCTCTACCTGATTGTGAGAACCTCTCATTTGCAATTGGATTCTCACCTGCTTGTACTCTCTCAGGTATTTTAATTTATCGCCCCCTGGGAGTCTATGTACAATTCTGTAAATCCCACCCTGAAATGACAGCCAACTTAGCCAACTCCCCCTCCAAGTTTATGCTATTAGGTGATCTTAATCTCCATTTTAATGACCTCTCGCATTCAGCCGCCTCCCAGTTGGTTAATGACCTTGCAGCTTTTCAGCTTAAACAAAATGTTATTGTTCTTACCAATTTGAAAGGCCATTTACTTGACCCCATTTTCTCTAAATTTGATGACTACTGGTAAAGGACTCTACGCCAGTGCCTTGGTCTGCCCATTTTTTGATTCCTTTTACCTGGTCACCTCTGGGCCCTACCCAGCCGGCCAGCATGGCTAGAAGACATACACGTTTATGGTCAAACCTTCCACAGGAACATTGGGTTTCAACCCTGGAAAACACCAGACCGACATCTGACACCAATCCTACTGGTGCCAATGATAATTTTAATAATTGCATTGAGTCATCGCTAGACCAGGACCTCCCTCAAAAGTGGATTCATAACACTGTCGGAACTAACAGAACAGCGTGGTACTCCTTTAAGCTCCCTGAGGTTAAACAAATCTGTAAAAGATTGGAAAGAATATGGAGAAAGGATTTTTCCCCTGTCAGTAAACTGAAAAAGAGGGAAGGCATTAAAATTTATAAAGAAGAAATTAAATCTGCAAAAGCTTCTTATTACGGAGAAAGAATTACTTTGGCATCTAATTCTCCCTGTGAAATTTTTGGCATTGTAAAAAGGCTCATTAAACCACCTCCACCTCCTCTTACTTCTGGGGATGCTTCCTCTCGTTGCTATAATATGGCAGAGTTTTTTTTAAATAAAATCCAAGACCTTTATACCTTCTTCCCTCAGGCGGTTGGCCAGAGGAACTCATTATCTTTGGACAACATGCCTCAGTTCAGTGAGCACTTTCTGGAGAATGTTCCTCCCATGAACCCAGAGTTGCTACGAGGTATTTCAGCTCGGGTAAAATCTGGTTTGCCTGGAGACTCAGCACACCCTATTATTTTAAATCAAGTCTTTGGAACAGTCTCCCCAGTGAGATTGGAGCTGATTAATGCCTCGATCTTGACTGGAGTGGTACCTTCCCCATGGAAATGTGCCATGGTGAGGGCACTGCTAGAAAAAAACAACAGTCTTGATCCTGACCTCCTTTGGAAATACCGTCCCATTTCACTTCTGCCAGGGATCAGCAAGATTGTTGAGAAGCATGTCAAATCAGCTCTTTCTACATTTTTGGAGTCTCATAGTCATCTTCACCCCTCACAGACTGAATTTTGACAGGGTACTGAAACTGCCCTCCTAGCAGTAGTTGAAGAGTCCGAGAAAATCTTAGATGGGGGAAGTTCTGCCATCATCCTCTTGGTTCTCAGTGCAGCCTTCGACATTGTTAACCACCACATGTTGGTCCTGAGACTTAGAGGTGTGGGTGGCCTTAAAGTGGCTGCAATCCTTTCTGGAAGATCGGTAATTCCAGGTTTTTGAAGAAGACGCTATTTCAAAACATGTGTCTCTTAGTTGTGGTGTCCCGCAGGGGTCATCTCTGATCCCCACCTTGTTTAATGTTTACATGAGCCCGCTAGCGGATATAGTGAGGATGTTTGCTGTCCAGATTGTCACCTATGCTGACGAAACACAACTTGTTGTTGCCCTTAATCACCCCGAGAATTATTTGACTGGTCTAGGCCCCTGTTTGGAGACGGTTGCAACGTGGATGGAGCAGTCATACCTGAAACTGAATGGAAATAAGACAGAGCAGATGCTCCTAGGTAACTCTCTTACTTTTAACGTAGGAATGTTATGGCCAGTCTGTCTTGGTCCAGACCTTACTCCTAAGAACCAGATTAAAAGTCTGAGCGTTTGGCTTGATTGCAACCTGAATTTTAAGCAGCAGGCCTTGAAATTGGCAGCTAGTTGGTATGGAATCCTTAGGATGAAACGAAAAATTCTCCCTCTTCTTCCTTTTCTTGCCAAAAGAATTATGGTGGAGGCATTAATTCTTTCTTGCCTTGACACTGCGAACGATCACTATTTAGCAGCTCCTCGTGCTACCATCACCAAGTTACAGACTGTGCAAAACTGCGCAGTGCTTATGCTTCTGGCGATTCCGAATCGCCAATCAGCTCAACCAGCTCTTATCACATTCCACTGGCTCCCCATATCAGGAGAGAATTAAGTTTAAGGCTCACTGTATTGCAAAGAAGACTTTAGCAGGGAAGGGACCGTCTATCAATCGGTCCATTATCCTGCCCCACTGCTCAAACAGGGGCTTGCGCTCGGACAATCGCCGTCTTGCCTTAGTTCCTAGAATAAAAAAGGCAAGTAAAGGGGGGCGTCTTTTTGTCTATTTTCCGATAACACGGCCAGCCTGTGGAATACCCTCCCCTCCACATTCGTCTTGAATCCAACTATTTGGCTTTTCAGAAATCCCTAAAAACATGGCTTTTTCATTAATGTTGCTTAGTGGTTCTCACTGTTTGTGCTACTATTAGCCCTGGGATGCCCTTGGGTAGTACGCGCTAAATAAATGTTTATTTATTCAATAAGGTTCAAGTTAGATGATGACTACATGCTTAAGAAATGTTTATTCATTTATTAAACTTCAAGTTAGATGATGACTATTCCATCTCGAAAATTCTATCCTCCTTAAAACAGAATAACCACTTTAATGACACACTTCTGTCCAACTGCTTTAACGCGACCTCCCCATTTATCATTACCATTTGGACTACAGTAATCAACACTTCCCTACTACAAGGGTTAATACTTGACTCCCTAAAAACCGGTCAAGTCATCCCCATCTTTAAAAAAAAACCTTTGAATCCTGCTATTCCAGACAGTTTCAGACCAATATCCAATATTCCACTTCTTGCAAAAGTTCTGGAGAAATGTGTGCAATTTCAACCTAGCCAACACATTATCAATTTCAACCGGTTAGACAGATTCAAATCTCAGTTCAGACCTGGGCACAGCACAGAAACTACTATTCTCCATATTGTAGACAACACTCTTCAAGCCCTTAACCAAGGCAAAACATGTCTCTTAATGCTACTGGATTTATCCTTAGCATTTGACACAGTCAACCAAGAGAAACTACTTGAACACCTCGAACACAGGATGGGAATAGGGGGAACCATTCTTGACCGGTTTGGATCCTTCCTCCACAACCGCTCTCAGAGATTCTTAGTCAACAGTAATCTATCTATTCCTTACCCAATAACCATCGGAGTCCCTCAAGGCTCAACTCTTTCCCCAACCCTCTTCAATCTCTACCTCAAACTGTTAGCTGAAATACTTTGTACCACCAATATCTCCTTCCACATGATCAAAATCTCATCACTATAGGAGATCAACTCTTTGAATGAGGCTCTGAAGTTTACTATTCAATGGCTCGCCAGCAACCAGCTCAAACTAAATGCAAATAAAACTGAGTTCCTTCTAATCTCCCCCCTAAAATTACCACTGACATTCTGGAATGGACTAAGTCGATCACAGCACTGAACTGCACACCCACCATAGTGGAATCTGCCGAATCTCTCGATATAACCCTGGATAGCAACCTGAATACGCGAGACAACACCAAATCGATGGCCAAAACTGCTAGGTTTCACCTGAGCTACTTGAGGAAACTAAAACCTTTCCTTGATGCGTCCGACCTAAAAATGGCAGTTCAGGCGTTAGTTATCTCCAGAACTGAATATGGTTGCTCAACGCTATCTGGCCTACCCAAGATCTCCACTACCCCCCTAAAAGCTTGCCTCAACACCAAAATTCGACCAAATCTCACCACACCTGAAGGCGCGTAACTGGCTTCCTCTTAAAGCCATAATTCAACTTAAACAGGCGTGTATCATGCACAAAGCGCTACACGCGAAGTCCCTGCACATCTCGCCCAATAAGTCATGGTTTCTGGAGGAGCCAAAAACTCCCGGTTCGCCAGAGACTTTGTGCTCCAGCCACCCCGCTATCATAAGGAAAAAACATACACTCGGCCCTTCTCTGGGGCCGCACCAAGAATCTGGAACTCGTGACCGTTGTTTATCAGAAGAATACCTTCTCTGTTGCTTTATGTTTTCTGCTAGATTCAGAACTGCTGTGTTGCTCTTGTCTTTGTACTGACCTCTTAATCCCTCAAATATAATTGCTGGATATCTCTGCATAATGCTCACATGTCACTGCACTGAATATCGTATATTCCTGTTATTCCAGAGTGTAGTCAATTCCTTCTATCACTATCAATGTTTTTTTGTCTATCTCAAACTTGTGTACAACGTGTTATCCCTGTAAAGCGCTCTGATACCCTAACGGGTCACGTTTGAGCTCTATAAAATTCTAAATAAATATTCAGCTGAATGACACACAATTGCTAGTCACTAAAGTCTAAGGGCCCGATGTAGGTCGGTCGGTAATGGCCGAAAATTGGTATTTTCGGCCGTTACCGATCGGGAAATAGGTGATTGGCATGTAGGGGGCATTATTTTACCGAATCGGTAAAATTACCGATTCAGTAATTTTACCGATTCGGTAAAATAAAAAATCGGTAAATTTACCGAATCTGAGCCACCCATATATGTAGGTGGGACTCTTCAGAGTCCCAGGAGCCTTACCGGATCGGTATTTTACCATCAAATCCAATTTGATGGTAAAATACCAATTCCGGTGTGCATGCACATGTGTGCATGCACACCTATGCCATGTGACAGGCAGACCTGCCCTTAGGGCATGTATGCCTGCCACATGGCACCCGAGCCTGTTTTAGGGGTGCTAGAGGGTTCACCCTTGTCAAAATCGGTATTTACCGAATCGGTAAATACCGAATCGGTAATGCCCATTCATTCCTATGGGCTTCAAAGCCCATAGGAATGAATGGGCATTACCGATTCGGTATTTACCGATTCGGTAAATACCGAATTCATCCGATTCGGTATTCCAGCACATCTGGAATACCTACATGTTGACCCCATAGATTTACCGATTTTTAATTACCGAATTGGTAAAATTCGATAATTTAAAATCGGTAAATCTATTTCACCTACATATGGCCCTAGGTGTGTTAGTCTTGTAGCAATGCAATAATGTGATTAATACAAGACGGAGTCAGTGTAGTTTAATAATTTTAGCCTGCAAGCTCCCAATTCCCTCCTCTTGGCACTGAGTGACAATCTAGCCAGAGCCTGGCCTCATCCAGGAATTTTTATTTCCTTTCCATTTCTGCTTTTCTGTCTCCTAGCTCCTCCTGCTGGTACCGTAAGAAATGTCAACAGCTCTTTTCCATATTTAAGCTCATGGAACATAAACCAGGGCTACATGTGTTAGTAATGGTAAGAAGTTCCAGGATTCACAGAATCCACTTTTCCCAAATAGCTAGTTCGTGCTCTACTTCTCCCTAAACTTTGGGATGCTCACATCGTGCTCTTTCTGTGAAACCTTTAAAAAGTCAAAATAAGATCTCGCACTTTCAACGTGTTATTAGGGATAAAAGTGACTGCATTTTGATTATCTTACATACTTCCCCTTTCCTCAGCCAGGATCAAATCTAAAGAAACCCTGTTTTGCATGGTCCTGATATGCATCACAATTGTGTCATCAATAATATTAACAAGTGGGGTGCTGGCCTTTGGCGAAACCATACAAATATCATAGGAGTTAGCAAACCGGGGACACTGAATAAGTGAGAATGGCAACGTATCGAGGGGGGGGGGGCGGACACCGACAATGTGTCCCGTCGCCCCTCCCTCTCCTTCTGCCCCACTCACCGGGTGTCTCGCGGCGGCTCTGCTCCTTCTGCCGGGGCTCTCCCTTCGCTCGGGAGCCTCGGCAGGGCACGGCAGGCTGCTTCCTGCTTCCCAGCAGCCAATCACCGCGCAGGTCGCCTGGCGAGCCTCCGGCTGCCTAAACCAATGGCAGCGCGGCTCCCGGGTGACGTCAGCGGTTGCTCCTTCGGCGTCTCCTCTGACCTGGGGCTGAGGCGGTGATGCGGGACTGAAGAGGGCTCCCTCGATTAAATAAAATAAAATGCCCAAACGGAGTCGGCACACGCAACCACACGAAAAATAAAGGCGGCAAATGAGTGGCATCCGCGCTGCTTGGTCAAGCGCTCAACGGAGAGTGAAACCACGCCACGGAGAGTGAAAGAGTGAAACCACGCCCATGGAAAAAATCTCGGGAACGCCCCCGAATCTGGTCCGGCCTTGACGGACAGATCTCTGTTCCAATGGCTAGCCTCCATTTATGGAGCTAGCCAATGGAACAGAGGGACGTATTCAACTGTCCCTTACTGAAAACTAGAGATTTCTCCTGGGGGCGGAGCTAACGCTCCGTGCCCCAGGCAAAACCTAAAAAGGGAGGTAGTAGTACTATTACCCGACCTCTCGATTAGCTGAGCTTGGTTTGTCAATTTCTCTACATTTAAGGCTATACTGATTCCAGGGATCATGGTTCAAAAAATATCTAAAGTGTCCTCCAATGCATTCATCGTCTAACAATAAAAATGAGTTTTCTTTCTTTGTTTTGCATGATGTTTTATTGGTTTTGTATGATATATATTTGGGGACACCAAAGGCAAATAACAGGAACAAATCCTCTAGACTGGCTCTGGCAAGTAAAATACTTTCCCACAGACATGGTACATATTTCTACACCTTCCAACTTCATCATATCGCAACAAATTCTCGGGCATATTCAAAACATATGTGCCATTACTCCCACCTATTCTTAGAATTCTTTTGCAGGATATGCAAAGCATCCCTGCCTTCTCACGCCACAAATTCACAGCCAGAGGTGTTAGCAACCAAGCGTTCTCCTTCTATATTTGTTCATTATAAAACTATAACACCCCTTCCTGTACATGTGGAAAATGTCTAGTTGTGTTCTTATACTCGGCTAAAAAAGTGTTTTCCACTTTAGACAATGTAAATTGTTTATCTTTAGGTATTTTAAACTTAATTTATTTTGGTCCCTGATTTAACTTCTTAAATTCACGATCTCTCCTTAAAGGTTCTGGGCACCTGTGAGTGAACATGTAAAGGTAAATAACTCATGATAACAGAAAATAAGGATGTCTCTGTGCATAAGTTGATACATTCACTGTCGAGTAGTAGGTCTGAACCAAATGGTGGTACGTGTTTCTCTGTATTCATTTTGACGATGGTGGGCATGCCATTCGCATCTTTTCCTCCATTTTACGGAGTATGTAGTAAATTATTTCTCTACTGTTCTCTAATGAATAGAATGTACCATGACATCTTGGAATGCCTGGGTGTCTCTCTGCGCTCACAGTGTCAGTTGGTCAACTCAGGCTGCGCTGTTTGGAGCCTGCTCCTGTTGGGGTTTTATCTATACTTTGTATCTTCCCCTATTTACCTATCCTAGAAGCAATCTACAATAAAGGATTATCTACTTACACAGTTGGACTGTGCATCTTCCTTTACTACAACTTTGCGACGATCTTGAACCTACGCGTGGGTAAGGAGAAAGGACAACTAAGGAACCAAGGAACTAAAGGAAAAGGAACTACAGACATTAAGAACTTTCAAAACGTCAATTGAAACCCAAAGGTAACGCCCCGGCTAGCCCGATCAGTTTCCTGCACTAGCTGGACAGCCTGCAACCTGGGCGTTTATTATTGATGGGCCTGCTGTCACCCTGCTGCTGTCTGGGAAAAGTCTCTTCAGCATCGCTCTTCCCTGAGGCCTGCGGTGGTTATCTATTTCATCTGGTCTTCATTCAGAGTGGGAAGCATTGTGGTATAACAGTAGGTTTAATCTACTTCCTCAGTGAACTACTGATGTATCTGGATCTAAAATCAGTATCCAGCAGAGTCTGAATGTGTATTAGTCTTCAAGTGGAGTTTAGCGCCTTCTTGAGAGTATCCGCAGCATTGGAAGGGACTCAAGAGTGTTCACAAAAGCGGTACTGTTGGTTAGCTCATGCGCTTACTTTGGCAAGTGATTTTCAGTGACTGAGAGTACTTTGCCAGCTGTCATTATATTACGGGTGGCATCCTTGGTGAGCTGGCACATATGTACAGAAGAGCAGGGACCAGAGTTGTGTTTAACCGGGGTGTGAGACAATTTTCTTTGCCGATTTGGGTGTTCAACATGTTACCCCGGCTCGATGGCAGTTTATCCTCTAACTTTCAAACAGCCCACGAGACCACATCGCGTGCACTCACCTCGCGCAGCCCTACCAGTCTCATGATGCCTGCAATCTTTCTTCTGTGACGTCCGCCTTCTCTGCGAGCTCCTTCCTGTACTTGACGCTTTGGTGCACGCTTCTTCCGCGAGCCTCCCTGCACAGCGTCAGGGATGCGAGCTGCCATTTTGTGTTTGGCTCTTTCTTTAACAATGCCTCAGTTTGCTGGATATGTTCGATATGCTTCCTTCGTCTTGGCAACGAAGTCTTGGCTAACGTGGTGCTGTCTGCCTCCCAGCCCGCACGAGTTTGGCATGTATGGTCGGTGCCACATTTCCTTCCGGTTGTTTACAGTCTGGGGGACAGATTTAACACGAGATGTATCGGTTGGAGAGACAGCAGAGCAACGGAACTCTTGACTCTCCTTATAGACTGCCTGACATTTCACTTTTGTGGCGAATTTCAGCGGCAACTGCAGGGAGTTGTGTACAGAGACCCCGGGTGAGAGTTCGCTCACCGGAGCTCAAGGCATTTATTTATTTATTTTTGAGGTGCTTAGCATCTCAGTGCATGTTTTGGGTGCGCGCCTGTCTCTTGTTCAAGTTTCACTATTTTTTGTGAGTTTTCTGAAGTGTTCGCCCTATTGTGTGTTTTTGCAGGGAGTTTCAATTCTGTTTTGAACAAGTTGTTTGTTTTTCAATTGGGAAACTTGTGATGCTCTTATGGAAAGTGTCTTGGGAGCTGTGCTGGATGCATGGACCTACAGCTAGAGTTACATGGAACTCTCTCTAGGATGACTAGTACTCTGTGTTGTACTCTATTCTGGGGAGATTGTACCCTATCATGGGGAATTTGGTTTCCTAGGGTCACATCTTTTAACCCTACGGTGTACCCTTCTTTGGGGAGGTTGTGGGGCCAGTCAATACCCAATTCTGTTTTCTAGGGTGATGTTGTACCTTACGGTGTACCCCATGTAGGGGATGTTGTAGTTTTTGTTTTCCAGGGTGAGTACCTTGTGGTGTACCTTACTTTACGGAGGTTGTGCTGTTTGTGGGTAGTCAATGCCCCAAATCAGTTCCCAGGGCGAGTGTCCTGTGGTGTACCCTACTTTGGGAAAGTGGTGGTGTTTGTTGTTGGTAGTCAATGCCCCATATCAGTTCCCAGGGTGAGTATCCTGTGTTGTACCCTACTTTGGGGAGGTGGTGGTGTTTGTGGGTAGTCAATGCCCCATACCTGTTCCCAGGGTTAGTACCCTGTGGTGTACCCTACTAAGGGGAGGTTCAGTAGTTTTCCATGGTGAGTATCCAGCGGTGTACCCTACTTAGGGGAGGTGGCATAATTTTCAGGGTGAATACCCTGTGCTGTTCTCTTGTTTGGTGGAAGGTGATTTGTCAGTTCTAACCGTTACTATCTATATATCCTTTTCATTTTGACACTATGCTCCGGTCGACGTCAACCTGCTTGGAACTCGTTGCCAAGGGTTTTATGTTGGTAGGACTTTGAGTGAGAAGCTTTATTCTAGTTTTAAGTGTCAGCATGCCTTCTATACTGATCAGGGGAACTTTTGGTTTCTTTCCAGACCATTTTTGTCTGGTGTATTTCTGTTGTGGGGGTTACACTCTTCCGGTTATCTAGAGTGAATCTTACCCCTGTTGTTCCTTTTATTTGGGATATTGTATTTCTCCCAAGGGTCTGTGTCTACTCCCACCTTTGTTTACCAGGGTGTCTACCCTGTGGTGTACCCATGGTTGGGGAGGTTATGGGGGTGACCACCCTTCTTTGTTGCATTGGTTTTTATTCATCTAAGCTATGCTTTGTTTTTCCCCAAGGGAGGGGGATGGGGCGTAGTAATGTTAGCATCTTATTGTATTTCTGCTCATGCTAATGGTATTTCTGATACCTCATGTAGTACATTTTTAGATTTGTGTATCTTATTATTGTACTGTCATGTAAATGTTATATTTGAGGTATCTTACCTATCTTTCTCTCTATTTCTGCTGTCATTCCCTAAGGAAGGAGGATGTGTAGTACATTACTTCTCTACTGTTTTCCACTTAATAGACTGTACCATGACATCATGGAATGCCTGGGTGTTTCTCTTTGCTCACAGTGTCTGTTGGTCAACTCAGGCTGAGCTGCTCCGAGCTTCTTCCTTGTGGGATTTTATCTATACATCCTATCTTCTCCTACTTACCTATCCCAGAAGCAATCTACAATAAAAGATTATCTACTTACACAGTTGGACTGTGCATCTTCCTTTACTACAGAGTACCTTTGGGGTGGAATATCTACCATACCTTACTTGAAGAATCATTTGCAGGGGCACAACTAGACCCCAACCAGACTCCTCTTTGGGAGGGGCTAACACTTCAACAATGGAGCAGAGCGATCTTTAGAGCCATTACAAAAAAATAGCAGCAGGTTGCTGTGACGAGCTGTGACCCTCAACACTGGAGGGGCGTTGGGAGGATGAGACAAACCCAGTGGGGCGCAAAAAGATAATACCTTTTTTTTGTTTTACATGTATTTATTCGTGATTCCCTCTCCGTGTTTTCTTCTTTCTTCTTGAGTCAGCTTGACAACACCTCATGGAGTCTCGAGCAACCCTTTTCTGCAAATTACGATGCTGCTCTCATGCAAATGAGCAGCATGAGAGCAGCACCCGGATTGGCTGGAAAGGGCTGCCTCGATGCTCCAGCGGACCACAGGAGGCCTGTTCCTGCTCTCCTCCCAGCTGACTGCAAAAGCTAGGTGGAGAGGTTTACACTGCCCAAGTTAGGCTGGCCGCCGCAAGAAGGCGGGCGAAGGTGGCTTGCTCAGTGTCAAGGATATAACAGCACAGCCCGTGGAGGGAATTCCGTGGGGCAGAAAGGCGGGGCGGGGGATGGACAGTGAAGGGTGCTAAACACTGGAATATGGATATTGTGCTATAAGTAAACAATTTAATAAATAAAACGAATTTCGTAGCATGCCCTGCATCTCAGAATGCGATGCTGGGCGCGCTACAAACTTTGTTTTATTTATTAAATTGTTTACTTACCTCACATTATCCATATTCCGGTGTTTAACACCCCCACCCTGCCCCTCCCCTGCCCCACAGAACTCCCTCCACGGGCTGGGGCTGGATATAAAATAACAAATTTCACATAGATTACTGTAACACAGTTTCCTTTTTTTTAATGAACTCCAACCTGTGGACGAAATACAAAGTAATCTGTGCAAGGCTGTTCCTGAGGCGTGATTTCCAGCATTGCCCAGCAAACATCAGCCAAAGAATTATGTGTATCGTGGAATCTGCAGCACCCGACAGGGGGCCTCAAGCCCTTCCAGCCTAATGGCTATTGTGTGCCTGATCATTTGAATCAGTAACACTAGAAACAGTCCAATTACACAGGTAAGCAATCCCAAGACGACCACAACTACCTTTTGCCCATGGACGCCATTTGTCTTTTCCTTCTATTACTGAAAAAGATTTTCTTCTGCTGTCTTGGGGTCACTTTACAGTTTATCTCACCTGCTGACTCGTGCTGTAGTTCTTAGTTGGAACAGTTTATTTTGAGGGTTTCAGGGTGTTTACCAACATCCTCTGGTGCTTTCACCTTCATTGTGTACAAAGCATTCACCCAGATCATAGCAGTGCTCATAACCAAGAGGACCTGATATAGTCCTTTCTATTGTGGTTGCGAATAGTTTCTCCAGGTAGGGCTTCTCTCTACAACTCAATCTCCAGGTTCCAGACTATGACTAAGCATGGGCGAATTTTGCGAATCTCGCGTTTGCGAACTTTGCGGATTTGCGAACTCGCAATCCGCAAAATCCGCGAATTCTCGCGAATTTGCAGATTTTTTTTTTGTATTCGCGCGGGTTTCTGCCAGTTCGCGAGGGTTTTGTACAATTTCGCAAACGCGAACTTACCTGTCGGGTCGCAAGTTTTGCGAACTTGTTGTTTCTACGTGTCCAGCCTGTTTGGGACACTCTTCTTCATCACTGCCACTCTCTGTCACCACTGCCACTCTCTGACTACTCATGCCACCCTCTGGCCCACCCATGCCACCCTCTGTTTCATCACAGCACCCTCTGGTTGTCCAGTCAGTGTACATTATTGTGGCAAAGCAAAGCACACCTTCCCTGCCTCAAGTGACCTGAATTAATTTGGGGCTGATTAATGTGTCACAGAATATTTTTTTAGCTGGCACCTGCTTCCTTAGTGCTTCCTGATTAGTGATCTTTTGCACTTGCTAAGTGCTTTCATTGTTGCAAAATTAGTTACAACACCTGCCCTGCCCCAACTGACAATAATGAATTAGGGGCTGATTAATGGATTTGAACTTCCAACCTGGCTCCTGCTTGTCTCCCTTAGCTGTAATTCAGGACCTTTGTGGCATATGTGTAACTATTCTGAGGTTCAGAGCAGGGTCACATAATAGTTGCAACTGGCAACTGAACTCTGGAGGGGCCCCTCAGGAAGCACTACAGGAAATGGCTACTAATGATGAGCCTGAACTTTTGAACCTGGTAAGTAGTTTCAGTTTTGCTAAGATCGTATTTCTGCAATTTAGCGCTTATTCGCGGGGCGTGAAGTTGTACTGGGAAGCCGCGAACTCACGCGAACAGTGCGAGCAAGCCATAAAATCCGCTGCTCGCGGATTTGCGGATTTTGCGGGAGATTTGCGAATCTCGCGGATTGCGAATTTACCGAAAATCCGTAAAATCCGCGAGCGAAACGGATTTTCCGCCCATGCTTAACTATGACATGTAGCTGTTGATAGGACTGGGGTAGTCTCTTGACCACATCATATGAAGAACGCTACCGCTGTGAACTATCTGATTACATCCGATATAGCAGGAGCGCCTGGGAAAGGGCTCTTGTTGCTTGATTAATAAGCTGTCTTTTTAAAATTGCAGAAGAATGCTGTGTATAACTTTGTCATCTCGCCACTATTGATTATGCAGGAGTGCCTGGTAATGGGCTATTGTGTCTTGATTAAAAGCGGTATTTTTAAATAATTTTAGAATTGTAAATTTTAATTGCGACGCCTTGCTTATTTTAACTCTGCACCTACTTCTCTGCTTCCTCAGTCCACCACTGTTATTCAGATTGAGTGGAGGGAAGCTCGATCAGACATTCACCGGCAAGTTCCACTTCCGGTCTGACTCAGCCGCAGCACGAAGGTTAGCAGGCTAGTTCACCGCCCCTTCGCTATATATCCATCATGCCCCCAGCAACACGCAGCGGACGCGCGCAGCGGGCGCGCCGGTGGTGCCGCGCCTGGGTCGGGCCTAGGGCCCCCCCTTCCTGTTCTCTACTAAGCTCTTGTAAGGGTCTCACTTACAGTTCAGAGCAAATCCACTCATTAAAAAAACCTTATCATGGTTGCGCGCGTGTCAATCTAGCTTGTCAACCTTACTCTCTCCCTTTTTTTGCCCCACTTGCTCTTTTAATACAAATATTTATCAACGCCCATTGGTCTGTAAAATTAATAGTAAGGGACATATACTTAACCCCCTCCATGCCGCTCTAATAAATGTATGTTCCCTGCCCAAACACAAATATGAGGTGTTGAGCTTCATTGAGGATCGTAATCTTGATCTGCTTTTCTTGACAGAAACCTGGGGTGATCCCGCTAGCGGCCCTGATTTTACCACCGCTACCCCTGAGGGGTTCACTAATTTGAGACAAAACAGAGCACCCCTGAAAAAGGGAGGTGGTCTCGCTATTATATATCGTAAGACTCTCTCAGTGCGAACAGAACCTGTCCCCATCACGACCTGTGAAGCAATTAGCTTCTCTATCTCTATTCCTCACTCTACCCCTTCAGGGGAATTCTTCTCTATTGTCCCCCTGGACCTCGAAGTACATTCCTTACGAATATGGGGTGTCTTTTTGAACCACTTGCAGGCAAAAATCACTACACCATATTGGGCGATTTTAACTTTCATCTGGAGGTTTTAGATAATTTAGACACTGCAGCTCTTCTTTCAGAGCTGGAAGAAGTAGGTCTCACTCAATTAGTCTCTGTTCCTACCCACATTGCTGGCCATACTCTGGACGGTCTTTTTTCCAATCACAGGTCCCTCTCGGTTGGAGATGCTCTCCCCCTGATCTGGACCGGCCATTATGTGGTTCTTTTTGACATTGCACTTAGACCCAGCCGTGTCTCGCCCAATGATCTTTCTACTTCTAATCATTTTAAAGCTTGGAAAAGTATTGACATTGATGCATCTAAATCAATACTATCCACCTTGCGGCCGCCTACTGTGGCCGATCCCGAGATGGCAGCTATTGATTACACTAACTGGATTCTGGATACAGTCAATGTGACGGTCCCACTAAAGAAAAAGTCTACTAACAGGGCCCTTAAGTCTGCGGCTTGGTTTAATGAAACCCTCAGACATGAAAAACAAATGTGTAGACGTCAGGAACGTAAATGGAGACTAGATTATGATCCGGATCATAAACTACGCTATAAACAAATGATGTCCAGATACAAACAACTCATTATTAGGGAAAAAAGTAAATTCTACAGTGCTCACTAGTGATGTCTTGCATCGATTATTGCAATGGGCTCTTTGTCAATGCCCATGAAGGAGTTATGAATAAGCTACAGTTGGTGCAGAATGCTGCAGCCAGACTGATCACAGGAACCCCTAAATTTAAACCCATCTCCAGTACTATCAAACAGCTTCACTGGCTACCAGTAAGAAAAAGAACTAAATTTAAGGCTCTCTTCATTGCTTACAAGGCAATTCATGCTTTAGGACCTGCTTTTTTAAAAGACTCTTTCCGTCCTTATACTCCTTCAAGATCTCTCCGCTCATCCACTGCATGCCTACTTCAGGTCCCAAGAACCAAGAAAGTCTCATGGGGTGACAGATCTTTCATAGTAACTACCATCAAACTTTGGAACAGTCTCCCATCCCGAATTAAGACTTGCACTTCTCTGCTTTTCTTTCGCAAGCAAATAAAAACGTGGCTTTTTAACCAGTAAGCATCAATTTTTGCACAGCCTAGTGGACCCATAGCGCCGAGACACCCACGGGTATTTGTGCGCTCTATAAATTTCCTAAATAAATATAGTCTCTTGCATTAGTCCATGGTGAAGTCATCAGTTATCAACAATATTGCAGCAGTTGATACCACAGACACTCTCATCAATCTGTTCATTAGGATTTTAAGTGGAGACAGTCCTATGTTTCGGGTTGGGTGAATTGGATATTCATGAGCACCAGAGGCAAGGCATCAGTCTACTTCAAGGTGGTGGAGGCACATAGTTTTGGCAGCTTGTCATTTATTACAGCATTCAGTCTCTCAACCAAGCCCGAGGACTGGGGGGCATATGTAACATGCAATCTCGGAGAAATGCCTACATCCTCATGAATTACACGGAAAGATGAGAGGCAATGCAATTTATACGGTACAACCTCAATGTTCAATAACAGTTCTTTCACAGTTTTTTTGTGTACGTAGAAGATTCTTAATTCCGTAGATTCGACGACTCTCCGGACATGGGACTATACTGTCACTTAATTGAAATAATCCACGGATTTGAAAGTGCCAGAGGCGCCAAGCAACACACTGCTGGTGAGAGAAGTGTGGCTCACTGGTTAGAGCAGGCAGACCCTGAAGCAGAGGTCAGACCCGGGACCAGGGTACAATTCCCGACTTGGCAGGGTCTTGAGCTCAAATGTCAACGGACTCGATAATTCTCACTTCGGTGCCTGACCTAATCATGGGTTCACACTCTGCAACTCTGGGCATTAAGCTTGCTTAATCTCCACAACGGCCCCCCGCGGCGGGATGCCTGGCTTTCACCTTGGGGATGCCTGTTAGGGGCTATCTCACAGGGAAAGCCAGGACGGGTTCCCAAGGCAAGCGCCGAGACGCCCCCCAGTGATTCGAGCGCTATATAAGAACATACAAAAAGAAAACTGCTGATCTATTTGTGGTAACATAAAACACAGGAACACCGGTCTCTTCTGAGTCCAACCACACCCCATCTTCATTGTTCCTAAACCTCTTTGCTCCCATTCCTGCCATTACCCCTGAACCACATCCTCTTGTATATTCTTAGCCTCTTTCATTGTTTGTGCAGGCTCGTCGAGGACTGTGACCGCTGCAATCGGGGCAGCGCATTCTGCAGTACAATTAAGTGCATACAATCTTGCCCCCACCACCACAGCAAAATCACTGCCTCTTGAAACCTCATCTGATCCTCAAACATGCTCTGAATACTTTACAACAGCTGCATGGGAAGGCATTTGTAGAGCTTACAACAGATGTAATATTCAGGGGCAATTGCATATGAAAGTACCAGTTACCAGTAGAAGTAATAAATCCCCTCTGTGACCAGAGCTGACTAGAATCATGAACCACCCCAAATACACAATATGAGTCAGACTAAATTACCACATAGATATCTTTTGCTCTACAGCAAGCTTTTTTTTAGATCTATCAATTCTGCTGCCATGAATATGCATTTACAAAGTATTCCAATACCAAGCATTTATGGTAAGTTGGGGAGGGGGGGGGGGTCTCCTCCCACAAATACATTGTTTTTAAATATTAAAACAATGTGTGGTATTGGCATGCATTTTAAATGCATATTTGCGATAAAACATGCACGCTAAAAATGTGTATCAAAGGCATGCAAACTAATTGCCTGCATTGTACTGTCGTACAACCTTCAGTACTATCCACAGCAAATGCAGCTCTCAAAATTCCAACAGTGTCTCTTAATTAGGATCCATCTACATGTGATGCATTAACAAAACATATCATAGGTTTATTTTTAATATATGGTCAAGGCTTGGTGCACAGTTCACTCTCTTAAATACATACAGAATCTGCTTCCTCATCCTGCTGGAAGGTAAAAGCAGCAATTGAGCAACATTCAAAACTCCAATTTTCATTTTTATAGATATGGTGAGGCTAGCTAGCAAAAGTATCTCATTACAGGTAAGTCGTGCATCAAGCAGAGGAGTGTGTTTTACATCATGTAAGCAGAATTTCAATTGAATGAGGTACATACAATCTCACAGCAAGTCCCATGACAATATTATCAAATTGTGTTACCGCCATTGCTGCAGCAGCTCTAAACAACCTGGGAGATCTGCTGCTTCGGGGTCCAATGAAGGACATAACTAAGCACCTGGCCATTGTCGGTCACCAGGATGCAGCATTAGCGCAGTCAATGAGAATCCTTCTCTCTCCGTGCAGTACAGAAAACAATCTTTATCGTAATCACACATCCCTAAAGCTGGGGATGAGCACAGAGCATGTTTTAGTTTAAAAAAAAAAACGACTTTTGACACTCTTCTGACCAGGACCCAATTTCAGGGACATCTTTCCTGGGTAAACGCTGACAGAGTTGAGCTGAACGGAGACATCTGGGATCCACTGCCTGCAATACCTTGCCATGCCAAGGAACCCTCTCACCTCCCACTGTGTGGAGCCATTTATAACACAACTGGCATCCTTTCCTGAGACACATTTTTTTGTACCTTTGTCTAATTCGTGTCCCAAATAAATTACCTTGGATCAACACTAGTAGAGTTTTCTGAGAGAGAGCTTATGCCCTCCTTGGGCCAAAAGATTCATCCCATTTGCATGCCTCCCTGTTAGGCGAGGCAAACAAAAAATCATCCATGTACTGGACCAATGCAGATCCATGTGTGAGACGCAGGGTATCTAGATCCTTAAGGAGAGCCTGAGGCAAAATGGATGCTGATCTGTATATCCTTTTGGGATTCTTTCGAAGCAAACCATCATGTTTTTAAATCTGAAATCGAATAAATATTGTCTATCTTCATGCAATTGGATGGAGAACAGTGCAGAATACAATTCAATGATGGTAAAGCATTTTTCAGATGCACAGATCTGAGAGATAATCACAGCAGGGTTTAGGACAACTGGGACATGGGGGTCACAATGTTATTAATAGCTCTTAAATCCTAAACCATCCTCCAAGAAATACCATCTGCTTTTCTCACAGGGAGAAGGGAGAGTTGTGTGGGCTTGACTCTATTCTTCGTATAATGCACTGTCTTAACAAATCTTAGATCACGGCCTCAATTTCTGCTTCTGCTTCTTGCAACAACTCATGTTGGGGAATTTGCTGCAATCTTGCTCCCTCCTTCAGCTTTACGTGCACTGGTTGGGTACTGTCCATCTTCCCTGTCTCTCCACCTTTCACTGCCCAGAGCTCAAACGGCACTGTGTTATGCAAATCTTCGGGTGTATCCCCCCACCTCTGGAGAAGGAGCACTTTGCCCTGTTATCAAAGTCATCACCTTAAAATGTACATTACGGTCTTTTGTCTGTACAAGCACACCCTCACGAGTACAATACAAAATGCAATTCATTTTGCAAACAAGATCTCTACCCAACAAAGGCACAGGAATAGTGTAGATGATAAAAAATGAATGTTGCTTGGTAATGGATCCTATAGTCACGGGAGCAGCATTTGAGATGGGATGGGTAATAATAGAATTTTGATATATCAACCGCTTGCACTGATTGTCCTGAGAGGGGTAGTTGGGGAACGTTTTTAATTCTTATGGTAGAGAGTACACCCCCATTATTGACCAGGAAATCTAAGAGATGTCCATTCACTCTCCTCTTCACATAGGGACCTTCCTGATCGACTGGGAGCATCGAAGCCTACAAGTAATCACCTCCGCTGTCAAGCAGCCCTAACTGGGGCCTGTTGTGACCCAGAAAAGCATCATTCAATACAGACAGCGACTGGTTTGCAGATAGTGGCGGATCCTCCACTAAGGCGGAGGAGCATCACCCCACTGCTTCAGCTGCATGCTGAATACAAAAAATAAAATGATAATAACAATTATTAGCATTTTTTTTTGTCTTCAGCTTGCAGCATTCCAGGTGAAACTGGAACTGCAACGCTTTTTCCGAAAGATCAGATTGAAATACTTTTTTTCAAAAAATACATACACACCGAAACCAGCTGTGACCTCATTTAGACCAACCTCAACCTTCACCCCAGCAGCCCACATGATGAGCGAGAGAATACTGGCTTTTGTAAAAAAAATTGTACTTGAAGACACCATGCAAGTTCTGGAAGGTAGTAGGTACATCCCTTATAACATCAGTAAAGACGAGAGATTGGCACTCAACTTGCTGGGGAAGAACGCCACGTTGGTCATCAAAGCAGCCGACAAGGGTGGAGCAGTGGTACTGCAAAATACAGAGGACTATGTCAAGGAGATTGAGCAACAGCTTGGAGTTCGGTAGAGCTACCAACCTACAGCAAGGGACCCTACAGAAGAACTCAGAACCTTGATAAAAGAGACAACACGGAAAGAACTTGATGACGGTTTCTTGAGTCAACATGAATATGAATTTTTGAATCAAAAGGAACCAAGGATTCCAACCATTTACACCTTACTAAAAGTACACAAGCAACTAGAGAATCCACCAGGGAGACCGATTGTGTCCGGCTGTGGGTCAATTTTTCTCAATCAGTTTATTGACTATTTTTTACAGCCATGGGTCCCCAAAACGAAATCTTTTGTGCGAGACAACATGCATAAAATACTACTACTTGAGGGCCAACCCTTTGATTGCAAAACCAAAATAATGGTTACCATGGATGTGTCATCATTATGCACGTCTATCCCACAAAACCAGGCAGTGGAAATAATCAGAACCACCTTGGATGCAAAACCTAGACCGCATTGGATTCCAACATCCTTCCTGATCTCACTTCTAGAGATAGCCATGAAATAGAACTATTTCATTTTCAAATGACAGTTTTACTACCAATGTAAGGGAGTAGCCATGGGCGCAACATATGCCCCAAGTCTAGCTAACATCTTCATGGACAATTAGGAAGAGGAACATCTTTACAGTATGGCTAACGCGTACCTCAACAAAATCGAGGTTTGGAAAAGATACATCGACGATGTGATGATGGTATGGTCCGGCGAGGAGAGCGAATTGCTGGAATTTCATGCATGGCTCAACAACAAGAGTGCTGAAATCCAATTCACGATGACTTGCAGCAAAGAATCCATAGACTTTTTGGATCTCACATTCAAAACAGAGGATGGTCTGCTGCACTGTGACCTCAAACGGAAGCCAATGGAGAGAAACACTTGGCTGATGTACGACTCACACCACCCGTGTAACCTAAAGGATAACTTGCCATACGGACAATACTTGAGACTTAAAAGGAATTGCACCCAAAGGAAAGAATTTTTCAAGGAATGTGAGGTACTTACAAAATGCTTGAAGGAGAGAGGATACCCGACTGTTCTTCTGAAACGGGCAAAGAAACGAGCATGGTATTGCCCCCGTGACCAGCTGTTGGAAGTCAAAGAAAAATCTCAAGAGACAAATACCATTGTCTGTGTGAAAACTTTCAATGCAAGGAGCAATGACATTAAGAAGATAATACAGAAATATTGGAACCTTGTGGCTGGAGAGCTACGAACTGCGCAGCAACCATTGTGGGAAAGAAAATTAAAGAGAAAGTATTGAAAACATTCTTAGAACCACCCAGGCAGCCAGACCTTAGAAGTTATCTGGATCTCGCACCAATGACAGGGCACCATAGATGTGGACAATGCAAAGCCTGTGACTCATGCCAGGAGGGTATTCACTTTACTCATGACAACAGAACATACAAATTACCACACTTCACTAATTGCAATAGCTCAGAAGTGATATACGCTATCCTTTGTCCATGCGCACGGATATATGTGGGTCAGACAACACAAAAAGTTAAAGCTAGGATCCTGCAGCACATGAGCAGAGTAAGATGTAAAACACTGGGGGCACCGTTGGTTGAACACTACACCGCGCATAACCACACACCTGTTTGACATCAAACGGTGGGTTCTAGAAAAGATCTGCCCGAATCCCAGGGGAGGGTCCATTTCCACAGCACTCAACTACAAAGAATGCAGATGGATACACTCCCTCAGCTCAGTCCAAAATGGGCTAAATGAGATGGAGGAACCTTCTAGGCAGATGGGGCAGTTATAGCCCGGCGCAATGATTTTCCCCTACCCTTGAACAGCAGGACCTATTAGAACCTTTTTGTCATGATTGCTCCTCTTGACATACTCTACCACGCACAATTCCTTGATGGGTGGAAGTATGTGTGATAGATTGTTTCTATATAAGAGGGAGATGGCTTTTTCAATTTGCATTGTATTGTACTGTATTCCCAATCTTTGCAATGTTCTGTACTGTACTGAAATCATGATCTCTGTATACAACGAACAATGTGTATCTCTCACAGTGGTATTATCATGCAGAACTGAGCATACATATTTTAAGTGACCACGCGTTCCTAATTCTGGTAACTTGTTGTGATAATTTTATGTGGTGCACATTATATCAGACATGTCCTTAAATTGTCACTGCATGCGATATTTTGCATATTAATGTTGAAATACAAGCGCTTGATATGTCCAACGGGAGCACATTCAATTATAAGAATAGTGCCACACTGTCTTCTAGTTGATGATATAAGAATTGAAGAACCTGGTTTTAGAACCCAGCGGCGCCAGGGATAACGCCCGATGTCTTCGGATTCCCCTGCCTTGGCAAACAGAGACACGGGACACTTCTTGATGACGTCAAAGACCAAGTTTATTGGCAGCAACCAGGAACAGAGATCTACGTAGCACAACACGGGTGGTTCGCTAGAGACTGCACAAATTCATAGAGCAGAGCATCGTCTTTTATGCCAAAAGTCATGCTTCAGGCAAACATTCCTGGCTAGCATCAATTACATACAAATGGACCAATCGTGGGGTGACATTTCAAACATATCGCATAACGAGAATCCCACTTTCCGTTGTCCAGCCTACCAGACATGACCAAGCAAAAACCAACATTCCTGTTCGAACGGGACGGACAAACCCATCATAAAGCCCTCAACCCATATCAATGATTAAGCCATAAAGGAAGAAACAGAAGCAGATGAGAAGCAAGATAGAAGGGTGTGTGCATGTACCATAAACTCAGCAATGTCCTGCTCTTTGATCTCTATCTGACCAGCTGCTTAACAAGGAACTGGCTCAACGAGGTCAGCCTCGGGCCAAGAGTCAGTTCATCCAGGTCACAAAGAAGCCAGCTAAGGATGTACGTGTCCCAAAGACTCGTTCGGCCATATTCATCGGCCTATGTGAGGGCAACCACACAAAATGGCTGCCGTACACAAAATGGAACCCGAGGGTTCAGAACAGAATCCATGAATACGTGGTGTTCTCATTGATAGGTTATGACGGAACCACTCGTACATACCGCACTCGTCATTTGCGGTCCGCTGATACCAAAATCGTCATGATACGACGACCTTCATGAAACGGGTTCAGAATCTCTGAACCTCAGACCCACGGAAGCACAGAACCACAGGCCCTCCTTTTGCCCTTACATAGGCAATAACCTAAACTCACGTCAGTCTGAATCCAGGTCTATATTCATCAGATCATCAAGATGTTGCTGTAGCATCATCCTAGTACTTAGCAACTCTCTCTGGACAGGTCTCTTCACACATGAAGTAGCACAAAGGCAACATATAGCAGGAACGCACTGTACACAGAGACAGAACAGGAAAAGGATAGCTAAGACCATCCCAATGATCATCAGAATCTTCCATCCCCATGTGGATAACAATCCCCAAAACCATCCCATCAACGACCAATCTCCCTTGTCTATATGTACAGACTCGGAGATCTTATGTAACTGGAAAACTGTTGCAGCGTTGTCTGGAATGAAAACGCAGCAGCTCGATTGAATCAGTTTACACACCCCACCTCTATCTGCAAGTATGACATCAAGTGCAACTCTGTTCTGAAGAGTCATAAGGCGATCCGACTGGAGCTCAGCAGTCAAGTTACTAAGGGCACCGATAGTTTCAACTATGGTGGATTCAACCACTCTCGTCAACTGTCGAATGTTCCTGCTGTTAGCCATAGGTCCCCAGAACGGCAGAAAACCCTTCAGAAAATCTCCCAATTCTTGTCCTGCAGTATCTTCCTTACTGAAGACACCTCTAGCAACTCTCGTCTTGTGGTAATCTGCCGCAGCTGTAAAAGTCGGAGGTAACAGGAACAAAACAAAACATGTGCCCGAGAAGTCAGGGGGCAACCATGTGTACGCTTTATCGTAACAGATGAAATAGGTACCCTTAGCTGCTAGGAACGCTGGGGAAGTCTGAGACCAAATACATAAGTCTCAGTACAGACACTCTTCCCTAACTGAGCTCTCAGATTCTTGCCATTACCTTGCAGACAATAATGACCCTGATGGGGCACTATCCAAATCGGTGGACAACTTTTCGCTCGCTGGTTAACGCTCAGACTAACTCCATATCCAGTCATGTTCCAACCAATGTATGCTAGTGTCTCATCTCTCAGGATAGTCTCATAGGAAGTAATTCCTCTAATCATGTCGACTATACCCTTGACCAGAGCACTAGTCTTCGAACTATCTTTCACGGTACGTAGGGGGTAGGCTTCACGAGCATAGATGAACATCGTTCTGTATGCCCAAATAGAACCATTGTAGCTGAAAGGCAAAACCAGGTAAGGAATACCTTTATTGGTAGTATGGGGCATTAGGCCACAAACCCATCAATTTGTCGTGTTCATTACTAACTGGTGTTGGTGCAGAAGCTGAACAAAGGAATTGTTAGCAAATTCCAGTCTTCTAACGATTTCATGTTCGGGCAAAGGGTTAAAAGAATGAGAAGAAACAGTAGGAGGAGGTAAAGGTTGCGTAGTGGGCATGAACGTCACTTGAAAAGAGAATGTCACATATCCAATTAAAAACATCATTAAGCTAAGCAATGTAAACAAACATAATATTAAAAAATGTTTTCTGTTCATTAATTTACAGATTTTGTTCTTAAAGCTTATTCTTTCAACAGGTCTCTCCATCTCGAAAAACTCCATCCTCTCTAATTGCTGCTCCCGGCGGTAGGATGTTCTGTGCTAAGGAATGCTTCTGTCTGTCCAGGGCAACTCCCTTAGACCAACCAGAACCGTCAACCTACGTCTTCGGCTTGCACTCCAAAGACTTGACACCGCGACCCTACAGCTGAACCCGGATGGCGGTTCGAAAAACAAAAATCAAAGTAGTTCCTCGGAGGAGAGCTAACCTTAAAAATTAGAAAAAGAAAACTTTAATGCTTTATTTGTCCAGCGACTCTCGGTCGCAAATTATAACGCTCTTTGCCAGGCAATGTCTGTTCACGAAACAGTAAGTCAGATTCAACAGTGTTCAAACGGCTCAACGGAGACACAGCTTCTTGAAGGAGATCGTCACTTTCTTGCTCAGTGTTCATTCCAATCAAACGGGCATCGCTGAAAGGCATAAAACGAGGCAGAAAGTCCTTTCTGGACCCACCGGTCGTACGGCAGAGGCAAAGGAGCCCTCTTACAATGTACACCGTGGATCCAATTCTTTTTACCGTGCACTCGTACTGCAGAACGGGTGGCTAAAAGCACCAAATAGGGTCCGTTCCACCGGGGCTGCTCGTTCTTGGTTCGCTGGAAATTCTTCCCGAGCACCCAGGTACCAGGTTCAATGGCATTTCCTGGATCTTCAGAAACTTGTGGCAATGTATTGGGAACCTGTTGATGCAAAACACGCAATTTAGCCGTCAATTCATACAGGTAGTCAAGCAACACAGGATGTTCTATTTCACTAAACTTTGTCCGCCGCGGCACTCCCCAAATATTTGCCGGGCGACCAAAAACTACCTCATACGGACTCAAACTCATTTGTGAATGCACAGTCATTCTTGTGGATAAAAGGGCTAGAGGCAATGCATCTGGCCATTGTAAACCAGAGCTCGCCTGTATCTTGGCCAATTTGAGTTTGAGAGTGCCATTATAGCACTCCACTAGACCAGCTGATTGGGGGTGATTTGCAGCCAGAAATGTTTGCCTTATTCCTAATCCATCACATACTCTCTTCATCACTTGACCCACAAATTCACTTCCATTGTCACTCCAGATCATTCTCGGCAAACCATACCTAGGGAAAAATTCTTTAAGAAGGGCTTTCGCTGTGGACAAGGCAGTATTATCCTTCAAAGGGTAGGCTTCCACCCATCTAGAAAAAGAGCAAACAACCACTAACACGTACTTCAGGTTGTGGATGAAATCTAGCTGCACAGCCTCAAACGGATACGTTGGAGGAGCAAAATGACCAGCTGGAGTTGGAGTTCCCTTCCCAGGATTGTACATCAGACACACCATACAGTTTTTGACCAAATTCTCTGCACACTTAGGAATTTCAGCATTTTGCCATACTGGAGCCAACAACTTACAAATCCCTTTTACACTGATATGAGCCATTCCATGAGCCATTGTAACCACTGGAAGTACATACGCATCGGGTAACAACCATCTCTGATGCTCTGACAAATCAATCCAACAACCATTCGAATCCAATTTACCCTTGCTCTCTCTCCATTCATTCAATTCTTTCTCTGTAGCTTCAGCTTGGATGGATTTCACACTCTCAATCGTATCTTCACACATACTTCCATCTGGAACCCATCTCGCCGGACCCGCAACATACATTCGACTCATCACATTTCTTGCAGTTTCTTTCGCAACTTCATCTGCAAACGCATTACCACGACCAACATCATCCGTAACTTTCTTATGCGCACTGCATTTCACAATCGCAACTTGCAACGGCAAAGTAAGTGACTCAAGGAGTTCATTCACCAACTGACCATGCTGAATCTTAGTCCCATGCGAAGTCAGAAACCCACGTTCTTTCCACAAACGTCCAAAACTATGAACCACACCAAACGCATACTGACTATCGGTATACACGGTCACTCGTTTCCCTTTTGACAACACACACGCTCTTGTCAATGCAACCAATTCTGCTGCTTGTGCTGAATTATGTGGGATACGTGCAGCTTCAACAATCGTATGCAAAGTCGTAACAGCATATGCCGCAGTCGTATCCCCATTCGGAAGCTTGAAGCACGAACCATCAACCCATAAAGTACCATCACACTCGGAAAGAGGAGTATCCCTAAGATCTATCCTCCCTTTCGTTTCTTCCTCTGTTCTAAGAAAGCAATCATGCTGTTCAGTAACATCTGTCTCAACTGAAATCGGCAACAACGTAGCTGGATTCAACGTGTTGCATCTCTTTATATGCACATGACTCACTAACAAGGTCAATTCGTAACCCGACAACCGAGCACTAGTTAAGTGCTGTGTCTTGGTACGATTCAACAAGGTATCCACTGCATGTGGAACCATCACAATCAGTGTACTGTCCATCTCCAAGCCAGCAGACTGTCGAATCGAAACAGCCGCTGCCGCTGTAGCTCTCAAACAACTCGGCAACGCTCTAGCTACCGGATCCAAAGTCGACGAAAAATAAGCACATGGACGCTGCTTATCGCCAAACTGTTGAATCAAAACTGACAATGCACATCCCTCTCTCTTGTGGACATACAATGTGAAAGGCTTGCTGTAGTCGGAAGTACCCAACACAGGAGCCGAACACAACGCATCGCGTAATTCTGAGAAGCTTTTCTGACATTCGTCAGTCCAAGGAATAGGATTTGGAGTATCCTTAACAGTAAGAGCTATCAAAGGTTTCGCAAGCAACGAAAAATTAGGGATCCACTGTCTACAATACGACGTAATACCTAGGAAAGCACGTACTTCTCTCTGTGTCGTAGGCACACTCATTTTCACAATGGCTTGAATTCTTTCTGGGGTCAGTTTCCTTCCCTCCTTCGATAAGAGGTGACCTAAGTAGGTAACTTCTTGTCGACAATATTGCAACTTCGAAAGAGAAACCTTATGGTGGAAATCAGACAGATAACGTAACAACGACAAAGTAGCCTCTTTAAAAATCTTTTCGTTGTCAGCAGCGACTAACAGATCGTCGACATACTGAATCAGAGCAGCACCATCAGGTAGAACAAGCAAGTCAAGTTGTGTCTTCAAAGCTTGACTATAGATTGACGGACTCTCACTATAGCCTTGAGGAGCGCGCTTAAACCGGAAACTTCGTCCTCCTAAAGGGAAACCAAAGATATCTACTTTCCACGGCAATCGGGATGCTGAAGAAAGCATTCTTCAAGTCAATCACCGAAAACCACGTGGCTGTAGCTGGGATCAAAGTCAGTAAAGCGGCGATATCAGGTACAACAGGAAATTGCGGAACGACAATCTTGTTCACCTCGTGAAGATCGATCACAAACCTATATACAGGAGGTTGTGAAGAATCAGTTCGTTTCAGAACAGGCAAAACCGGACTATTGCACACATTACCTCTCGTTTCCTCAATCACACCTTTCTCAATCAGATCATAGATGATCGCCAAAAGTGCCCTTTCACCATCACTGGAAATTCGGTATTGTGGAATGTGTGGTAATCTAGCATTCACTTTTAACGTCACAACATATGGTGGGATCTCTAGGAGACCCACATCATTAGGACCAGTAGCCCAAAGAGAATCAGGGAGAGAAGACAATTCAGGTGGAAGTCGATCTTTAGACAAGTACATCGGAGAGATCACTCTCTTACCCAATGTAAGGTGTACTCCTGACGTCAGAATGAGGGGTGCTTCGAATTCACAAGGTCCAACAGAAATAGACAACGGACTAGAAATCGGATTCGAAACCGGGGCGCCAGAAAAACCTACTGAAACATTTGTTAAGCTAGACAAAGGTGCGCCAGGGAGTTTAGAGTGCATAATAGAACTCTTCACAGTACCAGTATCCAACAGAAAAGGCTCTGACACGCCTGATGCAATCACTTCAACATAAGGTCCACTCTGATCTACTGGAACTGAAACAACTCCCTCTCTTTGTCTATGGCTGTCCTAGCAATCGTTACCATCCACATTCTCACCTTCAACATAGTAATCATCCACATAATACTGTGGCGTCCTACCAGACGCACCATTCTGCTGATCAAAGCTATTCATAGAATTCTGTGGAGGCAAAGAACGTATGTTCTGACCACGACCTCTACCTCTAGGAGCTTGCTGAATACCTCAACTTCTCACACCAGAAGCACCATTTGTGCGCTGTAACAGAACCGGACAACTACTCTTAAAATGACCCTCTTCTTTGCAATACGCACATTGATTAGGGCCTACGGGAAAACGTGGTTGAGAAGACTCGAACCTTTGCGAGTTTCTCTGATATTGCTGAGGTTGCTGATAATCGCGCTGAGTATTACAAGGCAGATAAGCTTGCTGGATAGGAACTTTAGTCTTCAATTCCTTAGTCTTCTTATCCGCTTTCTCTATCTCATCTTTGTTCCTATTCTCATAGTACTGGGCAGTAGCCAAAATCTGCGGTGACGTAGAGACAGCCCAAGCACGCTCAGAATCCTTCAACCTATTGCACAATTCTGGAAGCAAATTATGAACAAACTTGTCAACGAACAACCGTTGACCACCTTCTGTACTCATGTCCTGACCACTGTGGTCTACAAATGTCTCTTCAAACCTCGTGAAAAAGTCGGACACAGTCTCGTCTTTCTTTTGCTTGCATGCAGACGATTTGTCCCAATTGACACGCATAGCCGGCATTAGAGTCTTCATATAATCTATAATTCTACCAGGAAGTTCAGCAATCACATCCTCAGGCTTAGCACCACCTACTTGTCTAGCATCTGCAACTCTAAGATTATTCCATGTATCACCTAATTCCTGTGCATGATCCGTGTGACGAATCTTTCCCCATATAGGCTGTGGAACAACATTCCCAAACAACATCTCTATATCAGCTAGATTCATGATACATGAATCCGCAGTTTGAGATAGCTCCTTATAATATCCTGCTGGATTCTTACGCGGATCAGGCAAAGTCTGCTTAAGAGCTAAAACTTCAGCACGCTTCCATGGAACATGTACCCAAACTCGCTGAAAGTGTGGCAGAATAGCTGGATTAGCTGCTGCATCACCAGGTCTCCAAACTGGGGGAACCTCACTCATCGGATATTGTTGTGCTTTTCTCCTAACTGAAGAGTCAGGCTCAAGCAATCGCTGAGAAGGAGATTCACACCTAAATGACAACAACGTCGCAACTGCTTTCTCAACCTCAAGACCCACAACAGTCCCTTTCGCAAACTCAGAACGTTTGCGGTACAACTCAGGCGGAGTTTGTCCTACCTCACCATCTTCCCATTGTTCACGAAGGAAAAAACACATCATATCAAAAACATATCTTTGTTTCGGTGCTTCCCATTGATGGAAAACATCCATAACAACCTCAAGATCATATTGCGAAGGATACGTAACCCATTTACGCGCTAAATGATCTAACACTGTCCGTTCATCAGGACCAGGCAATTGGCTACGCAATTGCTTACGCTCTACAACAGGAGATATACCCAATGAACCCAACAGTGGAGAAAAGAGACCAGCAACAGCATCAGTCATTCTCTGTCGAGCAGAAGAAGTTGACAAAAGAACAGGAGACGGAGCAGAATTTGAAGAAACCAACGTTGGAACAGTAATAGAAGGAACAGGCAACACAGGTGTAGGAATAGTAGACGAAGGAGGTAGCAAAATCGGCAGCCCTTGAGAAGGCTGCATCAAAGGAATAGGAGCCAACGGAAGAGGAGCTGGCTGTTGAAGAATCACAAGTGGCAAAGCAACCGGAGGTTGCGCAACTACAACTTGTGGAGGTGCTGTAGCACTCTGCACATAAGGGGGTGGCGAACTCAATAGATGCGACATTAAAGGATATTTCACAAGATCTTTCTCCTCTACTTGCTGTTGAGGTGGCAAAGCTGGGTAGCACTTGTCTACCACAATTTTACGCTGCCTAAGCATCTGTTCGCTTTTTTGTTCTTCTTCATTATCCCTAAACTGTATAGCAGCTTGCACCATTGACATACCTCGTTCTCGTTTATTTCGCTTTGCTAACTTAATTTCTTTCTGTTTGGCTTCCTTTCGCCATAAGCGGAAAGAGTCAAACAGCGCCAGCCGGGCTTTCTTCTTGAACAGTTTACCTTCGAAATTGTCTAAAATCTCCGTTTCAGAGCTACCATAACTGGGCCACTGTAGGACACCGTCTTTCCTGGTATACTTGGAAAATACATTCTTGGCAAACCTTCAAGCCAGGAGAAAGCACAGAACGCATAGCGCTCATTAGGATCTTTTACAGATAGATTTTAATTATCCCGTTTTTCATTTGTGTTATTGTATGATTTGATGTGTTCACCCTGTTCTTAAAAGCGCCACTTACTTGCACATTAAAATACTAAGAAACACCGCGTTGGGGCGGCTCCTCCTGACACTTGACAAGCTTGCAGCTTGCAGCCTCATTTCATTTGTTTGAAACGATCGACTGCCACAGCGGCGGACATCTTGGGTGGGGGCTGAGGCTCTGCACGGTCTAGTCGTCACAAGGACGCTAGACCGGTACTTAAGCCGAGCAAATTAGGCGGCCGGCTACTTGGAAAATACATTCTTGGCAAACCTTCAAGCCAGGAGAAAGCACAGAACGCATAGCGCTCATTAGGAGCTTTTACAGATAGATTTTAATTATCCCGTTTTTCATTTGTGTTATTGTATGATTTGATGTGTTCACCCTGTTCTTAAAAGCGCCACTTACTTGCACATTAAAATACTAAGAAACACCGCGTTGGGGCGGCTCCTCCTGACACTTGACAAGCTTGCAGCTTGCAGCCTCATTTCATTTGTTTGAAACGATCGACTGCCACAGCGGCGGACATCTTGGGTGGGGGCTGAGGCTCTGCACGGTCTAGTCGTCACAAGGACGCTAGACCGGTACTTAAGCCGAGCAAATTAGGCGGCCGGCTACTTGGAAAATACATTCTTGGCAAACCTTCAAGCCAGGAGAAAGCACAGAACGCATAGCGCTCATTAGGAGCTTTTACAGATAGATTTTAATTATCCGGTTTTTCATTTGTGTTATTGTATGATTTGACGTGTTCACCCTGTTCTTAAAAGCGCCACTAACTTGCACATTAAAATACTAAGAAACACCGCGTTGGGGCGGCTCCTCCTGACACTTGACCAGCTTGCAGCTTGCAGCCTCATTTCATTTGTTTGAAACGATCGACTGCCACAGCGGCGGACATCTTGGGTGGGGGCTGAGGCTCTGCACGGTCTAGTCGTCACAAGGACGCTAGACCGGTACTTAAGCCGAGCAAATTAGGCGGCCGGCTACTTGGAAAATACATTCTTGGCAAACCTTCAAGCCAGGAGAAAGCACAGAACGCATAGCGCTCATTAGGAGCTTTTACAGATAGATTTTAATTATCCCGTTTTTCATTTGTGTTATTGTATGATTTGATGTGTTCACCCTGTTCTTAAAAGCGCCACTTACTTGCACATTAAAATACTAAGAAACAGCGCGTTGGGGCGGCTCCTCCTGACACTTGACAAGCTTGCAGCTTGCAGCCTCATTTCATTTGTTTGAAACGATCGACTGCCACAGCGGCGGACATCTTGGGTGGGGGCTGAGGCTCTGCACGGTCTAGTCGTCACAAGGACGCTAGACCAGTACTTAAGCCGAGCAAATTAGGCGGCCGGCTACTTGGAAAATACATTCTTGGCAAACCTTCAAGCCAGGAGAAAGCACAGAACGCATAGCGCTCATTAGGAGCATTTACAGATAGATTTTAATTATCCCGTTTTTCATTTGTGTTATTGTATGATTTGATGTGTTCACCCTGTTCTTAAAAGCGCCACTTACTTGCACATTAAAATACTAAGAAACACCGCGTTGGGGCGGCTCCTCCTGACACTTGACAAGCTTGCAGCTTGCAGCCTCATTTCATTTGTTTGAAACGATCGACTGCCACAGCGGCGGACATCTTGGGTGGGGGCTGAGGCTCTGCACGGTCTAGTCGTCACAAGGACGCTAGACCGGTACTTAAGCCGAGCAAATTAGGCGGCCGGCTACTTGGAAAATACATTCTTGGCAAACCTTCAAGCCAGGAGAAAGCACAGAACGCATAGCGCTCATTAGGAGCTTTTACAGATAGATTTTAATTATCCGGTTTTTCATTTGTGTTATTGTATGATTTGATGTGTTCACCCTGTTCTTAAAAGCGCCACTTACTTGCACATTAAAATACTAAGAAACACTGCGTTGAGGCGGCTCCTCCTGACACTTGACAAGCTTGCAGCTTGCAGCCTCATTTCATTTGTTTGAAACGATCGACTGCCACAGCGGCGGACATCTTGGGTGGGGGCTGAGGCTCTGCACGGTCTAGTCGTCACAAGGACGCTAGACCGGTACTTAAGCCGAGCAAATTAGGCGGCCGGCTACTTGGAAAATACATTCTTGGCAAACCTTCAAGCCAATAGAAAGCACAGAACGCATAGCGCTCATTAGGAGCTTTTACAGATAGATTTTAATTATCCCGTTTTTCATTAGTGTTATTGTATGATTTGATGTGTTCACCCTGTTCTTAAAAGCGCCACTTACTTGCACATTAAAATACTAAGAAACACCGCGTTGGGGCGGCTCCTCCTGACACTTGACAAGCTTGCAGCTTGCAGCCTCATTTCATTTGTTTGAAACGATCGACTGCAACAGCGGCGGACATCTTGGGTGGGGGCTGAGGCTCTGCACGGTCTAGTCGTCACAAGGACGCTAGACCGGTACTTAAGCCGACCATGCTCACGCGCAGCGGTCACGCGCTGCGGGATCGCCAGAGCATCGCCGGAGTCACGCCAGAGTCCAGCCCGTCTGCGCCCGTCCGCGCACGGGCGGGCTCGGGGGCTCGGACTCCTGACCACCTGTATACTTATACGTCGGAAGAACTTCATCGCTTAGATAAAGGCCAGCTGTCACTCGATCTAGATGTTATTGCTAGGCTGGAAAAGTATGCCATACTGCGGTCTTGCAACAGAAATTCTAGAACCCAATACCCGGTACTAAAGATAGCCAGTCTGAACACTAGGTCCCTTCACAGTCATCATGTGGAGATTTACACCCTACTTCAGGACAGAGATCTAGATGTCCTGACGCTCTCAGAAACCTGGATGGGTGAAAATTCCATGCCGGATATTATTGCTGCCCTTCCTAATGGCTACGACGCTATAAGGCAGAACCGCGCAGGGTCGGTACGGGGGGTGGAGTGGCGATTCTATTCGAAAAATCCCTATCCGTGGAGAAACTTTTATCCGAAACAGTGGATTTAGCTGATCTAGTCGGAGTAAAGATTTCCCTAAACAACTCCTGCTGGGTGATTTTGTCGATCTACCGCCCGCCTAACTCATCCCCACTCTTTAATGATTTATTTGCTCCCATCATATCAGACCTATGTACAAGATACAAGAAAATCGTGATATTGGGAGATTTTAATTTGCACTGGGATAGACCCCAAAGGGATCTGCCAACACGCCAACTGGACACTACCATGTCCGCTTTGAGTTTTAGTCAACTCGTGGAAGTACCCACACACATCAAGGGTCACACGCTCGACCTAGTATGGACCACTGACCCAAATGTTATTCTTAGGGATGTGGTTCCCTGTGTCTGGACTGACCATTACTTGGTGACCTGTGAGGTAAATGTTAAAGATTATTTAAAGCACCTACCCCGAGGTACCAGAAGGACCCGCAAATGGATCTAGGTTGATTTAAAAACCTTGACCTCGGTGCTCCCGGAAATGGCTTGTCTGACGAATACATATGGAAGTCTGGATGTTGAATACGCGGACCTAATCCAGAACTTGAATAAAGCCATTGACCAGATAGCGCCGGAAAAAACTCAGTTAACCAAAGGACCTGGTAAAGAGGCTCCATGGTTCACTCCGTTGTTAAGGGAACAAAAAAGAAAACTCCGAGCTCGGGAGAGAATCTGGAGAAAAACTAAGCAGGATACAGCAAAGAACCAATACAAAGACTCACTCCACCTGTATAAAAAACTCATCTCTCAAGCTAAGGCGGAGTATTATGAGTCTCGCCTACAGAAGGCTAGGAATACCCAGAGGGAGACTTTTCAAATCCTATCGGAGTTAAGCAAAAAACAGGAGAATTCTGAGTCTCCCATAAACTGCGACACCTTCCAGGGGTATTTCTTAGATAAAGTAAAAACCATTATCCTGGAAATTAAGAATAGTATGGTGAATAGTGATACTATACACTCTGAGGTTCATAAGCCTGCTCACTGTTCTATAGTACAGTTCCCTGAGATGGATGAGCTGAGCCTAGAGCAGCTAATGGGTAAAACCAAATCTGGCTCCCCAGCGGACCCATGTCCCCCGAGTGTCTTCCGTGTGGCACGGCCGCTATTGGAAGCTCGGATTATTTCTCTCCTCAATAGGTCCCTAGAAACAGGACATCTATCAAGTGATCTTAAGGAGGCGCGTGTCAGACCCCTGCTGAAGAAACCAGGCGCAGATCCGGCTGTCCTGAAGAACTACAGGCCGATCTCCCAGCTGCCCTTCCTTGCAAAGGTCCTAGAGCAACACGTGCTGAAGTCCCTGTCCCTGTACCTCGAATCCCATAGCTTACTGCATGAGCGTCAGGCGGGGTTTCGAGCACACCATAGCACCGAGTTAGTGATGCTCTCGGTGCTAGACGAACTGAGAGGCATGGCTGACAGCAAAAAAACGAGCACCCTGACTTTATTAGACCTGTCAGCGGCGTTCGATACCGTCAGCCATGACCTGCTCCTGGGAAGACTGGAGGCCTTTGGGATCAAAGGCTTGGCCTTTAAGTGGTTGCAATCTTTCCTTTCGGGAAGGACACAGAGGATACAACTGGGGGAGTCGATATCTGAGGTGGGGCTCTTAGAGTGTGGGGTACCACAGGGTTCCGCACTGTCCCCACTTCTGTTCAATCTCTATCTGCAGCCTCTGATTGCGTCCTTGGCTGAGATGGGCTGTAGAGTCTTCAACTATGCTGACGATACTCAGCTTGTGCTGAGTATCGATAATACAGGGAAAGCACAAATCCAAGCTCAAAACATCTTGAGGTATACCGTGGGGTGGATGACGGAAAACCTACTAAAGATCAACCCGGATAAGACCGAGGTACTGGTAATTCCATCTACCACCTCACCGTGGAGTGATCTGTATTGGCCTGCAGAGCTTGGATTAGCCCCAAAACCTAGTGCCAACGTAAAGAGTTTGGGGATTAAATTAGACTGTGATCTGTCAATGTGCAGCCAAATTTCCACCGTTGTTGGAACCTGCACTCACATCATTAGACAACTGAGAAAGCTAGCCCCCCTCCTCTCTCACTCTATGATGCGCTCAATTGTAGCAGCAACCGTTATTTCACGAATCGACTATGGGAATGCCCTGTATCTTGGCCTCCCAAAAACATTGACAAACAGACTCCAGGTCGTAATGAATGACGCCGCACGACTGATCTTCGGATTACCCAGATGAACAAAGGCCTCCCCTCTACTCCAAAATCTTCACTGGCTCCCTGTTAAAGAGAGGGTTGAGTTTAAGAGCCTCTGTATAGCGCATAAGGCGATCTATGGCCATGCGCCGGCCTATATCAAAGCTCGTCTGGAAGTATACTGCCCGAAGAGAACACTTAGATCATCGGATTCTCAGCTACTGGTCTGCCCCCGCTAAAAATTAGTGACTAAGGGAGGGAGAGCCTTCTCTGTCTTGGCCCCTCAGTTATGGAACAAGCTGCCTGAGGGGCTACGCAGGGAGGTGAATCTCCTACGGTTCAGGAAATCACTGAAAACACTGCTGTTCAGAAGAGCCCCGATCGCAATGTAGTCCTGTAGCTGTGTCTCTCGGAGGAGTGAAGCTAAGTTATTGTAACAACATCTATTTCCAATGCGCTTAGAGACCTGTAGGTGATTGGGCGCGCTATAAATCTAAACTAACAATAACAATAACAATATATTTGATCCATACCTCATTATATGTGATGGGGCCCACTCCATGTTTTACGTAGAGCTCATAGGTTGGAGTTCCAATTGGAGGAACCGGACACGAATCCTCCAATCGGGAATCCCTAGTACAACCACAACAAAATATCTTTCCAAGTCTGCTAAGACCAGGCATCTTCGCTCACTAGTCTAGCTTCAAACTTCAAGGGAAATCTCAGAACGATAGTCTCGTGAATACACGAGTCCCTCGGCTTTGGGGCCTGCAGGTACCAAATCAAAGCGATCCCGAAGCGATACCAAACAAAACTAAGGACTGGGAGATGCTCCGCTCATACTTAACTGAAATGTCGATGGCGTCACCAGAAGACCCGTCTATCGTCTCGCTCTACAAATCGTCTAATGGCTCCAAGACAGGACGACAGTCAGGGCAGCAGTCCTTCGTAGCCGTCGGAAAGCCGGGAACCTCGCAGCAAAGACTTTCGGACCACAACGACATACAGGGGTCGATGAAGTGGTAGGCCTCCCTCCAGAATTTCCACATGAAGCTCCTCACGATATTCAGGCTTGGACCGGTACCGCTGAAGTCGCCCCATGTTGGGCGCCAACTGAAGAACCGGGTTTTAGAACCCAGCGGCGCCAGGGATAACGCCTGATGTCTTCGGATTCCCCTGCCTTGGCAAACAGAGACACGGGACACTTCTTGATGACGTCAAAGACCAAGTTTATTGGCTGCAACCAGGAACAGAGATCTATGAAGCACAACACGGGTGGTTCGCTAGAGACTGCACAAATTCATAGAGCAGAGCATCGTCTTTTATGCCAAAAGTCATGCTTCAGGCAAACATTCCTGGCTAGCATCAATTACATACAAATGGACCAACCCTAGGGTGACATTTCAAACATATCGCATAACGACAATCCCACTTTCCGTTGTCCAGCCCACCAGACATGACCAAGCAAAACCCAACATTCCTGTTCGAACGGGCTGGACAAACCCATCATAAATACCTCAACCCATATCAATGATTAAGCCATAAAGGAAGAAACAGAAGCAGATGAGATACAAGATAGAAGGGTGTGTGCGTGTACCATAAACTCAGCAATGTCCTGCTCTTTGATCTCTATCTGACCAGCTGCTTAACAAGGAACTGGCTCAACGAGGTCAGCCTCGGGCCAAGAGTCAGTTCGTCCAGGTCACAAAGAAGTCAGCTAAGGATGTACGTGTCCCAAAGACTCGTTCAGCCATAGTCATCGGCCTATGTGAGGGCAACCACACTAAGCATGGGCGAATTTTGCGAATCTCGCGTTCGCGAATTTTGCGGATTTGCGAACTCGCAATCCGCAAAATCCGCGAATTCTCGCGAATTTGCGGATTTTTTTTTTGTGTTTGCGCGGGTTTCTGCCAGTTCGCGAGGGTTTTGTACAATTTCGCAAATTGCGAACTTACCTGTCGGGTCGCAAGTTTCGCGAACTTGTTGTTTCTACGTGTCCAGCCTGTTTGGGACACTCTTCTTCATCACTGCCACTCTCTGTCACCACTGCCACTCTCTGACTACTCATGCCACCCTCTGGCCCACCCATGCCACCCTCTGTTTCATCACAGCACCCTCTGGTTGTCCAGGCAGTGTACATTATTGTGGCAACGCAAGCACACCTTCCCTGCCTCAAGTGACCTGAATTAATTTGGGGCTGATTAATGTGTGGAAAACAAAGGTTAGGGAGGGTCATTGCCTTTGAGCAGGCAGTTACTCATGATATCATGAACATGGACCGTGACAACAACAAGTCCTTTTCCAACATGACTAGAATGGAGAAATCGGCACTCATTACCCTGTCCAAGGACACCAGTATCACCATCAAGCCCGCTGACAAAGGCGGTGCCGTCGTCATACAGGACACAGACACCTACCACAGAGAGTGCCTACAACAACTGAGCAACGTGCAGGCCTATCGTCGACTCACTGAAGACCCGACCATGAGGCTCTCCAACGATATTAAGAGTCTCGTTGAGGAAGCATCCTGTGAGGGATGGATTACATCTCAAGAAGCAAGGTATTTGACCACGATCCATCCGGTGGTCCCTTACTTCTATTGCCTCCCTAAAATACACAAGGAGAAGAGACCACCTCCGGGTCGCCCCATAATATCGGGTATAGGGTCTCTACTGGAGCCGCTCTCAACATTTGTGGATGTTTTTTTGAAACCTCTGGTGAAAGAGACTCCCACGTATCTGCAGGACACTGGCGATGTCCTTCGTCTTCTTGCAGGGACTGAGTTCAACGTCGAGACCGACCTATTGGTGAGTTTCGACGTTGAGTCCCTGTACACATGCATCCCGCAGCAGGAGACCCTTGATTGCATAAGACATCTACTGGAATCTAAACCACCTGAGACCATCACTCCGATACCTTTCATCATGGAGTGTGCCAGGCTGGCTATGATGGAGAACTACTTCCAGTACCAGGATGACCTTTATCTCCAAGTCTCGGGGACATCAATGGGGAGCGTTTTCGCCCCCAGTTTGGCGAACCTCTATATGCATCAGTTTGAGCAAGACCACGTCCTGAACAACAGCAACCCTTACTTTTGTAAGGTGTTGCTTTGGCGACGGTACATAGATGACATCATCGTCATATGGAGAGGCACCTGTGGGGAGATAACCGATTTCCATGCATGGCTCAACTCCAGGAACCAATATCTCCGCTTCACAGTGGAGTATAGTAAGCAGCAACTACCATTTCTGGATCTTCTGATTTTTCCAGAAGAGGGAGGACTCCAGAGCCGATTGTACAAGAAACCAATGGCACGCAACTCCCTCTTGTCATACCAGAGTTTTCACCCACAGTCACTACGTGACAATTTGCCAGTGGGTCAGTTTCTCAGGGTACGGAGAAATTGCTCTTCTAACCAGCTATATGAACAACATGCCAGGGAACTAGCATGCAACCTGAAGGAGCGGCATTACCCAAAACAATTGATACGTCGGGCTAACAAGAGAGCCTTTAACAATAACCGGGAGGCTCTGATGGAACACCGTAATGTGAAGACACTTTCCGAAAGGATCACTATGGTACATACCTTCAGCACCAGCTCCAACAGGGTCAAGAGAATAATCCTGAAACATTGGAAAATCTTGAACACGGTGTCAGGGGATATACCCAGGCCCCTGTTTGCTTTCAAACGAGGATCCAGCATCAGGGATACACTGGTCCACACTAGACCACGGACACCAAGGAAGGAAATCACCACCACCCTCGACACCATTTGGAATACCACTCCGGTTCAAGGGCACCACCCCTGTGGTAACTGTGCGTCATGCCCGCAGACCTGTAAGACACTTTCCGTTGACATCGGAACCGACAGACCGTGGAAGTTGCTGAAACATACTAACTGTAACTCTGAGAGAGTGATCTACAGGATTACATGCCCGTGTGGCATGGCTTACATTGGACATACCACCAGGAAAGTGAAGTCCCGTATTAGTGAACATAAGAGCACAATACGGTGTAATAAACAGTCCACCTGCCTCACAAACCACTTTTTGATTAAAAAGCATAAAGCTGAAGATCTTAGGTGGGTTGTTTTGGAACAACCATTCATCCCACCACATATAACGGACATTTCAAGGTTTCTTTTCATCAAGGAGCAACGCTGGATTTTTAAATTGCAAACTGACACCTCAGGGTTGAATGACAACATACCTTGGGTGTCCATTTAATCAGCCGCGAGCTTCCGGAGACGCCATCTACTACTAATGACTCAACACACTATTAGATGGTGTTACCCATACTTCACACTATGTAGACCTCTGCAGCAACCAGACATCATTTAATACACGTCAGTAAACGGTTTATCTCACTTCCAACACGATACTACCATTAGGCTAGAGTCTGTTAGCTCCGTTGTCTCTGCTCCTGGTAGACTCACCCTTGAGTATAACCAGCGATTACTGCCATGTGTTGGAACCCCCTTATCTTATAGTGACAACATCTACCTTGTCTCGTACCCTTCCGCCTTAATTTGCTGTGGGTCCTGGCATCTAGCACACTTTTACACCCATTCTCTCTATATCTACAGATTACACTGATTGACCATGGTCTGTATCTAACTACACCATTGCCATTATAAGCATGTTGGTGTTCATTGTCCCCTTAGGATGCATTATGTCTTGTTAGGGACTCCAGCTAATGTAGCTATGTTCGTACTGGGAGCTGTCATGTACTGTGCCACCAATGTGATCACCTTTATGCATTCCTTGCGTGTTAGTCTCGAGGGGCAGGTTCATTCAATGTAGAATACCGCGTTATTCTCCTGCCGAATGGTCACTCTCGACAACGCGCATTATACATACAACACAAGCATGCACATCACAGAGCATGCGCTCACTAGCTAGGATCTCTGCTGTTGTTTGCAAACAGCCCGTTTATCTAAACGCGTGCGCTGCTCTAATTCCGGCGCCGACATGGAGGCGCTGGGGTACATCATTGCGCATGCCCGCCTTTGGGTACACAGCGCTGTTTAGTGCCAATTTGCCGCGCATGCGCATATTAAAGACAGCGCTGTTCAGTGCCACCTTTCCGCGCATGCGCATAACTAAGACGATCGCTATATCGGCAGCAGCGATAGGAGCACAGCTGCTGCCGTTTTACCAATCAGAAGGGGTATAAATACATTAGCCTCACCTCTCCTCGTTGCCTCCCCTTCGGCTTAGGTGTCAGCCGAGAGGTACCGACGGAGAGGTGAGTTAGCCTGATTGGAACGCGCATTTCTAGGCTTTGTGGTCTTGCTGTGGCCCCTATTTTCACATATAGCTTATTGTTAAACTATATTCACTTGGGGCAGACGCTTTCTTAGTCAGTCTTGCAATTTTGAGCATTTAACTTACTCCTTCTTCACCTGCAGTCTAAGGGGATTGGTTTATGCTCTACTTTATTTCATTCCATGTACTCTTCTAGATGAGCACATTACATGGATCTTCCCAATCAGATCCCTAATTCCGGGATAACTATTCCTGAGCCACACTTTTTACATCCATTGCTTGGCCTAGGGAGGGTGGGTATTTACAACTGATTGTACCACCATCGAATGGGCACTAGATGAACATAGGTAATCATTCTAGGGTAATTGTACTAGCCAGCGACTAGACTCTGATCTGGTCAGACAGCCAGTCCTTCTCTTTGTTCTCCATGGGGCAGCGTTCAGTGAGGACAATCACACAACCAGTTTTTAAATGCACAGACTGTATAACCTGACACTGACCACAGACCTCTGAGTCAACTCAGGATGACACGTTAAATTTTTTGTTCTGTGCACAGAGCGGGGCCTCAATCTCCGAGCCGTCGCCGGGTGAGGTGAGGCTCGACTCCCACATATTGCTGGGTAAGTCTTTGAAAGCATTGTTCATAATTAATGTTCAGCAATGTCTGGTGGTTGACTTGAATATGAGACCTTATTAACATGTGGCCGTCCTAATAGGGACTAGCCTAGCTGAGTTTATATGTTGGTCCTGATATTGTGATTAGTCCATAATGATGGCAGAACAAACAATATTAGTTGTCTTTTTTTGTTTCCATTTTTAGGATCTCTACCTCTATTAACTACTGATCTGGAGGAGATGGTAGGATGGTCTATCAGACCACACCAGTAGTTTGGACAGTACTTTAACAAATCATTTGGTCTGTCCTTTTTTTGTCTGCACTTTGTATTAATTGTCTGAGTGTATCATTGCAGTAGCAACATCTTTGTGTATTCGGCCCTGAAGAATGCCGGTGTAGTTTCACCTTCGGCAGAAACATGTTGGCCTGATCCTTAACACAACCAAGCATCACAGTGATTATTTCACACTGTCCCACACTCTTTTTTAATCTGGCGTCTTGGTGAATATCTTCAATAAAAACATTTTTTCTTTACCTCGACCGTCATTTTAAGATCACTTATTCTTTATTCCCTGTTTTGCACTGCATTTTCTCAGCACCATTCAGTGGCACGGACACGTTCATATGATGAACCAGTAGTGTGTGGTGTCTAGCCAATACATCTGGGCTTGGACTCACCACCTGGTCAGACGTCCTACATGACGAGGCTCCGCCAGATGGGTGGGCTGATAGGATATCTAATACATTATCGTGTCATGTTACCATTTGGTCTGGTTCAGTGCAATCCAAAAGGGTCATTTTAGAAGGACCTTATAAACTCAGCTACGTAGCTTAACAGACCTTCCGACTCTTTTTGTTCTTGGCTGATTAATGTGTCACAGAATATTTTTTTAGCTGGCACCTGCTTCCTTAGTGCTTCCTGATTAGTGATCTTTTGCACTTGCTAAGTGCTTTCATTGTTGCAAAATTAGTTACAACACCTGCCCTGCCCCAACTGACAATAATGAATTAGGGGCTGATTAATGGATTTGAACTTCCAGCCTGGCTCCTGCTTGTCTCCCTTAGCTGTAATTCAGGACCTTTGTGGCATATGTGTAACTATTCTGAGGTTCAGAGCAGGGTCACATAATAGTTGCAACTGGCAACTGAACTCTGGAGGGGCCCCTCAGGAAGCACTACAGGAAATGGCTACTAATGATGAGCCTGAACTTTTGAACCTGGTAAGTAGTTTCAGTTTTGCTAAGATCGTATTTCTGCAATTTTGCGCTTATTCGCGGGGCGCGAAGTTGTACTGGGAAGCCGCGAACTCACGCGAACAGTGCGAGTAGTGCGAGCAAAATCCGCTGCTCGCGGATTTGCGGATTTTGCGGGAGATTCGCGAATCTCGCGGATTGCGAATTTACCGAAAATCCGCAAAATCCGCGAGCGAAACGGATTTTCCGCCCATGCTTAAACCACACAAAATGGCTGCCGTACACAAAATGGAACCCGAGGGTTCAGAACAGAATCCATGAATACGAAGTGTTCTCATTGATCGGTTATGACAGAAACACTTGTACATACCGCACTCGTCATTTGCGGTCCGCTGATACCAAAATCGTCATGATACGACGACCTTCATGAAACAGGTTCAGAATCTCTGAACCTCAGACCCACGGAACCACAGAACCACAGAATGGGTTACAATTGCATGTTCTTGGGCGGACTGCGGTCACCCAATTAGAACTAATGTTGGAATACGAGCGCCTGGATATGTCCATTAGGAGCGCATCCATTAAAAAAATCGTGCCACACTGTCTTATAGCTGATGACATAAGAATGGGTCACCACTGCAATATCTCGGGCGGACTGCAGGCTAAATCCGCGGTACCCCGATTAAAACGAATGACTAAGTGAGCAGGTATAAATTCAATGAATTACATTATTGGTAATGTCAGAATGGGACTAAATATAAATCACCATCTACTTTGATTTTTAAAAAGCAATCATTCTCACAGGTTTACCGCTGGCTAGAACCGCGGTCCACTGAGCAAGCCGTGAGATATGATCTCATTATGCCTGGCTGGTTGCTAGGTAACCGATTCCGGGTCCAGAGGGGCAGAGCAAGCACAAGCAGTGCATGACCGCCGAGGAGCAGGTCTACCCCCTCCCCCTGGCTACCTGATGATGTTTTAGAGTTTAAACAAAATAGGTACTACCAGACCTCCATACCGGCCAGGCACAATACCTAGACCAACCTTGTTAAAAAACAGGTACACATTCCTTAGGTCCTGAAGAAAGCCCACCTGACCCGCCTGGGCAACCAAAGGGCTGAAACATGTCAACCTTTTTGCTGGACACATAATGGTGCGGAAGATTCCTAATCACTCTTCCTATGCACGCTATCATTTTAATAAGCCTCACACCAAGACCCAATAAATTTAACTTTTCTATGGTTATTAGGGCTTTCACTTATCACAATTGTCTCTCATCACTACTGTATTAACCAGTGGTTCACCTCCTGGCAGGAGGAAGCACAACAACTAACCCTATCATGATGCTATCACGTAATAAGTGAGGCGGAGAAACAAGATATACCGCCAACCGATCCTAAGTACGTGAATTAGGGTTTTTTATCGGTATAGGAACGAAAATTAAGAATAACCCTGGTTAGTCAGGACAAGTGATCCCTCCTCCCCCCATCATTGATTTTTTGTGAGTGCTAGGTAACCGGTCAACACGCGTTTCCAAAGCGGGCGTCCTCGTGCTGGGTGAACCGGTATATACAGGTCCACGCTCTGACTCAACTTCGATTGGGAACAGGGCAAGACATACGGCACCTCAGCAACACTGCAGCACATTTTGTGGATCCTCGAGGAAAGCGCGGCAGATAAACTGTGCTCTGCCATGTGCTTTGACAAATCCAGACTAACCCAGAGAGAAGATGATTAATTCCTCATTTCTTCGTTACTAACAGATTAAATCCGGGCCACTTTACCCCCTTGAACAAGTTGATGGCTTTAAGAGATTACCACTTCCATTGAGGTTAGTTTGCTCTCAAATAATTGGGACATCTCTTAGAGAGAATCCTCTATGGGTGCAGAATGTAATTCCTACGCCCATTTCATTTCCTTCCTCAGAATCAGCGCACTAGGGGAGCGACTATCACTACTCTGCCACATCCTCCTGAGTGGCACTACTAGATTCAGTCCCAGGGAAGCCAACTTGGCCCCACCCCCAGAGGTGAGTTCTCTACCTCTCTGACTAACTCATTAGCCTATTGACATTATTGCGCAAATCCAAACCTGAGCCCACTGCAATTTTACCCACAGGCTGTCTACAAAACTACGACAAGCACACTTCCCCCACCTTCTTTACCCAGTCCTGCTGAAGAACCGCAATTACACTTTAAGAGTGCTATCCCAGGGTTGAAACGTGGACTTTAGAACTATCTGGACCAATACTATGAATTCTGTGATGAAACTAACAATTGTGGTCCACAGAACTATCTGAAAAAGTGTTTTTCATTGGCCGTTTTTCCCTACTGTTTTTACCCTTTCCCCATTTCAGTCACAAAATATCAGTGTATATATTATACTTACACCATTCGCACTGAGCACCTAAAAGTCACAATTTCACAGATGAAGCGCCACCTTGTATTTCTGAAAGCTATGTATATACTTGAATAAGGGTATTTATAAATGAAGTAATGTACATAAAATATCTCTTTTTTATACCCTAGTCGGTTTGGATTTGCATTTCTTATGATCTATTCTTTGAAAAGATTGGTTTTGAAATAAATGTTTGACTGGACAGCCAGCAAAATTTAAAGAGATAATATGCACCCGACAGAACCATTGTTACATTTTGTTGCAGCTGAAGCCAGACAGGTGGGGGTGGGCTCTAGGGTGACCAACTGACATGGAGGCAAATTCTGGACAGGACTGTAAACAATTCAGGACAAAGGGTAAAAATGCAGGACAAAAATTCAGGACAAAGTATCAAAGCTCAGGACAAAAACTCAGGACAAAAGGTCCATTTTACAGACACATTGAAGGAGAGTCCCCACCCCACTATTTTATCAATGCATCTATTTACTATTTTCTCCATTGTACTATATATTCACTATGGTCCTTATGTGATTGCCTCTAGGTATGCTACATTCAGGTGGCACATTATGTTCCCCCCGCTGCCACCCTGCCCTCACCCACTGCATTTATCTGTGCCGACCGCCGCTGACTACTTTGTTAAACTCTCACCATCAGGTAACTACCCATAAAATAATGCGCCTCTTAACTGGAAAATAAATAAATCAGTAGAAAATGTTCTATTGTATGATATGAAACCTCTATTGGTTGATGCATTCACTACAGATGTATAAGTGTGCAACCAGAGGTCCACAGAATTTAATCCTGTTTGGTGTAGTAGGGAAAAGTGACTTGTGTATTTTTTAGTGCTAGGAGATCCCTAAAAGCACTGTGAATGTTTAAGTCATTATTTTAAATGAGCATTGCACACAGTATAATATAGGCTGCCACTAAATGCACATATAAATTTAGGTTAAAAATAAAAAGGGCTTCTAAATTATAGATTTTAGTATTATACAGATTTCACCTAGTGCCATGGACGTTGATTCACCAAAATGCATGGGGTAGCGAAAGTGACATCACATGCCCTTTGACCCCAGTGACATCACAGGAAGTAACATCATATGGCCTTTAATGTCTTCCCGGCAGTGATGCCATGTGACTTTTGATCCTGGTGATGTCAAAGGAAGTACATCTCTAAAGGTATAAATTCTATAATTAGTGCAACATTAATAAAATAGATCTACAATTCATACCTTTGTCATATCATCCAATGTCTCTTCCATTACTATAGGTCACATATTTCCCATCATACCTCCCTCATAGTCTCTCAATTTACCTTTAGGGAAGGTATTTGGTGGGTACAAGCGAGCAAGATTGCACCAAAGTTCTGCAGGCTCATACAGGGTCATTTACAAATATTGTCAATTTTAATGATTTTTCCCATATCCTTATGGGCCACATGTATCAAGCAAAATTGCGATAGCAAATGCCGAAATTCTCAGAATTTCAGCATTTGCGATCGCAATTTTGCTTTGTGGTATGTATGAGGCACATCTGCGTGCAAAATAAGGAATCGCAAAATTTGCAATTCCTTATTTTGCAATTGCATTTAAGGAATCGCAAAATTTGTGATTCCTTAAATGCAATGTAAGAAGCACCAAAAAAGTGCAATTTGGCCTTAAGGAATCGCAAATTACCACCAACTTCAAGTTGGTGGTAATTTGCGATTTCTGTGAAAAATGCACTTTTTCGCAAAAAAACGCTATTTGAGAATCGCAAATGCGGATTTTGATACATATGGCTCCAAGTCACTAACCCAGATTCACCACAGATTCAGACGTATGTTATAGTCATAAACTATTACCATGGGCAGAGAACTTTACACACAGAGAGGAAAGGCTATGTATGCAGCATGCTGCGCCATCTGAACTGATACAGTGATCCCTTGATGCATAACACTTTGTCAGTCTTAAACGGGCCTTCCATGAAGGATGTCACAATAGATCTCAAAACCCCAGCCACTGTCATGAAATATTCTTGAAAGCCCATCTTGCAGGCCGTTGTTAGAGATGCAGGACTGGGCAAAGAAAACAGTTTGTTCTCTACACTACATGGTTCCTTTAAGAGAAGAGGATGGTAAAGTCCTGATCTGATGAGTACATAGTGAATGAGGCCTGCATCAGAAATCAATGAGGCGAAAACATTCCTCCATTAAAAGAACAATGCTGCTGCACTTTTCTTCACCAACACCTGTAATAGATGCCATTTGTTTCTCGGTGCACTCAAATAGACATTCAAACCATATCAGTGAATAATTAGAAGAGCTGTCTTGCAGGCATTCCTCTCAGGTGTTGCAACTCTATAGACCTCGATATTAGGAGCTAATAAAAAGATGCTCAGCTAAGCAAAAACAACCTGTGAGGGGGTTAAGCAAAGGTTATGATTAATGTTTCTGTGTCATGCACTTACGTCACATTTTTACTTCAGAGGGAAAAGTAATTTTTATTTTAGAGGGAAAATAATTACACCCAGCACAAATAACTCCCGGAACATGAGAATGATTTTTAAAAAAACGTGTTTCCGTTTTTTGGTATGTCTGAGTTTTCACACAAAATGTACTGAGCCTTGCAGTCATAACTCATGACTTATCAAAACATCCTCTCTTATTGTCTATCAGAGAGTGAACTGTCCGGCAGAAGACAAACAGTGCAGTCTTGGGGTAAATCCGGTTTCCCTGTGAGTATTAGACCAATGTGTGACCCTGAGGTACTGGGTTTTCTCTGAACCGATACTATTACAATAACCCAGCGGTGTCAGGGCAACACCCAAAGACCCCGGATTCCCCTGTCTTGGCAAACAGAGACACGGGATACTTCTCGATGACGTCAAAGACCAAAGTTTATTGGTTGCAACCAGGGACAGAGGTCTACGAAGTACACACGGGTAGTTCGACAGAGACTGCACCATCTCAATGAACAAAACTCAGTCTTTTATGCCGAAAATTACGCTTCTGGCAACATCACAATTTGCATTTGGTGCATACAAAACTAACCAATGAACAAGTAGCATTTCAAAAAGTAACGAATCACGACAGTCAAAGTTAATCCCACTTTCCGTTGTCCAGCCCACCAAAACGATCGCACACATGCTAGTTTCCTGTTCGATCAGGCCGGACAAACCCATCATAAAACCTTCAACCCAGATCGATGAACATGTCGTAAAGGAAAGGCAGAAACAGATGGAAAGGAGATAGAGGAGTGGGAACGGTGGGCCATAAAATCGGACCACGTCCTGCTCTTTGATCTTTTTCAGTGCAGCTGCTGAACAAGGAACTGGCTCAGCAGGAGGGTTCAAACTAAATCCTCAAATGCAGAGTGTTCTCCTATATCGATTCATACGAAAACACTCAGACACGTTAGACTCGTCATTTGCGGTCTGCTGACACCAAGATCGTCCATTTCCGACAATCTTTACAAATTGGGTTTCCAGAACTATCGAACCCAATTCGGAATCACGGAACCACAGACCCTCCTTTTGCCCTATCATAGGCAATAAACCCAGACCCATTTTAATCTGAATCCGGATCTATATTCATCAGGTCATCGATATGCTGCTGTAGCATCATCTTATTACTATGCATCTCTCTCCGGACAGGCTTCCGTATGCACAAAGTAGCACAAAGGCCACAAATAGCCGGAGCACACTGTACACAGAGACAGAACATGAACAGAATCACTAAAACCATCCCAATAACCATCAGAATCTTCCAACCCCAAGTGGATATCAATCCCCATAACCATCCCATCAAAGACCAATCCCCTTTGTCCAAATGGACAGAATCGGAGATTTTGTGCAATTTAGAAATGGCTTGGAAGACTGACGGAGCGTTGTCTGGAATAAAAACGCAACAGCTCGATTGAATCAATCTACAAACTCCCCCTCGATCTGCCAGGATAACATCTAGGGCAACTCTATTCTGAAGTGTCATAAGTCTATCCGACTGGAGCTCAGCAGTCAGGTTACCAAGGGCACCGGCAGTCTCAACTATGGTGGACTCAACCACTCTCGTAAGCTGACGAATATTCCTACTGTTAGCCATAGGTCCCCAGAACGGCAGAAAACCCTTAAAGAAATCACCCAATTCTTGTCCTGCAGTGTCTTCTTGGCTAAAGACACCTCTAGCAATTCTCATTTTGTGATAATCTGCTGCAGCTGTAAAAGTGGGGGGTAACAGAAAGGAAACAAAACATGTGCCCGAAAAGTCATGGGGCAACCATGTGTATGCTTTGTCGTAGCAAACAAAGTAGGTACCCTTAGCAGCTAAGAACGCTGGGGAAGACTGAGACGGAAACACATAAGTCTCAGCGCAAACGCTCTTCCCTAACTGAGCATTCGGATTCTTACCGTTGCCCTGCAGACAATAGTAGCCCTTATGGGGCACTATCCAGATCAGTAGAGGACTTTTCGCACGCTGGTTAATACTCAGACTTACTCCATATTCAGTAACGTTCCAACCACTATATGGTTGCCTCTCGTCTTTCGGAATAGTCTCTACTGCATTAGTCCCTTTAATCATGTCGACTATGCCTCTAGCTATAGGACTATTCTTCGGATTATCTCTCGGTGAACGTAAGGGGTCAACACTGTGGGCATATATGAACATGGTTCTGTAAGCTCGGATCGAACCATTCAAACTAAAGGGCAAGACCAAATAAGGAATTCCTTTATCAGTTGTATGAGGCATCAAAACACAGATCCAGCAGTTCGTTGTATTGATCACTAACTGATGCTGATGCAAAAGCTGTATGAAGGAATTATTAGCGAATTCCTTACGTCTGACTACCTCATATTCAGGCAAAGGGTGGAAAGAATGAGAGGAAATAGTAGGTGAAGGTGTAGATTGCACAGTGGAATTAGACGTCATTTTAAAAACAAATGCTACATAACCAATTATGAAAATTACGAAACTCAGTAATAAAAGTATGCATGGTATCAAAAAACATTTCTTCGACATTATTTTGCAAACGTGTTTTCTAAAAGTCAGTGTCTGCACAGGTCTCTCCAACTCAAAGAAATCCATCCTAAACTAAGGGTGCTGCCAGCGGTGGTTGGTTGATTCTGCTTGAGAGTGCCTCTGCTGCACCCAAGAAGGCTGCCTCGGACCAACAGAACCCAAGACCTAGTGTCTCAGACTTACACTCCCAAGACTGGTAGCAACCGCGACCCTAGCAGCAAGAACCGGATGGCAGCTCAGAAAAACAAAAATGCGTGGATCCTTGGTGGAGAGTTAATCTGCAAACATTTAAAAAATCAACTTTATTATTCTTTTATTTGTCCTTAGTTCTCGATCTCAAATTGTATCTGTCTCTTCCAGGTGATTCTTGATCGGCAAACAAAAGATGAGGCTCGGTAGTGTCCAACCGCTCTGCAGGAGGTATTGATGCTTGCAAAAGACGATCACTTTCCAGTTCTGAATTAGTCCCAATCAAACGAGCATCACCGAACGTAACAAATTTCGGGATTGTCTCGGTCTCAGAATCTGCGAGACCGTCTTGAACCCACTTATCATACGGCAAAGGTAAGGGTGCTTTCTTCGTGTGGGAGCCGTGTATCCAGTGGCGTTTCCCACGTACTTGCACCGCAGATCTCGTAGATAACAGGACTTGGTAGGGTCCAGTCCAACGGGGCTGTTCGTTCTTCGTACGCTGGAAATTCCTCACAAAGATCCAAGAGCCAGGTTCTATAGCGTGGCCTGGATCTTCTGTAGCTTGTGGAAGAGAGTTATATACCTGTTGGCGTAAAACACTCATTTTAGTTGTCAATTCACGCAAATAGTCTAGCAAAACAGGGTATTCAAGGTCACTAAATCTTGTTGGTCTTGGTATGCCCCAAATATTCGCCGGGCGACCAAACACAACCTCATACGGACTCAAACCCATTTGTGAATGCACAGTCATTCGGGTGGACAAAAGTGCTAATGGCAAAGCATCTGGCCATTGTGAACCAGTGGTCTCTTGAATTTTGGCCAACTTAAGTTTCAGAGTGCCATTATAGCACTCGACTAAACCAGCTGATTGGGGATGATTTGCAGCATGAAATTTCTGCCTAATTCCGAGACCGTCACACACTCTCTTCATCACATGACCCACAAACTCACTTCCGTTATCACTCCAAATGAGTCTCGGCAATCCAAACCTAGGGAAGAATTCTTTTATCAAAGCTTTGGCAGTGGACAAAGCAGTGTTGTCCTTAAGGGGGTAAGCTTCTACCCATCTAGAAAAAGAGCAAACAACCCCTAACACATACTTTAAGTTGTTGCATCTTTCCATATGGATAAAATCTAGCCGCAAAGCCTCGAACGGATACGTAGGAGGAGCAAAATGACCAGCTGGTGTTGGAGTTCCCTTGCCAGGATTATGCATCAAACACACCATACAATTCTTAACCAAATTCTCTGCACATCTGGGTATTCCTACATTCTGCCAAACCGGGGCCAACAACTTGCAAATCCCTTTCACACTAATGTGTGCCAATCCATGTGCCATTGTAACAACTGGAAGCACATACGCGTTTGGCAACAACCATCTTTGATGTTCGGACAAATCAGTTCAACAACCATTCGAATCCAACCTACCCTTACTCTCTCTCCATTCATCCAACTCTTTCTCCGAAGCCTCACTCTGGATAATCTTCACACTCTCAATAGTGTCTTCGCACATGCTTTTCTCTGGAATCCATCTCGCTGGTCCCACAACATACATTTGACTTGTCACATTCCTAGCAGTTTCTTTCGCAACCTCATCCGCAAACGCATTACCACGACCAACATCATCCGTGATCTTTCTATGGGCACTACATTTCACAATCGGTATTTGCAAAGGAAACGCAAGAGATTCAAGAAGTTCATTCACCAGCTGCCCATGCTGGATTTTCGTCCCATGCGATGTCAAAAATCCACGTTCACGCCACAATCGTCCAAAGCTATGAGCCACTCCAAATGCATACTGACTGTCAGTATACACATTCACTCTTTTCCCTTTCGCCAACACACATGCTCTCGTAAGTGCAATTAATTCCGCCGCTTGAGCAGAATTGTGCGGGATACGTGCAGCTTCGACAACTGTATGTAAAGTCGTCACGGCATACGCTGCAGTGGTTTTGCCATTTGGTCATTTAAAACACGAGCCGTCAACCCACAAGGCATCATTACAATCAGGAAGAGGAGTATCCTCCCTTTCGTCTCTTCTTCTGTTCTCAAGAAACAATCGTGTTGCTCTTCACTATCACCGTCTGTCTCAAGCGAAATCGGCAACAATGTAGCCGGATTTAGAGTATTGCACCTCTTGATGTGCACATGGCTTGCTAACAACGTAAGCTCATACCCTGACAACCGAGCACTAGTCAAGTGCTGTGTCTTCGTCCGATTCAACAAGGTGTCCACTGCATGTGGAAACATAACCACTAGCGTATTGTCCATAACTAAACCAGCAGATTGTCGAATCGAAACAGCCGCTGCTGCAGTTGCTCTTAAGCAACTCGGCAATGCTCTAGCTACAGGATCTAAAGTTGACGAAAAGTACGCACATGGACGTTGCTTCCTGCCAAATTGTTGGGTCAAAACCGACAATGCACATCCTTCTCTTTCATGGACACACAATGTGAAAGGCTTGCTGTAGTCGGGAGTACCCAACACAGGAGCCGAACACAACGCATTACGTAGTTCAGAAAAACTCTTTTGGCATTCCTCAGTCCAAGGAATAGGATTTGGAGTATCCTTAACAGTAAGAGCTATCAAAGGTTTCGCTAGAAGGGAAAAATTTGGGATCCACTGTCTACAGTACGACGTAATACCCAAAAACGCACGTACATCTCTCTGTGTCGTAGGGACACTCATTCTTGCAATAGTCTGGATTCTTTCTGGGGTCAGTTTCCTTCCCTCCTTCGATAAGAGGTGACCTAGGTAGGTAACTTCTTGGCGACAAAATTGCAGTTTTGAAAGAGAAACTTTGTGATGGCAATCGGATAAATGAGACAGCAAGGACACAGTGGCATCCTTACATATGTCTTCAGTATCGGCACCGACCAACAAATCGTCAACATACTGGATAAGGGCCGCACCTTCAAGTAAGGCCAACAAGTCAAGTTGCGTCTTCAGAGCTTGACTGTAAATTGATGGACTCTCGCAATAACCTTGAGGAGCGTGCTTGAAGCGGAAACTTCGTCCTCCTAAAGAGAATCCAAAGATATCTCTACTCTCTATGGCAATCGGGATGCTAAAGAAAGCATTCTTCAAGTCGATCACCGAAAACCAGGTAGCAGAAGCTGGAATCAATCTCAGTAACGCAGTAATGTCGGGTACAACAGGGAATTGCAGAACAACAATCTTGTTCACTTCACCAAGGTCGATAACAAACCTATATACAGGAGGCTGTGAAGAATCAGTTCTCTTCAGAACAGGCAAAACCGGACTATTGCACACATTACCTCGAGTCTCTTCAATAACGTCCTTGTCAATCAGATTGTAAATGATCGCTAAGAGCGCTCATTCACCATCACTCGAAATACGATATTGCGGAATGCATGGTAACTGAGCATTCGCTTTCAACGTCACAACATATGGGGGAATGTCTAACAGGCTTACATCATTTGGACCCGTAGCCCACAATGAATCTGGTAGCGAAGACAATTCAGGTGGAATACAATCTTTCGAGACATATATCGGAGAAATCACATTCTCACCTAAAGTAAGATGTACTCCTGACGGAGAACAGTACAAAGTCGCATACAATCTCTTCAACAGGTCAAGGCCTAGTAAGTTCTCATTACAACCTGTAGTCAAAAGAAGGGGTGCTTCAAACCTACGAGGACCAACAGAAAGAGGCAATGGAACGGAAATTGGATTCATAACGGGGGCGCCAGAAAAACCTATAGAAACATTATTAAAGCCAGACAAAGGTGCCCCAGGGAGTTTAGAATGCATAATAGAACTCTTTGTAGCACCAGTGTCTAGCAGAAAAGGCTCTGACACACCTGATGCAATCACTTCCACGTAAGGTCCACTCTGATCTACCGGAACTGAAACAACTCCCTCTCTTTGTCCCTGGCTGTCCTAACAATCATTACCTTGCTCTCCATCGCCTTCAACATAGAAATCATCTACGTAGTACTGTGTAGACCTACCCGAAGAATTCTGCTGTTGATCAAAACTGTTCATTGAATTCTGCGGAGGCAAAGGGCGCGCGTTCTGTCCGCGACCTCTACCTCTAGGCACTTGTTGAGCACCTCTACCTCTAACACCAGGAGCACTATTAGCACGTTGCAACAAAACCGGACAACTGTTCTTATAATGACCTTCTTCTCTACAATATGCACACTGATTAGGCCCATTCTGAACACGCTGTTGTTGAGGAGTCTCGTCTCTTTGCGAGTTCCTCGAATACTGTTGAGGCTGCTGATAGTCGCGCTGATTATTAACACGAGGTGGATAAGCTTGTTGTAGAAGAACTTTAGTCTTCAATTCCTTAGTCTTCTTATCCGCTCTCTCTAACTCATCCTTACGCCTATTCTCGTAGTACTGAGCCGTAGCACTCTCGGAATCCTTCAACTTAGTACCCAACTCAGGAAGAAGATTGTGCACGAATTTATCAACGAATAATCTCTGGCCACCTTTGGTAGCCATATCCTGACCACTATGATCAACAAAAGTTTCCTCGAAACGCGAGAAAAAGTCTGAAACAGACTCTTCTTTCTTCTGCTTACAAGCTGACAATTTGTCCCAATTAACACGGACTTCAGGCATTAAAGTCTTCATGAAAGTGATAATCCTACCAGGAAGTTCAGTGATAACATCTTCAGGCTTAGCACCTCCAACTTGTCTATCATTTGCTGCAACGAGATTCACCCACAAATCGCCCAATTTATTATCATGATCTGTATGTCGAATGACATTCCAGATGGGCTGTGGAACAACATTCCCAAACAGCATATCTATATCCGCCAAATTCATGACGCACGAACTCACAGTTTGCGCAAGTTCTTTATAATATCCTGCCGGATTCTTCCGCAGATCTGGTAAAGTCTGCTTAAGCGCTAGAACTTCTGCACGCTTCCATGGTACATGAACCCACACACGCTGAAAGTGCGCTTGAACAGGTGGAACGGCAGTCGCATCAGCAGGTCTCCATACTGGAGGAACCTCTCGCATCGGATATTGACGCGCATGTCTCCTAACTGACGAATCTGGCTCAAACAGCCGTTCAGTAGGAACATCGCTACGGAGCAACAGTAACGTCGATACCGCTTTCTCAACATCGGGTAGACTCACAATCGTTCCTTTGGCAAACTCCGAACGCAACCGAGAAAATTCTACAGGAACTCTACCCAATTCGTACATCCATTGTTCATGGAGGAATGCACACATAAGCTCAAAAACATAACGCTGCTTTGGTGCTTCCCATTGTCGGAAAACATCCATAATACCTTCTAGATCATACTGGGACTTATACGTCACCCATCTACGTGCCATATGGTCATGGACCACTCGTTCATCTGTATCGGGCAATTGGCTACGCGTCTGTCTACGCTCACTCACAGGAGACATACCCATTTGCCCCAAAATAGGAGTCAGAAAATTAAAAAAGGCAGCAGTCATCCGCTGTCTAGGAGAAGGAACAGTCAGAAGGACAAGAGGAGACGAAACAGTAGTAGTAGTAAGATCCATAGTCGGAACAGGCATAGAAACAGTAGTAGCAGGAAGAGGCAAAGTTAGCAACCCTTGAGAAGGCTGCGCATTAGAAACAACAACCAACGAAGAAGCTGGCTGTGGAGGAATAACAGGAGGCAAAGCAACAGGAGCTTGCACGGCCACAACAGGTTGTGGTGGTGCCGTAGCATTCTGCACATAAGGTGGCAGTGAATTTAGCAAATGCGACATCAAAGGGTCTTTCACAAGATCCTTCTCGTCTTTCTGCTCCTTAGCCGGCAAGACTGGGTAGCATCTGTCTACCGCTAACTTCCTCACTCTAAGCATCTGCTCACTGTCTTTCTCTTCTTCATTATCTCTGTATGCAACGGCGGATTGCACCATTGACATACCTTTTCTATTCTTCTTCGCTAACTTAATTTCTTTCTGTTTGGCTTCCTTGCGCCATATGCGGAAAGAGTCAAACATTGCCGGCCGGGCTTTCTTCTTCAACAACTTCACTTCAAGATTATCTAAGACTTCTGTCTCAAAACTACCATAACGGGGCCACTGTAGGACACCGCCATTCTTCGTATATTTTACCCAAATCTCATTATAGCTAATAGGACCTACTCCATGTTTCACATACAACTCGTATGTAGGAGTTCCGATCGGAGGAACCGGACACGAATCCTCTAACCGGGAATCCCTCAAAGTACCACAACTAAACAAATTCCTAAGGCTGCTAAAACCAGGCATCTTGCTCACTAGTCTAGCTTCAAACAACAAGGGTAATCTAAAATCGATAAGCTCGTGAATACACGAATCCCTTGGCTTTGGGGCCTGCAGGTACCAAATCAAAGCTATCCACTAAAGAATACAGAACAAACTAAGAACTAGGAGACGCTCCCTTTATACTTAACTGAGTTGTCGATGGCGTCACCAGAAGACCCGTCAATCGTCTCGCTCTACAAACGTTTAAGGCTCCAAAACAGGGCGACAGTCAGGGCAGCAGTCCTTCGTAGCCGTCGGGACGCTGGAAACCTCGCAGCAAAGACCTTCGGAACCACGTCGACATGCAGGGGTTGCTGAAGTGGCTGGCCAACCTCTGGAATTTTCGCACGAAGCTCCTCACGAACCTCTGGCTTGGACCGGTACCGCTGAAGTCGCCCCACGTGGGGGCCAATTGAGGTACTGGGTTTTCTCGGAACCGATACTATTACAATAACCCAGCGGTGTCAGGGCAACACCCAAAGACCCCGATTCCCCTGTCTTGGCAAACAGAGACACAGGATACTTCTCGATGACGTCAAAGACCAAAGTTTATTGGTTGCAACCAGGGACAGAGGTCTACGAAGTACACACGGGTAGTTCGACAGAGACTGCACCATCTCAATGAACAAAACTCGGTCTTTTATGCCGAAAATTACGCTTCTGGCAACATCACAATTTTCATTTGGTGCATACAAAACTAACCAATGAACAAGTAGCATTTCAAAAAGTAACGAATCACGACAGTCAAACTTAATCCCACTTTCCGTTGTCCAGCCCACCAAAACGATCGCACACATGCTAGTTTCCTGTTCGATCAGGCCGGACAAACCCATCATAAAACCTTCAACCCAGATCGATGAACATGTCGTAAAGGAAAGGCAGAAACAGATGGAAAGGAGATAGAGGAGTGGGAACGGTGGGCCATAAAATCGGACCACGTCCTGTTCTTTGATCTTTATCAGTGCAGCTGCTGAACAAGGAACTGGCTCAGCAGGATTCGCCCCAGGTGAGGAGTCAGTTCGGCCAGGTCAACCAGAAGTCAGCTAAGGCGTACGTGTCAAGGACTCGTCCGGCCACAATCATAGGGCCTTTGTTAGGGCAACCATACAAGATGGCTGCCACATACAAAATGGAACCCGAGGGTTCAAACTAAATCCTCAAATGCAGAGTGTTCTCCTATATCGATTCATACGAAAACACTCAGACACGTTAGACTCGTCATTTGCGGTCTGCTGACACCAAGATCGTCCATTTCCAAGAATCTTTACAAATCGGGTTTCCAGAACTATCGAACCCAATTCGGAATCACAGAACCACAACCCTTGAGAAGACAGGGCCCACTGCAATTCAAAGAGATCTTTAAAGTTATGGGCTAACACATAGCAGATAATGCCTGTTATCAGGAAGTGTGAAGTGCCTCCATCACTTTAAAACAATCACAGCTCCAAAGCACCCTTTACATTTGCTGATTACACACATTTGCATTTATTTGGGGAAGCAGACATTTGAGCAAGAAGGCTTCCTTCTTTTTAGCCATCTGCCCCTCCCTCCAGAATGCAGCACAGGAGGGTTGTACTCCAACAGTCTGTATAAAGCTTTTCAATCACTCTTGGTTGCACAACACAGTGTTCACACGTGCTTGTTCCATTGTGATGTGCAATGGAACCCTCTTATTGTATAAAGGTGACGTCATGGAATGCTTGGCATTCTCTGTCAGCTTCTCCACTGACAGCCATGCTCCTTGCCAGCTGCTTGTGGGCCTTTTGGTAATTAATAAAACAAGTTTTAATATACATCTTAAACTACTGGAGTTTGTTCACTACTACACCCATACTTCAATTTGGCGACAACGGTTTTTTCAGCGATATTACTGAAGATTCTGCGGGCCCACACCAGACCTAGGAAGGAATCTACATTTGTACTTCAACGAACTTTGCAAGATTTTGTCAGGCGAGTTACTAGATTTGTTTTTTTATTGCGTACTTGTGGGGAAGTTGGGATTCTCATCTAGATTTTCTTACCAATCTCTAGAATCCCAAGTCTGGCCAACTGAACCTTTTTCCCTGTCATAGAAGCGTAAAGGGAAGATTTTCACAAACACAGCTCATAACAACTTCATAAGGCCAATCCAAATTAGACTCAAAGGACCACTGAGTACGAACTGAAATTTTGAAGATTTATTACAAAGCCAAAAATAGTTGGACATACAGACATCTCCGCAAGAGATTCAGGAAATAAAATGGCACTAATACAAAAGTAATTCTACGCAAGAGCCTCAAATGACTCAAAATAAAGACCAAGGTTAATTCCAAAAGCATTAAGCACACCATTACCGACAAAGTGGAAAGTTGGGACTGCATTTACAAAAAGGAAAGAATTTCCGTTAGTCTGTCCCTACTCTAACTCTAAGGTGACATCCCTACTTAACATTCCTCCCAGGCGAGAGAAAGGTGTCAGCTGTGAAGACTTCCTAAGAAGTACATTCACTTCCAATAGGTGACTTCAAAACTGAGCTCATTCTAAGATGCTTCTTGCTACACCCTACTCTACCTCAGGTTCACAACTATCTACATCTTGCCTTTCCCAAGCCCACTTCCTAACCCCTAGACTGCTGTCTACTCTCTGCTCTCTGCTCCGGACTGCCTCTCCACCCTCGGGTGCTGTCCCTAATACAAAACCCCAAAAACAGTTGACACGCCTTCAGGCACGCCCCTCTGGAAGGTGTAGCTCCACGGAGTTTTCCACTATGACACCTCTCCATCCAGCGTCCATTGGAGTGTCCTTGGGTCCCAGGCACCTTCTCCACTGAATGTTGCACTCCCAAATTCTTTGGCAGCATCTCTGCGTTCGCGCCTACGATCCTAACTTCTAAACAATGGCCTTTTCTACCTAACGAGCCTTGTGGCCTTGCACCTGCAAGCTAAAATACGTGAGACCATCTTTGCAAGATTCGGAATTACAATTTTAATATTTGCTGCGGACAGCCTTTCCCAGGCGGGAGAAATCATTTCTTTCCGACTGAGGCTAACCAAGGGAAAAATACAGTTAGGCCTCTACTGGCTTCAGCATGTCCCAAGCCTTTGTAACTTTAAACACATTTATAACATAACATTACATTACATTTCATCACTTTCAAATAAATCCTACAAGGAATATCTTTCACATTAAACTCTGTTAATTCACTCGTTAATAAACATATGTATCATTTCATTAAAGCACATCATTGTTAACACATCATTTCACATAAGATTTTCTTCTACGTTATGCAGTATCACACTTTCTAGTTAAGGCACTACATTAATCTCTAGTTAATAAACACACCACTTCATATTGCACTGATCCCCGCCCTACTATTACATTTCTAAACTACATTAGTAAAGGTCCTCTAAATATGTGGGTGCTGACTACTTGGGATTATAATGCACCCCTACACAATTTCAAAATAACACAATTTCAAAATAGCATGGCGCTCTCTCACTTGTTCCGTTTCTAATTGTTGAATGCGATTCGCATTCAATTTCTATTTTTCATTAGTTTACCAGCGATTTAGTTGACAGTTTATGCCGGCAGTTGAGATGTCCGTTAACTGCCTCTTTTCCTCTCAGCTGTGATGCATTTGCATGAGAGTCTATGGACACACAGCATGCAACGTAACGTGCGCTACTCCATTTTGGTATGAAGCATCTTGTAAGTATTTCATACGGAGCCTGTCTATGTTGTAAACTTATCAGCACAACTGAAATCTTGATGTTTCCATTACGATAAAAAAGAGTTCAGGTATGTAATGAACATGATACAATGTCAATACTCGTTGAATGAATTTCGTTGGCTACCAAATTTACATCGAAAAAGCGAACACGTTTACAATTATTTTGGCTATACTGTGACATGTTTCTGGCTATTCTAACGCCTTTCAAGTACTGAAATGAACACAGATTGATAAAAAAAATCTTCATTTAAATATTAATAGCTACCTATATGACCTTTCTTTCAACTAGCAGTGTAAATTCCATTTGTGGCCTTTGATAACCACCTTATTGTAGAGTATACAGGTCGAAGTTATATAACACCTGTTGCAACAATATTTGTTTTCAATACATTTGTGTTGTCGTGTTGCCACAAGGCTGTGCAATAATTTGTTTTTCCACTTTTATCTTAAAATTGCATTCACTGTTAAAGTGGAAAAAGACTATTGTGCAGGAAACATGTCTCAGAACTCAAACATAAGTGCGCCAGTTGCATTTTTATTACCTGAACCTGGCAAACTCTCAATGAAATGGAAGAACTGGTTACCCGGATTTGAAAACTATTTAGTTGCAATTGATGGAAGAAAATACGAGCCAGAAAGAAAAAAAGCCATCATGTTTGGGTTACTGTGTGTTGCAGGCCAAGAGATTTTTGATAGTTTACCCGAGTTTCCAGCTGGTCAGCTCATTCCATTAGATGAATTTCAGGAAGCGGTTAAACGTCTAGAAAAACAGTTTGATGAGGAACCCAATATAATGATAGGCAGACACAGGTTTGCTATGAAGAAACAACATGAAAATTAGAATATTGGAGCATACATTGCCTGCTTGAGAGTATTGGCTACTAAATGCCAACATAATGATATGGTAGATGTGTATATTAGGGATCAATTTGTTTTCTATTGTTATGAAAAAAAGATACAGGAAAGACTTTTGTCATGTAGAAATCCATCACTTCAAGAGGTAATAGACATTGCCAAAGGGATTGAGCATTCTTTAGAAAGCTCCAAGGAACTTTCAGCAGCTCAGAATCCTAAATCAAATGTTTTTTCCATGCAGGATAAAAACAAATATGTCCAGAAAAATGGGCCAAGAAGCAAAACAAGTACTGTTGCAGATTCTACAACCTTTGTCTGTTTCAGATGCGGATCAAAATTTCCCAAGGCTGATTTTCCGGGATGCCCAGCGATCAGTAGGAAATGTACGAAATGTTGCAAGATTGGCCATTATGCAGGTGTTTGCAAGCATTTTAAACAAAGTAATATTCAAAGAGTAATAGTGAGCAACATCGGGGAATTGGATGATGATATGTGTTCGAACATTATACTGACTATTGATGACAAAAATAGTGTGGTTAAAGAACCACTTGGAGTTGCTCACATTGGGGAAGTATAGGTAAATATAATGGCAGACTCCGGGTCTCCTATCACTATTGTCTCTGACATTAAATATGAAAGTAACTGGTCAAATGTTGGTCTTATAGCATCAGATGTCAATCCGAAAGCATTTGGTGACTTTGATATAAATATGTTGGGGTACTTTCAGGAGAATTTAAATGTTAAAGGGAGGTCAATTATAACTAAAATTTATGTCGGTGAGCGAGGACGTAACATTGTAGGGTTGAAGGACTTAGCACGTTTAGGAATTATCCTCAAACCTGGGGCTGATGATCCAATAATCCTGGGTGATATCTTGGTTGCTTCTGTCCAGTCTTGTTTCCATTCTTCATCTCACTAAGCTTAGACGCGATCCTATGCAAATACTAATCGTTATTTGAAGACCGCATTGGATGCGTTAAAGAATATGAACATTCTATCAAAATAAAGAAGAATGCCATACCCATCAAACATAAGGTAAGACCAGTACATTTATCAATTAGAAAAGACTTGCAAAAATTACTTGATAAATTAGTGGAAAAAGAGATCATTGAACCAATTAATTCTTCCAAATGGATTTCGGCAATTGTTATTATTAAAAAAAAGAATGGTGATCTACGTCTATGTGCCGACTTGAGGTCTCTTAACAAAAATATATTGGTGGATTGCCACCCGTTGCCAAAAATTCAGGAGATCTTGGCTGCTACCTCTGGCTCCATGTATTTTTCTTTAATCGACCTCAAGTCGGCCTATCATCGGGTGAAACTCTCTGATGATTCCAAAGATTACACTACTTTTGTGACCCCATTGGGAGCTTTCAGGTTTATTAGACTACCTTTTGGATTAGCGTCATCCGCTAGTGTTTTTCAAAAATTGATGGAGAATATTCTCAAGGGGGTGAAGGGTGTTGAGAAATTTCAGGACGATATTTTGATTCATGCCTCCACAGTTGATGAACACAACTACATACTTGGTACCGTACTTCATAAGCTCAATGTGAGAGGGATGACGGTTGCAAAAAATAAGTGCACATTTCTACAACAGGAAATAGAGTATTTAGGCAATTTTATCAGAGGAGATAACATCAAGCCTAAACTAGATCTTGTAAAAGCCATCTCTGATGCTCCGGGACAAGAAGACAAGGATTCACTTAGGTCTTTCTTTGCCTCAACGAATATTATGCATGATTCATTGAAAATTACGCAGACAAGGTGGAGCCTTTAAGTTGCCTTCTGCATAAGGGAGTCAGATTTGACCGGTCTGCTGACCAGGATTTCGCTTTTTCTGAGATTAAACACTCTATTGTCAATGCCCCTACTCTACATCCTTTTGACTGTGAAGGCACTAATATTGGAACTGTGAATGCAAGTTCTGTGAGAATAAGAGCAATATTTACACAAAAGGTTTAAAAGCTATTCAGATTGTGGCTCTTATTGCAAGGAGGTTACATGTTTCTGAGCTGCATTACAGCACGATAGAGAGAGTGACTCTGGCTTGTGTGTGGGCGGTTGAGAAACTTAAAATGTACCTGTGGGGTAAGCAATTTGAATTGGTCACTGATCATAAGCCTTTGACGTATATGGTGGAGGGCTGTGGCAGAGGTAATGGTAAGGCCTCTGCCAGGTTAGTTAGACTTATTGCAAAACTCCAAGAGTACAATTTCACCATCAAACATATTGCTGGCAAAGATAATATCCAAGCAGATTTCTTGTATAGGTTATCGGTTATGTCTTCAGAGCCACAAATGGAGGAAGACACAGAATGTGTAGTTGCCGGAGTAGACATATTGACAAACACTGAACAGACTTGCAGTGAGTCTGAGTGGTTAGAGCTTATTAGCAAGGATCCTGTATTGAATAAAGTTAAAGAGTTTGTTGTAGGAAGCTGGCCACCAGTAAGGAACTTGACCGCTGATTTGTAAACCTTTTGCCAGGTCAAAAATGAACTTAGTATTATGAATAATTTTCTTTTTCGGGGCGATATGTTGATTCCGCCATCCAAGTTGAGAATAAAATTAATTGAGATAGCACATGGAAGCCATCCTGGCTCTACCATGACAAAAAGAAATGTAAAAAAATTACTATTGGTGGCCAGGAATGGATACTGATGTAGACTTATTTGTAGGTACTTCTGTAGTTTGTTTGAAATCCGATAAACATTGGAAACCCAGGGTAAATGAGATGCAGATTGTATCTATCTCTAACAGGTCTTGGAACAAAATTGTTCCAAGACCAATCTGCCCATAAAAACTATGGGCAGATTGGCAGTCGCCAGTAGGTGTAGGGATTTATAGTTAGAACCCAGTTTCCATAGGAAATGAATCTTCACAAGATTTTCCACAAAGTGACCTCCTGATTCTAGTTGTGCGTGGAAAGTTCCAGGGTGATCTGTCAAGACATGACTACAGCCGAATTGCTGAACGGAAATACACCTAATTTGGCAGAAAGGTAGGTCTTGCCTCAGAATGTGACCTTTTTGATATTTGGTGTAAATCGTTCAGTAGTTTTCAGATATTAAAAGAAAAAGAAATGTGTATATCTGGCCAAGTCTAAGCACAGATCTCATTGTGAGATCTGATTGGCTCTAACGCTTCAACCAGGAAGTGCTGGCAGACATTTTGGGACCAATATACATGATAGCACCCCATTGAAATGCACTGTAGTGAATGCCAGGTTTTGAGGGTCACATAAAGGAAAATTTATAAAGGTGATAACAGATTTTTGTTATAATATAAATCATTTATTGATGGTACCATACTAATATTCACACTATCTTTCTAAGAGATATGAGAATGAAGTCTGAAATTCTCAGTAAAACATGAATTTCCAACAGGAGCCGTTTGTCAGTTGATTCCTTTGTGTTACTGCAGCCTCCCAGAGTGTTCTAAAGAACAACTATAGTGCTAACAGTCTTACTTATGACAAAGGTAATGCACCCCTGAAGCCATCTTGATTGAATCAAACTGGTAAAACTTAAAACATTTAATTTAGAAAGGAACAAAATGAGGAGATACATTTCGTCATAGGAATCATGGTTAGTGTTGTAGAATGTTCAATTAGGACACATTTTAAGTGAGTTCTCAAATATCTTCCTCTTCTATTTCATTAAAACATTCTGACATCAAGACTGAAACATGAACTTTCAACACCAGCAGCAGACTGCTAGTTAACTCCCTGGTGTTCATCAGCTTTACTATAGTATTCTAATGAGGAACTAGAGTGCTAACATTCTGAATTTGCACCAAATGTGAGGCACATTTAAACGCCATCTTGATGTAATCGAAGTGGAACACTGAAAGCATTTTCTACTGAGGATACGCTGTAGGTACTCAGGGGAGAGACTCCATATGATATACTGGTAGAAGAGCTCCAGGGACCTCCCCCACGCTACATGCAGCAGTCGCCTTTCGGGTCGAAGGTGAGGTACAATGAGAACTGCCCAAGGCTCAGTGAGTTTCCTCCCTTCCCACATCAGCACCCTAGAGCTGGGGTATTTGGGCACTGTTGTGAGCCAACTAAAGCCACGCTCAAGGGTCATGTTAAATGAAGAGACATGCGACGGCTGAATGAGGAGATGGAGGTTGACACCGGCTGCAACAAGACAAAGTGGGAGAGCCACTGGGTTTCTCTCTGGGAGGATGTATGGCGCCCAGCGCTCAGCTGGAGGAACATGTATTCCACCACTTGGCTGGGGTCGCTGGGCAGGCTCTATCATATTTTACTCTCATGCTCTAGGTGGATCTTGTGTTTATTGGTCAGGATCTAAATTTAGTGCGTAATTCTAGCTGAATGTGCGTCAGTTACATGGTAGTGGGGCCAACACCTCAGCTGCTAGTTTGTTACCACAGTTACAGAAGGTGAAGAGTCTCATTGCACATTCCACTGCATCATAGAGTGTAAAAAAATGTAATATTCTGAAGAGTACTATAATGGCAAAATCCACCCCACCCATTGGGACTCTAGCTCAGTTGGCTGAGGCTAGTTAAGAATATTTAAGTGTCTCCCTTGATATAGATCCAAGACAAACAGAGTTTGCTCTAGCTCTGCAGTTAGGTGCTAGATCTCCATTCCTCTCTCTCGTTACTGATGCAGCTATGCCAGTTGAAATATTAAGGTGCCAATCTGGAGAGTACGTCAAGAACAGCCATGCAGGATTATCTCCTCTTCGCAAGGTACTCAAGGAGTGGCTAGGAACCCTTACCCTGGGAGGCATCCGGCAGTAGAGAAGCAATGAGAGGTATTCAACACCAATCACAAATTTGGCCTCATCCAGAAGAACCATTAAATGGTCTCAATTAAATGACCAATCAACCAGGAAGGTAGCTATCAATCCTGTAAGATGGGCAGAGCATGCAGGCCATTGAAGAAGTATGCACGCAGCATTCTCCACCCACTGTTGCCAATTTTAGTGTGGCTGCGAGTATTGTAAGTACGAGGATGCAAGGTGAAGGGGATCAGCCTTAGTCTCTTTTAAATAGATTTTGCTAGAAATTTGTGAGTTGAAGAGTACTGAGACGAAGGAAATCTCTGTACTCTATCAAAGTAAAATAGAGGAAGTTGTGTGTGAAATTCCAGCATGTTTTCAATAGATTAAGCAGAGGGTGTCATATATAGAGAAACGTTCTCTTGTCTGGGACAGGGAGATGATCAATATTAAAAAGCTGTTTCACTCACAAAATAAAATCAACTGAATAGAAAATTACACAAGGAGATCTAACCTTTGCTTCGTAGGTATGCCAGAAGTGTCGAATAGCATGGGCAATTAACAGAAAATGCTGCAATCCATGGAATCATTGATTAAATCACATATTCTGGAAGTTGAACCCGGCAGATCTTTCCATCAGATCCCAACTCTGCATCTCACACATTCTAAGTATCCTTTGTACTGTTACTGTGAACTTTGTAGACTACAGTATAAAATAGTTGATTCTTACCAAGGTGGTCCATAAGAAGTGAATCATGAAAGCCTATAAAGTCCAGGTCTGTGTGTTCTCAGATATGTCACATGCAGCAGTACGTAGATGGAGAGACTTTTATAGGTATGTAAGTACAATTCAAAGCAGCGGGCCCAGGCCTCGATAGCAGAACAGTCAAAACTAAAAGTGTTGTTTGAAAGCAAATTCAGTTTATGCTCATCTCTATAAGCACAGAGCCTATTGAAAAGAGTTCAGAGTTGAAAGGCAGCATTAAGCTGTACTTAGCCTTTTTCTTTTTCCTTTTTTATTTGGTTCTAAATTTGGTTTTCTGTTTGAGAGTAGATACAAGTCGTGGGGGGATTCTCTCCTTATGGATCGTGGTCGGGTGCGGCAACAGGGCACCCCATTTAGTCATGAATGGTAGGGGGTATGGTCAGCAATTTGCCCTTGAGGGGTGGTGGGGCACGTAGGGTTTTTGGTCCTATGAGGGGGGGGCACAGTGTGGCTCAGCTTTATAAAGTTACTTCATCAGGAATTAGATTTGGGGCACAAGCAAGCTAGAGAGGCAATATTAATGGGAAAGGTCTGAGCAGGAAGTTTGGTCTTTCAGGCAACCAGACATAGCGGGGGATAATTTTAAGAATGTATAGACTGCACAATTATGCATAATAGTAGTGCAAACTTATGCAATTTTAATTCTTTTTTTAAAAGAGCCCCACCTGAAAGGTAAAAATCCTAAACTTTCTGTCCCAAAGAAATACTCACATGCTTTCTTTGCCTCAGCTGGACTGGCTGTGCACGGAGTGGCAATATACCTTTTGAGATCAATAGATTGGGAGGGTATAGAAGAAATAAAGCACAAGCAAGAGAGATGGATCTAGCTGAAGGTGCGAGTACAAGTGGTCCCTTTAACGTTCTCAACTATTCTGGTCCAATACATGATTATGTAACCTCCTAAAGGATTGTTTTAGCATGGCTATGGGGGCGGAAGGTCCTATGATATGTGGAGGAGACTTCAACTTTATGCAGGATCTCAAACTAGATACATCAAAAAAAGATGAAAAAGTACCTAAATCTTAAAACTGACTCTGCGCTTGCTGCACTTTGGCACAATTTTAGTTGGTAGATCCCTGGAGTAGGGATCATCCAGACCAGGCACAATGTATGTTCTTTTCTCACCAATATAGTACAGGGTCACAGTTCGATTTCTTTTTAGTAACAAAATTTATGTACTGGTAGGGTAAGGATATTTTGTCCAACGGTTTTTCAGAACACTCGGTCATTTGTATTAATCTAGAATTAGAAGAGTTCAGTACTCCAAGATCATGGTGGTAGTTCAATAGGCCTGTTCTGGTCAACCAGGTATGGCTGAATGAATTGCAAATATATATCAGAGAGTTTTTTAAGTTAATCAAAACACTGTCCCATCCCTTGCAGCATGGGAGGCCTTTATACCAACATTTAATGGCCATGTGATCTCGTTTAACTTAAAGCAGAACAAACTGCGTCATGTTCAAATTTGAGATCTGCAGGCGGCAATGGATGCTGCACAAGGAGCTTTAGATTGGGCAAGAATAGAGGAAAGAGCAAAGTTAAAACAGCAGCTTTATTTGGCTGAACAGAACTTGAGAGATTGCTTTATTCTGGAAGAGATTAATAATTAATGGATTTTCCAGCACAAGCAGTGAAAGGAAAGCCAGCTGATAGGTAGGCTTCTTGTTTGGTCTACACACCTCAAACAGAATTCATAGCTCATCTTAAGAATCGAGGATCCATGCTCAAATACTGTCCAGACAGAGGATTCAGAAATTGCTGAGTTATTTTTTTCACATTAGAAGAACATTTATGAAAGAGCTCATGCAATTTCAACATTGAGTCTTGAAGAGTTTTTTAGGATAACCAGACTTCCACATTTATCTAACGATCAGAAAGAGAGGTTACTAGAGGATATCTCAGAACATGAGGTTGCTCTGCAAAAGAAGCGAGTCAACTGAGGTGTATAAGTTATTCTTGAAGTAATGTCTCCCATGTTTATCAGAATTGTTTAATTAAATTAAGGAAGGGGTTGCTATTCCATCTACCTTCAAAGAGTCAGTGGTTGTAAGTTTCTTAAAAAAGGATAAAACACCTATGTTATGTTATGTTATTTGAATCTTGATATAGCGCATGACTGTTCCCCGGAGGGACATTTTGTCGCTTGAAAGACAGGCACAAAGTAGAGGTGGCATTAAAACAGCCATGTTTTAAGATGTTTTTTTGAAGTCAGGTAGACTAGGACATGCCCGGATGAACAAAGGAAGTTTGTTCCAGTGGAGTGGGCAAAGATAGGAAAGGATTTGCCTCCATGTTTAGCTGTGCACATGCACCATGGACATAGTAGCAATTGATTGCTTGATCGCAGCTTCCTGTTTGGGGCATAAGGGGTGAGTCTGCTCTGAAGGTACTTTGGGCCAGTGCCTGACATGGCTTTGTTAGTCAGGCATAGCAGTTTGAACAGCGCTCTCTTGCGGATTGGTATCCAGTGAAGGGCTCTGAGTGTGAGGGCTGAAGAAGTTCTTGGCGGCAGGTTGTTTACTATACAGGGAGCAGTAATTTGGACCACTTGCAGTTGGATAGTTCCTTCTTTCTCTCCATCTCCTTTCTCTTGTTTTGTTTTTGGATCTCTTTCCCTCTCCTTATTAGCCCCATTATACTCCATGTTCCATAGTAAGTAGTCTACAAACATTTGTAAAGTCAATCGTAGGTTTATTGTAGATACAGGGACTGCACAGCAGCACACTGTAACTGCCACAGCTTGAACCTAACTGTTGGTATTTCCAACTACATCATGACATTCTATTGTGGAATTACTTGACCTCATAAAGTCCCCATAACCTTTTAACGGGTTACTGAAACATCAACCCAGCACTAACTACTACATTATCCTGTACTATTTAGAGCAACATAAAAATTAAGCACATAAACAGGTTAATGAACCTTAAACTTATAGTCTCTACCAACCATAAAGAATGGACAACAAATGCATCTTCTAGATGAATACCTTAACCTATACAAAGAAGCCTATACACACCAACCATGGCTATATACACATACACAAAAAACATGTAATTATTAATCATGAACAAAGTAGAAATAAACATTGTGAGTCAATAGCATACATTCATTCATCAAAAGCATAAAGGAAATCATAAATGTGATCACTTCAGCGATACCTCTGTGGCAATAATCATTGACAATTACTTCTACAGGGCTTCGTTGGTACCTTATTGATACTGACATCTGAGCTGAGAGCTTCATTCTTCCCATCAAAATTACACATAGGGTGGTTCAACCTCACTGTGCTGCCTTCATCACTGACCTCAAAGGAATTCTTGATCTTAACCACTGTGGCAGTATTCCACTAATTTTTGTTATTCACCCTGATGGCATTCCCACTGACTTATTGACCACCATCGGTTTGGAATATTTCATGTTACCTTTCTTCGTGTGAACAGGCACTCTTTTTGCACCACATCTCCCACTTTAGCCTATTACAGAACAACTCTTTCCTAGAATCAAAATATTTTTGAGTGCATTGAGCCTTACCAACATTCTGTATCACAATGTCCCGGGACGCCGCCACGAGACGCTTCTGTAATCTTGAGCACCCAACTGCAGGTGCACTGTTGTCATTACTGCGAACACCGAGTTGTATTATGGACCGGTGACCCTTCCGTTTTGTACTGATACCGACACTGGAGCCTGGCACTAGGGGGAATTACAGGAAATCGTCTTGGCAGCTATTAGATTGCCTGTGGACACCCACCCCACTTTGAACCAGTTTCCCACCTAGATCGCCGGAACCCTGAAGACTAAGAGGCATAGCATAAGAATCATCACTGGACGCTCTACAGGTTATCCAGTGGAGTGCACCTTCTCTATATAAATGGTTACATGCCTTTGAACTATTGGAGGTCCCTATTTTGCAATCCACGAGTCGTGTTTGTATAGATCCCGATTTCAATACTATATCAATTCGCCCTGACGAAGTTCCATATGGTTAAAGGAACGAAACGCGTTGGCTGTGCCTGTATGTGGAAAAAAAACTACTAATAAAGAAGAAGATTTATAATATACTTTCTTTCCTTTGGACTCTCATTGAGTGCACCTTCCATTTTTTGTATTTGGATCCCTTGACCTTAACACCGACTGGTAGCAGGTGTAGGAAGAAGTTTTGCACCGACCCAAAATCTTAGAAACTTGGAACTTGTAGTGCTTGACCTGGTCTGCTGCCTTGACCCTTTCTGGTTTATTCTGTATCACAATGTCTTCCACACTTTCAATGACATTCAATTTCACCCACCTTAACATCCACCTAGGACAGATCTTGGGAAATGGTTTTCTCCCCCTCAACAACTCTAAAGGAGAGACTTTTATAGAAGAATGAGGAGTGGTACAATAGAACCAAAGCATTGAACACATAGCATTTTGTACCACACACTTGCTTGCAATAACCCACAGAACACAGTTGCATAAGACTCTATTCATACTCTCTACAAGCCCATTCGTTTGTGGGTGGTACAATGAGCTTTTTTAACACCTTGGCTGCTTGAGATCATCTTCTGCTGTGCTGGGCCATAATGATAATGGGTGTGGTCATGACGAGCTCAGCTCGTCATGAGCACACGAGCACCATGCCTCATGATGAGCTGAGCTCGTCATGAGCACGGAAGGGGATAATGTTCAATTACGCCGTGTTGTAGGAATTTTGTAATTCTAGACTGACAAACTGTACTTCATTGTCTGAAACAATGGAGGATGGGAAACGCTCTCTTATGCTCGCATCTTATGAGAAATCTATCACATTTTTGGAAAGTAGGTTCACCTATGTTCACCTATGAAACGGACTTCGGGCCACTTTGAATAGTAGTCAATGACCACAACAGCAAATCTGGACAAAGGGGCCAAAGAATTAAATGGGCCAACCAAATCAATGCCCACTTTGTCCCATTGTCTATTAGGGTATTGTATTGGTTGGCTGGGCGGAGTCCTCACTTTGAACCCTGTATCTGCACTGCAGCATACCACACAATCACCAACAAAAACATTCACTACTTCATCCATGAGAGGCCACCAGAACATTTCATGTTCAAAGGCTTGCCCAAATGTCCTTTATGCGCCCCACACATATTCTTGTGCTTAAAAATTCAGGAGATCAGAATGCTATCTTCAACCGACAATTCCAAAGAAACTTTGACTCTGCTAAGAAACATTCTTTTCTTTGGTACATCTCTCACAAACACCATCAACACAAATTGGTGGAATACTGCCAGAGTGATTACGATCAAAACTTCCTTTGGGGTCTGTGACAAAGACAGTACAGTGAGGTTAAACAACCCTATGAGTAATTTTGGTGAGAAGAAGAAAGCTCTCAGCTCAGATGTCAGTATCGATGAGGTAGCAACGAAGACCCACAGGAGTAAATGCCAATGGTTAGTTCCATTAAGGTATGGCTGAAGTGGTCACATTTATGATATTCTTAATGCTTTTGACTAATTAATCTATGCCTTTGACTCACAATGTTTTTTTCTACGTTGTTCATGGTTAATAATTACATGCTTGTCCGTTGAAATATTTATAGCCATGATACAGCCACGTGTATAGGTTTCTTTGTATAGGTTAAGGTATGAATCTAGAATATGCTTTTTATGTTGTTCTAAATATTGAGGGAGAGGGTAGTGTAGTAGTTTGTGCAGGGTTGGCGTTTAAGTCACCTGGTGGAATGTTATGGGTGCTTTATGAGGTCAAGCAACTCCACAGTTGAATGTTATGATGTGGTTGGGAAAAATGACAGTTGTGTTGGAGCTGTGGCATTTGAAGTGTGCTGCTACACAATCCCTGTATAAACAATAAACATATGCTTGACACATATTTGTCGACTACTTACTACACCCGTGCTCCTCTTTCTCTCACATTATCTGCTGCTCTATCTCTCACCTTTCTTTTGTTGTACCTATCTTCCACTGTTAGTCCATCTCTCTGTTGGCCCATCTCTCACTTGTGTTTATGTTTGCATTTGTGTCCTCTTATCACAACTGTTTTTTTGTCTCTCCCTTTTAATTTATTGCTTATTTTGCCTTTTGTTTTTGTGGTTGATCGTCCTATAGTTGCTGTCTCTATCCTCTGCTCTTTGTTGCACCCCTATTCCTCTCAATTCTGGTTCTCTTCTGCGGACAGGCCTGTCCTTTGCCTTTCCCAGCATTGCTGCATTTACCTATCTGACATTGTGACCGAGTAGTACTTTTAAAACCCAGGCATCACAGTGATACCTGTCTCTTGTAGGCAGCCCGCCAAAACAGCAATTTTCAAATGTTGATTTACGGGTATTAAATATTCGGTGCAGCTTATGACAGGATGTTTGCCTTTCAAGGGGACCCTTTCAAAGAGTGGCCGCTCTCACTGCATCACAAGACTCCTTCTTGCTGTTTACTTACCGGGCAGGTGAGCTGACGAGAAGGTGCGGTCACAGCAGCTATGAAATTAAGAGATACCTGCAGTTTTGTACATCTGCAGAGAGAGACGGAGAATGGAGATGTCAGTAGGCCCTGTACAATATTTTATTAAAAACCCACATCAGGTAATGACTAAAAATATAATGGAGAGAAACGAGTGAGTATAGTGAATAGAGGGATTGGTAGGAACTGATTTAAGAAAATCTCTACTCGTCCACTTCTCTTTTCTAGTCATTACACATAGCAGTAGGAGATAATATCCTCTTCAAGTAATGATTGGAACAGGGCAGAAAAGACTCAGAGCAATGAAGTTACCAGGATATATTGAAACATTACAGGCAAGGTCACTTTATGTACGGACTGTGAGCCAGACATGGAGAACTGGAAGCAATGATCTGGCCGAAGCTGCCAACAGACTTGGCTTTTCTATACTCTTTTAATTCTCTTCTAACCTGCCAAACTGTGTGGATGGCATAGTATTTTCTCACAATGAATGTGAATATACACAACCAAAACACAACTGATGACATTTAAATCATCCTGGACTGAGAAGAAACAGCAGGCCTCATCATGATTGACCTCTCCGCAGCCTCTGACACTGTATCCCACAACACCATCATCATAAGATTCCACTAGATTGGCATACTAGGATCCGCTATCAAATAGATCTGTTTTTCATAGGGAAGAACCCAAAGGGTCAGGCTACAACCCTTTCCACAAGAGACCAAGAACTAATATGTAAAATCCCATAGGGATCGTCCCTCAGGCCCACCCTTTTCAGCATATACGTGACACCGCTTGCTAACACTATCTGATCACAAGACCTCACCGTCATCTACGTAGGTGATACCCAGCTCATCCTCTCCCTGACAGACAAGACAACCACCACCAGAATCAACTTCACCAACTGCATGGCCATGGTAGTAGACTGGAAGTGAACCAACTGCCTGAAGCTCAACTCCGACAAGACAGAATTGCTGGTCTTCGATAGAAGACCTCCCCATGGGACTCCACTTAGTGGCAGTTGGAGCTAGGACAAACACTCACACCAACACACACAACTCAAGAAATCTAGGGATCATCCTAAATGACAAGCTCAACATGACGGCTCAAGTTAACGCAGTGTGCATCTCTTGATTCCATATACTATGCATGCAATGAAAGAGCAAATGGTCGCCTCAGAACACCAGACCGACCGTCATGCAAACACTCATCACCAGCAAGCTGGACTACAGAAACACTGGCTATGCTGGAATCTCCAAACAACTCCTACGCAGACCATCGAGAACACCACTGCAAGACTCATACTTGACCTCTCCTGCCGCACCCACATCATACTGCACCTCAGGAAGGTTCACAGGCTCCCCATTCACAAGCGTAAACAATTCAAACTTCTCACACACACCTCCAAAGCCTTATACAACTCAGAACCAGAATACCTGAACAGTTGCATACACATTCATCAACCTATGGGACACCTACATTCTGCCTCACTCTCACTCGCATACACTCCCCACATCCACAAAAGAAAACTGGAGCACACTCATTCTCCTACATTACACCCAAGACATAGAAGAACCTCTTTTAGCACATCAAAACCTCTTCCACATAGCTCAAGTTCTGCAAGAAGATGACGACCTGGCTCTTCGTATAAGCACCTTGGGGACAATAAACCTACCCGCCTGCCCAACTGCTTGGATACCCTTTCGAGTGATTAGTGCACTATACAAGTCAGCATAACATAATGTATCATAACCAGACTCTTTTTATAGCCTGAAATGTGGTATGGACAAGGTGGCTGGAGATTAGCCTCTAATCTTCAACAGTCCAGTGAGCTTCTCCATCAAGATGGCCTTTCACTGGGTAATTGAAATATTTGGCAGGTACACCTTGCAAGATATAGGACCACAACAGAGATGATGGCATGGGGTAAGGTTGAGGTGCCAACCTTATATGGCAGCAAGGAAAGAATAATATTTTGCGATTCATGTTCCCAACCTTCTTTCCAGAAAACTTTGTTGTAGCCAGACCCAAGCATATGTGCATCTATCTTTTTACTGGTTCATCAGCTCTATCCTATCTGTGAAGGGTACAAACTACACAGCAGATTGTGGTTTTTGCAGGGAGTGAGGCATGGCCAGCAAAGTTTCCCAATCTGTTCGGCTTCAACTCAGGGCCGGACTGGTAACCCAAGCAGCTCTGGCAATTTTGTCAAACCCACTGGGGGGTGAGTTGCAAGTGTGAAGCACTGCTGCTTTTGTTGATGGGGGCCGATATTGCAGCACCGCTGCAAAACCGACCCCCACCCTTCCAGCCACCGGAAAAAAATGCCTAATGCCCCTACGGCCTTTCCAGCCTTGTTAAAACTCCTGCTTGTCTCTCTTTTCTGTAGCTCCCAAAGATCTTTGCTTTTGGGGGAGAGAGGTGCACACCAGCCCCTGTGCACCCTCGACAGAAATCAATTACTAATTTGTTAAAATCACTAGCAGGGTCAGACTAGCCTATAAGGCAAACAGGAGGTGGGACTTTTTGAGATATTGTGGGCCGGTTTCACTGTTGATTTTGCTGATATTGCCACTTTTTTAGCAATCTGGTTACCACATATACCCGAGATATTCTTACCACATATATCCAAGATCTGCTCACCACATACATCTAAGAACTGCTTCCCACATATGTCCAAAATCTACATAACTAGTGGGGGGGCCTTTTTTGGGGCCTATTATTTGTCCTGATGAGACCCTGATTACTAGCATTGCACTGGTCCATCTGTAGCACAACCATTCATCTTGGTGATAAAATTCCTGAAATGAAGAGGATAAGAGAACGTGAAGTAAATTGAGAAATAAATGCAATACCCAGTGTGAAAGGGCAACCAGACGCATTTTTTCTTGGATAGGACCCAAGAAGCTAATCCACAAAGGAATGTACCCCTGCCCTGGGGCAAACAGCATACAAGTTAAAACGAAGCCGTGGTCTGATATAACGTGAAACTTTTTTAATAACCTTTATGTAGATTAAGATTTGAAAGGTTGCGCTACAGCAACATGAATGACTGAAGAGTCATAGAAGAGAGTTCAAATCATTATAAAAAGAACTGAAGCTCTGTGTGAGACTTTTCCTCTGGGGCTTGTGGCAGTCAGTGGCGTGTCAATGAGTGCCAGGTACTGTCTTTTACCACTGGTGCTCCAGGGTAGCATGTAGAATTGCACTCAACTGGAATAAAAATGTTGTCACCTTTACAGTCAAGTCTCCAAGAAAAGCCGAAGCATAATGCAGATCTGAAGATGGTGATTGATAAGGGAGGCAAAGCTGCAGTGATTTTATTAGATCTTTCTGCCGCTTTCAACATGGTCCATCATGCACTTCTCCTAAACTGGCTCCAGGTGATGTTCTATTCTACCGCATTTGCCTTCATAAATTTTCCATCGACCGAACATATCGTACAGCACCTTTTTGTATCTATATGTAAATTGTCTTGTTTCTGTTCACAATGAGTACTGCATGTTATTTATTGTCACTGTAATGAATTATAAGTGCTTTTCTATGAACTAAATCAATACACTATTTAAAAGAAATAAAAAAACATTTTTTGTCCAAAATGGAAAAAAGACATAAAAAGTAAATAAATAACAAGAAAAATAAAATAATCATATATTTTTCATACATTGCTGACTAAGCGAATTATTACTGTCTATGTAAACAATATGTGAAATGAGGTTGAAATAAGGGCACTAATATTATCATTGGTTTGCTATTTTCTTTCTCAACTCATGTCTATGTATTCCCTACGATTAGTAAGCCACTAGTATGTAGGGGTCCCCTTTCTTTCCAAATTGTTGATAGGCTTTCAGGACGCCACTCTGGCTTTGATGAGCTTGTTTTTAGGTGACAGACAACAGCGAGTGGAAATGGGTAAAGTTAGTCCCGTTCCTTTTTCCTTCCCCTATGAGGTGCCTCAGGGTTCCTTGCTTAGCCTACACTTTTTAACATCTATGTTAGCCCCTTGATCAATCTCATCTGGAGCTATGGTCTTGCAGTGTTCTCCTACGCCGACGAAATGCAGATCTTGGTGTCTCTATCGGCCGACATCATAGAGGAAGCAAACACCTTTCGTAGCTGCATGATTCAGATCTCCAGCTGGATGCAGAGGAATTGCCTGAAGTTGAACTCAGAAAAAACGGAGGTCCTGCTCTTTGGAAGGGACACCACCTTCTGGAACTCATGTTGGCAGCCGGGTAATCTTGGACGGCTTCCAATGCTGGTGCGCAAAGTGAGAAACCTGGGTGTAATTTTTTATACTAAACTGGGCTTTTTAGAACAAATAAATCAAATCACCTCTTTAGTTTCTTTTTGCTTAGGGTCCTTAAGAAGATCCTTCCCTTAATTCCCCAGGACCTACAAAAGAGTGATGGTGGCACGCGTTACCACCAAAATTGGTTACTGTAATGCCCTATATTTGGGCGCCCTGATGCAACAGGTGAAAAAACGAATTGCAATCCTTACAGAACGCAGCAGCCAAAATGCTTTAAAAATGTTCTACGTTTGCATGTATCTCTCTGTCATTGAAATGCCTGCATTGGCTACCTGTCAAGAAGAGGATAATTTTTATGGCGCGTTGCATTGTCCTTAAAACGATTCACAGGGCAGGTCCTGTTTGCTTTCAGAATCTGTTCGCTTGGTATACCCCCAGCAGGCAATTAAGATCCAGCTCAGCTAAAATTATAATTGTCCCCAAAATAAAGAAAAGAAAATGGGGTGAAAGGATGTTCTCCTTTTGTGCGGGGAAGCTCTGGAATTCTGTGCTGCCAACCCAGCCTGTTACCATTCAGGAAGCAAATGAAGACCTGGTTCTTTACTGAATCTTTCATTTAGGTGCAGCTGTTTTTCTCCCGCCTACTGCTCTCATCTGATGGCTCACTGTCAGCGCTAAGACACCTTAAGGTATTTGCACGCTATATAAAATACATTTACATTCAATTCCATTACATTACTAGGGAGTGGGGGAGGGGCCAGATGAGGGGCAATTCAGATTCTGTAGATCACTGGTAATTAAAGTTAAAAATTAAGGGGCATATTATCAAGGACAGGCGATACATGATCGCCGCTTTTATCGGCAGGAAACTGCTGATACAGCGGCGATAATGGCCTTGATAATATGCTCTATGAATTCCAATCGAAGCCCATGTTAGATGTGTTTTTATACTTTTACCTACTACATCATCTCATACTACTGAAAATGACCAATGGGTGAGAGTGGTTCGACAAATTTGTTGATGTCAAGGGTGTAAACCACAAATCGATGGAGTATATTTGCCTAAACTCTGCGCAGGGGCGGTTCCTATTTTCGTCTACCTCACCTCTACCCATCTGCGGTACAGAGACTGACACTTTGGGCTTCCAGAAACAGCACAAACTGTGACGAAATACTGCGTTTGCTGCTGGCTGGTATGCTTGGGTAGTGGAATCTTTCCAGCTCCAAGGTTTCTGACAACAGCTGTGGCATTGATACAGCACTATGGACAGGGGCAGGAAATCCTATCCATGAACTGGAACTGGTCATTTAGTGATTTACTGAACTTTCATCAATAGGGTTTGAATAATAGACAATTGATTCCCATAGACTCACTTCCTTAATGTAAAATCTCCCTCAGCTGAGGAAGATAACTCCCTTCAGATTGATTTTCACAGTTGTTAAGGCTTATTAAATCTTGCAAATTCTTAAAAATTAGATTTGCATTCTCATCATTTGAAATGTGATAAAGATACAATGTGAGATAAATTACTCTGCTGATTCTGTTTCATTATTTATTGTGGCCAATTAATCTGTTTAAAAAATTTACTGACCTAGAGGTAGATTTAATCTGGGAAATTCCATCAGTAAATAAATGAAATGTTAACAATTATCTTAGTCCAGGTCCTCATATGATAAGTGTTCATCCCCTAAGTATTCTGGTCCCTTTCAGCACAGAAGAAGATCCATAGGAGGACCTAATGGGTATAGTGTGGTAGCTGAGATTATTCTGAGATAATTATTTGACCAATTAAAATAATTTATGAGGCCCAAAACGTTTACACTAGAACAGTTGTTCTGGTAGCTTGTCAGATGGTTTACTGTCTTACAAAACTGGGGTAAGTGTAATGTGGTGACCACAGATTTGCCCAAATTCCAAGTTCAGTGATCCTTTCACTGAATGCCAGTTCTGAAGACAACAAAACGACAAGACAAGTGGTGTGAATATTAAGAGGGTTGTGAAAATATTGTGATCATATGCGCTACTAACGATAACAAGCAAAAGGTATGTTTTAGTGCTTGATGTAGAATAGAGTTGTTGTTGGATTGAAGTTGTTATCAGGCCCGAAGTGGCCTAAGATCCTGTGATATACACCCAAGAGTGGTCTCAGAGTCACATACGCTAAGTTTCTCTGCTGTTTCGAGGGAACTGTACGTGAGACATCATCAGCAGTACCACCACAGAAGGGAACTTTGTGAGAGTGTGAAAAGCTAAAATCATTAGGATTTTTCTCAAGTGCACAGAGATTAATCGTAAGGATTTTTTTCAGTTGAAGTCACGCTTGTCGCGATTTTGCTTAGGTTGCATGAATAATTCTTGGTTGTATGGAGATCTACAATTTTTATTAGTGAAGCAGACAAGAGTTTATCTATGTTTAGTAGATTATTTAAGATCCGAGTTGAAAAAGATGGATTGTAAAGGCAGGGTCAGTTGCTACCAGGAGTTGGTCTAACGCCATAAAGCCTCGCACTGTGATAGGACGGTTGGTGTAGAGCCGTGCTCGGATTGGATAAAGGTGTTGGAGAAAGCCAGGCAGTGTTTGGAAGCTAGAATGATAATAAGGAAGTGAATTTCTTTCAAAAACAAGTGGAATGATTGTAAACAACATTAGAATAATTTGATCAGAAAACATGAACATCCTAAAAGGTTTAAAAACAGTGATACACATGGGGATGTGTCTGTATCCACTAGAGAAGGAGGACCAGTAGCACCTGAACGCACACCTGCACTAGACATGTCTTTAGAGAAAGGATATCATACATGTACATGGTTAGAAAATTGGATGAAATACACTGAAAAAGATGGACCATTAGCTTTCCCTCAATATGTTACCATTATTGTATGAATTATTGAATATTTAAAGAGACAAATGAATTATATTAGGCTATCACCTAGACCTATGCGATTTGAAGCCCTTGAAGAATGGGAACATGTTGCTCATCATAAAGAGAAGGGGAAATATCAGGGTCAATATAAAAATACTTTAAATAGAGGCTAAGTGGGATTCACAATGAAAAATGCAGAGAAGAGATATTGCAGAGGGAGCCCGAATGTATCCTGTGTTAGTCACAGAAAAGAATGAGCGAGAAAAATGCAAAGAAAATAAGAAACATTTACAGAATCCTAAAGCTCTCACATTAACCAAGAAGAGTCGTGATGAGGTAGATGATTAGTTTCTGAGTGAATTATTAATTAATCGACCTCCACCATATAATGAAGAACAGTCACAGACATGGTCAAATCCATTTGTGGGAATTTAATCAGATGCACCAAACAGTTTAAATTCTGTAAATCCTGTTTTTACTGAAGAACAAACACCCAGAGGTGTAGAGTTTAGGAACCCCATAATACCTAATGCTCCACATGTTCTTTCAGTTCCAGTAACTTTAGGACCCATAGTTCCTTTATATCAGACAGGCATGGGAGGACATCACATACATAAGTTAACCATTCGCACTAGATTAGGAGGGACACATACTGTATCCCAAGAATTGAATAAGAGTCAAATAAATTCTAATTTAACATTTCCAAATGAAGGTACCCCACAACAAGGGAATGAATCAGGAGTTAGTAAGGGACCATACAGACTACTGTACCCTCCAATCATGAAAGAGCAAACTCATTATCTAGTACTGCAGAAATGATTATGGAACCTCCCACTAGAGTACCACTGGTCCTCATAGTTACACACTTACAATTGGGAATTTGAAGTCCTGGAACCCGTGTTGCTCCACAAATGAAGGGAGTTAATGGTGAATCACAAGAGGGTGTGTTAAATCAGGCAGTCCTACCCCACATGAACTTGATGACTGGATTAAGGATATAGCTTCTTCCACATTTGAAAGAGGTGCAGTGCAGAAAGGGGAAATTCAAACATTGGAAATTTGAATTAAATATTTTTTTAATATATTTTTCTATATAACTAACCTTAAGGTGGAACTGAAAGAAAAGATGTTTGGAACTACTAGATCGCTAATTAAAGTGACAATGAATTATTGTTCATATGTAAGGATATTACCAGCAGAGCTAGAACTACACACAAGAAATTAGCTGAGGTGGCGCAAAAATATGGAGTGGATATACAGAGGTCAAAAGCATTACAAAAAACGTATCAAGTGGTTTTTAGTGACAAGGATCTAGACAATTTAAAACCATCATGTTAAAATGTTCACAGATTAATGAATTACTTTCAACACTTGGGGTGAGTTAGAGCTAAAAAGAAGGAAACAAAAAAGGCAACCATGCCAATGCATCCAATGTTTGAAGGGGAAACAGAACATTTTGAAAATATTTCCAATGTGAGAAGTGCCAGGAGGGGGGTATATTCATGTTCCTTGGACTCGACCAGACATATTGTCCTTCACAAAGGATATTCCAAAGCTGAGAGAGAAACCAGTTGAAGGGTATAGACATGGTAAGAGAATTGTGAAAGTTTCAATGGTTCTGTTGAGGGATTTGGATAATTTATTTGACATTGTGGTTCCAAATGATTTATAGACAGAGTTTAAGTTTGCAGTAGATTGGCTGGAGTGAGAACCTGTGAGAGATTTGAGAACTGGTGCACCGTCACCTGAAGTAATGAGAAAATATAATTCGGTCATTACTTCTATAAGGAAAAAATTCCCCAAAGGAGACTGATTGGGTGAAGATTGGCAAGACAACACAAGAATTAAAAGAGACAGTACATGCACATTATGAGAGACTTTTGCAGCCATTTGAACAATATAGTGGAATGGAATATGTGACTGGTAAAGATATGGGACATTTTATATATCGATTAGTGTATGGATAAAGACCCGAAATAAATGCAATGACACAGGAGCGCTTGCATTGCTGGCAAAGGAAGCCCATCAACGAGATTCTTCAGTATGCAAAGTATTGTGGAAATGAAGTGTATTTCAAGCACAAAAGATTGAAGGAAAAATGTATGTTGTCTCAGATGAAGGAAGCGAAGAAAGTTTATGTGGGAGTTGGTACTGATTGTTCTCTTATAGTACAGGGAAATGGCCAAACGAATACTGGTATGTGAGAAGTAGCAGGAGGACAGCAACAAAATATGACACCTCAAGGCAGAGGAAGAGGGTTTTCAATAGAAATGTTCAAAAAGACTCACCCATGTCATATTTGCAGGTTCAGGCATTGGAAGTGCGAGTGTAGGTTCAATCCACTGAATCAGATAAATGGGCAGGTAGTACAAGGTAAGATTACACTGGCCCTAGCAGGTGATATGATGGAGAATCAGCAAACTCAAAGGCAGAAATGTTCTAATTTGACTATGCCACAAGTCCCTATGCCTCAGTTGAATAGCAGAAGTATAATATGAACATGGGATTTAATATCAGTGATCAAATTGATAAAAATTCTAATGTGACCCCAGAATACATAATACAGATTGATGACAGTGATTCTGATTTGTCCCAATAACGGTGACTGAGGGGGGAGGAGGAATGCGTACATGCCGCATTCTTAGAGGGAGACTAGAGTGGGCCTTAGGTGGATGGCAAGGTAAATTGTACACCTATTTTGTTTCTTATCGACACTGGTGGTAGCCGTTTCACTGTGAGAACAGCAGAAGTTCCAAACCTACCCCTCTCGGGAGAAAGAATCCAAGTTGTAGGAGGTTCAAACCAATTAATTTCCTTTATTAAAAGTAATGATTTACCCCTGGAATTGAGAGACACTGTGTTACCAGAGGTATGGGATTTCACAGGCAAGGATATAGGGCGTTTTCAAAGGAGTAGCTCCAGTACAAATCACTTTGAAACCATACGATCTGAGTCCTGAGACCATTGCAGGAATAACACCTTTGATCAAGTCAATGAACAGGGAATCTTGAAAGAAATCATGGGAAGCCCATTTAATTCACCTTTCATGAGAACTCAGAAAGTGCAAGAACATACAGGATTTGCCAAAATTAACCAGATTGCGATACCATGTTGCCCAAACATGCCAAATTCAGCACTGTCATTGACTTGTCTCAAGCCTCCTTTTCCATCCCTTTGCAACCGGATATCCTTTTATTTGCATTCCTATTCAGGAACTATGTCTTGGCATGGCGTAGAGTTCCACAAGGGAATAAAGGAAGCCCTTCCATTTTAAATCCAATCTTAAAAACGAACTTGGAGTCATTAGTAATGCCAAACCAGTCTGTTCTGGTAAAATACATTGACGACTTGTTGGTAGAATCAGGTACCCCGGAGGCTTGTATATGTGGCACTATTGCATTACTGAATCATTTGGCAGACAGTGGGAATAAGGTGTCACCAACAAAGATACAGTTTTGCAGGAGGGAGTCTTTTACCTTGGGAATCACATTGAGAAGGGAGTCAGAAAGGTGTTGCAAGATCAGATTACTGCCATTCTGTAGATGAACCCGCCAAGAACTCAAAAAGAAGTTTGTATGTTTCTGGGAATGATTGGCTATTGCCACCAATGGATTCCAAATTTCTAATTAGCTGCTAGTCAACTAATCAAAGAGGAAGGATCACTTGTCCTGCATAACATTGGGTATGCGAGAGCGGTTCTTTTCAATCCCAAATGAAACCCTCATGCACGTGTTCATTGGTGGTAACGTTGAGCGGTATATCTTTGTTCTCCGCTTTCCCTCACACGTGTCTGCATAATCATTGGGTTTTGTGTTTATGCAACCTCCACCAGGAGGCAATAACCTTTTGTTAAAACAGTAGTGACCAGAAATTGGGCTCGTGAAGGGGGAAGTGAGTTAAAAAATCTCTTGATTCCAGATCCAATTCTTTATTCTTTCTGGGTTGTGAGAGACCATAAAAACTGTATACGTGAATAAGAGTTATTATGACTCTATCACGCTAAATATGTGGAAAAGGTCGACATGTTTCAGCCCTTAGTTGCCAGGGGATCGGATGGGCTTTCTTCAGGACCAGGGGGTGAGGTGTGAAAGGTGAAAGTTACTCCTAAGTATTACTTGGTGTAACGATGTTGACGGTTCCGGGACCGCAGTGGCAGAGTCAGAACCAGTCAAATGACGGGGTAGCTGAAGGCACCGCTGACCCACGCGGATCCCGACGAGGTAAAATAGAACCCGAGAACAAGGTACCATTGGACCTTATTGGAACCACTACCACATATGGTTCCTCAACATCGTTACACCAAGTAATACTTAGGAGTAACTTTCACCTTGGCAGGAAATAAAAGCATTACAGGATGAAGTTTCAGAAACCGAATGACAGGGTTGGATCAAAGCATGTTGCATACAAAGACAAGAGTATGAGTTGTGTTTGTACAAAGATTGGAGACCAGTCTTGCCTAATAGTTTGTTGTCACCAATGGCAAAAAGCTACCATGGACATGCACATGTTGGGAGAGATGCTATGATGTGCCTTTTCAGACAAACGTGGTTCAACCCCCAATTCTGAGCTGTTGCAGAGGTGTTGTGCCAGAGGTGTGTAATATGTCAACAACAAAACGTGGGAAAGAAAACACTAGTCACAATGAGTCATATAGGGAGATCAGGAGGACCCCTTAATAGAATGTAGCTCGATTTCATCAAGATGCCTCCGTGCAATAGACCAAAATATATTTTAGTGTTGTGTGGAAGCCTATCCAACCAGGAATAATGATAGTCTAAAAACTACTCCTTAGAGAGCTTATAACATGGTGTGGATTTCCGACCTCTTTGGAGTCAGATAGAGGGACACATTTCAATAATGAGGTGATACAAATGCTTTGTGCAGCATTACAAATTGAATTGAAGTTCCACTGTGCATATCGACCAGAGGCGTCTGGAGTGGTCGAACAAGTGAATGGAACACTAAAGTCCCCTTTGGCAAAGGTGTGTGCATCCACATCTCTGAAATGGGCAGATGCTTTACCCTTGATGTTGATGAGTTTGAGAAGTATCCCAGAGAGAAGAACTGGACTGTCCCCACACAAAATCATATTGAGGAGGACTATGAGACAGCCGAAAGTCCCAGCCAATCAGCTAGTGAATAGAACTGATCATTCCGTACTCGATTATTGTAAAGGGTTGGCTGATGTGGTCCGTTCGGAGTCTCACCAGGTTGGGGAAGCTACCAATACTCACAGTTGTTACATTATTCCTGCTCCTTAACTGTAGCACGCAACAAAAAAGATGCAGTACGACGAAATCACGAAATTAACAGAAACAAAGGCAGATACATTTGCATACTCAACTGAAGAAACTACTAAAATTTATGCCCTCATTCAAGAGGAAACTTGTGAATACACTACATCAAAATCCAAAGATCAACAAGTTAAACAACTTCTATATCTATCACGGAAAATCATTAACCAAAGGTTGCATGCCAGCACAATGTTAAGATACCATAAAGCGTCAAGAATCCCACGGGGACTGAGAATTTTATTGAAACCATCTTTGTGTAAAAATTCTAAAAAATTCACGGATAAATGGTACGCCATTTTAAATAAGTGTTCATTAGACCTTATCTTACTGATAATTGAGGAACTTTCTCAAATATTGGAGGAACTTGAAAAGGAGATCAATCACGTTAAAGAGGAGTTAAGCAAAGGCATGACAACCGAGGAACTCAATACTATATTGGAGGATATCAAGTCACAATTAGCAAAACATACTGAGGAAGTAAATGAAAGGAAACTGCGAAAATACCGCCGAGACACTATTGACTATAAATTAGGCGAAGTCTATAATTGGGCGGAAATTTATGCGAGAAAGCGACAAAATCGTCCCTATACCCAACAGACAGATACATCATCAACTGACACAGATACCACATCAGAAAGTAACAGAAGAGATCCTACATCAAACAAACCTACCGCAAATACTTCTAAAGCTACACAGCCTTTTTTAGAGACAGGTCCCAACGTAGGGGACGACCCAGGAGGTCAAGGAGAAAAACCAATAGCGGAGAAGGAACAAGAACCGCCACAAACACGCCAGATAACTACGAAGAAGGACAAGAAAAAGAACCAGAAATAGAGAATCTGGTCATCAATATTTCCAAAATGCACCTTACTACAACCCAGATAAAAACATTACAAAAAGGGACTTCCTTTGTGCCCACCGCACGTACCAACCAATTGGAAGTAAACATCAGCTTTTACAAATTAATGAGAAAACTTAGACTTCGACACTTCTTTTCCAATATAGTTACAGAAAAACAAGAACAAAGTGAAGATCCTCTCAAAGGCCTCTCTAAAGCTAGTACATATATGCCTCCAATCAGCCATAAGACTCTGGATTTATATGAACAAATGGTTAAACAAGATTTGAATAAGATCAATTATCGAAAACAAACCAAAAATCGGAATCTCACACAAAAAGAATATGCTACCCTAAAAACAATAGCAAACAACCCCACCATTGTATGTCAAAGAGCGGACAAGGGCGGTGCCCTGGTAATCATGGATAAAGAATATTATGATTCCCAAATTGCAGTACATCTCCAAGACAATCACACCTATATGGAACTGAATGCTAATCCTACAAGAGAGATACAAACGGTCTTAGAAAACATCATCCGAGAAGGTGTGTTAAGAGGTTGTATTGATGAGAAAGTTAAGAAATACCTTACCACTGAGTATCCGAAAACACCTAGGTTGTACCTTACGCCAAAAATACATAAAGATCCGGTCAGACCTCCTTGCCGACCCATAGTTTCCACATGTGGAAGTGTTCATGAACCGGTGGGAAAATGGATTGATAAATACCTGCAGCCATTCGTAATCACAATGGATTCCTTTGTGAAAGACACCACCGATTTTCTTTTAAAACTGGAATCAATCAACTTAACACCAGAAGAAGAAATTACCCTATGTACTATCGATGTTCAAGCATTGTATACTTCCATTCCACACTTGATGGGAATAGAAGCAGTGGAGGAAGCGTTGCTTTCTATGGAATATGATGAACCAACCAAAATCTTCTTACTGGAGTTGTTGAATTTTGTCTTGATGCACAGTTACTTCGAATGTGATAAACATTGGTATCTTCAAAAGTCGGAAACATCCATGGGCAATCCGGCTGCTCCAGCCTACGCGAATATCTTCATGCACCAATATGAACAGAGACATATTCTACAAAAAGATCAATGGAAACAAGGACTACGTATGTATGTAAGATATATCGATGATATATTTATACTGTGGAAAGGTGAAAAGGAAAGTCTAATTGAAAACATCAGTCAGTTAAATACAATAGATCCTCGCATCCAATTCACATCGGAAATTCATCATAGTCAGATCAATTACCTAGATGTAACTATCATCAAAAAGAACAACCATTTGGAAACCACACTGTATACTAAAAAAACAGACCGGAATAATCTTTTGATATACCAGAGTATCCACCCCAGCCCCCTCAAACAACATTTACCTTACTCCCAGTTACTACGAGTTAAAAGAATTGTCTCAAACCCACAGGAATCATTGACGCAAACCCAAAACATGTTACAACGCTTTAAAAAGCGAGGATACCCAGAAAGTGTATTGAAAGCTGCCATGGAAAGGGCTCAAACCAAAACAAGAGAGATGTTGTTGAACTCGAATCCAAACAAAAAAGAGGCAAAAATAACTTGTGTAAGCAAATTTTCCACTGTGAGCCATCTAGTGAAGAAAGCGATTAAAAAACACTGGCCGATGTTACGAACAGAACCAGACTTCCAAAATATTTTTATGGAGGAACCAGTTTTCGCATACACTCGAGTAAAGAATTTGGGAGAAATAATTAAACGCCCCATTTTCATAGAGGATAAAAAAACCTACAAAGGAACAATTCCGTGCAGAAACTGCGGCAACTGCCATAATATCATGGAAGGCAATACCATCATGCATCCAATGGAGGGCAATAAAATCAAATTAAATGTCACAGGTACCTGCGATACCAAAAATATTATTTACCTCATCAAGTGCCCTTGCGGCAAAGTGTACGTTGGCCAAACAGAGCGCAAACTGAAAACAAGGCTCACCGAACATAAAAGCAATATCAGAACAAAAGTAATGAAATCGGCCGTAGCCACACATTTTTTGGAACAAAGGCATCAAATAAATCAAATAAAAGCCTGCATCCTTGAAATGTTGATAAAAAAGAGGACAAAGATAATAAAAAGACTTTGCTTCTGCAAGAAAACCATTGGATTTTTTACCTACAGAGTTTGACCCCACATGGAATTAATGAAAGGGTTGAATACAGTTGCTATTTGTAAAAGAAAGACTTGTAAAAGAAAGACTTGTGCTGAGCTATGCATCCATCCATTTATTAATGTTTGTAATTCATTGCTTCATATGACATATGTTTATGTTTAGATTTCAGGAGGCATACACGTATAGAATTTAACCTTGAACTGCAGGTGATTACATCAGTGTTACGATGTGTTTAACCAAATTAGTGCATATGTCCCTTTAAATATGCGGGAACCCGTGAGGATATACATTTCCGGCTTAGGCGTCACACGCCGCCGGTTGTTGTTGCAGAAATACACGCCGTAGAGATACACTGGGAAAACGCGCGTACTTTATGAATATCCTGGGTAAGAATGGCAATCCTCTTTGTTTATGCTATTACTTGCGCGTAAGCCGTGTTTCCAATACGCTGAATTTAAAACTTTTCAGATAGCGACTCGCAGCCCTCCAGGAGCTTTAAGTGCCTAAAGCACGAGTGAGGTAAAACCTAGCGCGCCACAGCTCATAACAGGATGCAGGCTATCGCCAGCATTAGCGTTAGAAAGCACCGAGAATACAGATGGGAACCTTTTGGAGTTTAGGGACATTCTTACTATGTAATCGTGTAACGTGATGGCAATTAACCCATGTGACCCATAGTGTAAACGCTTACATAGAGAACACATGCTTGATGTTAGATCGGTTAGACATTTAACCTTTTGAAACTAATGTTTACTTATCATTTAACAGACTGTATTATATTTTAGAACATTTCTGAGTGATGTTACTGAATACATTATTAAGTTCTGATTGGTGATAGATATATTTTTGTGTTGTAGATCTCCCTGATGAAGCCCGATGAGCGAAATGCATTGGAATTTTCACTGATTGTAGAATTTTACTTCATGACTGAACAATGAAGGGAATATATTCACAGAAACATAGTAGAAATTCTAAAGTATGAATAAAATACCTTGAAAGAAAAACAAAGGAAAAGGTTTCTTTCATCATTGAAACTGTTGTTGAATAAAACTTTATTGACAAACTTTAGCTGAAGATTTCAGCCTACAACCAGTGCCCTGGGAGCCACTCTCGCATGTCTTGCGCCGGTGCTATCTATTTGTTCTAATATTACTCCCGAGCGGGGAGTAATCCCAGGAGCACGGTATCCAATAGAAGCTTGGATTTAACCAGCAGTGCACAGTTTATAACTCACAAAAGCTACCAATTCCCCATAACAGGAGCAGTGCCATGACCTCTGCCCCAGAGACTGGGTACTAGTCAGAAGCACGTACGTAAAATGTGTTTGGAGCCTCGTTAGCGTGGGCCCTATCAAGTGATTCTTGTTACCACAACTGCTGTCAAATGTGGTGGTCTGCCTAACTGGGTGCATGACGCACATACTTGCTGAGTCCCATGTCCCCTTGGAAATGAGGTACCTGCAGTATATGTGATTGGCACAAGGCAAAATACCTCCAAATGTAGTCAAAGTCTCAAGTCAAACTGAACAAAGTGACTCAGACGATAATGAGACTACAATGAGAAAATCAAAAAGAGCTAAAGCACCAGAGTGGGCATATTTAGCAGTAGCAAATGACTGGGAGTGGGCATATCATGCTTTTTGCTTCAAGAATCTGAACTCACAAAAACCACCTTGGGGAACTGTTTTTTTAAGAGACATTTTTGCAAAGCAGAAGAATACAAGGAAATGGCTTATGAATAACTGAAGAGACAAAATAAGTGGGAGAAGCAAGGATATATAATTCCTGGGCTTAAATATATACTTGCTGCAAAATCCTACATTGTAAAGCATTCCCAAAACTCAATGGGAAATATGAGCTTCTTTTTCTGGAGGGATGGGATATCCAAACCCGGTATCATTAAAACGTACACATATAAGTGCTTGCTGTTTAACTGCTTTTCCTATAATTATCGTATTGTTACTTATTGTTCTAAGCCTTCCTCATCATGTCTATGTGAAGCATGACATTAACACTACCCCTGTTACTAAACGACTGGAAGAAACAAATGGTGGAATTGTAAGTAATGACCTAACTGATAAACCGTTTCACCATGATCAATCTATTAATGATTTTTCTTAAAATGTTTTTACTAAACTTCTCTTTGAGTATGTGGACACTATGGATGCTAGAGATTGTTATGTATGCACCTCAGTATTAGATGGAGTGACTTACCATCGCCTACTTCTCACTTATGGCATTTCTTGTAGTGTACTAACCAGTTTATTCTATTGCAAAGGGTAATTTCAATTGTATTGCTCAAATTAGGGTGTTGCACACTCTGCTATGGCTTGGATTGGCAACATAAAGGAAAGCTATGCATATTGAGAAGCAAAACTTAATTTAACAATACATTTGTTGGTTCTAGTGAATGTGATCACACCATCCAAACTGTGGGAGGTTGGGGTTTATATCTCGGAGGATCTGATCCTGTTTTCCCAGGGGTGTACTATGTTTGTGGGATAAATGCCTTTTTTAGGTTGCCAAAACATTGGTGCAGATGCTGCTATCTGGGAATAGGATTTCCACAAATGTATCATGTTGTTCAAGCTAGTGGAAACAACTAATTTAAACACACTCATTTAAGAAGGGGAAAAAGCGCTGCTGAAATAATTGGGGATATTTTTGGTGCCATCAATTGGGGTGATTCTATATTCTCACAAAATTCAAAAACTCTCTACTGTAGTTGATCGTTTATCAACTGATACTGCAGGAGGTTTCCTTGTCATAGATACCTAAATGGTTTCTAACACATCCAGGGTCTTGCAAAACAGACTTGCATTAGACGTCCTACTCGCAAAATAGGACAGAGTCTGTCGCACGCTAAAAGTCCAACAGTGCTGCACTTATATCCCTAACAAATGTAAAGATTTGTGGGGATATATCAGCAAAATTACTAAGGGGGTCATGAGGATGTCGTGCGGATCGCCACCGCCCGGCTGGCGATGGCAGGTGGTGGTGATCCACATGACATTACACCACAATTTACCCCCGCCATATTACTATGGCGGGGGGTACTGCGGTGGACGGAAATCCGTCCGCCACTTTTCTGTTGGTTGGATTAACGTCTGTGCGGAAAAGGCACACAATATGGTGGCGGTGCCTTGCAGGCACCCCCATCCATATTAGGATGTATGCGATGCGTATGCCTTTCCATGGTGGAGACTCTGCCATGGAAAGGCATACGGTAAATGCCTTTGGGGGCCCGTTGCGGCCCCGGGGTATAGGGGAGTGGGTGGCTGCACTTGGGGGGAACCCATGGTACCCCCCCACCCTGATTGGCATACACAAGGTGGCAGGCACCCCGCAATGCATGCCACGTTGTGCATGCCACTGCACTACATAAGACTTTTACATTGCGGCGGGTGCTGCTTACAGCACCGCCCGCCGCAATGTAAAAGATGCGGGATGCGACCGCCAGGGTGGCATTCGCATCCTTAATGGCCCTGTGGGACAGCCGCATCTCTGGCGGCCAGTCCCGTTTTCCATTAAGGTGGCGTCTTAATGGGGCCTTAAATTTAACAGAATTGACTGAATTGAAAGCTGATGGTGCATGGGAATCTATTGGAAAGGGATTCACCTCTGTGAGAAAACGGTTTGTAACATTGAGAGGTAGTTTAGTAGGAAAAATATTAACACGTATACTAACTATTGCTATTGGCATAATAATAATGATTTTTAGATATTGCAAATGTACAACATTTGAGTAAGAAACTAGGGGTATAAAGCGAAAGAAGGTAGAAATTGAACTAGAAGATAGACAATGTGGATACTATGATGAATTAACAGACTAGGCTAAAACTAATGAAGAAATCCACGTTATAAATGTGGCATCCGCTAAAGAAAAAGATAAGAGAGTGATGGCTTGATCTGAAATCAAAGAGGAATTGATAGAGCATGGATGTTATCTTTCTACCTCTATGAATTCACCCTGGAAAAATGGTTTTTGACATTAATTTACAAACATGACAAATGTGTATTAAGTTACCACGTTTAAGCACCCTGAAACCATCCAATCACCTCACTGACCCCCTCCCTGTTAACGCTGTAAAAGACTTTATCCCTTTGCTCCTCCCACTCTGGACTAAGATTATCAATAGCTCTCTTCAACAAGGATCCATCCCTAACGCCCTCAAAGTCGGTCAAGTCACACCGCTACTAAAATAACCAACAGCAGACCCCTCTGATCTAAACAATTACCGTCCTATTACAAATATTCCCACCCTCGCTGAACTGTTGGAAAAATGCGTACAGCTGCAACTGACTAAACACATAGATAAGTTTGATCTCCTCAACACTCATCAATCAGGCTTCCAAGCAGGGCTCAGTACCGAAACTGCTATGACCCACATAGTTGACGACGCTCTCCAAATCCTAGACCAAAACGACACCTGCCTCCTCATCCTTCTTGATCTCTCCTCAGCATTCAACACAGTTAAACATGAGAACCTACTCGAACTACTAAACACAAGAATGGGCATTTCTGGAACTGTTCTCAAGTGGTTCACTTCCTTTCTTCACAACCGGTCTCAGAGATTCAAAAGCAACAACCTGATGTCCTCTCCGGTACCTGTTTCGCTAGGCGTCCCTCAAGGATCCTCCCTCTCCCCAACACTGTTCAATCTAGTTATGGAACCTCTCACTACCTTGTTACAAGCATCCACCGTGCACTTTCACATGTATGCCGATGACACCCAACTTTATCTCAAAATACAATCTCCCAAGGACATCATGCTTCTGAACACCACGATCAGAAACACCCAATCCTGGCTTGCCGAGAATCACCTCAAACTCAATGCGCTGAAGACCAAGTTCCTCCTGATCGCACCTCCCGCAAAAATCTCTAACGCTCAAACATGGCTTAATCACATAACTGCTCTAAATGTACAACCTACCATCGTAGACTCAGCAAAATCTTTAGGCATAACACTTGACGCCAATCTCAACATGCAGCAGCACATCAGCAAGGCAACCAAAGGAGCGAACTTCCAAATCAATACCCTGAGAAAACTTAAACCCTTCCTTCCAGCCAAAGACTTCCAAACTGAGGTACAATCCATAGTTGTCCCGCTCATTGAATACGGAAGCACCGCCCTCTGTGACTCCCACTAACTACATCGGCACCCCTAAGAGCGTCCCTTAACGCTGCAGCGAGACTCATCACTGGCTCAAAAAAACACTCGCATATCTCCCCTGACTTTAAATCCCTGAACTGGCTACCTTTTGAAGCCAGAATACATCTGAAAATCGCCTGCATGACACACAAGGCTGTACACATGAACTCACCCGCCTACTTCACTCAAAAGCTGACAATCTCTGGTGGCTCTAGAACTACTAGAAGCACAAACAATCTACTGTTGAAGCCTCGAAGATTTCGGAAGGAAAAAACATATAAACGTTCCTTCTCAGAAATGGCGCCCAGGATCTGGAACTCACTCCCTCCTGAAACCAGGCTCATCTCCTCCAACAAACTTTTTTAAGAAAGAAGTAAAAGTGATTCTCATGGCTAAATACGCATGATCTACTATTCGGTATTGCTCAAGAATCCGCTCTTACTACCTGCCCGACCCCTTGGACTATGTGTATTACCTGTATTATTGACCTAGTTAATTGTATACGTTCACTCTTTGTATTTCTCTATATTATTGGCGCACCTGTCTGACTCTGCATACTGTACCTACACCACCTCAACTATTCCTACTCTTGTATTACAGATCCACCTGTATGACTATGCACCCTGTACTCACCTACCACAACTATTCCTACCTTTATGCTATCTCCAAAAGCATTTTGAGAACGCTTAAACAAGTATATGCTCCTTCTTTTTGTACTTTTATATTGTTGGTGCACCTGTTAACTATGCACCTTGTACCTACACTACCTCTATCTTGACCTACCTCTGGTATTGTGACATACCTATGTAACTATGCACCTTTACCTAACTACTATTACATACTATTATTCTATCACCCCCTTGTCTTGTAAAGCGCTCTGATATCTGTAAAGATCTTGTTCGCACTATATAAAACTTTAAAAAAAAATAAAAATAAAAAAACGCCCAAATTAAGTTTGATTTAGATACTGCATCATAAAAGCATGCAAAATATTAGACATAGATTTGTGATGACATTTAACCACAAATAAGCTAATAACAAGTTCAACAAATATATTGATATATGTTTTCTTTACGCATAAATGAAAGGTAATAAACAAACAATAAAATAGACATTTATTTAGATATATGAATGGAGTTTATGTGCTGAGAAAATGACCATTAACATTAGAATGTGTGAAATGAGCACTGACATTGATGTGAAAACAGATGATATAATAATTTGTGCTATGTAAAGGTTTATTTTAAATGTGCTCACAAATCCTGAATGATTTATTAACTTATAGCATGAGAAGAGACTTAATATGCAATATAATAATGAAGTGTTAACGTTTTTTTAGGGGTACTTTATACTTACATGATGTAGATGCAAATCATTAATCTGCCTAATTGAAGAACTAATGTATTGTATTCAATAATGTGAGATTCATATTTTAGCACAAATTCATCATGCACAAGCTGTGTTTCATGAAGGCCTCAAAACTTGCCTTTTTCTTTCCTAGCATGAACTTATGAACTGAATAGTTTAAAGCCTATGAGAACCTTCCATAAAGTTTCTACTTATGCTCTAACATTCAATAATTCCTTTCGCATTTGTAGCTTACTTAACTAGGCTTGTAACAAAAATGTTACTTCCTAGAGCACATGCTTGAGAAAGAACTGACAAAGGATGAGAACATGAACTCACCTATTTCCTAAGTGTCACAACAAATCATATGAAAAAGTACAGTAGTCCTAAGGAGAACGCAAAGTAATGGATTACTTAATTCTTCCGTATTTGTATACATTTACCTACTACATCATCTCAACCTACTGAAACTGACCAATGGGACAGAGTGATCTGACAGAGTTAGTGATCTCAAGGGGTGTTAAGCGGTTCCTATTCCTGTCTATCTCACCTCTACCCATCTGCGGTAGAGAGACTGATGATTTGGACCTCCAGAAAGAACGCGAAACACAGTTCGCGTTCTTTCTGGAGGTCCAAAAAATACTCCGTTTGCTTTCAGCTGGTATGCTTACGTAGTGGAATCTTTCTGGCTGGAAGGTTTCCGACAACAGCTGTGGCATTAACGCTGTGGACAGGGGCAGACAATCCTGTCCATAAACTGGAGCTGGTCATTTGGTGACTTACTGAACTTTCATCAATATGGATTGTGTGATCTACAATAGATTCCTATAGACTCACTGCCTTAAGATAAAATCTCCCTCGGCTGAGGAAGATGAATCCTTGCAGATAGATCTTCACAGTTTTCAAACAATTGGAGCCTCACCTACATGTGTCCACATCCACATGAAAGACCAACGAAATAGGGACCCCTTATCATTAGTGTCCCCAGGGATTTGTCAAATAACATAAATCCTTTGGTCAGGATGTGTATAGGTTCTAAAATCACACATGGCCACATATACTTCACCCACAAAAAAGTGTGAAGGATAGAGAGAGTACCTCACGGTAGAACCACCCGAGGGGGTTCCCGGTTAATGATTACCGGTATACCCACTTCTCATCATTGGCCACTCTCTCTATGTGAAAAGACAAAAGTGCACTAAGAGAAGATAATAGTGCGGACGTGAGAATAGTGATGTGAAAAACACAAATAGTGACAAACGTATCACCACTGACACACACTTATAGTGTACAGAGAAAAGATGTAAAGACCCCTAACCAAACACACAAAAAATTATAAATGTGTGGTAGGGTTTTGCTTGCTTTACCGTTTTATTCTGATGCAGCAAAACCCCACTTCTTAAAAATGGTTAAATATATACCATAACACTTTATGTTCTCAAGTCGACATGTTTCATCGCTCCATATTTTAGCGATTTCATCAGGGCAATGAGGGGTAGGCTATTCTCAGTCTTTTCATGCAATTATGGACCTGTGTAAAAAATATAAAAAGGAGAGACGCTCAGAGCGCCATTCAAGCCCCTGCAGTTGGGGCATCACTGAAGCAGCATAGTAATGACACACAATTAAGGTAATTTTACCTTGAGGGTGCTACGTTAGCACATACCAGCACCGCTCGTAGGGGCACAGTGTCAGGCATCCACGTGTCCCACCATGTGACCGGAAATAATCACAGCCACCTATGTATACATGGAGACAAAGTGATTGTCCATCAGAGAGGCGGCCAGAGGGGAGGTAACAGGCGCACACCAAACAACTGCCGATTTGATAATACGAGTAGTGAGGACGAGGAGGATCCAACACGTCAGACAGCACTAACAAACAACAGGGTCAATTTTGCCCCTGAGAATAGATCGGACGAAGACCTAGGAGCTTTATTGAGGTCTTTTTTAGGCCAGCCCCAGAGAGGGGGTCGAGGAGGCAGGGGTCAACCACAGGGACCAGGCAGAGGGAGAACACAACAGACATGGCAAACATTTTCACCCCGCATTACACAGAGCAGAGCCAGCTCATTCCGCAATTAGGGGGAGGGAATGAACCATCATTACCCATCACTAACAACATCGTAGTAAATCTATCCTCCTATGAACTTACACCCATCGAACAGAGTGTTCTCAATAAGGGGCTCGGATTTGTACCAACACCGAAACACGACCCCTTTTTATGCAGAACAGAAGTCTCTGAGATGATGAGGAAGATAAAGCTACATAAATTCTTTGCTGATAAAGAAAGCACACCCCTCTCTCTCTCTTTGATACCAACCTGCGCAGACCCTCTAATTTTTGTCCCCCTATGTCACTCTTAGGACCAGAAGTGGCTGTATTCGAACAACTCGTCACCCAAGAGATTGAATCTTTGGAAAAGACCTCTGGACATACCTCAGGTCATAACTTGACCAAGGAAGAATGGCAGGCAATCGGAACCTTACAAAGGAATGTGGCTATTACCATCAAGCCAGCCGATAAAGGCGGTGCCGTAGTTATACTTAACACTGCTGACTACGAGACGGAAATCTTAAAGCTCTTGGGGGTCCGCACCAATTACCAGCCTTTGATGCGTGATCCCACGTCTGACCTTGCCGATATCATCAAGGGCATGGTGTCAGATGCAGTCTCTAAGAAGTGGATCTCTGCCAAGGAGGCGGACTTCATTATTAACAGCAACCCAAGGGTGCCGGCATTTTACATCTTGCCAAAAATTCATAAGCCCCAACGTCCGCCTCCTGGGCGCCCTATTGTTTCTGGGATCCAATCCATTTTGGAACCCCTGTCCCAGTTTGCCGACTTCTTTCTTAGGGAAGCGGTAGTCACCCAGGAGTCATATGTACAAGATACCACGGACATTCTGAACATCTTGAGGGAAACATCTTTTGACCCTGCTAACCAATTACTGGTTACAATTGACATCGAGTCACTGTATACCAGCATCCCCCAGGATGCCACGCTGGTGGCAGCAGCGCAGGCCCTGGGGTCGATGGAGTGGTTCTATGACACACCACAAACATTCGTCATGCAGTGTGTTGAATTGGCACTCACAAAATTTTTTTTCGAGTACCGGGGACAACTATATCTACAGACCTCCGGTACTTCGATGGGGGCCACATTTGCTCCCAGCCTGGCCTGCATTTATGTGGGCCAGGTTGAGAAGAATGTGGTCCTCCATGGGTCCAATCCATACAGAGAGAATATCTCTCTGTGGAGACGTTATATTGACGACGTCCTCTGTATCTGGACAGGTACAGAGGACCGGCTCAATACATTCTTACAATGGCTGAACCAGGTGGATGAGAGTCTCCGTTTCACTTGGACCATCAGTAACAGTTCGGTGGTGTACCTTGATGTTGACATCACAGTGTCCGACTTCCAGTTGGTGACGAGTGTGCACCACAAAACTACGGATAGAAATTCCCTTCTCCACTACCACTCGTTCCATCCCAGATCCCTCCGGGATAATCTCCCGGTGGGTCAATTCCTATGATACAGGCGTAATTGTTCGTCCACAGATACTTTTTTGGAGCAATCCTCTGAGTTAGTCACCAAATTGAAACAACAGGAATATCCAGCCAGAGTGATCAAACGTGCACAGAAAAGGGCTTTCAATACCCCACGTGAAGTCTTGTTGGAGCGCAACACCAAAGAGAAGCAACCATGCCTTCCAGTAGTCACCACTTTCGATCCCCTCTCAATCAAAATAAGGCAGATAATAAGAAAACATTGGTCGATACTTGACACAAGGGATAATAAAATGCCTACTCCACGCTTTGCATTTAAAAGAGCCTCCAACTTACGAGATAAACTGGTCCACACACGCAATCTAAACACGGCCAAGGCAAGTACTATTCCTCCTGGACATTATCCATGCGGAAGTTGCTCGGTTTGTGGGCTTACATCAGCCACAAAAAGTGTAACTCTGCGCGGGGGCAAAACCTGGTTCCTCAACAGGTTTAGCAACTGCAACACGACACATGTCATTTACAGACTCATGTGCAGCTGTGGCCTTTACTACATTGGTCTTACCACTCGCAAGGTCAAGATACGAGTGCAGGAGCATCTAAGTACTATAAGAGCAAAGAAACTTTCAACTCGCTTGGTACAACATTTTAACATCTCGGGGCATGACCCCAAAGATTTGAAGTGGACTGTATTAGAAAAGGAAACTCATAACTTGGAGAATATTCTGGCAAGGAAAGAAGCGAAATGGATATTTCTGGAGAAGGCTGACCAGGAGGGGCTTAACGAAAATATTGAGTGGAATAGGATTAGTAGGCGATAACAGGGCCCTGTTGTTGCCCACTGCCCGCTGTTTCTGATTGTTATAACCAACACATCATTATAAGATGTAGCGCCTCAGTTGAATTGCCCTCGCCTTTGCCCATTTACACATGCATTACGATCAGTTATAACCAATGAATAACTAGGGACTGTGCGCATGAGTATATACTTGCCTGTCCTCTGATGGTTTACCAACCGACCACACACTACCACGGGTGTTAAAGTGTAGACATTTGGCGTTGATGGAATATTCGTTCACCTTATATCTTAGCTGCCCCTTACATAATTTGTTCGGCTCGGGGCAATTCCTGAAAAAGCCAGTACTCCTATCAGGTCCTTGGTCCCTTTTGGAATCAATAGATGGGGGGCCTTATTTAATTAAAATACTGAATAGGGTTCTAAGTCCAGCACCTACGGAATTGATAATATTGCCGAGGCATTAAGGGGATTCCAAAACCGCCTCTGAATCACTAATCAGTTGGGATATGGGTTCGTCATGAACCCATTCCAAGATGGCCACGCTTCACGCCGACGTGGTGGGCGGAGTCGCGTCTCCCTCCGGCTACTTCCGCATCCCGGCAGTGAATGAACGCGAGGATCGTCGGAAGCGCCGGAGGGACTCGGCAACAGTAAGGAGGCTGGGGTGGTTGACCGCGTGTGTAATCGGGGATGTTGATGTACCGATGAGACTAAATCCGCAGTTTATAATATACGAGTCGGCTCTGGGCACAGAATCGACATTTTAACTACGAGCAGAATATGTTTGAATATGATGCAGAGTGTGCTATGCTGGGTCGGGGTACCCCTCTAATTAGTATTCCCCTACCGCTTGCATATGGATGTATCGCCCCGAAACTCCGGAAGTGGGGGGTGGACCGAGGGGGTCAGGTTATCGGGAGTTCTCCGGATAACAGGGGACTGGTGACATCACAGTATCTACTTGTATCCATAAGATATTAATTTGCATCTGCACAATCTGATGGTCACTTTGTCTCCATGTATACATAGGTGGCTGTGATTATTTCCGGTCACATGGTGAGACACGTGGATGCCTGACACGGTGCCCCTACGAGCGGTGCTGGTATGTGCTAACGTAGCACCCTCAAGGTAAAACTACCTTAATTGTGTGTCATTACTATGCTGCTTCAGTGATGCCCCAACTGCAGGGGCTTGAATGGCGCTCTGAGCGTCTCTCCTTTTTATATTTTTTACACAGGTCCATAATTGCATGAAAAGACTGAGAATAGCCGACCCCTCAATGCCCTGATGAAATCGCTAAAATATGGAACGATGAAACATGTCGGCTTGAGAACATAAAGTGTTATGGTATATATTTAACCATTTTTAAGAAGTGGGGTTTTGCTGCATCAGAATAAAACGGTAAAGCAAGCAAAACCCTACCACACATTTATAATTTTTTTGTGTGTTTGGTTAGGGGTCTTTACATCTTTTCTCTGTACACTATAAGTGTGTGTCAGTGGTGATACGTTTGTCACTATTTGTGTTTTTCACATCACTATTCTCACGTCCGCACTATTATCTTCTCTTAGTGCACTTTTGTCTTTTCACATAGAGAAAGTGGCCAATGATGAGAAGTGGGTATACCGGTAATCATTAACCGGGAACCCCCTCGGGTGGTTCTACCGTGAGGTACTCTCTCTATCCTTCACACTTTTTTGTGGGTGAAGTATATGTGGCCCTGTGTGATTTTAGAACCTATACACATCCTGACCAAAGGATTTATGTTATTTGACAAATCCCTGGGGACACTAATGATAAGGGGTCCCTATTTTGTTGGTCTTTCATGTGGATGTGTACACATGTAGGTGAGGCTCCAATTGTTTGAATACTGTGTGAGTGGGGGGCCGCCTTACCTACTCCTTCCCCCTCTACCCCTAGAGATTGTTCAGATCTTCACAGTTGTCAATGCTTGTTAAATCTTTCAAATTCTTAAAAACTAGATTTGCATGCTAATCATTTGAAATTTGATAAAGATACAATTTGAGATAAATTACTCTGCTGATTCTGTTTCATTGTTTGTCGTGGCCAATTAATCTGTTTATAAAACTTACTGACCTAAAGGTAGGTTTAATCTGAGAAATTCTGTTAGAAAATAAATGAAATGTTAACCATTATCTTATTCCAGGTCCTCATATGAAAATTGTTCATCCTGTAAGTATTCTAGTCCCTTTCAGCACAGAACAAGATCCATCTGAAGACCTAATGTGATTAGTGTGGTAGCTGAGGTTATTCTGAGATAATTATTTGACCAAATAAAATAATTGATGAGGCCCAACAGGTTTACGCTGCAAGGATAGCGCTTAAAAATACCATGTAAGACAAATTGGGTTGTTGGTTGAGAGGGGTGTGACCCCTTCTCAAGTAACAGCCTCAGTCCTTGTCAGGGGGACCCACAAAAGTCACTAACTTAACCTGTGCTTAACCCTGTAGTAACTTGGTACTAAAGCAGTCATGTTTAACTGATAGGCAATGTATTTAGTTTTTATGAGCACACAAACAATAATAACGTGAATACACAACACAAGAATAATCCCACAGCAATTTGGAAACAGAGAATACAATGTAATAAATTATTTGACACCAAAACAACAGAAATCCAATCAGTAGAACTGGAGATATGGAGTTTTAATGATTTATGGTAAGCCTAGCGCCTAAAAGTGCACAGTGCCACTTGCACTTATCTAGTCTTGCAAGAAAGGTGAAAGTCACAAGTTCAGGCCGACCACAATAGAACGCAGGCCAGATACAGGGACCAAGTTAGTCCTGCTGAATAAGATACCTTCTAAAGCCTCGCCCAAAGTATCCAGTTCCGGGAGGAGGCCATGAGAAGCAGGGAGAGCGTTGCGGGTGGTCATCACTCTACCGCAAAGAGCAGGCCGTGCATCGCGGATGGCCGTTGCTGTAGCGTGAAGTTCCTGTCAGGAGTCGCAAACGATTGTTGCTGGAAATTCGTACTTGAGGTCACCAAGGGCTGTCAATGCTGTAGCGAAAGTGCAGATCATGCCTGCCGCTCGCCACTGGGGACCACTGTAGCCCGAAGAGCCTGGATAACCAGAGCTTCACGTTGGCGGGGGCAAGATATTGGCAAAAACTGGCCCATTCACAGTAACAAAGAGCCCAAAGACATGAATATTTCTTCTTTTCTTCAAAGAGGAGCTCAACAGATAGCACACCAAGAGTCTAGGACATAGAAGGCACCTATTGGGAATCAGGAAATCACTCCAGCAGAGGCCAGCAGGGCTCAGGCAGGCCCTGTTGCAGCAGGTCAACTGTAGAGAGGCCTCTTTATGTCTTTGTAGCTCAGAACAGTAGTTAAGATGACTTAAGCAGGGTCAAGGCTGATCTGTATAGAGCTGGGTCCAAACTGAGGTGACATGGTGGGCAAAATAATGATGGATTGGGATGTTGCCCAAGTAATTACCAGTAGCTGAGATCACTTCAAGAATTCCATTCACCACAATTTTACATTTTTTTGTGTGTTGCCCTAAGTGGGATGGGTATGCCCAGATGAGGGTGCTCTGCACACTGTGTCCCTGGAACCAAGCTGTACTCCGCTGATGAGCCCATAACTAGTGTGAAACGGTCCTGGGTTGCTTCTGTTACAGTTCAGGGAGGACCTGGCTTGGTAGTTCGGGCTTGACTGTTCTGACTGGAGCAGGGTCAAAGCTAATTTGTATATAGCTGGGTCCAAACTGAGGTGATATGGTGGGCAAAATTGAGATGGATTCAGATGCGTACTGGGTAATTACCAGTGGCTGAGACTAATTCAAGCATTCCATCCTTCAGTTCTTTGTATATAGTAATGTTTGGAGACATTTAAGAATTAGGAAGTCTTGACACTGTTGTAGCTTTATTAATCCTATGAAATTTACATAAGTGGTAACTTTTCCGTTTCAAAGATTACCTCTCTCCCTCTTGCTCCTCCGATGGATCTTGTTTAGTGCCAAGAGGGGTTGGATATAAAGGCGTCCAACAGTCATCCAATGAGGACCGGGAATTGAATGACTGAACTACAAACTAGAAATCACACTCATATAGATCACTCTCAATACAATACTATAAAGATAGAAGATTATTACAGCAAGACCAAATCTTCTGAAGAAACATAGGCGAGCCAAAATCATGCACACTAGGAGCTCTGTTAAAACTATACACAGTAACAGCCTTACAATTTGATGTTCTGAGATCTCTCTAATATGATCTCCTCTAGTCATTAGAATTTAAGGTAAGCAAGTGCATCAAAAAATCAAGTTAAACACAGTTAGGTCAAATTCTAATACGGCATTTTAAATAAGATACCAAGGTTCAAGAGTGCAGGAGGGGACATGGATCCTACCAATTCAAGTAGTCCCCCAGGAAGGGAAAAACCACTCAGAGCACAGCATATGCGTTAGTTCGTAACCGAAGCCAGGTGAGTCCACATCGGGCAAATTAAGATGTGCCAAGGAAAGTTCTGCAAAGAAATTCGTAAGTAGGAAATAGCCAGCAGCTCATCCGTCACCCACATTGGCCAGGCAAGATTTTTTATGTCAGGTAATTCGAGCAATATTATATTCTTTAATTTCCAGGGATGACACCTCCTGAAATCACCTCATTTGGTCAGACCACTCAGTCCATTGGTCGGTTTGTATTGGATGGGTGTCAGGCGACATTAAGAAACACAAATTGTTGAGAAATAGGTGGGACAATTAGGCAGCCCTTAAGCAATCCAAAACGTGCACCCTTAGAATAATGCTCCTTTATCAAAAGCACATAAGCGAGCTCAAGAGGACAGTTTCCCGGGTAGCTCTTCAGGATTGTCTCAGAAAAATGTAGCAAAGTATCTTGTACAATTCATGAGAACTCAGGACAGAAAACACTTTCACATTATTGTTTATACAGAGGAATTCTCTCACGAGCAGTAGACTCAGCCAGTCAAAGTACCTCTCATATGCAGTCAGGTCTATGTTAAATCAAGCTAATTTAACGTAAAATATATAAAATTATTAAACATACATTCATAGAAAATATGAAGACATTATGATTCTAGTATAACTCAGATGCACTTGAAATCATTTAGTATGGATACATATAATACATGTATAACAAAGGGGGTACTTGTTTCTGTCTAGATAAGATGAAGGAGGGCTGTTGGTATAGAAAATGATGAGGGGGATCTTCCTTAATAGGAAATGACGCCCTCACACACCCTTGTGGGATCATGCTTCATCATCGGGCTTTTTGCTCCTCTTGGGGCCGGCTATGCAATGCCCCATGGGCCCCACAACAGGGGGTGCAACAGTAGGGTAAGTGTTGGATAGTGTAGGGGTAAAAAATTACTATTCTAACTCCAGGGGGTGCAACAGTAGGGTAAGTGTTGGATAGTGTAAGGGTACTATGTGTTGTAATGCTATGCGTTGTAATGGTATGTGTTGTAATGACTGCGTTGTAATGGCATGCGTTGTAGTGGTGTGCGTTGTAGTGTCATGCGTTGTAATGGTTGCGTTGTAAATGCATGCGTTGTAATGGATGTTGCTTTGTAAAAGTTTTGTTGTAATGGTAGTGCAGTGTAAAAGTTGCGTTGTAAACGTTGTTTCCTGTTTCACGCTATATGGTCCAGAGGGGATCTGTGGCGTTTCTTCAGGACCAGAAAGAAGGTGTAGACCCTGCTTTAAATAAGAGCGGGTGTCAAAATGTAATCATATGTTACATGCCCTAGTGGTTAAGCATATGGTCAAAAAGTACATGTGATATGCTTACCCTATCATGTTTCCTAATCTAACCCCCAATATCTGGCCTACATGTGCTTTAGGTAAAGGCTCAGGAACGCGTGACTACTGCAGTTGTTCGTGATCTCTCAAACGGAGTCTCGCGTCAGACCTACCCCTCTCCCTGCCTACTCGGGGAACCGCCACATGGGTGTGTGAGGGCATCACTTCCTGTTAAGGAAGATCCGCCCTCGCCATTTTCTATACCAACTGCTCTCCGAAGTCTTATCTTGACAGGAACAAGTATCCCCTTTGTTTTTAAAAAATATATATTTTTACTGTTTTTTATTTAGAAAATAGCACCAAACATTGCTGGTTACACTTCTTAATGTCCAGTATCTTGACACATACATTATAGGTTTATGACACAGGTAATACATTGTAAAGAGTTGCCGTAATTTACATCTCAGAATACCAAAGTGTCCTGACCCCTGAGCTTGGGCACGTATTTGTCCCTTTAATAGTTCTTGTGGACTAGTCGCTTAAGTCTGGCTCTAGATCTTCAGCCTGGGGATCGCAAAAATTGCCCCGGAACAAGTCCACTTGCCCCACACCCGCTCCCACTTTTTGGGACACTCTCTGTGTATGAAGACTGCCTTTTCGGCCACTATCGATCTATCCATTTATTGGAGCCAGTGTCGTTGCTGGGGGGGCTGTCGGTGCGCCCCAATGTTGTGCGATATTGTGTTTGGCCAACGAGATCCCCAGGGTCGCCCAGTCCTGTGTCGCATGATTGAGGTCGGTTGACTCAGGGGGAACTTCAGAGCCACACACCTGAGCAATTATCTCCATGCCCGCCTCCCAGTAGAGTGTTATGTGGGGATAGTCCCAAAGTGTGCGGTAAAATAAGTAAAGAAACCCGCTCATGCCCAAAAACGATACTAATCGTCAAGGGTGGGGACGGCCGGTGTTGACAGTACTGCACATGCCCCTTTGTGTAAACACTTATTCTGCTGCATTTAGCAGGGGTATTCTTGGTATATTCGTGCTGCATCTATCTCAGAAGAAGGGGAATACTGACATGTTATCTCCACCCATGACGATAAGTATAGTTTTTGCGCATGCACGGGTTTCTTGAACTCTGCGCATGCTCCATACCTAACTGCGCCAGTTAGTGTCTCCCGACTCAGAAGACGCCAGAGCAGCGAGGCAGGCAGCTACCCTACTCCAACCGCGGCGATTAAGTAAGTACAACCTTTGCCCCACGCGGTTAGACAGCGGAGAGTACCAGATGTCACTGACCGTCACCATGTAACCCCTATTAATTTAGCCTTTTCACTTGTTCCCAGCTCCCGACGGGACCTCGTGTGAACAACCGGTAACTATACTTAGCTCCTTACTATGTGATGCATGGCCCAGACACTCCAAGTTTGGCCTTTAATTTTAAATCCTTAATCTGTTTTCCCCACACTCAGATTAGAACCTACCTGAAAGCGCAACAAAATACAATATTGACTCTGCCATCAGCTATATGCGGGACCGCAGCAGCCACAGTGGTAATTAATTGTGTTCTTTTAAAACAATGGTAATGGCACAATTTGGCAACTACACATAAAAACCACCTTTCCATTCACAGAACTTGACGCCCAGACACGAAACCCCTAGACAGTAAAGACACCAGAAAAGAGATGATACTGACCTTCAAGTGAGCAACAAAATGTGTGCTCAAACTGCCCCTCCTCCCCATACCTTTACCCCAATTGGTACCACAGGAATGAATAAAATCACCAGTGTATCGGCAAGAGGATGACGTTAAAATGTTTCATTCTGTCTATTCAAAACTTGCCTAATTCCTTCCCACCCCCCTTCCACAGATCCATTCCTTGAGTAATTCGCAAGAGACTGACTCGCATAACAAGGACCCCTTAGTAGGGTCATTAAAGAGACTAAGTAAGCACATAGCGTGCGTCTTTACTCACAAGATCTAATTTATTAGGCACCCAATGCGCCAATACACGGTTGATAATTCAAATTGACTATGGATAATGTGCATGCAATAAATGCTTATACATTGTATTGTAATTGCATTTATATAGCACTTACTACCTCTGACAAGGCTTCAAAGCGCTTTTTCAGCGAGTAGCACGCTACTCCGGGACCCACAGAGGATTAGTGTTGAATTAGTATAGTGAAACAATCAAGTACATTTTAAGTGGTGGATAGGCTAGTCAGTTATTTGGATTTGGAATGATAGCAGAAGGATAGAGGAGGACAAAGGTTTGTATTTATATAACGCTTGTTGACGTACGCTATTCAGGAAACCTACAAAGGATTAGTGGTGAATTAATATGGTGAAATATGAAGTAATTTCAGTGGTGGATATTAGCCAGTTACTTGGAGTTAGAAGGATAGCCGAGGGATAAAAGGGGAAGAAAGATTTGCATTCACATAGCACTTGTTACCCCTGATGGGTGTTGAATCGCTTTTCTGGCGAGTAGCACGCCACTCCGGAACCCATAAAGGATTACTGTTGAAAATTAGTATAGTAAAAAAAAAATGAAGTAATTTGAGTAGTGGATATGTTATTCAGTTATTTGCGTAATATATTAGTATAGTTTAATATGGAATGTGAGAAGTGAACATGTTAGTCCGTTAATTTTGATTGAAAAGGATAGTGGAGGGATAAAAGAGTGAAAGATTTTTTTTCTTTTTCTTTTAGGTCTTAGCAATAGGAAGTGGCTTTCGGATGAGTAAAAAGGAGTTTTGGTTATTGCTAAATGAGAAAAAGGGCAAAATTTCTGGCCCTAGTCCCGACCAGTCTCTAACAGGCTCTAACAGGCAACTGCCCTTGTCCTCTTTGCCCTTAACAGGCTCTAACAGGCAACTGCCCTTGTCCTCTCAGCCCTTAGCCTCGACGCCCGGGCTGAGACACCCTAAGCCTGGCCTCTTTGATAGCCCTAGTAATCAGGTGACCCCTTCAGCCAATGGGAAGCCTAGCCCTAACACTATCCAATCACAGCACTAGCCCTAAAATCTAGAACCAATAGGAGACCAGGACCTTGCAGCCAATCTTAGCCCTAGTCCAAGCACCCAATCAGTTAAAAAACCCTGATCTCTACATCCAATAAAGTCCCTAGCCCTACCAGTAGTCCCAAAACAAGTCCATGCAACCAATGGCACAGGTAGCCCAAGTCCCTACTTCCAATAGAAAGCCTAACCCTACTCTAAGTCCCAAACCTAGTCCAGCAACCAATCACACCAGAAGCTATAATCGCTACTTCCAATTAAAGGTCTAACCCTAGGCCTAGTCCCACCCTACTCCCAACAGCCAAAAACATAGGAAGTCCTAGTCCCTACTTCCAATAGAAATCCTAACCCTAGCCCTAGTCCCAACCCTACAATGATTGAATCACAGACCCAGAAACCAATCAGAACCCTCAAATACCCAACCAATGAGGACATTAACCCTAATCCAATAGAAACACCAGATATAACCACCAATCAGTGTACACATGCACCAACCACTAGCAGACCATATAAGGTCCCAGCGACCTCAGACAAGGTTTGCTGGCCCGGGAGTTGGAAGCTGCTTTCCTGTTCAGAATTTCCTAGGAGACAGACAGGCTCAATCCACACTTTGGACTTCTGCAGGTAAAGTCTTCACTAACTTGTAATCTAACAATACTGTTTCAATAAAACTTTACTTTCCCTGCTGGCCAAAAAACGAAGTGCACAGGCCCTAGTAAAACACAGTTTAAACAGCTCACAGAAGCACCCTCTGATGTAGAAAAATCCCTGTTGCTGGTGGTGGGGGAGGCAGGGGGGCTGGTTTCACTGGCTTGTGCACACAAAATGGTGGCTGGGAGTGCACTGTTTTACCATACAGGTCTTACCACAGAGCAAAGGAGAAATTTGGAGGGAAAAAATAATTGTCACCAAGGTATGAGAGGCACAAAATACAGAGGTTGGACTGCAAATCCCACAATTCACCACACTAAATGGAGGCAATAATGGGCAGGGAAAAACACAAATTTAAGACACAACACAGGTGATAAAATATGCAAGTACAGGCAGGCTAAAACTACAATTTTTAACTGTAACAACCACAGGCATAGACAGTAAACACAGAAAGTGAAAATTGTTTTTTAAACAACTTTTTGTCTTGGGAAGATACAGCACTAATCTGTCTCCTTACCACTTCCTGGACTCTGCTCACTGCAATCTGGGGCACAGGTAGGCTGCAACTCAGAAGATGGAGGAGAATGATTTGGGGTGCACCCAGCAAGGCCTTAAGGGGCCTGGGCAGCTGTGAGAGGAGGGCCCAGACTTGTCTGGTAGCTGAACAGCCAATGGTCTGCTGGCCTGGGGGTGGGGCTGGGCAGCTGCTTCTCCTGTTCAGAATCTCCTAGGAGACAGACACACTTAATCCACACTTTGGACTGCAGCAGGTAAGGGCCTCACTAACTTGAAATCTACCAATACTGTTTGAATAAAACTTTACTCCCCCTGCTGGCCCAAAAATGTAGTTCACCTTAATACAGTTTCAGGAATGCTCACCATGTAATGATGATTATCTTAAATCCTTAAAGATTGAAACGTCGTCGACCCAAACAAGGAAATTTCCCCACTCCATTGTATATAGTTCTGTGGATTACACCTTGTTTTTTATGTGACATTTTGTATACTTTCACCTTGTTCAATCAAGTCACAATATGCACCCTGTCACTCATGTGAGCACCTGAAACGTAATTTTACATGAGAATATGAAATAAATATTCCTTTACATGTTACCCTACATTTTTTGCTCCTAAGATTGATTCACTACTTGAATTAGAAATTGTTATTCAGGACCTTTTTAGGCCACCCTGAACCATTGTTTTCTTACAATACGTTATAACCCCAGGTTCACTTTATGGGGTACCCTTGTTTCTCAAACATGTATAGTAATATATCATCTGCATACAGTGATATACGGTCTTCCCACCCCTCCATCCATCTCAGTCCCCGTATCACTGGGTCACATTATATCCAGGTTGCGAGGGGCTCAAGCACTAGGGCAAAGGACATTCCTGTATGGTCCCACGCCCCAAAGGAAAGTCCTCAGATATGCTTCCATTGACCACTACGTGTGCCATGGGTTGTGTATATAACAGTCGGATCCACGCCCAAAAATTGGGCCCAAAGCCAAAGTGCTGCAGCACTGCGAACATAAATGACCATTTCACCCGATCAAAGGCCATACTAGTATCCAGTGATAGAATGACTGCCTTTTCTTGGATGATAGACATTCTGGTCATCACTCCGTGTAGTCGTCTTAGGTTCATTGCTGTGTTGCGGCCTGGCATGAAACCGGACTGATCCGGGTGTATGAGGAATGCGAGGTGTGGTTGGAGCCTGGAGGCTAGCACTTTGGCCAGGATTTTTGCCTCCACATTGAGGAGTGAAATTGGACGGTAGGAGGTGCAGTCCTGTGGGGGCTTGCCAGGTTTTGGGATTGTCACTAAAGTCGCTATTCTCTGATCCCTGGGAAGTATTCCCTTCTCTAAACTGTCTACGTACATTTTTAATAAGTGGGGTCCAAGCCTTTCTGCTTCTGTTTTGTAGAGTTCTACCGGAATGCCGTTGGGACCTAGTGCTTTGCCTGATTGTAGCCCCCTAAGTGCAGCGGTAATTTCGTCCGCTGTGAGTGGTTCATCTAATGTGTCGGCGTCTTGGGATGTTAGAGTTGGCAAGCGGATGTCTTTGTGAAAGTCCAAATTCTCTTCCACTGTGGTGTTTGTGGTGGGTGTGTAGGCTGCCTCATACTGCTGTGCAAAGGCTGTTACTATGTCTTGTGAGTCCGTTATGTCCTCCCCCGAAGATAAGTGAAGGAAGGCTACCCAGCGACTAGCACGTTCTTTTTTGTCAAGCCAGGCTAGCAACTTACCGGCCTTGTCCCCGTCTCATATATCGTGTGTTGCATTTTTCAGATTTTCGCCTTAGCGTCCTCCCATGTGTAGTCCCTGTATGCCTTTTTGGCCAAGTCTTCTTCGGCTAGGCTAACTGCACTCTTGAGTTCCTGCACTTGTTGTGCCTTATCTCGTTTGTGTGAGGTTATAATGGATATTGCCTGCCCTTGTATGACCGTCTTGTATGCCTCCCATAGAGTACCAGGGGAGGCAACTGAGTGTGTATTTTCTTGGAAATAGTGTTTTGTTGTTTTGTGCAGTTGTTTCCTGACAGTCTGGACTTTAAGGTACCACAGGTATAACGGATAGATGCGTTTACGTCCCTTGTGGTGCGATGTGTAAGTTACTGGCAAGGGAGAGTGATCAGATAGGCCTCTAGGGAGGTGTGTGATCTCTGTGATTGCCTCAAGGCTTGTTGAGGGTGAAAGGATATAGTCTATACTTGACAAACTATTATGGGCTCCAGAGTGGTATGTGTATTGGCGCTTCGTGTGGTGTTGTGCATGCAATAAATCAACAAGTCCCATGGCTTCAGTGAAGTCATGTAGATATGTGAAGGGGTTCCCCTGGTCTCGTGGTGGTAATCTATCCCAGGAGGCATCGAGAACGGCATTAAAGTCGCCTTCTAAAACCAGTTCCCCAGGGGGTAAGGTGAGCAGGATCTTACAGAGGGCCGGGAGGGCTAAGCTATGGAGCGCAGGGGGGATGTATACAGCGACTAGGTTGTAGGATCGTCCCTCCCATTGGCAGGATAGTGCTGAAAAACACCCCTGATCATCCTTCTGGGTGCTAAGTATGATTAGCAGGCAGCTCCTTCGTATCAGTATCCCCACCCCTCTTGATCCCGTAGTGAATTTGGAGTACACTACCATTTTGAACCTCCATCTGTCCAGAGCTTTAGTGGCGGTTCCCACCAAGTGAGTTTCTTGTAAGAGGACTACGGATAGAGTTTGTCTCTTAAGAGATTGTAGTACAAGCCCTCTTTTAATTTTGTTGCCTAGGCCGTTAACATTCCACCATATGAGAGTGAGGAGGCAGGACTTGCGAGTGTCGTTCAGACCTAACTGCAAGGGGTCAGGAATTATGTCACTCAGGACGGTGAGGCAACTTTGCGACATTGGAGTTGTGTGTGTGAGTTGATGGATTCCCTGTGCCTAACCTTGGATTGCATGGCACCAGCAGAAAACAAATAAACATTTAAAAAAAGAAAAACACCACAAACTCTAAGAGTACTTAACTCAAACTCCCCTCCGCCCCCCTCCCTACCTACCTCCCTGCTAGACGGATTTCCAACTACCCGCCACCACAACTGTGCAGAGCGCTTTACTCCCATGAACAGTACTTACATGTGGGGGGAGAGGACATCCGAAGCACTCCGAACATCCCTTCACTCGAAGACATTGAAGAGGTCAGGATATTACGCTAAATATGGCATCATAAGTAAATGTTCAATCACTATAGTAAGTCTCTAAATGTTCAGTTCTGGATCTCCACTGGCGATCCAAGCCGTGGTCAGATCTCTTGGTATGGGTCTGAGTGGAGGTTCCAGTCTATGAAGTCTCAGCACCGCCAGGTCGACGATCACCATCCATTTGGCGTCAGTCCTCTGTGTCCGTTTGGTGTTGGTCTACTTCTTTTTCCTTGTGTCTCTGGCCTTGGGATGCTGCTTCTGCTGAGTGGTGTCATTGTCGCCCGCTGCCATTGTTATATCTGTATACCGGTCGCCAACCCTCCAGCCAGTCGTGGGCATCCTCCGGCCTCTCGAAGAACCAGGTCTTACCGTCCGCTACTACTCGAAGCTTCGCGGGAAAGAGCATTGAGTATGGAAGTTCTCTGCATTGGAGTTCCTTCTTGACCTCAAGAAAACTCCTTCTTTGCTTGGTGACTGCCACCGTGTAATCTGGGAAGAAGGAGATGACGGAGTTTTCAATACGCAGAGGTGGAGACACTCTTGCTGTTTGGAGGATGGCATCATAATCCCTGAAATTGAAGATCCTACCTAGGATCGGTGGAGGGGGCGCTCCGGGCTTCGGCTTACCCCCGGGTGTTCTGTGCACCCATTCCACCGAAAAGAAGCCGGAGAGACCCCTTGGCTGGAGGTGATTCTTGATGACGTCTTCCAAGTTGAGGGCCATAGCTGGCATCCCCTTTGACTCCAGGACTCCTGTGATACGGACGTTATTGCATCTCGATCTACCTTCTTGGTCGTCCAGTTTGGCTGCCATCTGGCGGTTCTGTGCTCCCAATTGCTGGACCTGTCGCTGGAGAGTGGCTGTGTCCTTCGTGAGAGACGCTCTTTTGGTTTCGACTTCAGTCATTCTTGAGGCCATTTTCTGGAAGTCTGCTCGGAGGAACGATATATCTGAGGAAATGGACCCCACTGTTGTTTGGATGTTCAACAGGGCGGATATTATGTCTAGCAAGGTGACTTCCGGTTGGCCTTTGGGCGTGGCACCGACCTCCGTGGGTGTCCGCTGGGTGGTTGCATCCGTCGCGTCCTTGGAGAAAGCATACTTGTCTAATTTGGCTTGGTGGGTCGCTCGTGGACCCCGCACCCCATTGGGCCCTCTCCATGGGATTGCTGGTATTTTGCAGTACTCACCGCCGCCTGCCACGTGACAGCGTGTCACCTTGCGGCCTGTCGGGTTTCCTGCTTGACTGTGAGGTGCCTCTAGTTCCGGTGTAGGTCTAATTATTCCTAGCTCAGTGTAGTCTGAGTCAATGGCCTGTAGCGATTCGTTGGGTACTGAATTCAAGGCCCTGAGCTGGGGGGTCCCTTGAAATATGTGGGTCGTGAGGCCTCTCCGCGTTTATCGGCGCAGTCCCAGTACGGTGCCTCAGGTAGCTCGGAGTGCGCGGGGGATTCTGGTCCTTTCCGCCATGCCTGTGTGCCCTTTACCTATTGTTTGGGGGGGGGTTTGTGTGGGAACTCTGTTGATGATAGTGGCACTGGATTGCCAGGGATTCTGGAGCTCCAAAGGTGGAGCCACTCAGTGCAGCCAAGCAGTGCGGGCCCTCCAGTGTTGAAGGAACTGCAAAGGATCTAACCACCAGGGCGTGGACCCCCCACTTGGGAGTCTCAGTGTTGTGTTTTATGCCCCTCTCCCTCCAGTAGCCTGGTCCATGAGGTGGGTGATACAGATGGTCCCCCGGGGGCCTCCGGTGCACCGTGCCTCAATATCCCCCTCTCTTGCGTCTCTTCTAGGGTGCCACAGATGTTCAGTGTCCTGTTGTTGGCTGAGGGAGGGGCACCGCCGGTGTCTGGGCTCCGCAGGCTCCTCCCGACGTGAAGCTGTGATGGCCCACCAGGCGGGAGTTGCAGGTCGCAACCGGGGCTCTCCCGGTGCTTGAAATCGCTGCAGTGTTCACTTGCCCCTACAGGGCCTCCCCAAGTCCTCGTGGGTGTCGCACCAAACAGCCGCCCTGGCGCAGTCCCCACACCAACTCTGAGCCCTCCACTCCTCACTGTAATGTCAGCGCTCCAGCTGACTTACGTTGTGTGGTGACGCAACGCGCCCCCCGGCCATTTTGTGGATGCGCGCGCATCCCAGTAGAGAAAGCGCAAGTGCCGGAGCCGGGAGTGAATCGGCTCGCCGCTCTCTGATCGATATTATATGATAATAAACCCCTGAATCTTCAGCCTGTTGTCCTGTCGTTATTACAGGAAGGACAAGCATTACAATGGCGACGAAGATGGGATGAAAAATAAAAACGGAAAAAATCGAGCAGTGGACCCAAACAGGTGCAACCATCAGGCCATTACATGGGGCCAGAGAGAGCCACGGCCAAGCCACAAAAGAGGTCCAGAGGCAGGACAACGACAGCCAAGCCACACAAAAGAACACCAGGGACATCAGAGAGCGCGGCAGAGCCTACAACACCCCACTCCACGAAGGAGCCATAGGAAACCAGGTACGGGGAGCCCCCCCATGCAAACAACCACAGAGGGAGCCAGACAGGGCACACAGAAGGACAGAAAGGGCACGCAGCAGTAAAGGAACGCAAGGGGCACCCCCACAGTAACTACACACCCGAGGGGCAGGAGCGCTGGCGACTTCAGGGAAGAGTGAAGGAGAGGAGACAAAGAGTCCCCAACTTCAACCAAAGATGCAGGAGGAAGACAGCACACCAGGCAGTCCCAAGGGCCAAAGTGGGAGCGCACTGCCGCAAAGGCGCGAAACCATGTGTGCGCAGGTGTCTTTTGCAACAGCGCCTGTACCGTTCCTGCCCAAGCCAGGAGAACCCCTTATAAAGTGGGAAGACTGGAGAGATTACATTGATAACTTTATTGAAGTACTAGAGGATGAAAACGAGGAGAAATTTACAAGTAAAAGGAAGAAACGGATACTATTACACAACCTGGGTCCGGAGGGGCTCAGAGTATTCAAAAACCTAGTACCTAAACAACGTGATGATACCGACGACGATGTCTATGCCCATGCAATTGAGGAATTAAATGAGCACTACAGACCAGCAGTATGTGTCTCAATTGACCGATACAATTTTCAACAGAGAAAGCAGGAAGCTGGGGAATCGGTTGAAGAGTATGTCGCGGCATTAAGGAAACTAGCATCCACGTGCAGATACGCCGCATTCCAAGACGAGTTCATAAAAGACCAAATCGTAATGCACACCACAAGTAAGGCTGTGCAGGTTAAATTATGGGCAAGCGGGGATGCCTCGCTGAAGGAAGTCATGGCAATAGTAAGAAAAGCAGAGTTGGCACGACGATGTGCGGAGGCGGCGAAGAAAGAGAAGTTGGCCAGACCTATGGTGAACAGAATAGAAGAGGAGGAGCCCTGAAAAGACAACAGGAACAAGGGAACCCCACAGAAAGGCCCGAACAGGTGACAAGGAAATCCAGGCCCACCAGGAAAACAAACGGGAGGCGGCAAGAATGCCTGTTACCGATGTAGAAGCACGGCACACACGGCCTATGTATGTTCTGCGGGATTGTAGGGCATTACGAGAAGGTGTGCAGTAGGAAGTCTGCCAGGAGTGTAGTAAAATATGTCGACCAAGGACAAGAAGACCCAGAGGAGAGCAACCACGAGGAAGAGGACACGGTACTCTGCATTTACGACCAGGTGCTATGCGTGGATACCAAGAGATCGAGAAGCCGGTGCTGGACATGACGATTGGTGGAGTGCCAATAAACATAGTGGCAGATACAGGTTCGCCCTACACAATAGTCCAGAGGGCGGTGTGGAACGAGACATTTAGACCACATTTGGGCTCAGAGTTAGAGCGGCTGGACATAAGGCCTGTCACATACAATGGAGACCGCATACCCATGGTGGGGTTCAGACTATTAAAATTCGAATTTAGAGGACGCAGCGCGAACTGCAAGCTGTACGTGTCAGAAAAAGGACTATCGGTACTGGGGTGGATGGACCAGGGTGACCTGGGCATCAAACTGGACCCGGGAGGAGAGGTTCAGGTTTACTCATCGAACCAGAACGATGGCCGGACCTGGACAGATGGAAAAGGGAATACCCTAAGGTGTTCGGAGGCAAGGTGGGGAAACTAGAGAAGTTTTCGCACAAGATTGTACTCAAAGCAGGAGCGGAACCAGTGTCCCACAGGGCGAGGAATGTGCCCCTCGCAGTGAGAGACGCAGCGCAGGTAGAACTGCAAGAGTTGGAGAAAAAGGGCATAATCGAACCAATCACGTGTGCCGAATGGCTGGCACCACTGGTGGTGATGATGAAACCCAGTGGGAAGGTCAGGCTATGCGTGGACCTGCGTGAGTTAAACAAGAACATCGTAGTGGAGAAGTTCCCCTTGCCACGGATTGAAGAGATGTTAGCCAAAACAAGAGGAAGAAAGTGGTACTCCACCATTGACCTAACCTCAGCATACCACCAGATCGCGTTGCACCCGGAGAGTAGGAGGCTGACGTCATTCATCACCCCCTTCGGATGCTACCAGTTCCGCCGCATGCCGTTTGGACTGGCGTCAGCGGCAGCGGTTTTTCAAAAACTGACGCACCAATTGTTTAAGAGCGTGGACAGCATCCAGTATTTTCAGGACGATATCCTAGTGATGGGACGAGACAAGATAGACCACGACGCGAAACTTGCTAAAGTGCTGAGGGTGCTCGAGGGTGCTGGAGGAAAAAGGCCTAACTGCAGAGTGGGAGAAGTGCCGCCTAGGTATAGAGTCAGTGACCTACTTGGGACATGAAATTGGGGTGCAAGGAATCACGCCCAAGACTGAGAATGTGAAAGCGATTTGCGACGCACCACCCCCCACCAGCAAGGAGGATGTCAGGTCCTTTTTAGGCATGGCAGAATATTATAGTAAATTTGTTCAACATTTCCCAAGAAAAACACACCACATGAGACAATTGACAAGAGAAAAATCAATCTTCAGTTGGACGGAAGAGGCACAAAGGGAGTTTGAAAGTATAAAGATGGACGTGGTAAGAGCCGTACCCCTGCAAGGTTACAACCCCCAAAGGAGAACAGTGCTCACGACAGATGCCAGTGACAAGGGACTAGTTGCCGTGTTGATGCAGGACAGAGGACAAGGAGTGGTCGAGACATTGAGCTTTGCATCTCGCACACTGAGTGACACAGAAAAAAAGTTCAGCGTCATAGAAAAAGAGATGTTGGTCGTGGTGTGGGCAATGACAAGGTTCCGACAATTTCTATGGGGAACACGTTTCCAGTTGAAGACTGATCACAAACCGTTGGTGAAAGTACTCACCTCAAGTTGGCATGCCAGTGCCACACCCAGAATTTCAAAGATGACTCTGAAGCTTTTAGAGTACAGATACGATGTGGAATATATTCCGGGCAGTCGGAATAAAGTGGCAGACTACTTGAGTAGGGCGGCAGCCATGGAGACGGAAGAAGACAAGGAAGCTGGAGAGGAAATGGTTGTCTTGCTGGATGACCAGGAGAGGGTCATTAGCAACCAAGAGTGGGACAAAGCCTATAAGGAAGATCAGGACATACAGGAGGTGAAGGAGTGCATAGTGAACGGGTGGCCAGAAAAGAAACACCTCAGCGAGAATCTACGGAAGTATTATGAGGTCAGGGAGGAACTTATGTGAGATGAGGGAATGCACACCCTGGGAGGAACTGTCAGTGGATGATAAGGGAGTGTTTGTATACAAAGGAGATAAGGTCATCCCCCCAGCAGGAATTGTTCCGAGATTACTAGCGATACTCCATGAAGGACATCTGGGGATCGGGAAAATAAAACTACGGACCAAACAGGGATACTGGTGGCCAGGCATGGACTTGAAGGCCGAACGACACATCAGGGAATGCATCCAGTGCCAAGGAGCGGACAAAACGCTTAAGCCGTTGAGACCTGCGTTGGGAAAATTTGACTCCCCGAAGAACCTGTGGGAAGAGCTGTCGATTGATATCTTGGGCCCGATCTTGGATGGACAAGGAACCCAGAAATATGTGTGCGTCCTCATAGGCAGGTTTTCTAAGTGGCCAGAAGTGAAGGTGGAAGAAGTAATGGACACAGAGACAATTCTAAGGTTTCTGAATGATACGTTCATGAGAGAAGGCATTCTCAAATCCATACTGAGCGACAACGGTCCTCAGTTCACCTCAGAAAAATTGACTAAATTCATGGAGAGAAATGGCATCCTATCCAAACACACCGCCATATATCACCCGGCTGGTAATGGTCTAGTCGAATGCTTTAACCGAGTGGTGATGGGGTCGGTACAGGCGGCCATAACGAGTAACAAGGATTGGGAGAAAGAAATATGGCAAATGATCTGGGCATACCGAATCACCCCCACGGGAACAGGGTACAGCCCCTTCCAAATTCTGAGGGGCCGAGATCCTTTCACGAAGGACAACCGAGTGTGGAAGGAGAAAACAGTAACCAGCAAATGGTCCCCGGCAGTAGTTCAGGCGAACTTAGAGAGAGCACAAGCTGTCTACGCCAAGTACTATAACTTACGAAGGAATGTGAGAGACACTGGATTGGAGGAAGGTGAATGGGTGAGAGTCAAGTTGGCGGTAATGCAAAGGAAGGGAGACAGCAAATATAGTAGACCCCTTCAGGTCAAGGAGGTGTCTGATAGAGCTGCTCTTTTAAGTGATGGCAATGTATGGTTGCAAGACCGCATGGCAAGATGCAATAAAATATTACAGTGGAACTCTGGTGAGCAGGAGCTGGAAGGGGCAGCGGAGCCCAATGAAGGAAATGAACTCTCCAACTTGGAGGTGGACATGGAAGATGGAGACTCGAACGAGGAGCAGGGCAGCAGAGGTACCCCCAGAATAGAGATGGAGAGGAGTGCAAGGAGGTCGACGGGGAGCCCAGCTGCACCGAGCCAGAGAGAAGGTAGTGGAGAAACTCAGGCGAGAGAAGCTACAGCTACCCCGGTAAGACATACCCGAGGGGGGAGAGCGGTGGTGAGACCATCCAGGTTCCAGGACTATGATATGAGCGATGGACTATAAATTTGCATGGTTGTTTCAGTGGTGGAAAAAAGGGGAGATATGTAATGTCGGCGCTCTAGCTGACTTACGTTGTGTGGTGACGCAACGCGCCCCCTGGCCATTTTGTGGATGCGCGCGCATCCCAGTAGAGAAAGCGCGAATGCCGGAGCCGGGAGTGAATCAGCTCGGCGCTCTCTGATCGAAATTATATGATAATAAACCCCTGAATCTTCAGCCTGTTGTCCTGTCGTTATTATAGGAAGGACAAGCATTAAACTCACCGGTGCTAAGTCGTCTTGCTAGGCCAAGCGGGCCGCGGGTCTTCCAATTGCGCGAGACCGCAGCTCCGTGCACGTCTGTAGGCTGCTCTCTGCCGGGCGCCCGCGGATCTGCAATACTGCATCGTGTCCGCTCCAAACTTGATCAGGATGTGCCGCAAGTGTTCCGATGCCAGGAAACGGTCTTAGGGGGTTGTTTTGTTACAGGATAAGTGTCCGGATTAGTTGGGAATGCTCTTGTGCTAGCCAGAGCTCGGTTAGGTTGCGGCCATTACTCTCGGCTGCATCCCACGCCCTCAAGTACCCCCTTTGTTGATATACATGTTAACTCTTTAAGGAGCACGGGTACTGGACCTTGAACACGCTCCTTGTCCCCCTCTCTCTACATGTTATATTACAATAATGCATGTCAGTATGACAGATTCCTACCTTTTCGAATGTACTAACTAGTAAATACATTGAAAATCCTAATGTGTTAAATTCGTTCTAAGCAATTGAAATTAGTACATGTTAGAAACACAATATATGAAAGTTTCATGAAGGCATCATTAATTAGGAATGTGTAGCACCGACTTTTCTTTTGTCATTTCGTTGCACACGTTAACACATAATAGATACATTTATTTTTAATTTGTCATCATATTCAGGTTAAATCTTGATGATTAACTAGCTACCATTAGATATAGATAGATGTATAAATGATAATAAAGTATGATTAGATATAAACTACATAAGGCGAGAGTTCAGCATTTACAGATTTCTAACACAAGTTATTCTTTTGACATTAGAGAATCACAGTCTATATTATTTATACAAATTATATTATCTAGACTATACCTTTTTCTGCATGCTTTTACGATGCAGTAACTAAAAGTCTTTTGTTTTTTCATAGTTTCTTGAACGTGTATGGTGCACGTTTATTAGTTTTCTCTCAGAAAGTGTCATAATCTGGTTTTCTCATGCCACCAAAGTTTATATGTAATTTCTTCTCCAACAACACCGAGTTGGACATCTCTGTCGATCCTATTGAGATAATTTACAGTTACACTCAGTACTGTTGTGAATGAGGACATCGACAATCTCAAAACCTGCAGCTTCCCCAAAGAGATATTGGTGGCTTATTTCTTCCTTGCCATGGATCCAATAAAGGCAAACTTTCAGCTCCTGTCGGATAATAACCAGTGTTAGAAATTGGGTTTATGGTTGACTGGGGAGTGAGCCCTGGTCAAGCAGTAACCACAATCCTAGTCAGGGTAAAGAATCAGCAATACCTAGATTACCATGGCTCACCCTTTGGTAGCTTGGCACAGAGCAGTCAGGCTTAATTTGAAGGCAATGTGTAAACTATTTGTACAACACGTGAAACAGTAAACACAGTGAAAACACCATGCAAAAAGATGCTGCACCAGTTTGGCAAAATTGAGAATATTTCACTAAATAAAACACAACCAAAATGACAAAAAAGCAATAAGTAGAACTTGCAAAATTGATTTTTAAAGAACAAACTGTAAAATAGCGCTTAGAAGCTATAAGCGCTTAATTGGTATATCTAGTTGCACCGGACTGGGACAAAGTCAAACATTCAGGCTGACCAGGATTAAGCGTAGGTCGGCTACAGGGACCAGGGTTGGCCCGCTGAACAAAAGTACCTTGATCCTGGATGCATCAATGTTGAGGGATGTGTGGTGCAGTCGAAGTGATGTGTCTGTGTCGATCCATGCAGTGGTGGCGATGCACTTATCCTGATTTGTGCAGCAGCAGCGATGCATTGGCACTGAGGAGCGCAGGGATGCTGAGTTCTTGGCACCATCGTCGAGGCTGTCTTCGATGGAGATGCAAAGACCTTGCGCTAGGTAGAGCGTCATGCAGTGGTGGTTCCGAAGGCTATGCTTTAGGGCCAATCCACACAGCAGAGGCGATGCGTTGGTTCCGGTCACAGAAAAGGAGCGATGCACTAGTTCTGATCAACGCAATGGCACTGATGCACCGGTTCCATAGAGGATGCATGGGTTTTGCTGAGACTTCTGATCAGGAGGTCAGTCAGCTAGAACTTGAAGTCACTCTGGGTTTCCTGGTTCATGTGACGATGTCCAGTCCTTCTCATCAGATTACACCAGTATCTTCCTTTCACAGCGCGAATAAATCCTCCTGCTTTGCTTTGCTGACCTGCTGCCCTCATGCCTGGATGAGAAGCAATTTGAAGGTATTTATTGAGACAGAAGAATTTTGGGAAGTTAAACCATCACAAAACTTCCTTACAGATTCTTCAGAAACCAGTCTGGCAGGCTTATTATTTAAGCAACCGCCACAAGATAAGAGTAAGGTCAAATTGCCAGACCCGCTCAGGGATTTCCTGAACTTCCAGCCATGAAAGAATAAGAACCTACCTGATGATGAAAATTGTTTCCACCAGATTAAAAAAGTATCTTTAAATTAGAATCCCTGATGAGAGCCCCCGGAGTCCATTCCTGGGTCTCGAAACGCATGAGCATTTCGCATAAAAACTGAGGCATTGTGACTTATTTGTTTATGTATAGCTTGAGGGAAACAATGAAAATGTAAACCCTCACTGTTAGCATAAGTTGTTCTCAGTTTTCGACATTCCCTATATTTGATGAAAGGTTATGGGAAAAGGGTTGTCGTGTTTTGTGAATTTAAAATGGTGTACGAACAATTTTGTTCTTTGTTTTATGTAGTCATGTCATAAGTATATGTATGTTTAATTTCTTTGTACTGCAAAGGTTTCTGGAATGAAAAGTGTTGACCTCTTTCTATACACCTTTGAAACAAAAAAAGATAAAAATTGTAAAGGTTGAATAAATAACCAGATCAAATTGAATTGTTTATATTTGATCCGTCCTGCAAAAGAATAGCTGGGAAGTTAATAAGTGGCCAGGTACACACTTTTTGTTATTACGTATTTGGCACTACCTGGCTCCTGTTCTTAGTGCCTACCCCCTTTGTAGGTAACTATCTAAAAGTGTCATTTTCAGAATTGCAATTTAAAACCCGACTTTACCATGAATTGTAATTTTAAATTGAGATTCCAGAGACTCCAAACTTGGGGGGTTCATCTCTTCCAAATTGGAGATTACACTTATAAAGTGTAATAAGGTAATCCCAATGTTATCCTATAGAAGAGCTAGGTCTCGCAGTAGTAAAAATCTAATTTGAGAGTTTTTCAGTACCAGAACATCTAAAAATTCAAAGTACATTTCCAACTTTATAAATACACTGCACCCTGCCCTTGGGCTGTCCAGGTCCTACCCTAGGGGTGATATATGTATTAAAAAGGAAGGCTTTGGCCTGGCAAAAGGTCTAACTTGCCTGGTCAACATGGCAGTTTAAAACTGTACACACAGACTTTGCAATGGCAAGCCTGAGGATCACTGATAAAATATCGACTCTCATAACATCGAAGTTCAGAATTATCGAGTCAAAAATATCGTAAACAAAAATATTGACACACAAAACACAAAATAATAATAGCACAAATGTCAATAAAAAATATTGTGTAAATCTTGATAACAAAAATATCAATGACAAAAATGTAGAACACAAAAATATCGATAACATTAAAATAAAATGAAATACATCAAAAATATCAATACAAACAATATCGACAACACAAACATCGATAAAATACATATAAACTATAAGGAGAATAAAAGTTAAATATAAAAAATACTATTTACTATAATACAATAAAATAACATATTCCAAATATTTTAAATACGGTACAAATGGGGGTGGTGATGGACGGAGCATCTGAACCAATCAAACACTCACACCCAGTCAACAGATCTGGGTTTCATTCATCACCGTTCTTTAGCCCACTCTGCCACTCCAGTTCAGACATGGCCATATGCAAATCAGTCTGACCCTGTGCCTCATCGGAACAGTCCAGCCCGAACTGCCGAGCCATGCCTTCCCTGGACCGGAAACAAGCTTCCTAGGACCGGTTTCTGGCATTACAGCCGTTTTCAGCCAGGCTTGCTTGAATCCAGTGGCAAAGTGAGCAAGGGACTCACGTCTGAGCATACCCTCCCAACTTATGGCGAACAAAGCAGTACAAAAGGGGGTGGTGATGGACGGAGCATCTGAACCAATCAAACACTCACACCCAGTCCACAGATCTGGGTTTAATCCATTACTGTTCTTTAGCCCACTCTGCCACCCCAGTTCAGACATGGCCATATGCAAATCAGTCTGACCCTGTGCCTCATGGGAACAGTCCAGCCCGAACTGCCGAGCCATGCCTTCCCTGGACCGGAAACAAGCTTCCTAGGACCGGTTCTGGCATTACAGCCGTCTTCAGCCAGGCTTGCTCGAATCCAGTGGCAAAGTGAGCAAGGGACTCACGTCTGAGCATAGCCTGCCAACTTATGGCGAACAAAGCGGTACAAAAGGGGGTGGTGATGGAAGGAGCATCTGGCCATATGCAAATCAGTCTGACCCTGTGCCTCATGGGAACAGTCCAGCCCGAACTGCTGAGCCATGCGTTCCCTGGACCGGACGCAAAATATAAAATTAAATAACAACAATAAATGAAATTAAAAACAATAAATAAGCGTAATAAACATTAAATAATTATCAAGGTAACAGCTCAAAGATTCGAAAAAGCTATCTCAACCTATAAATTTAAAACACCCAAACACAAACCAATAGCAAACTCTAACTAATTAAACAAACACTATAAAAACAATGAATCAATTAACAAAAATGTGCCAAATAACAGACGACCATGGAGAAAGAGCGAGAAGACAAAAGGAAAAACAACTACACCCAAAAAATATTCCACACATCCCACAATAAAGTTAAGCACAAGACTTTGGGGCTGATTACGATGGGGTCGAATGGCACATCCACGGTGTTGGCGGAAATTGTCCATTTAGTTACTCCTGCGGCAGTCCTCGCAGCGACCATATTGCAATGGCCAAAGATAGCCCATTTCCCATCCTTTTCGGAGTTTCCGTATCCCCCAGATTTATTTTTCTGCAACGGTGCAGGAGGGAGCCAATATAGACGCCCTGAGGAATGACTTACCAACCGCCGGACAAATCACAATGCCTCAACCAGCCCATCAGAATGCAGGGGAGAAACCAGCAACTAGGAGATGGCTGAAGCACAACTGCAGAGATAGAAACTCAAGTCCGAGACACCTCCACACGCTCCTGTCCGCCATGGATCCTGCTCTACAAGCCCTTCCACTGCTGTACCTGATTCACTACCAGCAGGTAAGACGCTGTCACGGTCAAGGCCTAAGGTAAGTCAATATCACATCCCCGTAAACAAGCCCCGTACAACGACAACACGCAACTGTTGCGCTGAAATAAGTGTCCAGTACATCAACAACACTGACTACACTGCTAACTCACAGAACACCTACACACCATTACTCCACCTCAACAAAGGGAGCACGAACTACAAAGAAGCGAATGAATGCCAAAGTGTCAGGAAGAGTCTATCTTGACAGCAGGAAACTCTGACCTGAGACTCATGTCAACCCTCCTCCTCCTCACACCTGCCTTTCACTCATGTGTATTGAAGTGACTAATTCAAGAAATGAAGAGTCACTGTGCAGATTAACACCCTTGGAACTGTTCATACTGCATGTTAAGTCCTTCAGACAGCTCACACACTTAAACTTAGCCTCATACAGATATCATACGTCAGCAGCACTCTATGATAATAACTAAACTAGCCTAATGTGGAGTGCACAGTGCAGCAAAAGCATGGAGAAATTACAGTTACCATTTTTACATGACATGCAAGAGGTACCACATATCACACTACACATAGGACATCAAATCATACATGGGTGGCACAGTGATTGAAATTGAAAGAAAGTAACGTCTGTGCAATATCCCTGTGACACAGTAATGTAAGCAGTGCATTGGCCCAGGATGATATGAACTGTCACAAGCCATACTGTTCTGGGGTGAGTGTCTGAAAAGTTTCAACGCTCGGTCCATCATCTCCTTGTGTTCGCTTTGTTCACTCTAAGTTGGCATGATATGCCCAGACGTGAGTCCCTTGCTCACTTTGCCACTGGATTCAAACCAGCCTGTCTGATGAGGGCTGTTAGCCTGAAACTGGGCCTAGGATGCTTATTTCTGGTCCAGGGAAGACACGGCTTGGCAGTTTGCGCTGGACTGTTTCTATGCGGCACACAGTCAAGATTGATTTGCAAATAGCTGTGTATGAACTGGGGTGGCGCAGTGAGCTGAAGAACAATGATGGATTAAACCCAGATCTGTGTCTGGGGGTGAGTGTCTGAAAAGTTTCAGTGCTCCGTCCATCATCCTCTTGTGTTTGCTGTGTAAGCCATGCAGTGACCAGCCCCTCATCTGTGTCTACTAACTGGACATGTGTATGCCACCAGCAAACACTCACGGTGACACTCACTGACAGTCAAACCCAAGTATGACCTTCACACATATACCTCATATACCCATCTCCCACCTTCACTACTCAACACCTGTGAGAAGCACAGATAAAGTTGTAAATAAGATCCTGTGAGTTTCCTGATAACCAATGTTCGACCCTTGAGCTCATGCCATCCTGTTAGTGCTTAGACCATGGTCTACAGTCCTTAGGGTGGGGCACTGTTCAATTAGCTAATCCCGGGCGTGGGGCCCCGCACCTGCGACAACAAATGCTGGGTCAACCGTAACTTTGCCTACTACACAGCCTCTTTTCTGCAAGAGTTTTTAACATGTCACCATCTTTGGCCCCATGACATGCGTTACTTTAACGTGTCCACTCTATGCCGCTATCTGATGGGGCCAGTCTTGTCTAGAAGTTAAGTGAGTCATTGATTCTCATCGAACTGTATATATATATGAACTCTTTTGTACTGCTCCCATAGTACTTTTTAATGGTTGTACATGCACCTTACTCATTGCACTTAACTGTATTGTGGCATAACCAATGTTCAAACCTAATATGATGTTTTACAACTCGCCACGTTAAACACAAAGGGGTGGTGCTGACATGTTTTGATAGCACAATCCTCCAGCAAAGTCATGATGTAAATGACTATTTCATTTGACATTTTATCGTTTTAGATTGGCTACTGCACCTACGGGCACCACACGCCTCTGGTGCAACTAAACTGGTAACAACTAGGTTACTACACCCCATTACCAGTGAATTAAGTGTAGATTACATTTCTTAGTTTAGGTCCTGAAGAACTGCAGCCAGATCTTTCCAACTATACAGGCAAGAAACATGTTGACCGAGTAATTCTAATGCAACTGCCTGCAACATTATTGTAGACAGATGCCACACCCATTTTAATCAGGGTGGCAGACAGGATTATTAAATTAGTTTCCCTGATCCTCCCATTCCCCTGCTTTAAATCACATGGTCATTTAGAAGCCACATCACTGCACTCCTACACTCTAGGGCCCCTTACACACACCGCATCTAACGGCAAGGAATAAAAGATCTCCGCTAAAGAGCCCCCACTGTGGGTGCCCGTCGGGTATTGCAGCGCCGACCCGACGAGGAGCATGCCCGATGATGAAGCATGACACCCAGTAGGCTAGGTGTGTGAGGGCCCTCATTCCGAAAGGAAGGATTCTGCATCTTCCCTCTTGGTAGCCACCATTGGATCTCGCCCAAAGTTTTTGTCTGCCCCCCCTTAGGAACTGCATACTCCTTTTTGCTTGTTACTTCACTCATACCCCTCATATATCTCCCACCTTCACTACTCAACTCCTGTGAGAAGCACAGATAAAGTTGTAAATATGATCCTGTCAATTTCCTGATAACCAATGGCACACCCTGGTGTGTATCTACAAATGTCAGAATTCCACTAATCGATGTCTGAACCAATGCTGATCACAAACAAATTGCCAAAAACATGTATCACAAACCACATCAAAATAAGTCAAACAAGCTCAGCCATGTGCAGCCAAACAGTGGATAGTTAATGTGATCCTAGACAGCACCAGAATAGATAACATTTCTACTCTGGCCAACTGCACAGACACCATCATCCAAACCAATCAATACATACATGAAAAATGCCAATCATAAATACAAACTGTGTGAAATAAGACAAATCTGCAAACAAGGACATAGACACTCCACCAGTTACAAAGTGAGCATGGTGTTAATGTGTAGCACAAACATGCACATGCACAATCCTGACCAGTGACTGTACCAATATAGGAGGCCATAGCACAATTGAGCACTCAAAACAAGCTAATGAACAATACTCCACATTCCTGCAAGTGACATTTACACAAGAAATGCACTCTACAAATTAGCCCTGGGCGTAGTGGGCGTAGTGGGGCTTCGCGGAGCTACGTGAAGTGGGCGAGAAACTACGCCCACCTCCGCACTCCGAGTAGCCCCACTACGCAAACACCACTGGCCGCCACCCGCCTCCCTCCCGCCCTCCCTAAATACTTTCAATGAAACTAGTAAAATAATTAAAACGCACTTACCTTGCCCGCCGCTGCCCGCCGCGTCCCCGGGGCTCGCTATCTGCAGTCTTCCGTCTTGTTTACTAATGCGCATGCGCGGGCGGCCGCGCATGCGCATTTCTCACGAGAAAATGCGCATGCGCGGCCGCCCGCGCATGCGCATTAGTAAACAAGACGGAAGAATGCAGATAGCGAGCCCCGGGGACGCGGCGGGCAAGGTAAGTGCGTTTTAATTATTTTACTCGTTTCATTGAAAGTATTTAGGGAGGGCGGGAGGGAGGCGGGTGGCGGCCAGCTACGCTCCGTCTGCGGAGCGTGCGTAGTGCCGCCTGGCTACGCCCGCTCCGCAAAATGCGGAGTAGGCGGCACTACGCACACTCCGTGCACGGAGCGTAGCTGGCCGCCCACCCCTACTACAAATTCAACACACATCTGAATGTATTCCAATAAACAAACCCCTCACAAAAATGTCATGCAAAAAAAACATTAGACACACATGGACCAGTCAGTAGAAAGAGCCAAGACAGGTCGAAGACTGCATCCCTCAACAACAAATACACAACATATGCACATAAAAAAACATTACATAGCAAACTCAGCTGGACATCAGGGGGACTCACACTGGGCAAGGACAATGCAATATACACTGACAGCAGTGCATGCACAGTAATCAGCGTGTGAACACCACCAAAACCAGTTTCACATATATCTGAGTGCTCCACCATGAACTTCAACATCACAAATCATCACAGCGCACAGATCACATCACACTCAGGATGGGTAGCATTACCGCAGCAAACAGATATACACTTTTGCTATCACCTACTGCTGCACAACTCTGGAAAACACAGATGCATGGAACATGACTAGAGGTCTGTGCTGATAAATCATCTGCACTGTACCTGAGCAACCATGACTGCAATCAAGTAGAAGAAAATAGCACATAACAAATTGTGAAACAGTCCTGAGAGGCACATTGGTCCGGGACACAGATCATCCTCACACAGTACAGTGTCACACTATGAAGTGGTATGGAGGGTCACACACTGGCAAGGCATGGGGTGGAAGATATTAGACTGAAGTGGTGTGTACATTAGTATTGGACAGGTGAGGAGTGTACAGAGCAAAACCACATAGAGGAGTAACTCACAATGTGTAGGCATCAAAAGCTCCTCTTGGGGCTGGTATGACTCTTAATACCACATAGTGGTCAAAATACAGTGTAAAATGACATCAATGTATGTGAAAAGTCAATTATAATGTTAGTTTGCCTGAACCGGTTGGAACAGTGAGCACAAACGTATGCAAGAGCCATGGCTGATCATCAAACGACAACACACAGGCATTGCAGTGACACACTCTGCTTACTCACAAATGACAGCGACAACAAGTAGTTGTACCCCAGGACGTCAAGGTCATACTGACACACTGCCCATTGCTCAACAAACAACTCCTACATGTGCACACAATCTGAAGCAGGTGTCTGATAATGTAAACAAACAGGCACCCATTAACTGGATCATACATGTGTGTAGGTGTCATGTTCAAGGGCACATACACATCAATACTTCAGCTAATGACAGGACAATCGCACTGTCTGGCTACTCCAGTGCACACATTCTAATGTACCCATGTGACTATGAAGCCAGGCCTACACAAGATGACTACACATCTCCACTGCTGTATACACTTCAAGATAGATTCCACAGATATGTTGGACCTTGTCCACCCCGCAAATTATCATGTGACCAGATTTCTCTGTTGTTGTGGTACAGCATCCAAATATAACATGTGTACAAAATTAGAGACCTGATAATAGAATGATTAGGATAAGAGTCGATCATCACAGACAACCATCATTGCACCCTCAAGCCTCTGTCTAAAGAAGCTCAAAAGTTGCTGTAACCTCTGGCAATCTCTGCAAAAGAAGATCAAGTATATGCCAATGTGAATGTGGCAGACAGAGCAAGTAACAGATGAACATTGCACAGCATCATTAACAAGCACCGCAACAAAGCTCAGAACATGAGTAACAGTCTTTATTACATAAGCTCCGTATAGGCATCAAAAGTGCAAAACATCAAGGCCATTGGCCAGTCCAAATTTCAAGTCCGCAAATGTGTGCATGAAAACGTGCACAACAACTAGGTAACACAGTCCTGCCATGGAAATCACTGCAGGACAGGAGCTTCAAATGGATAATCTAGGCACCGCTCCGGGAGAAATGGTGTAGGAAGGGGACTTGACCTTAACTTTGGGCTTAAGTTGAACTGGGAGGGGGCCGAGTGTCTGGGCCAGTTGGACGACTGGACCTGGGAGGGGGGAACTGGCTAAGATAGAGGGATCCGTGCTTGTGGGAGCTTGAGGGGCTGCTTAGACCGGGTGGAGTGCTGGCACGGGGAGGTGAAGACATGCTGTGTGGAGACTTAGTGGCTTATGGTGAATGTAGAGGGCTGGCTCTCAATTGTTTGGGGATTCGATATTGCACAAGTGTCTTGCCAGGAGTGAGAAGTGAGGTGGGCACAACAGCCTCCCTCTTCCCCAAAGGTGTATCAGGTGGTGGTGGCCCTCCCCGTGTGGATTTGCTGGACCTGGTGATACGTTGGGGGTGAGGTTGCCTCATCCCCTGCATCCCCTGTTGTGGAGGTTCACTCCCTACTTTGCTCTCTTGTTCATGTTTCACAGGGATGTGAGTGGGAGTCGACGTTTTGGGTGAATCTGCCTTCTGAAAGTGTTTTTTGGCTTAGTGGTGTGCCCTTGTATGGTGATGAATCAGAGGAATGTAATGTGGATGCATGCTTTCTGGCCTTATGTCCGTGAGTGTCCTATTATGGGCTTTTTGTTTTGCGGTCATGTGTGCTCTTTGTGTGCTGTGGTGATGGTGTATGGTGTCTGGTATGCTTAGAGTGCTGATGTTGTGTGCTGCATGTGGAGGGCTGGGTGCCTGAGGGCTCTGGTGTGTGTGTACTCTGGTCAGGTGGAGGCACTGGCAGCGTGGTTGCCGAAGGGACAGGAGCTGGACTGGGAGCTTGGGACTGCTGAATGGCTGCCATCACTGTGGAGGACAAAGACTGGGCAGCTCCCTCCATGAACGCAACAACCTGTGATAATTTGTTGCTATGATCCTGGAGGGCATTCAGGAGAGCAGTGTGATCCACACACAGCTGCTGCAAAATGTCTATGGCCTCGACATTGAGGGCAGCAGGAGAGACAGGGGCAGGGGCAATGGTGCCCTGGGGGTGAAGGAAACTCTACTCTTCTTAGGGCTGCAGGCACGATTATCACTTGGGGGGAGAATCCGGGAGGGTGGACACAGGATGAGGTGTGCAGGAAGAAGATGCAGATGGAATGGAATGGAATGGAATGAGGATTTGTAAAGCGCGTTGGCTACCCAGGGGCGTCCCAGCGCTGCGAAAAGATTGAGTTGAGCCGGAGGGGCTGGAATGAGTGGAGCTGAGTGAAGATTTAAACCGAAGTTTTGCTGAAAAGCCAAGTTTTTAGAAGTTTACGGAAGGTGAATAGATTGGGTTCTGATCTTATTGGGAGGGGAAGAGAATTCCAAATCTTGGCTAGGTTGTAAGAAAGCGAGCAGGCTCCACACCTAGCTTTTCTAATGGTGGGACTGAGGCGAGGTGGGAGGTCGCGGATCTGAGGGGGCGGGAAGGCTGATAGGCTTTCACCAGGGGGGAATTGATGGAGGGACCTGTTCCCCAGTAAGAGCGGTGTGCAATGCACATACTCTTGAATTCGATTCTGGATCTCACCGGGAGCCAGTGGAGGTCCCTCAATCTGGCTCTGACTGAGGTTCGGCGAGGAATATTCAGGAGAATTCTTGCCGCGCAATTTTTAATAACCTGGAGTTTGTTAAGTGTAGACTGTGGGGCCCCAGATCTTGGAATTCCTGTGGCCACCAACATCGAGGAGCTACCACTGGACTAGGAAGATGTGGAGGTTGATGTTTCTGGCTGGGAATTCTCAAGGGCACTCATGTACCCCTCCGAGGCGCAGGTCCCCTCAGTGTCACTGAACTCCTGTGTAGCAGTCGGGCCAGTAGCTTCGCCAACGGTGTCAGGCCCCTGTCCTTCCCTGCCCTCGGTAGATGCTGCAAGAGACAGAGACATAGGTTCTGTATAGTGCCATACTCACAAACATCATACGCCATACAAACTCCCACGTTTAACTACTCCATGTACTTTTAGCATATGCCACATTTATGCAATCATCAACTGATGAATGGAAACATGCTTAGTTGATAGTCATGCTCCAAGTTGCGTGGACTCAGCCAAATAGCTGGGCATGTGCCTACATTTAAACATCACATACAATTGTCTGTAGGCACACCTACGTGACTGTAGGTAAGATAGCTACACATCCAAACATGTTGTCTCAGTCACATTTGAAGTATATTTCACCGTACACCACAGATACAAAGTCAAATATATCCATTTGCAAGTGATATCACCTCCTGAAATCCACTATGATGGGAATTGAAGCACAATTACAGTTGTACATTGGTGTCAGCCGTGTAGATGTAACAATGTATTTGATGTGCACAGCACACATCTCCAAATGCACACTAACATGATGTTCACTGCTGTTCACTGCCAGTTGATATCTCTGACACTCACACTGCATCATATGTCACAAGCACACATCTTTTTGGTTAATGAAGTGCAAATAAACCGATGTAACAATGTAGTCACATAGACAATGCACAATAGCATGTGAATGGGAATTTAATGCAAGGCCTTCATAGGTTGTGACATCAACCATACCAAAATCTTCACAAGTGCCTGCCAGGCCTTCATTGATCCAAGGCATGATAGTGTGTTCTGTAGATGAAGTTGTCAGTGGTCGCCATTAGGACAGCTAATGTGTGACAATACCTACAGTCTGGCATATGACATCCCTATGTTGTGCTGACTGATGACATTGATGACACAACAATGTACCAAAATGCAGTCACTGATTAAAAGCATTAGCCACAACTTCACCATGCACTGATGCACATGGACACCCCTCCACGATGCACACACACTGAGGACTGACACTTTGAGTTAAATTTGCTCCTTATTATCTATCAAATTACAGTACAACACCTCAGCCACATCACAATTTGCCATACCCACTGATCACATCCAACCATGTTAAGCACTAAGGCCAAAACAATCTCACAATAGCCAGGTTCAGCTATATTGCATTTAAATCCCAGAGTCTAACCATTCCAGTCATGCTGCCATGTGCACCAATGGCAAAGGCAAATCAGCCAAAGAATCACTGCAATCATCACCATCTACCCCATCAGCACCTGCGTGCACTTGCTGTCACTGCGGCAGAAATTACATCATGTGATGTCATGCTGCCTGATATTAGGCTAATATGTTTTGCAAGGATCACTGAAATAATATCGAGGGACAAAATATGGGCTTGCAAAAATATCGTGGACAAAATATCGACAGTCAAAATATCGAGTTTGTATCTACAAACAGGTAAGTACAAAAATATCGAGTACAAAATATCGTTTACAATAATATAGTTGTAAAAAATATCGACTTTATTAAAAACAGTGTTAAATTAAATTAATATTCAAATTTAATTACTAAAATATACTTAAAAATACTTAAATTAACTTATAATAATTAAATAATAAATGAAAATAATAAAAATAATTTTTTTACAATCTTATTTGTTAAAACATATATATATAGTAACATACTATAATTAAATAAGATACTATTATATTACCGTACGATACCAGAAGTGTAAAAAATACTATTCCCACTCCAAAGAGTGCAAGCGTAGGGAAAGCGTTGGATAGCGTAGGGGTTAAAATTACTATTCCCACTCCAGTGGGTGCAACAGTAGGGAAAACTGACCCTGAACCCAAAAAATACCCCTTTACCCAAGAACTGAAAACTGACCCTGAACCCTAAAAATACCCCTTTACCCAAAAACCCAAAACTGACCCTGAACCCTAAAAATACCCCTTTACCCAAAAACTGAAAACTGACCCTGAACCCTAAAAATACCCCTTTACCCAAAAACTGAAAACTGACCCTGAACCCTAAAAATACCCCTTTACCCAAAAACTGAAAACTGACCCTGAACCCTAAAAATACCCCTTTACCCAAAAACCCAAAAGTGACCCTGAACCCTAAAAATACTCCTTTACCCAAAATTAATTAATATTATTTAATTACCAAATAATTATTAATTAACAATAACAATAAAGTAAATATATTAGCACATTAGCTGTAATTAATTTAATTTAATAATTAATATTCTTTTTTCCCACTTAATTAATTAACAATAACTAAAAATTATATATAAAAAAATTACTCTAATTAATGTAATTAACTAATTAATATTAATTAATTACCAATTAATAATTAAAAATATTTACAAACATATATTAATTAATTAATTATTATTAAATTACTCCCCACCCTTATCCCCTATTATCCCAACATCCCGCTCCTAAACATTAACTACAATTTATATTACTATTAATAAAAAAAAAAATTAACCTTTTTTCTACATATTATTGATTTTTTTGAGTCGATATTTTTGTACTCGATATTTTTTTATCATTATTTTATACGATATTTTCACCAACGATATTTTTGTAATCAATATTTTTATGTTGTCGATATTTTTAACTCGATATTTTGTCCATTCGATATTTTGTAGTCGATATTTTGTCTGTGCACCGTTTTGCAATGAGGCTGTCATCTCTATCATTGTGAGAAAAAAAACTGTGGGACAGGTGTGACCTCTACCAATTCACTGCTCCCTAAATCCACATCTGTACATGTCTCTAGCCACTTACACATCATCACGTGAGCACACCATTGTGGTAGCCACACAGAACACACAAGCCTGTCAAATGTACTGGGCAACACACTTCACACAATGAATTTTCCTGTGTAGGAAGGTCTCCGTTCAGACAACATTCACAAAATGTGAGATGAAAACATGGCAAGATGATTCGCCATGACAGCGTTCATGAATTTCCCACATGAAAAACAAAATGTTGTCAAAATGCAGAACTCTGCACTCAACACTGAGACTACTTTTAGAAGCCATTGCATCACACTAGAGACATCACAGGGGTCTGCACTTGCTCAGGGCTAGGATTCTTGCAGTCACTCACACGCAAAGTCACAGTTTGCACAATACTCACCCCCAACTTGCTGCTGTTGGGCCCTCAAATGTCCATCCAGCTCTGGCTGTGTCACTGCCAGGATGCATCCTATTCGTGGTGTCATGCTCCTGCGTGCCTATCTGCCACTTCCAGGGACCAGCCCCAGCGTCATTTCTGAGATGTTTTTGCTGAGCCAGCAGATGTCATCCCACCTCTTGTGGCAGTGTGTATGGCGTTGGTTTGAAACCCCGAGGGACCGTAACTTGCAGGCAATGGCCCTCCATATTGCCTTACGCTGATGGAACTTGAGCTGCAGGCATGGGAGAAAAATAGAGGACGTTTTTGTAACACTGTGTTGTGTACCACTGTGTGACAGTACAGGAGCAGGAAAACATATAGTACAGAAATACATCAATGGAGAGCAGAGCCCATACACCATGTCACATATTACACTTGGATCAACCCATATCATTGTAATGTATACATTTATGATCAAAGACACACTACATGCCCATCTCATACACATGCAGAGTGCCATCACAGAAACCAATGTGAAAATGGGCCTCAGCTGTGATGCATTATGTGAGTGAGAATGACATACAATACACTGGAAATTATGTGCAGTGGTCAGACTCACTGTGTCTTACACTACACACCACTTAATGTCCTTGACCATTGCATAGCTACATGTGTCATGGTGGTCACATTCAGGTCCCTGATCTTACATTCTCACACTCTTGTCACAAGGTGTAGGCCTGTCTTGTGTACTGCTCAGGCCTAAAATATCTCCTTCAAAAATAGGATGGTGGACAACACATATATATTTCTAAATCGTTTTAATGATGGGGCCTCTTGTAACTGGGGGCACTTACCTGCGGGGGTCCAGCTCTAAATCCCCTACCAGCACACTCACTGCTGCACATGCTCTCCCCCCTACCCGACGCCGCTCCTGACATCGCGGTCACTGCGGGGAGAGAGCAAAGACTACAGATCCCAGCGTCTCCTCACTGCCACCGGGGGCGCCGAACCGCCGCATCATCCAGCAGCGCCCGGAGGCGCATAAGAGGCAGCCACCCCAGCTGTTGAGCGGGGGCCTCTTGTAACTGGGGGCACTTACCTGCGGGGGTCCAGCTCTAAATCCCCTACCAGCACACTCACTGCTGCACACGCTCTCCCCCCCACCCGACGCCGCTCCTGACATCGCGGTCACTGCGGGGAGAGAGCAAAGACTACAGATCCCAGCGTCCCCTCACTGCCACCGGGGGCGCCGAACCGCCGCATCATCCAGCAGCGCCCGGAGGCGCATAAGAGGCAGCCGCACCTCCCGCCTCGCGGGACGCGCGCGGGTCCAGCCGGGCTAAGCCCGGGCAAAGGGCGGGCCCTCTGTGGCCCTCAGAGGCACGAGGTGGACGGGACGGGCCACCTCTCTTGGCTTCACAGCAATATAAGGTATTGTACTGTATTCCATTCACATGACTATTCATGGACTTCTTGGCTTCCCCATCACTGTCACTATTTTGAACATACTTTACTTTCAGTGATACATAAGGGGGCATACTAACTTTTTACACTACAGCCAGAGAATGGAAAAACTTATTCTGAACTATGCATCACCTACCGCTATCTGCGAAATAGATATTGATGATCATCGCCAAATTCCATCCCCGTCACATACCCCCGTCAGTTTGCCAAACTTGTCCTACTGGGAGGAACTAAATGCTCTGTGCGGGACTAAGTTTATTCCAGTAATATCTCCCTCCCCCATAAAAGGCCTCAGCATTAACACTCCCTCTGACAGACCTTGTGAACTTTCCCTACCACCCAATGAGGATAACATCCAGGCTACTGCTCTGTCGCTGGGCCAAAGTGTGAAAAGGAAGCACGACGGGGCAAATGATTACGAACTCCAACCCAAAATACTAAAACGCTGTATCGATCCCCCATCGCCTGCTATAAACTCCATCACACCAAGGGGGGTCGGTGAATGTTTGGATGATAAAGTATCATCGCCTCAATTTCAATTAATGCCTCAACTCGAACTGTTGTTAAGTTCTGTAATAGCACCCTTGCTAGAACGAATTACCGCTTTAGGGGATAGGCTGACAAGTATAGAGTCTGCTATTAAAGCCAACTCTTTGCCCGTCACAAAGATGGCAACACCCAATTGCTCCATTCCACTAACTGCACCTGAAGTGCCTATGTTAACTGACACAACAAAAACTGTTTCAGCTCCCAGCAGGTTACCTCCAACTGCTACTCAAACCGTGCACAAACCATTGTTTAATACAAAAAATGACCCGATTGAAAGACAGCCTCCTAAGAGTCAACCCCCACTGGTCACTAAAATTCCCCCTAAACCTTTGTTAACAAATTACTCTGCTGCTAGAGCAGAGCTAAACAGAACAGCACGTATAGACCTACCTCCGGAAGCCGCCCCCTTTGTGCTTGTTCTTTCAGGAGTACCAGTTCCCGCTCACAGGAAACCCGAGAGTTATCAGGACCTATTACACAAGGTCATTTTCTGGTTAGCTAAAAATAGACCCCTGCCACCCAATAAGGATGGTGGTATCCTGAGTGTTAGAAGGGTGGGCTGGTTAGGGTCACTACCTAAGGACATCCCTGGGGACCTAATCCTTGTTAAATTTAGGAATAGGAACATCGTCCCCTACTTACGATCCTCCCAGCCCCACGAAGGTGACGGCCCCATCTCCATTTGGGATTTGTATGATTTTTATCCGTGTACCCCACACATCCCCCTACCAAGATCTACAGCAGCATCCAATTATTTGCTAGAAAGGGGTGGTATTAGCTCACCAGCCCTCCATAGATATGACTTATTCTGCAAATACTGCACTGTTTGAATAGCTTTTATTAAGGGTCAAGTTTACATTTTAACCCAGTCAGTAATGTGGTTTTTATGTAGTATGTTCTTAAGCAAGGAAAAGGCTCCCATAGGTTGGGCATATGTCTCTTTTAACTTGTATTATATCATATGTATTTATGAAGAGCCAATAGCTGAGTGTCAAACTTGTTAAACTATTTTTCCTGGGAAGCATTCCTGAATTGACTCTTTATATTTGTTTTAACATTGACATAAACGTCTTTCTATGCTATTTAATTGTTTTTTAAACAAGATTCTTGAAAAAAAAATTTTTTAATTGTTTGTATAAATCTGTACATATTAGTCGTGTGTTTTGTGTATGTATTTTATATGCTTGTCTTTTATGAAGAAAAACTTCGAAATAAAGACGTTAAAAACTGAAACTGATAACTAAAAATTATATATATAAAAAAATTACTCTAATTAATGTAATTAACTAATTAATATTATTTAATTACCAATTAATTACTAATTAGAAAATATGAACAAAATTATATTCATTAATTAACTAATTAATATTAATTAATTACCAATTAATTATTAATTAAAAATATTTACAAACATATATTAATTAATTAATTATTATTAAATTACTCCCCACCCTTATCCCCTATTATCCCAACATCCCGCTCCTAAACATTAACTACAATTTATATTACTATTAATAAAAAAAAAAAATTTTAACCTTTTTTCTACATATTATCGATTTTTTTGAGTCGATATTTTTGTACTCGATATTTTTTTATCATTATTTTATACGATATTTTCACCAACGATATTTTTGTAATCGATATTTTTATGTTGTCGATATTTTTAACTCGATATTTTGTCCATTCGATATTTTGTAGTCGATATTTTGTCTGTGCACCGTTTTGCAATGAGGCTGTCATCTCTATCATTGTGAGAAAAAAAACTGTGGGACAGGTGTGACCTCTACCAATTCACTGCTCCCTAAATCCACATCTGTACATGTCTCTAGCCACTTACACATCATCACGTGAGCACACCATTGTGGTAGCCACACAGAACACACAAGCCTGTCAAATGTACTGGGCAACACACTTCACACAATTAATTTTCCTGTGTAGGAAGGTCTCCGTTCAGACAACATTCACAAAATGTGAGATGAAAACATGGCAAGATGATTCGCCATGACAGCGTTCATGAATTTCCCACATGAAAAACAAAATGTTGTAAAAATGCAGAACTCTGCACTCAACACTGAGACTACTTTTAGAAGCCATTGCATCACACTAGAGACATCACAGGGGTCTGCACTTGCTCAGGGCTAGGATTCTTGCAGTCACTCACACGCAAAGTCACAGTTTGCACAATACTCACCCCCAACTTGCTGCTGTTGGGCCCTCAAATGTCCATCCAGCTCTGGCTGTGTCACTGCCAGGATGCATCCCATTCGTGGTGTCATGCTCCTGCGTGCCTATCTGCCACTTCCAGGGACCAGCCCCAGCGTCATTTCTGAGACGTTTTTGCTGAGCCAGCAGATGTCATCCCACCTCTTGTGGCAGTGTGTATGGCGTTGGTTTGAAACCCCGAGGGACCGTACCTTGCAGGCAATGGCCCTCCATATTGCCTTACGCTGATGGAACTTGAGCTGCAGGCATGGGAGAAAAATAGAGGACGTTTTTGTAACACTGTGTTGTGTACCACTGTGTGACAGTACAGGAGCAGGAAAACATATAGCACAGAAATACATCAATGGAGAGCAGAGCCCATACACCATGTCACATATTACACTTGGATCAACCCATATCATTGCAATGTATACATTTATGATCAAAGACACACTACATGCCCATCTCATACACATGCAGAGTGCCATCACAGAAACCAATGTGAAAATGGGCCTCAGCTGTGATGCATTATGTGAGTGAGAATGACATACAATACACTGGAAATTATGTGCAGTGGTCAGACTCACTGTGTCTTACACTACACACCACTGAATGTCCTTGACCATTGCATAGCTACATGTGTCATGGTGGTCACATTCAGGTCCCTGATCTTACATTCTCACACTCTTGTCACAAGGTGTAGGCCTGTCTTGTGTACTGCTCAGGCCTAAAATATCTCCTTCAAAAATAGGATGGTGGACAACACATATGTATTTCTAAATCGTTTTAATGATGTGTCCTTGTAACATTGTACAGTTTCTGGCGTTTTCACTGAGGAAAAAAGTGGTCCATCACAGAAATCGAACAAAGCACAGAGAGGCACTAAGCAACTGGCATATAATACGCCACCAAATAATAATGGATCTTCACAATCTTCGGTGTAGAGACTTCTTCTTTATTTTTCAACAAGATGAAGAATATAAACAGCAACAGCCACAGCCAAAGCGTTTCACCCGAATGGGCTTCCTCAGGGCTACAACCAACAAGACACACAATAAATCATGGACTGGTTTCCGTTCTCTTATCCTACATGTTGCTCTTTACTTCATGAGAATTCATCCAAAATATCCAGCAAGGGAGTAATCTCATCGGTAAACAGATAATTGAGGAAAGAGCTCGGAAGGGCACAACCGTAAAAAGCCGAGCTCAAGCTGTCGTTCAAAGGTAGAAAAATGCCGAACTGAAGAGTAATCAGTTCCTTCCAAAGTCTTGTTGATTTTAGCCCTGAGGAAGCCCATTCGGGTGAAAGTCGTTGGTTGTGGTTGTTGCAGTTTATATTCTTTATCTTGTTGAAAAATTGTATGGTGTGCAGCACACCCTATTGTTGTTGACTTTGTTTGTAAAAGTTAACTCTTTTTTTGTAAAAGTTTCCCATTTCTGGGTGCCACTGGGTGAACCCCCTCTGACCGTAGGGAGTTAGAACTTGTAAATCATGAAGGAGCAATATCATAAAGATGACAATGTGCCCTGGTCACACTCATTATGAGTCGTAGTCTCTTTACACTCTGTTCCGTTTGCTTAATACTAATAATGCACTTCAACTTCGTTTTTTGTTGTTGTATGCAAAAGTTCATGTTTTATTTACATTTCAACATTGTTGCCTCACAATGTGAATGAGTTACTTCTGTTCATTTAACTTCAATGAAGGGTTCTAGCTTTAACATGTTCTGTATCCACATATGAAATATATATCCCTATGCATTTCAGGACTTATCTCTTCGTCAGGGGAATAGTGTACAATCTGAAAGAATTCAGAAAACAAACGCTGTATGAAAATCAGGGGTAGGGTCTCTTCCGCACAACAGAATAATGGTGAGGGGTGTGTAGGAAAACTTTGTGCTTAGTCAAACGAATTGTGCAAGTAGCGTGCTATAGATATTCATCAGGAGTGTGTTTGGTGCAGAAACTGCTGGATAACTATTAGAAGGCAAGTTGAGCGACGGTGAATTGATGTTAAACGCTGCTGCGTGACGTTGAACAAACGACATAGGTGGCTGGTGAACCTCGTGAGGGACTGTCTGATCAATCGGTGAAACGGAGTAACCAAGTGCCGGTGCAAATTTGGTGAAAAATGAAAACGGTGAAGCATGCGTTTGTGTGGCCAGTAGAACGGAGGTAAATCCATGCTAAATGCTGCTGCGTGACGTTAGGTAAAGGACGTAGGTGGCTAGTAAACCTCGTGGAGGGCAGGCTATTCAATCGGTTAAACGGGGTGACCAAGAACGAAAAATCGTTAAACATTGTGTCTCAACGTGATGATTGCCAGACTTTCTATACAAGTGGTAGTACATGCTGGTGCAATATAGAAATCTCACTGTATGGAAGTCCGTAGTGTAAATCTCTCACGACGTGCAAACGCTGTCTGTCATCGCTGTGTGCGCTTAGAATGCATGCGTGAGTGGTTGGTAAATCTACTTCCTACTAAAAACAAATGAGGGACTCCACTGTGTCGGCCATCTTGGGAGTGGAAACAACTATGAATCTAACAGGGAGGAGAAATGTGTCTGTGTTACACCAGGAAAAAAATTAAATAGAGTGTGTAGTTAGCAACGATTAGACATACACGTGCTCAGAAAAAAAAGGGTGGTGGAAATTCAAAGGATCGTAATGTGATCAGGACAAATAAAGGAAAATACAAAGTAGCGGACTATCATGTGTGTTAACATGAGAGTGATAGCTGATCGAAGTTCATAGTGTAATATGAATGGAGAAAAAAATTCAGTTGAAAGAAACAGTTTACAAAAAACAACTATATTCCATCCTGTCATTAAGACCCTTGGGCTGGCAGGCATCCAGTGTCTTTATCCATATTATTTCTTGTTCTAATAGTTTTTTCCTATTGTCTGTACCCTGCTTGACAGGAACAACCTCCAAAACCAAGATTCTAAGTTGGCTGATATTATGTTTCTGGAGTGTAAAATGTGCCGCAAGTGGTGATTTCATGACCTTATTCCTGATAGTACTCTTGTGTTCTGTCAAACAAACCTTTATTTTCCTTTCTGTTTTCCCCAAAGATACAACCCACCTTCCAAACCTGCAGACGCAACAAAATCAACAGACCCAACCACAAAAGCAGGGCCTTTTTCGGAGAAAGGCCCAAGTATAGTCGTCGAACCAGGCGGAGCAGAAGCCACAAGAGAAACCGTGACTACAATAGCTCAATCGACAAGGAGCAAAAAAATCTAGTCATCAACATCTCCAAGAGCACATTATCTAAATCCCAATTGGCTATTTTACAGCGAGGAACATCTTTTTTACCAACTTATCACTCTAACGAACTTGAAACGGAAGTCAGCCTGTTTAAATTCATGCGGAATTTACGATTGAAACATTATTTCACCAACATTATTCCACAAACTACCGCCATCTCTGAAGACACATGCATGAGTCTAAGAAGTAAAAGTGTGTTTGTAGCACCGATCAGTCATACAATCTTGGATTCCTATGAAACCATCACTTTAAACGAAATCAAAGATCTTTTTAAACAATCCAACCCAAAAAGAAGCAACTTCAACATCAAACAACGACAAGCCATTAACCAAATTATCAACAACAAGAACATAAAATGTTGCAAAGCTGACAAAGGAGGGGCACTTGTAGTGATGGATTTCGAATTTTACCAAAAAAGTGTCAGAGCTCATGTAAACAATCCGGAATTGTATATGAAATTAACACAAGACCCCACTGGAGCTTTCATCAAGGTTTTGAAGACCATTCTGGATAATGCACACGCCATGGGCACCATCACAGAAAAAGATAGGAAATTCTTAACTAAGAACAATCCAAGAAGTCCAAGCTTACAGATGCTTCCGAAAATCCACAAAAGCCTCCACAAACCACCATTTCGCCCAATAATATCCACTAGAGACTCAATCCATGAACCAACAGGCAAATACATAGACATACACCTACAACCACTTGTGAAGGGCATCACTACGTATGTACGGGACACAACAGACTTTTTGAACAAACTAGAACAAACCACACTTGACCCCGACATTACAATCATTTTATGTACAATCGACGTCTGCGCCTTTTATACGTCCATCCCACACAATAGAGTTCTTGAAGCAATCAAATCATTCTTAATTCACCATCCAATAAAAAAAGAACTAAAAGTGTTGCTATTGGAACTGTTACAATACACCTTGTACCACAGTTATTTTACATGGGATGGAGAGTTTTTCCAACAACTAGTTGGTACGTCAATAGGAAATTGTGCAGCTCCCAGTTACGCAAACCTTTTCATGCATTGACTAGAAATTGATAACATCCTGACTAATCCAAGATGGAACAACAAAATATTGAGATTCTGGCGTTATATTGACAACATTTTTCTAATATGGGCAGGTCCACCAGATGAGATCACTGAATTTATTTCATACATCAATGACATTGATAACCACATCAAATTCAAACATTCTGTGAGTACAAACAGTTTACCTTTTAGTAGACGTACTAGTGATCTACCAAAATAACAGGATCGAAACAGAATTGTACACAAAAGAGACTGACAGAAACAACTCATTGCACTTCGACAGTTGTCACCCTCCATCATTGAAGAGACATCTACCATATTCACAATTACTCAGAGTAAGAAGAATTTGTTCTGAACCAAACAAATATACCAACAACGTACAAAACATGCAAACAAAATTTAAGGACAGAAAATATCCGTACACAGTGTTAGATTCAGCGAAAGAAAGGGTAGATGTCACCAACCGCAAGAATCTTTTAACACCCTACACAAGACAACAATCAACCAACAGACCTGTATTTGTTTCTAAATTCTTAACTAAGAGTCACCAGATCAAAAATATCATTCTGGAGAATTGGCAAATGGTGCAACATGAACCAGATTTCAATGGAATTTTCAACCACACGCCTCTGTTTGCACACCAGAGATCAAGGAGCATTAAAGACTTATTGGAAACCACACCAAGAAACACAGCAGTAAAATACACAGGCACTAAACCGTGTTTAAATTTCAGGCACTGCAATAACGTCATCCAGGGGAACACATTGAATCACCCTTCATCTGGAAAACAGAATAAACTACTCACCAATGCCACATGTGAATCTAAAAACGTGGTGTACTTATTGAAATCTCCCTGCGGTCTCCCATACGTGGGGAAAACAGAAAGGAAAATAAAGGTTCGTTTGACAGAACACAAGAGTACTATCAGGAATAAGGTCATGAAATCACCACTTGCGGCACATTTTACACTCCAGAAAGATAATATCAGCCAACTTAGATTCTTGGTTTTGGAGGTTGTCCCTGTCATCAGGGTACAGACAATAGGAAAAAACTATTACAACCAGAAATAATATGGATAAAGAAACTGGATGCCTGCCAGGGTCTTAATAACATGATGGAATATAGTAGTTTTTTGTAAACTGTTTCTTTCAACTTAATTTTTTTCCCATTCATTTTACACTATGAACTTCGATCAGCTATCACTCTCATGTTAACACACATGATAGTCTGCTACTTTGTATTTTCCTTTATTTGTCCTGATCACATTACGATCCTTTGAATTTCCTCCACTCGTTTGTTTCTGGGCATGTGTATGTCTAATCGTTGCTAACTACACACTCTATTTACTTTTTTTCCTGGTGTAACACAGACACATTTCTCCTCCCTGTTAGATTCATAGTTGTTTCCCACTCCCAAGATGGCCGACACAGTGGAGTCCCTCATTTCTTTTTAGTAGGAAGTAGATTTATCAACCACTCACGCATGCGTTCTAAGCACACACAGCTATGGCAGACAGCGTTTGCACGTCGTGAGAGGTTTACACAACGGACATCCATACGGTGAGATTTCTATATTGCACCAGCACATACTACCGCTTGTATAGAAAGTCTGGTAATCATCACGTTGAGACACAATGTTTAACGATTTTTCGTCCACAGTCATCTCGTTTAACCGATTGAACAGCCTGCCCTCCACGAGGTTTACTAGCCACCTACGTCCTTTACCTAACGTGACGCAGCAGCATTTAGCACAGATTTACCTCCGGTCTACTGGCCACACAAACGCACGCTTTACTGTTTTCATTTTTCACCAAATTTGCACCGGCACTTCGTTTCTCCGTTTCACCGATTGATCAGAGAGTCCCTCACGAGGTTCACCAGCCACCTATGTCGCTTGTTCAACGTCAATATGGGAAAAGTGCAATTATAGCAAACATTCAATTAATAGATGCCATATCTCTCAGAACAACAAACATTAATACATAATAGAAAAAACGACCTTAGTGGTACTATTATAAGTATTGCAACACAAAATAATGTGATATACACAACATTTTATTTTATATTGATTTTTGGATCAAACATTATTATTTCTTAAATAACTTCATTTTATATTTCATTAAATTGTTAAATAAACATGCATGGAAAATAAACAACAATTTACATAAATAAGAGAAAGAGACAAACAAAAATTACAACATGTCACACTGCACCGGTCTATATTCTATTGTGGTAGGCAAAGCGGTTGGAGTTCACTACGCGTGTTTTGGCAATCTGCCTTCATCAGGTGATCGTCATTCGCACATACATTGAACAGGACATAAACTAGAAGAAAAATACAGAATATATATATATATATATATATATATATATATATATATATATATATATATATATATATATATATATATTTATGTACATATTATACAAAGGTCGCAAATAATTATATTACAGGTTATATTTACAAATATCAACAAGAGAGACAAGGTCATTATTTACAATAAAAAATATATATATATAGAAAACATTTTTTGCTATTTACAAAAATTGCAGCTCATGTATTTTGATCCTTATTAGTTCATTGTTTGGACAGACACTCTAGGCATATTCCATATTCCTATTATCCTATGGTATCTCCATTTGTAATGCAAATACTCTGTCTAGCATATATTTACCACAATCCTTTTAGACATCGAGACTTAGTGGACAATTCATGTTATTCTGTCGTTATATATATTTTTTCTTTCTCATTGTATCATAGATTCTGTTATGGCCACTCATAAGGGGTATATGGGACATGTAGCTTGGAGGGAAGATGGAAACAGAGAAAAAAGAAAAAAAAGCAAGTGAGACCACACCGCATGATGAAGGCAAAAACTCTCACAGTTGATAGCTAACTAGTATGTTTATTTGAAGCGAATACTCAGACCTAAGCAAGAAAACTGCACTTAAATGTATTTAACATATTCTAAATATACTTACATAGGTTCTATATCTCGATGATTAGAGTGAAAAGAAGATCTAATTTCTTCTATATTGTCAGCATCTGGCTTTTATGTATTTAGTTATTCTTGATAGGACATATGGTTGACCTTAAATGTAATAAAAAATAATAATAATAGATGAGGGCAAAGTTTCAATAAATTATGCTTGTTACTAGTGTAAGACATAGTCAACTGTATATCTTATTATATCCATTCCATATTTACAAGAGCTGCTATCCTATGGGTATCATAGCCTAAAGGATCGATTCTATTTACATGTGCAATGTTTATGCCACTAGAATTAACCTATTGGTATATTTTATTTATTTACCGTATATAAAACAGGCTGTGTCTTGAATCAAACGATGATTGAGATGAAAAAATGGGAAGCCGCATACGATTAACACAGGTAAATGCCGGTTTAGTGGGAGATCCAATTCGACCTAAATCGAAAGATAAATATACGTCTGAATATGGGCAGTGTAGCCTTAGTTGGTGCTCACTAGACAGAATTGTGTATCATGTAGATATATTACCTTATAAAGATCGTAACTAATCGTGCTGGTGCATGGATCCGGAAGTTTGCGATAGTGTCAAATTCAAATTTGGCAGGCGGCAGTGTTCTACTTAAATAGAATAAAATTACGAACACATATTCAGTTTAAACCTACAAGAGAACTACATGATTGCTATGCTTTCTAGACTCCGATTCAGATAGTAAGAATGCAAGGTACCTTTTAAATTCTTAGTGTTCCTTGCTGGAGACTGGTCTTTTCAGAAGTTAACAGCCGGGGGGTATTACGCAGTGATTTATGAGTCCTAAACAACCGGGAAACGAAAAGACAGCTGCTCAAATTACCACGTCTAAGCGATAATTTAACGAGAAAGTGCCGCCCTCCTAGAGCTTCATGATATCTTGTTCGGTCAAACGCCAGATCTCCCGATAGAGTTCTGCATAGGATTCCTCGCAGTAACGGGAGAGGGGCTCAGTGTGTATATTTATACCCCAAGCGTTCCCGTTTGTTCAACGTCACACAGCAGCATTTAACATCGATTCACCTTCACTCAACTTGCCTTTTAAAAGATATCCAGCAGTTTATGCACCAAACACACTCCTGATGAATATCTTTAGCACGCTACTTGCACAATGGTTTGACTAAGCACAAAGTTTTCCTATACACCCCCCACCATTATTCTGTTGTGTGGAAGAGTCTCCACCCCTAATTTTTATACAGCGTTTGTTTTCTGCATTCTTTCAGATTGTACACTATTCCCCTGACGAAGGGATAAGTCCCAAATGCATAGGGGTGTATATTTCCTATGTGGATACAGAACATGTTAAAGATATAACCCTTCATTGAAGTTAAGTGAACAGAAGTAACTCATTCACATTGTTAGGCAACAATGTTGAAATGTAAATAAAACATGAACTTTTGCATACAACAACAAAAAACGAAGTTGAAGTGCATTATTAGTATTAAGCAAACGGAACAGAGTGTAAAGAGACCACGTCTCATAAGGAGTGTCACCAGGGCACATTGTCATCTTTATGACATTGCTCCTTTATGATCAATAGAAGGATGACATGCCCACCGTACATTTAGCAGATGTGTCAGACGTGATTTACAGACAATAGTGATAGATCATGCCTTGTACTTCTGTGCAGAATGGACACATCTCCATAGGGTAAATTTGAAAGCAGAACACGCATTATTCAGTACCCTCTGGCCAATCTACATTTGAAATGTCACAAATGAACCTATGAACATTTAATGAACTATGACATTACATGGCACAGGGATTATGTGTTCAGAGTTCGAGTGTGTCAAATCAACAGTGCAACTGTATAAATGCTAAACCACATTATGTGACTCCTTTCCATCATTAAATGCAGTCAGGGATCTGTGGAAATAAGGCTATACACCCCATTGATGTTAAGTCAGCATGCTAGGCAGTGTCTCAAAAACATTTATGTTACCCAGTCTCAGAACAACGTGTGTGTTTTTTGGCTTCAAATGAGCTGCACCAGTGTCTATGTTCCCATCCTCCCCACATACTCAAGTGCAATAAGTTCTAGGTCATGTATGGACCATGCTGTTGCCAAAATATTAATGCATGAACATTGGCTTGCACTCACAGGTGCATACTAATGTACAGTAACATCATGTGAGCATTTAGAGCACTCCCAAACTTTTACTCATCCACTTACCAGTATCTCTGGAGCACCATATAGCTGCCCATTCTGCGCAAGGACCTCGTCCACCAGGACCTCCAGCTCCTCTGTGGTGAAGGGACGGGCCCTGATGTTCTCTGTTCGAGCCATGACTGGGTCCAGAGTAGAGGTATAGCAGCAGTTGGTGGAGATGAATGGCAGGCAGTAGTGTCTGAATGCAAGTGACATATGTGGCCCTCTCACAGACATTTATAGGTCCCTAGGGTTGTTTCAGTGTTACACTGCTGATGGTCAGCCTGGTTTGCATTTTTCAATTGTATCCAATGCCTATGACCGCAGTGGGGGAGCACGCCTACCGCGAGTTTAAAAAATGTATTGCAGCAACGCATTGGCAGTTCTCATTGGCTGCAATGACATTGGCATAGGCAGTGTCACACCGCGGGTAAAGGTGGTCTTTAACGCAATCAGGCATCTTTCAATTGTGGCCAGCGACCGTGACCGCAGTGGCGGAGCACGCCTACTGCGGGTTTCAAAAATGTAATGCACTACCGCAATGGCAGTTCCCATTGGCTGCAATAACATTGGCACAGGCGGTGTCACACCGTGGGGGCCAGGTGGTCTCTATCGCAATCAGGCATCTTTCAATTGTGGACAATGACCGTGACAGCAGTAGCGGACCACGTCTACCGCACCTATGGACACATTGTACTATTGCATAGTCACTTGGCAAATTGCATCACTGATCACTATATATTTACACTATATTGTTGCACCTGGTTGTAAAGTGAAATGGGAGTGTGACATTTAACTCAATGATGCCCACACATGTCATACATGCATCGGTATGTACTTACTCAAATGTCAAATTTGATCTTTGTGTGCATGTATACAGATTTGAGGTGTAATGGAGTCTAATTTTTGTGAACATGCCAATATGAGACATGGAAACTTATACCACAGTCATGATGGACTGACCACATAATCTGCCTATGTCACTGTATACAGTGCTGTATTTATCTTGATAGTTGTCCAGCTTATACTCACTGTGCTCATTGTGTAATAATGTTGTGCTTAGTAAGACTAAAGCAAGAAGGTTGGACAGGGACAGCAGCTACGTACAACTCAGCATTGTTGCTGTGTGCCACATGTGCTGTGTCAGCTACACCCAGGGCTGGTGAGACAAGATGTAGGAGTGTACCATATACCATTAACATAGTCTGATTTGAAAGTACTTAGTAGGTACATCCTGCCCACATGAATGACTACATAAGATCAAGGTGTCTGTGCATGTGACTTGTGCATTAAGCTGTTGGTACAGTCCTGTCAATGTTGTGGCTGTGTTAGTCATTATTTAAGATGTTTGCCACATCTCATCTATGAAATATATTTACATGTGTTCTTTTTCAAAATACGTAGGAGACAACCAAATTTGCATTGGCCTTTCCCAGTGCTGGGGAATATGGAGGAGAAGGACATCATAAGGAAATTCCGTCTGAATCACCTTACCCTTCAAGAGCTATGTGCTCAGTTGGAGCCCCATTTGAGGCCTCACAGAACATATCCCACAGCTTTGACACCAACAGTAAAGGTGATGGCCGCACTGCATTTCTTTGTCACTGGTTCGATTCAGTACACAGTGGGATGTCTCAACCAAAGTTCAGCATGGTGCTGTGTGATGTCCTGTCCGCATTGCTGATCTACAAGGACTGCTACATCCACTTTCCAAGGAGACATGAATTGGCAGATGTGAAGGATGGATTTTATGACCTTGAACCCATACTTAATGTTGTTGGAGCCATTGACTGCACACATGTTGGCCTAGCTCCGCCAAAGGCACGTGAGCACATCTACCATAACAAGAAGCATTACCATACCATTAATGTGCAAGTGGTATGCCAAGCGGATATGATTATCTCCCATGTATGTGCTAATTTCCGGGTTCTGCCCATGACTCCTACATACCGCGTAAAAGCATCATCCCACAATTGATGGAAAATTTGAATCCGGAGCGTGCGTGGCTTGTTGGAGTGCACACTGAGTCAAGTAGTGTGCTGTATGTGTGACATGCCGTTCTCATCAAATCTTTGTATTACAAACTTGGTCTGTGTATCTCACACCTAGGTGACTCTGCGTATCCCAACCAGCCTTGGTTGCTGAGTCTACTGAGGAATCCAAGGACCCCAGGGGAAGTCCGCTTCAATGTTGCACATTAGAGGACACGTCATGTAGTGGAGCGTGCTTTTGGGCTTCTGAAGGCTAGATTTCGGTGTCTGGACGAGAGCGGGGGTGCACTACTCTACTCTCCCTTAAAAGGTGTATCAGATCATAGTTGCATGCTCCACAACCTGGTCTAGCGCAAAGAGATCCCCCTGATCCTGGACGATGATGAGCATCAGATGCCCCCGCTGCAAAGCCACACATGCCCATTGATGATGAAAGTGGAGAAGATGAAGGTGTTGACCTGCGTCAACAGCTCATCGACAACTACTTCCCTTGAGTGTAACTGTCATTGAACAACAATGACATTGTCTGTTGGCTTTGTTGTTAGTGGCAAAGCATAGATAAGGTGTTTGGATGCTGGCTGTTGTAGGCTCACTGCTAATGGCTGATGTGTGTGGCACAGTGTATTGTTTTCCACTTACCTCATGTCTATGTTGATGGTGTTGGTGTTGGGGAATCACTGCGGAGTGCGACCCGCAGACTCATCACAATACTGACACTCTGATACTCCTCCCTGTGTAGGACTGGGGTTTCCCCTTTAACTCCGCTTGGAACCAGCAGGAGGAGGAGTCAGGAGGAGTGACGTCGACCCCTGCCCTCCTATCAGGTACTCCCGCCGAGCAGAAATGGGAGGAACGCGTATGCTGAAGTGCGCAAGCCGGAGTGGAGAGGAGTGAAGCCGGAGAACACAAAAGACCAGAGGAGCAGCGGAATCCCCCTCCAGGAGGAGTGTGGCTGGAACAGGTACGTCGCCGTCTACAGGAGTTTTCTAAATCCCGGGGAGGGAACGGGTAGAGCTTCGAGAGTTGGCACGGCTTTCTCTTCTCGGTACACGTGGTGGCGGTCCTCGGTGAGCCCATACACTCCCCTTCCCTTGGTAATAGCGGCCCAGAGTGCCTTCCACTGACCAGTGGTTTCTTGGTTTGTTTTCTCTTTTGTTACCTTGGGACGGTCCCGCTCGGAGCAAGGGAAGGCAGAACCCTCGTCAAACACCAGCAAGCCCTCAAGGGAAAGGCCCAAGTACAAAGAGACTTTGCCCTTATAGAAAGAGACTTTCCCAATACAACAGGAGCCTGTAGCTGTTACTTTACTTCTGCCAATAAATTCCAGTAATACATAATCATCCTGACTTACTCCTTGTTCTTGCCTCCACCGTTACTTCAGCCCCAGGGCCACATGACAGTTGGTCATTGTTATGTGTGATGAGTTTTGTACGGTGTTGACTAGTGGTGTGTTTTTGCTGTAATGGCATCACCTGATAGCTAAATGTCATCCTCCTGTGTCTTTCCAGGTTCCTTCACCCCATCAATGTCTCATCACAATCAGAGCTTGAGATACATTGGAATCAGAGTTGACATTGTACATGCTGTGATAAACATGGAACTTACACAAAGGCTTAGGTGTGTAAATATTGTTTATTTTCTATTAGAAGTGAATGTAAGAACATTTGTGCATAATAAGTATATGAGTTGTCAGTGATGGTAAAGATGACAAATAGAGTAGTCCCCACATTAATGGAATTACACAGTCCAACAAACTCCAGCCATCAGCATGGCTATGTGAGATATCATAATCAACAAAGTCAATGTTCAGGACAACACATGTGCCATCATGGCTTGCTCAGCGACTTGCCTTTGGTTGGTGCTTTGTACGTGATCCTCCCGTGGTGTTTCTCGGATGGCCCCTCTTGAGTTTGGCAGGGGGGCCTCTGCTGCAGGCTCAGAGGTTTCTGAGGAGTCATTGTCTTGCAACTCACCCATCTCTGTGGCCATAGCTGAGGTGGTGTGGGTTTCAGCAGGCTGGCCACTGAAGGGGGGTTGAGCCGTCATTTGAGCAGCATGTATGTCCCTCAGAACACCCACAAGGTGGCCCATGAGATCCACAAGTTGTCCCATTCGCGTGTCCATAGACCTCTGCAGCAGGTGGAGCTCATGCAGTTTTTCTACAACGTGGCCCATCTGTCCCTGGTTCTGTTGATATGCACCAAGGACTCTTGCAACGGTGGCCATGGCTTCTGTCTCAGTGTCCTCATGTGATTGTCCCCTAGTTGCCCTCCTACCTTCCCTACGGACACGGACCTGTGGCATTGGCTGTCGATCCACCCGCAAACTCTCCAAGGCATCCTCGGCTTATGTGGTATTGTTGGTAACCACTGAGCCAAGGACATTGTTGCAGGCAGCAGTGGTGATGGTGGAAGTGGCCGCAGCACAGGTTGTTGTAGCAGAGGTCAGCACAGTAGTTGTCGCTGGTGTGCTGATTGTGGTGGTGGTGGTGGGGACAATGAGGCCCTGAGACAGAGTGCGCCCTGGCAGTCCTGAGGGGCCGGGTTGTTGCTCCTCATTCGAGAAACGTAGAGAATCAGAATCAGAGAGTTCACGTTCCGGGATGGGAGGCTGGCTCTGCTGGTTGGTGGTGTTTTCAGCAGCTGTTGCTTGGGGATTTCCTGTTGAACAGAGGTTAGATTGTCAATAAAGTGTACTCCATAACCTTGGTGTCAGACCTTTGGATGTTACATTTGATACGCCAAACATTTTACATTATAATCACTTGGTATTGCTGAAAGATTATCAGCATCATGACATGATGTTGAGGTACATACATTAATTGTCATTAGTGTGACATGTAAATTACAACCATGTGACACGTACAGATAGTGTGTTTACAAGGCCATGTCATCAGCTACCAACTTGGTGCACATCAACTTTGGTTTATGCATGTATTTAGCTTACTTTTCAGAGAATCTGTTTCAGCTATGCAAAAACTTGACAATAAAATTATTTAAATGTTCTTTCATATTGTGTGGTTTTGTTTTTTTGACAGATTGACCGTGCATGTGTTGTGTTCATATGAGCCTTCATGCTTTGAAACCATGGCACTTACACATTGGATTCTGTGCTGTGCATGATTGGGCCTTGAATTTATTTCACATGTGACTTGGTGAGTCAAAGTGTAATTTCTGTGACAGTTAAATGTGCTTAGCTGTGTGCACACTGGATGTAAAATTTGGATCTATACAGAGTTGGCTAACATATGAGGGATGTGGTGGTCATATGGCTCCATGCATTTTGAGAAGGATGACAGGGTGCATGTACTGACTACCTATCTGTTAGGTAGCACAGTAGAGGGAAATGGCCACATGGTTCTGGGTGTGGGAAGTGTTCCATCCTGCTCAGGGGTGATGCAAGTGAGCATGAGAAGGCTACCTACCTGTAAGGTGTAGTAGAGAAATCAAATGGCTGCCACGTGGCTCTTGGGTGGGGGTTTTGTTACATCCTGCTTAGCTGTGAGACAAGGGTGCCTGATGAGAGTTGTAGTGCTGGCTGCCTATCCAAAAAAAACCCTCCCTGTTGAGATGGCTACCTACCTGTGCGGTTGAGGAGAGCAATGAAATGGCTGACACATGGTTCTGGGTGTGGGGAGTGTTCCATTCTGCTCAGGGGTGATGCAAGTAAGCATGAGAAGGTTACCTACCGGTAAGGTGGAGTAGAGCAATTAAATGGCTACCACATGGTTCTGGGTGGGGGGAATGTTCCATCTGCTCAGCTGTGGGACAAGGGTGCCTGGTGAGAGTTGTAGAGCTGGCTACCTTTCCCCCCCCCTCCCTGTTAAGAAGGCTAGCACCCTGTGAAGTGGAGCAGAGGAAGGGAATAGGTTTCACGTGGCTCTTGGGTGGGGTGAATGTTCCATCCTGTTCAGCTGTGGGACAAGGGTGCCTGGTGGGAGTTGTAGTGCTGACTGCCTGTACACATGCCCCCATGGAAATATTGTTAGCTACTTTTGAGGTGAATCAGAGGAAGGAAATGGTAGATATGTGAGACATGTGTTGGGAAGAGTGTGTTGTACATAAGTGCATGTAGGCCTAGGAAGTGTAGCTTTATAGTTGTGCAAGACAGTACATGGCAGTGTGATGGGATACATTTGTTGGTACTTACCAGCTTCCACTCCCCCGGCTATTTCCGTGAGACTCTCTGGATGCAGTATGGCAAGCACCTTCTCCTCCCATTCAGTGAATGTTAGTGATGGAATGGGAGGGCCACCGCCAGTCCTCTGAGCTGCCTCAGGGTTCCTGTTGGCACGGTATTTCACCCTGGTCTTGAGGTCATGCCACATCTTCTTGATGTCAATCAGTGTGCGCAGGGTGGTCCCTACTGCATTGACTTTGTTGACTATCCTTTTCCCACATTTGATTATTTCTGACTAGTGGTGTCTGTTGGACCATGCTTTCAAACACATGTGGTTCTACTCTGATTATCTTGTCTACCATCACTGACAACCCATTGTCTGTGAATTTTAGCATTTTTTTCTCTGCCATGGTGTGTGATTTGCAAATGGATGACAAGTGCAGGTAGGAATGTGGTGGAGGAGATGTGTGAGGTGTGTGTTGTTGTTGTGAGTAGTTGTGATGGTGTGATGTGTGATGATTTGTCTTTCTTTCTGCTGTGGTGTTTGGTCCTTCACTTCTGGGGTTGTGCAAAGGATGCTGGCCAGGGAAGGGTTGGATTTATACTCAGATATGTGGGTGTGTCCAAATAGGGTATTTATGTCAGGTGGGTTCTCTATGTTGGCCTAGGATTTGTATTTTTTAAAATGCCATGGGGGTGTGTCATTGGGGTGTGTCAAATGTTTTTGAAGGCAGTGGAAAAAAAACAGCCACACTTGGAGGCCTTGTGGTGTGGTCACATTCAACAGCCATTCTTTCCGCGCGACAGCAGCGGTCTGAACGCAATGATCGTTCGGCCAGCTCTGCCATTCATCTTTTCGCGTGACTGCAGCAGTTGGAAAAGACTGATCGTTCCGCTTGCTCCGCCATTTTATCATAATTTCACTTGCAATCATTCCGCTTGTGATCAGGGGCTTTGGTGCTTTCCACAGCATTTCTGTCCGCCGTGGTTGGATTTTCTGGTTTTACGGATGTTGCAGACAGATTTTTGTGGAATCAGACTGCCGCGGTCGGATTTTTCAATCATTGCATCGTTATGTGACCGCTGGGTTTACCGCGGAACATGCAGGCGTTTTTTCCTGCAACCACGGCACGGAGGGTTTGCCATACGCCATCGTAATGACCCCCTTTTTAACTAAATAAATTAAATAAACTTGGAAAATATTAAAACATAACTTCCTTTATATTTAACAGATTCAACATCACTAAAACTGCATCTAGAAAATACAACACAAAGATTTACGTACAAAACAACAATAAAATATAACACAAAGTATGTGACTTCACCAACAGCTAGCATAAATTATTTAAAATAACTAAACTGAATAAAATAGCAAAACATAGTTAACAAATATTCTTTTATTTTTAACAGCTTCTACAAAATTCGACAAAACCAGAACATCTACCAAGAACACTCTATCAACTAAAAAGAGTAAGTATATTTACTTAATTATAAATAAATTATACTAAACACTTAATAATACAAATATTCAAATTAATAAAAATTACAACATAGGGGCGGGGGAGGAGCTTAGCGAGCATCCAAGATGGTCGCGTGAGCACAGAGCTCCCCGGACCCTCGCCACTCCTCGCAATTTATCCTGAGGATATCCTGATTTCTTTGACGGCTCATCGAAGATGAACCTCGGCTGAGTCCATAACTCTTCTCAGAATTGAAATCGGACTTGGGTAACCGAAATTACGGCACTTTGAACTTTCGAGGCCCACCTGGAGGCTGTGCCGGGGACTTGGCTACTTGCGGATCCGGGACGGAGTTGAACAACAACGGCAGTGGGGCCTCCCTGGTGGCCGCATTTCTACTTTCGGTTTCGTTCCAGGATCCCCGCATGGTCTGATTGAGAGACCGTTTCGCCCGGCTGGGGACCAACCCAGCCCCCACTTAGTGTCTGACCTGCCTCCTCATCTCATCTCTTTTGAACCACATTGTGACTTCTTCTTGGTCATACGAGCCAGCTCTTGTGGTTTTGTTGGCGCCCGGACTGCCGGCGGCCATTTTCACCAGGTCGTGTGGGCCCCTCCGGGGAGCAGTCTCCAGTATGGCGGGCAGGGGCGATGCAGAGAAGCGGAAGACCAAAACGTCTCTTCGTGGTGGACCGGTCCAGACAAATGTTATGGTTCGGTATACCCAAGCCAAAGGCTCCCCTGGGCTCTCCAGTCGTACCCCGGAGGACTTCCGAGACGACCCTTCTGGTCCTGCGGAGTTGTCCCTGCAGGACATTTTGGGCGCCATCACCGGCATGAGGGAAACCATCGGCCAGCAATACGAGGCCCTGGCTAACAAAATTGACACGGTTGCCGTAGATGTCATCCTGATCAGGGCCGACTTGTCTAAAACGAACGAAAAAGTCAAGTCACTCGACCTGAAGACCTCCAGCCTCACGGCCGATGTGGTGGAACTCCAAACCGAACTTGGGAATCTGAAATCGGTGAATGACAAAATGTCCCATCGGCTGGAGGATTAGGAGAACAGGGCAAGACGCAATAACATCCGCGTCATAGGTGTCCCAGAAAACCCAGAGACGCACTTGGTGGATCTCCTGGTCGAAGATTTGATCCTCACCCATCTTGCCCCTTCTGGCCTGAGTAAATTCTTCACGGTCGAGCGTGCACATCGCGTCCCAGGCGGTCAACCCAAGCCGGGTGCCCCTCCGAGGCCTATCATTGCGAGACTTTTCCATTTTAGGGATCGTGACGCGATTTTGCAGGCATCGAGAGTGCATGGCCCGGTGAAATTTGAAAACTCCTCGATTAACTTTTTCCCGGATTTCACTCAACTTGTGCAAAGACAAAGGATGGGCTTTCTTGGGGTTAAGCGACGTCTCCGGGACCTGGGCCTTAAGTACGCCATGCTTTTCCCAACCAGGCTTCGAGTGGAATATGAGGGACGGACCTTCTTTTTCGATCGACCGGACAGTGTGAGTGACTGGTTGGATTCCCTGCCGGACCGAGGCGACCGGACCGAGCACCCTGGTGGTGCCGAGGGTGGTGAGCCTACGCATAAGTGACTTTTCGGTCCCTGATCTCTGAACATTGGACTTTGCTCGCTGGGAGCTATCTCTCCTGTGTATGTTGCTCTGTAGTAGTCCATATTTGGGTGGCGGGTAGGGACGGGCCTCTTTCTCCTCTGGGGTCTTTTTGTAGAATGGGATTGTTAGGGCGACAGGCACACTGCATTTTGGGGTGGCTTTTTAGTCTTCTGCAGGGGTGCAGGGAGGGGGGAGTTGTAACGGGTTCTAGTTGGGGGGTGGAGGGGGGTGTTTGTGTTTGTGTTTTTCTTTCTCAAGGTGGCGTATTGGTTCTTTCTCTGCTTCTGATGTCCTACTCTTCGTGGGGAACCCCATGCAACATGTTTGGGAATGGGGGGCAGTGGTTGAAACTCATATCCTGGAATGTCAATGGTTTGGGTGATCGTATGAAGCGGGGTGTTGTACTGCAATATTTACGACGTTTGTCCCCTGATGTGGTGCTCCTGCAAGAGTCGCACCTAGTTGGCAATGTGTGTCATGCTATGATTAGATGGGGCTAGCGTTTGGTTGCACATTCCAGGTTCACAACTGGTTCTAGAGGGGTTGATATTCTGATCCGGTCTTCCCTCCCTCTTGAGATTGACAAGGTCACTCTTGATGACAGAGGGCGCTATGCCGCCCTCACTGGTAGGTGGGAGGGCAAGACTCTCTCCTTGGTTACTGTTTATGTACCCCCAGGCCTCCAGACCTCTACTTTCTCAGATGTTGGTCGGATGATGTTGGGGCTCCCTCAGGGTCTTCTCCTTATGGGTGGGGACTTCAATTCTGTACTTTCCGGCGATTTGGATTGTCACCCCCCCAGGGACCTTCCCGCATCTCAAGCATGGCTTGGTGGGTTCCTGGACACCTTCGGTCTGGTGGATTGCTGGAGGTTAATGCACCCGTCGCTACGTCACTACACCTTTCACTCCGGCGCTCATGGGAGTCTCTCCAGGCTAGACTACTTCCTTATGCCCGCTGTCCAGTCCTCCTACATTGGGGAAGTTAGCCACTTGGCCCGGGGTATTTCAGATCATTCTCCTGTGCTGCTTCTTTTTGATATGGGTCTGCACACTGCGGGCGGGTCGCCCCTATCAATCCCTGGCACTTACATAACCCTAAGACCCGAGCCAGCCTCATGAAGTCGCTGGACCACTACTTCCTGGAGAAGGAGGGGTCTGTCTCGTCCTCAGTGTCCCTATGGGAAGCCTTTAAGGCTGTTATCCGCGGACATGCCCTGTCTTTAATAGCGGAGACTAAGAAAGCTAGGAATGGGAGGTCGAGAGTCTTGAGGCTGAAATATTGGAGTTAGAAGATGACCTGGACACGAGTGTCACCCGGGACAAACTCCACGCCCTTAGCTTGAAACAGTTTGATTATAAATCCCTTGTGACAGAGGCCGCCAAAACGATGTACAGAGAACAGCAAGGTAGATTGTATGATGTTGGTGATAAGGCGGGTAAGCTGATTGTCTGGCTCAATAAGAAGGAGAGAGCGCATCCAGGCGCGGTGCGTCCATTGGGGCGTAGGGGCGTAGCCTCACTAAGCCCCATGGACCCACTGCGTCGTCACAAAAATACAAATACATAATTTAAATAATCGGGCGTACCTTCCGGCCGGGAATCCGGGAGACACCCGACTTTTTCGGAGGAGGGGGGGGGGGGAGGGCCTGCTGCAGCTGCGCAAATTCATTTTGGGGCACAAACAATCCCGCGCATGCGCACATTGTTTGCCCTGTACAGTACCCCCTTAGAGAGAGGACGGGGGGCGGGCCGCAGCCCCCGGGGTTTAACAGGGCGACTGGGCGAGCAGTCATGGTGCCCCCCCAGCGTCATGGTGCCCCCCCAGCCAATCCTGGCGCTGCATACAGCGGCACCAGGATTGGCTGGTCAATACATAGCCAGGGACCCCAGGGTACACAACCCCCTGTCTGGGGGTGCAGAGCCCTCTCCCTCCCTCGTACTGCGGCCTGTGTTTGTTTAGGGGGTTTGATTGAAGACCTGACCGGACCCAGGAAGGAATACTGCGACACCGACAGTCAAGTCCCGAAGGAACCGCTCGGCCAGGGAGACCCGGCCTTCACACTCAGCAGGTAAGATCAGAGTGCTAGGAACACTGCCGCAGTAGCAATCGCCAGTTAGGCAGCATAGGTTTGCTCATAAAATGCGGAGAAAATGTAAATACGTGATTTTTTTAGAAACTGTAGCAGAACGTTATGCAAGCGCTTGAAATGGTGGTTTTTGGCGCGCTTTGTCGGCCATCTGGTGGTTTTTGGCGCGCTTTGTCGGCCATCCAACTGCTAATGACTCGTTTGGTGCCCTTATTTCAGGGACGTAACTCAAATTAATCTTTTTACAAGGAGCAATACCGAGATAAGAAGGCTGACAACTTAAAATGTTATATTATAAGCGTATTAATGATTTGTTTGTTATAAGCAGTGAGAGTGTTAGGGAGTTTCAGTATTACTTTGCCACTTCACCAAGAGAGCTGTTGAATTTCTGTGAAAGTAAACATTTGTACGTTTGTATTATCCATTGGTTATCATTTATAAATTGTTCCTAAAACTTTCCGCGATTTGAATCCACTAACGCACTACTTGCTATTGATAATATGTTTGTTTAGTTCCAGGATCAACCTGCATTCTGTTTGCTTATACGTTTGCTTCTTGCAGGGCAGAGGCCAGAGGCCCATGTTGTGTAATATGTATTTGTAAACGGTTGCAGCCAGAGCTGGGCCCGCTTCCATTTGTTTTACTTGTTCTCTGTTTCAGTGAGAAATAATCAGGGAATCGGCTCTTTTAATTACGACAATAGGGGGACCACCTCACCCCTCAAGTGCTATGTTTCACAAATAAACAAACACCTTCTGATAAACTTGTGTCCAGGAGTTTTCTGGCAACAAATAAAATCATGCCAGTGTAACTTATGAATAATGTTCCTGCTGAAGCACGATCAGCCTTTTGTCTAGTGGCGGTTTTCACCCATCCTGAAGTAGCACAGAATGTTAATTTGCCTGCTGCAAAGAACGTGTACATGCAGATCACAAAGTGTATTTTAAGTTGGTAGGTAGCTCAGTGAGTTACTGCTTTTATCGCAGAGATTCTTTAGTTACTTACAGTTATGAATGACTCCTACTATAACCAATTACTTCTGAACTGCAGTGAAGAGTTTGTTTTCAAACTGCTTAGTAAGTTTAGAAACGTTATTCCCCCCTCCCCAGACTTTCATTATCCTACTGTTGAGAAAAGGTTTTGTTTGTGTAGAAATGCATTGTTCTTAGTATAACCAACCACTGTGGTACGTTTTAAGTCCTGAGTTTGTGCTTCTCCAGAACAAACACTGACAATATACTGTCTACTAGTGTGGATGACATGTGAATGCTACAATTTATAATCCTCACTGTTTTATGTGACATTTCTTTCAGACTGATTAGACACATATGATTCGTTGTCTCTCTATAATGTGTGTATGATGTAGGGTTCTGACACCCTACACTAGCAATGGTACTTTGCAGCAGTTTAAAGATCCTATTTTAATTTATTATTGCTCATATTGGTGTAACTTTTGGTATTTATTTGTTTCCATGGATTCATTGCTTGATTTTACACGGGAGAAAATGTCAATCTTAGGTGTCACCCATTGGTTGTTTTATGTCACTCATAATTACACTGAAACTGTGAAAATGTCATGCATAAGCAATCTCAAACCTTGGCAGCTATATGCATGGTGTGCAGTGCTCAGCACAAACCTTTGTGGATTTTGGCCTCATGGGGGGGCATACTGCCAGTCCCCTCATAATGAATGAAATGATGCGTGGTGCGCTGTGCGCAGCGTCGGGCTTTGTGGATGTCAGCCTCATGGTGGGTCATGCTGCCAGTCCCCTCACAATAAATTAAATGCTGCGAGGTGCGCTGTGGTCTTGGCCTCATGTTGGGGCAAACTGCCAGTCCCCTCATAATGAGTGAAATGGTGCGCTGTGCGCAGCCCACAGCTTTGTGGCACTTAACTTAACAACAACACGGGCGCCACACTTAATATTTTAGCAGGGGCACCATTTTTGTAATGTATTTCTCCTAGACCATGTTGCAAATTTGGCCTGACTCTAACTCTCTATCTATCTCTTTCTATCTCTATCTCTCTCTATCTCTCTTTCTATCTCTCTTTCTATCTCTCTCTCTCTCTCTCTCTCTCTCTCTCTCTCTCTCTCTCTCTGCTACTTGTTTGTTAAATAAAAAAAATACTGTGAGTGAGGTACTCAGAAATGCATTGTTATCTCTGTTTTTAAAAGTTTTCTAGTGTTTGTTCTACTTGGGGACTAAACAGATTTTACTGATCAAATGGCATATTAAGTACATTCTGTAGCACCTAAACACTATAAACTGTGTGGAAAGACATGCGTGATAAAGTCACATGCGCTCTAATGGAAACGTGGTAACGGTAATGCGTGGTTCCCAATGCTTTGTAAAGGCTGTTTCCCAACTGCAGTGCAACTTCTTCTACTCTTAGAGCTGAGATTTCCATGAAAGTCTTATAGTCTGAATTCCGCAGCGTAATAGGACGGAATGTATGAAGCTCTGTGGTTATACTGAATAAGCAGGTACCTATGTTAGGACAACTATTAATGTAATAACTGCACTTTCACAATTGCTTTATTAACCTTCCTGCTTTCTCAAATTTGCTTGGAAATGCACGATTTTTCAAAATTTGACCCCCCCAAACCCCCCTTAAGGAGGTTCGGGCTCGCTCGCTACGCTCGCTCGCTGGGGTGGAATATGCAAATTAGCTTACGCCCCACCACTGTCAAATGTCACCAGCCGCCCCTGAGCGCATCGTGTTGTCCCTGTGATTCAGAATCCTGATGGTGTGGAGGTGACTGACCCTGGTGAGATTGTGGAATGTTTTGCTGATTATTTTCGTGTGGTCTACTCCCCGGTGTCCGACAGAGACGAGGATGACTCTCGCTTTTTGTTGAGAGACATCGAGCTTCCCTGCCTGTCTGAAGAGGATCGGGAAAGTATGGAGGCATCATTGTCGGTCGACGAGATTGCGACCGCCATCCGTTCCCTCCATTCCGGCAAAGCTATGGGGCGGAATGGCCTACCCGTCGAATTATATAAACTACGCCCAGACAAGGTCGCACCATATCTTCGTGATATGTTTATGAAGTCGCGTGATCATGGCTCCCTCCCTAGTGACCAGCGCCTGGCCACTATAGTGGTAATTCCTAAGGAGGGTAAACCTCGTGACTGCTGTGTTTCATACAGGCCTATCTCCTTACTGAATGCTGAGCCTAAGATTCTCGCCAAGGTTCTCGCTAACCGCCTCCTCACTGTTATCTGTGACCTGATCCATCCGGATCAATCCGGTTTTATCCCGCACCGGAACACTGCTCTAAATTTGCGTCGCCTTCATGGCGTTCTCGCTAGGGCGGAGCTTCTGTCTGAACCGTCTATCTTGGCTTCATTGGACGCCACAATGGCTTTTGACACGATAGAGTGGCCGTACCTCTGGGCCACTCTTGAAAAGTTTGGCTTTGGTGCGGGATTCATTAGTTGGGTTAGGCTTTTATATGCGGATCCGCTGGCTCAGGTGGTTGTCAATGGTAGGGTCTCCCAGTCTTTCGCTCTTGGGAGGGGTACTAGGCAGGGGTGTCCGCTGTCCCCCCTGCTCTTTGCTTTTGCCCTGGAGCCGCTCGTGGCCTGGCTCCGATGGGAACCCTCGCTAAAGGGCATTCGATGGACCCCTGACTTTGAAGACCGGGTTTCGTTGTATGCGACAATATTCTTCTGTATCTCACTTCCCCTCGCAAGTCCCTCAACGTCCTCTTTGATGTCCTAACTTCTTTCGGCAAAAACTCCGGTTTGATTATTAATTGGTCTAAATCGTGTGTTTATGTCATCTCTGGTGGCCTTCCTCCCTTGCCGACTAGGTTCCCCATTCAAATCTCTCACTCTGGCTTCAAGTACTTGGGGGTTTACATATCGATGGACTCGGCTGCCCGCTACAAGCATAATCTCTTTCCTCCTCTCTGACGCTTGAAGCTTGACGTGGCCCGTTGGCGTAGACTGCCGCTGTCTCCACTTGGCCGAGCAGCGCTGTTTAAAATGATGTCCCTACCCCGATTTCTCTACGCACTTCAGAACTCCTTTGATATCATTCTGGCGAGCTACTTTCGGGAGGTGGAGGGTCTACAGAGGAGACTTGTTTGGGACGGTCGAGCACGCATCGCTCTCTCAAAACTAACCCTCCCCTGGTATGACAGGGGCATCGCACTCCCGGATATCAGGAGGTATTATTGGGCCTCCCAGTTGTCCGCCATTAACCATGCTACATATGCACCCGGTCCGAATCCAGCGCTTGCGATGGATAAATATCTGTTGCCTGGTGGCAGCTTCAACAGAGCGCTCTACTCTCGGACGGCAAGGAGGAACCTCACGGGACCCACTAAAATTGCAGTGCGTGTATGGAAGGATGCTAATGTGGCTATGGGATGGAATGATCGACTGACGCAAGCGACCCCTTTGTTTGCTTCGGAACGACTGGGATGCCTCTGGATGACGAAAGGTTTTGAGAACTGGGACACGATTGGAATTAGTAGAGTGGGTGATCTTTGGGTGAAAGGTGAGGTTAAATCGTTTGCGGAGCTTCAGAGTGAGTATGAGTTAAGTGAGCGGGAGTTCTTCAGATATGCACAGGTGCGTCACGCTTTATTGTCGGTCTTCACGGCCGGTACCACGGTCCCTGAATCTTCCCCGCTTGAGGACCGTATACTCGATGGTCATCTGCCCGATAGTACGATTTCCTTGATCTATAAAAAGTTGATCAACAATCAGGCGGATCTCCTTGTGCGTCTTAGGGAGACCTGGACTGGAGACGGGTTGGAATTCGACGACGAGGACTGGCAGTCTGCACTATCCTCCCCGACAGAGGTCGCCATTCCGGCCCGTCTCCGCCTCGTCCAGCTCAAAATTCTATAGCTTTGCCGGAATGGAGGGAACGGATGGCGGTCGCAATCTCGTCGACCGACAATGATGCCTCCATACTTTCCCGATCCTCTTCAGACAGGCAGGGAAGCTCGATGTCTCTCAACAAAAAGCGAGAGTCATCCTCGTCTCTGTCGGACACCGGGGAGTAGACCACACGAAAATAATCAGCAGAAGCGTGGAGGAGGGAGCAGTGATCCCATCGTTCTACAAGGGTGGAAGTTGACTTGGTGTCTCCTTATATTTTATTCCACCCTCTTTCCTGGTTCATCTGCACACTCATAGTTATAACTTTGCGAGTGGCACATGGGCAGGGGAAGTAGATTGGCTCATACTACGTTTCTGCAGTGTGCGGGCTAAGTGGACGGAATCCAACAGACCCTCTCCTCTAGTCAGGATAAGGGGATCACCCTCTAAAATAACCCCTGCTCACCCTTTAGGTAGTGTGGCGCAAGCAGACAAGGCTTATCTCCGAGTGTCATAGGTTAAGCATTTGTGAGCACATGCAGTAACTAAATGACAACACCACAAGAGGACACCAGTCTAGTTTTTATATGAAAATAGGTACTTTTTATATATACTTTAGGCAGGCTTAATACAGGACCATAATAACGTTTCAGTGCTCACAATACTGTTTCAGGAATAAAGAGTTGGTTGTAAATACGCTTAATGGTTAGTCCTGTGCTGTTCGTACCTCGGGATGCGACTCTCTGGTGGTAAAACTAAGCAAAAAGTCTATGACTGAAGCGGACGCTCGGGTCCGCGGCATACACTCTTTGGTGCGATCTGTACACAGTACCTTTGCTTCGTAGAGTTGCTACGGTCAATGCGAGTGCAGGTGTGGCGTCCTAGGAGCGATCTGGCGGCTCCTCTTGTCGCGGTGCGTGACCGGCTCGTGCAGGCATCTCGGTCCGAGACGTATGAGCGGGAGGCCCTTGAGAAGTGGAGCGGGTGATCCTAGGCAAGGAGCCTGCAGACTGCGCAATGTTCGTGGTGTTCCTTCACAGTACGAGGTGAGGCTCGAGGCGTACTGTCACAGTACGCGATGAAGTTTGAGCCGTACTTCAGAGCTGGGATGCTTCGGGGGAGACGTGTGGCGCAGGGCGGCTGGTACGCTTCGAGCGTACCAGCCGTACTCAGTCCTGCGAGGCAAGCAGATATGCGGGCAGCAGCTGGGACGCAGCGGTGCAGGGCGGCTTGAAGGGAGAGAAGGAGAATCGCTGTGCGGTGCGGTCTGGACGGTAGACAGTGCGCACTTCGGCTCGTAGATGGAGCGGAGACACAAGGTTCAGGCAGTACGGCACGGACTTGGCAGCGATAAGGGATTCAAGACGGCCCAGGGATTGCGGGTCCAGCGGCGGGGCAGCGAAGCAGGCTCCATAGGTTTCAGTGAAGGCAGAAGAAGAGCCCAATGGTCCTGGGGCTCAGTTCAGGGGGCAAGCTCACACACAAGCCCTTGGATATTGTTCACAAATGCACAAATAATAAGAAGTCTCTCTCAGTTTCTTTCCTCTCCTTCTTGCAGCAAGGCACCCACCACAGGCCAGTCTCCCAGGTCAGAGACAGTAGTCCCCCATGCAGCTTTTCCAGGTCCTTCTCTTCGGGCAGAGGTTCTTCTTGGCGTAAACAGGATCTGATTTCTTAGGAGCAGGGCTCCTACTTTTATACCCCAAATCCTTTGTTCTTGCATGCCAGGGTGGCCTTTGCCTGAACCAGTTCAGTCCTTGAGTACTTTGTTTTGCAGACTCAGGCTTCTTCTTTCAATGTGCAGGGCAGGGACATCAGACGCTCCGCAGGAGGTGGAGCCAGCATTGTGGTGACAAGTACAGTCCAGGAGTACTCTGTTGACAGTCTTCCCTTCTCTCATCACAAGGTGCAGGGCAGATACATCAGGCGCTCCCCAGGGGGCAGAGCCTGCATTGAGGTGGCAGAGCACAGCCCTATTCAGAGTCAAGGGGCACTACCCCCACCCATTCTGTTGTAATCTCTCTATTCACCACCTGTCAGCCCAAGCATGTCTCCTGGAATTCCCCAGTCCTGTCACACACAGAAACCAGACAGCAGATACACATCAGAGCAGAGGCGGGCTGAAATGGTTAGGCAAGCAAATACCATCTTTCTAAAAGTGGTATTTGCAAACACAGGATATTAAAATAAACTTTACTACAATATGTATTTTATTCTTCTGAGTTCAGTCATACTAAACTTGAATTTCTACCGTGTTCCCTGTGTCTGTTGGGATCATAGAGTGTAACAATTCCAACAGCCCATTCTGGCCTATGAGAACAGGTAGCCTTACAATAGTGAAAAACAAAAATGGCTGTAATTCACTATTAGGATATGCCACACACCTCAGGGCTTGTCCTGCCTTATACTTACAATGCACCCTGCTCTTGGGCCTACCATAGGGGTGACTAATATGAAGTTAAGGAAAGGTTTAGGGACTGGCAAGGGGGTGCCCTTGTCCAGTCAGCATGACAATACCAGACTGCACGCAGGTTCTGCAATGGCAGACCTTAGACATATTTTACCAGGCTGCTTCTGTGGGTGGCACAACCAGTGCTGCAAGCCCACCAGCAGCATTTGTATTTACAAGCCCTGGCACTCCTGGTGCACTTTACTGGGGTCTGACAGTAAACCAAATAAGCCAATCATGGAACCCAATTAATGTATACACGTTATGCAGGGAGCACTTGCACTGTGGCACTGATTGGCAGTGGTACAGTGCTCTGAGCAGCTAACACCAGCAAAACACATGAGGCACAGCAGCAAAAAGTGGAAGGGAGACTCACGCCAAGGTGCCAGGTCTAACAGGCTTCGATGGTGAAAGTTGTGTTACGCTACTCTTGCGGTAGTTATCACACGTTCTTGTGAATATACCCCGTAGTGTTTTATTTTTCACAGATTATAATTCACAGCAAGTACACCCAAAAAACCCGGAAGAAACATTAGGTTTGAAAGCAAATACAAAATCATGATAATAATAAATTATGAAACAAAGTAAGTATATAAAAAACAATTATACCTAACTATTAAAAAATGATACATTTATTAAAAAAACAAATTATTACTAACAAATACTTTTCTCCTAACAGCTTCTAAAAAATTCAACACAAAAAAGTCAAGGAAAAAAACCTCACCAACTGCATTCAATAAGTATTTTTATTTGTTCAATAAAATAAATTGACTAAAATAGCGAAAGTAGCAAATGAACTAAAAGTATAACCTTCTATTTTATAATACACAGATTACACTTCAAGAAAAGTCCACCTTAAAACAACAAAGCAAGAATTAACTTGGAAAACAGAAACAAAAGCAACATTACAGAAAAAGATACAATTAAGTAAGTATATAAATGAACCAACAAACTAATTAACAAAATTAAAATAAATGAAAAAGCAAATATAACTAACAAACATTTTTCTCTTTCCAGATTCTACATATTACAACATCCAACAAAAAAATAAAAAACAAATCAACGAAAAAAGGATGTTTTTTTCTCTCTCAATTAAATAAAATCAGAAGCTACATAAATAAAATAACACAATAAAATGTAACACTTTAATAATAATACCATTTTGCTTTTAAACCAACAGAAAAAACAAGTGGATAAACATCAACAATAGAAAGAAAATACATCAAGAAAATAAAATCAAAATACATGTAAGTTTTTTTCCAAAATAATAATAAACATGTTTGTTATTCAAAATTGTAGGATTAAGAAAGAGATATACATGTATTCACACATTAACCAAAAATGGCAGAGGGAGCAAAATGTATTACCTTACAAAAGGGGAAACTACTTCTCTGCTACACTAGATACACTTATACCCAATAGAAAATGAGTGGAAACAAAACACACTGGAAATGCTGTAAATATTACTCTAACACTTCTTATGGTAGCGCCACTAAAATAGAAACCAATGTAGTAAATGTCAAAAAACATAACCATTCCCCTAATGTTACTGAAATTGAGGTTAGAGATGCTATCGAGACAATAAGAGACGCAAGTACCAGCTCACAACAAACAAATACTTCACTTGCCTGCTTTACATGCTACAGGATTGGATCTCAGAACACCACTGCTGCTGTCTCTGCATCCTCTGTGTCCTTCAATGGCACGTACTGTGGATAGAGCACCATCATTCACAGAGGAGGAGAACCAGGCCCTGCTGGACAGCCTCCTTCCACAGTACTGCAAGCTGTATGGGAAACCAGGGGAGCAGGTGAGTGTAGAGTCTACTGCTTTTTCAATTGTACATATTATCTGACTGGCACTACTAGCATTGTGTGATCACCAAGGGCAAGCATGCACACTGAGTAAGTTTAAGTCTCAGAGTGTGTAGATGCATGTACTGTACTTGTACAGTGATGAAAATGTTTGCATGCTTGGGTTTTCCAGGCACGGTTTCATGTTGTGAATGCAGGCTTGCACATTGGACAACTGCCCATGACCATAGTTGCACTACCTGTATACATCATATGCACTGCTAATTACAAAATGTATGTCCAACTGTGTGATTAAGACATGTAGTAAAGGTGTCTCACTTTGTCATAATCACAGGTTTCTGCCCATCAGAAAAATTAAATTTGGCAGACCATCGTCAGGGCGGTAAGATCGGTGGGGGTCTTCAAACCCTGCCACTGCCAGAAGAGGTGGCACGACCTCCGTGGCTGGACCCGGTGGATTGCAAAAGTCCAGCTGAAGCTTTCGCCTCCTCGCAGGAGGGGCGGACGCTGGACCCTGACCCCCCACATGCTGCGGATTCTGCAAGTGTTCTTCCCAGACCTGGATGGGCAGTTGAAGGCAGACAGCAGCAAGGAGGAGGTAAGTCCATGCCTTTTTGGTGCATTGTGTATAACCTGCAGTTTGCACTCCTTCAGCATTGTTTACACTTCCACAGTTTGTCTGTCTGCTCAGACAAGTACCATTTGGATACATTTGGTGATGCCACATTCTCATCTGATGAACAGGTGTGTCCCTTTCCCTCTTTGACATCAGTCACTTGGGTTGTGTGTATTTGATGTTGTCCAAAGAAATGTTGAGAGCCACATCTGCAACAGGGGCATTGAATTGAGCATCATGGGTGAGGCTATCGTGTGGCATGTATCAGCATATTGACTGATAAATGACCTGTGCTCTGTGTGTGGTCCACATATATTCACAAATTGCTGTTGTGGGTCAGCATAGGAGTGTGAGGTATCGACTACACACCCAAGCAGCAGGCATGGTCAATGTTGAGGACTCAGACAAATGATGTGTATGAGTGTAACAAATGCATAGTAACCTGCATAGTGTTCCTGGTAATCCCATGTATCACATGGCCCATGGACAAGTGTGCCTACTCCATCATACCCGTTGGCTGGCAGCCGCGCTATAAAAGTGTCCCTTACATTACATTACATCAGCTGAGACACTCTGGCCTCCAAATCTTGGGTGTGAGTCAACACTTTGCCCATTGTGAACATATTTCTTATGTGTCTGACTCTGTGTCATGGTGAACTGGCATAGCTTTTTGTAGTTCGGAAGTCTGCTACATGTTTGTCATGGACAGACATCTTATATGTGGCTAGTGGATCTGCACAAAGGGCAAAACATATGTGTGAAGACACTAGACCGTGCATAATGGTGGGTTGAACAGATATGTGTAAGCAGCCTTACTATGTTCCTGTGAGGCCCTTGTGTGTTCAGGTATACAGAGTTGTTGACTTACAGACTGAAATGTGTAATTTTTATTACGTGGCATTATCAGATTCTCTCAAGTGTGTGTAGCATGTGGTGACCTTGTATACATGACCTCTACCAAAGTTCCATTCACAGTGCGAACATGAGTGCGGCACGGTGCTGACTGTGGAGTCGGTATGCACTGTCCCTGGGACAGGAGTCAGTACTGACTGATTGGCCAGACAGGCCTGTGGCCTTGTGTTTCACACTAAAATCTGGAGCATGCAGTATTGTAACTTGTCTGTTGTCCTGCCTCCACACTGTTGTAGCTTTGTGTTTCAAGACATGAGGCCATCATGGTGTCTGGGAATGGAAGTATGTTCACCATATCAACAATGAGTTCAACCATCACAAATGCTGTCCCAAATGCAGAGTCAGTGGCCTGAGATGAGACATGTGTGTAATAACACATGACAGTAACCATCATTGCAGATCAGACAACTAGGTAATCAGGGAATGCCTGCCCATGGGATGACTGACATCATCACTCTATGGACTGATGGGTCCATTGCCAGCATGTGTACGTGAAGCATGGTTTTCTGGCAGACTGATAAGTGCCAGGTTCACATATATGTTGTCAATTTAGCTGTGGCTTTTAA